>NC_133658.1:156737186-157937186 GCF_037893015.1 Macrotis lagotis
TTTCAGGCTTATCATTCATTTTATTTTCTCTCACAGTGCAGTGGAACATCCTAATGTACCAGAATCTCCTGAATTTGTTCGTGTCAGGTCATACGAGTCCCAAATGGTTATCCGCCCCCACAAATCATTTGATGAGGTGAGAGTTCTTTCATCCAAGAAAAATTGGATAGTTTTGACCTGAGGGTTCTATTATACTATGGCACAACATTATGGCATTTTTAGAAGAGGCCTCAGACTAAGGTAGTGATTAGTAGCTGCATTTTTGGAGGCTAACTCATGTGGTAATGGTGAGGCATTATAGATAGTTCATCAACCATGTAGCAGTCTTTCTTTAGTCACAGCTTAGAATATTTTCCAAATATTGCTTTGCTGTTTTCTGCAGGTATAATATAATTCTCTTTTGAACATCTTTATTTACTTAACTGAATATCTTGAAGTTTATTTATCTTTGCTATGATTCTAATTTCTCCTATTTACTACTTAGTTTTAAAGTTGTTTGAAAAACTTGGGAATGTTATTTCAGCATGTTATGTTTATCTTCAAGGGGAGTCTATCTGGGCAGTTATTCATTTTAAGGTGTCATTCTACCTATTGAATGAAAACTATTAAAATGAGCACTCAGTCTTCTATTTGAAATAAGCTTCTAGAAATTTACTTACCTTACCTTGGAATAAAGTTTTAAATTTCAAGGGAAAGTTTTAAAATTCACTTTAGGAATCTAAGATTCTTTCAGAATGTGAGAAATGGGAGTACTGTAATATGCTACTTGAAGAATTGATGAGTTAATTATCCGGAGTTAAACCAAGTATTGTATATTTAAAATAGGATATATAAAATGTATAAAATAAGTACTAAATATTTTAGTTTTTCTTTGAGGAGAAATTATATTTTTGTCTACTCTGTTGAAGCAGAGAAAACTTTATTGACAAAGTAGAAACTGGATGTAAAAGAATGGGTAGTATTTTGGTTAAATAGAGAAGAGAAAGAAAGAACATTCTAGGTAGAGGGAACAACAGGATGAACAAATACAGATGAGAGAATGATTTCATGGAAAGGGAGATTGAGGAAGATGACCTATTTGGAGCAGAAGGAAGTAATGGAAAATAAAATTGTATAAGTGAAGCTACTCTACTCGGTTGCTTGAAAACCAAGCAGAGAAATTATGTTTGAACAGGAAGCCAATACAAGCTCTTCATCAATAGAGTGACATAATAAGAATGACCTCAGCTTATAGCTGGATGAATTAGTTGGAAAGATACAAAATAGATAACTATTGTTGCAGTATTTTGATCTGGACCTGGGCTATGTAGTAGAGGAAGGAATAAATACCAAAGACATTTCACAAGATTAAATGATGGGTTGTGGTGATGGGTTGTATATCAAGAATGCACAAAAAAATTCGAAGATGACTAAGGTTTCTAGTCTGGAGAATTAGAACAATGTGGTATAATTAACTCCCCTTAGACACTGAAGGAGGAAAACTAGTTTTAGGAGAAAAGACTTAGAAGTTTGACTATGGACATATTGAACTTGAGGTAATGAGAAATTCTAGGTAGACTTAACCTTGTAGAACTTGGACAATATAATCCTGGATTATAGATAGTCATTCTGAAAGTCCATTGTTATTTGGGAGTGGATTGTATAAAAAGGATAGTTGAAGTTTTGACAGTGAGAAAATGGGTGTTAAGAATAAGCGGATGGCTTGTGGAAAGAAGGAAGAGGGCCAGCAAAATATACAAAAGAGGGGGCAGCTAGGGGATGCAGTGAATAGAACACTGGCCCTGGATTCAGAAAGACCTGAGTTCAAATTTGACCTCAGACACTTAATAATTGCCTAGCTGTGTGACCTTGAGCAAGTCACTTAACCCCCATTGCTTTGCAAAAGTCTAAATATATCACACACACACACACACACACACACACACACACACGTATACAAAAGACAACCTGGAAAGCATAATTATAAAAAAAACTAGTGGGAGAAGACAGTTTCAAGAATGAATGTATAGTAAAATAACCTCGAAGTTGAGGTGAAAGAGAACTACATTTGGTGAGAAGGAAGTCATTGGTAATCAGTTTTTTTAGTGAGTACAGAGTGGGATTGCAGGACCTAAGCATATGTAAAAACATCTCTGGAAGGGGGGTGGTTTAAACAATATTTAGTATATTTGTTCTTACCTCTTTAATTTCCAGATAATAAGAAAACTTCTCCCAATGCACATTGGTACCTAGTTGACTAGCCTAGAGTGGTGAAAGGTTAAATTTTTTATTATTATTATTATTATTATTATTATTATTATTACTAATTATTTTTGAATTTTACAATTTTTTCCCTAATCTTGCTTCTCTCCCCCCACAGAAGGCAGTCTGTTAGTCTTTTTTTTTAAGGTTTTTTTTTTTTTTGCAAGGCAAATGGGGTTAAGTGGCTTGCCCAAGGCCACACAGCTAGGTAATTATTAAGTGTCTGAGACCAGATTTGAACCCAGGTACTCCTGACTCCAAGGCTGATGCTTTATCCACTACACCACCTAGCCTCCCCAGTCTGTTAGTCTTTACATTGTTTCCATGCTATACACTGATCTAAATTGAATGTGTTGAGAGAGGTATCATTGGTTTTTTTTTTCTACTTAGAGATTTTATTTATTTTGAGTTTTACAATTTTTCCCCAAATCTTCCACACACACACACACACACACACACAGAAGGCAGTTTGCCAATCTTTACATTGTTTTCCGTGGTATACATTGATCCAGATTGAATGTGATGAGAGAGAAATCATATCCTTAAGGATGAAACATAAAAGTATAAGAAATAGCAAGATCAGATAATAAGATATCAGGTTTTTTTTTTTCTGAATTTAAGGTCTTTTGTTCAAATTTCACAGTTCTTTGTCTGGATACAAATGGTATTCTCCATTGCAGACAGTCCCAAATTGTCCCTGATTGTTGCACTGATGGTACAAGCAAGTCTATCAAGGTTGATCATCGCTTCCATGTTGCTGTTAGGGTGTACAGTGTTTTTCCCAGTTTGCTCATCTCAGTCAGCATCAGTTCATGCAAATCCTTTCAAGACTTCCCTGAATTCCCATCCCTCCTGGTTTCTAATAGAGCAATAGTATTCCATGACATACATATACTACAGTTTGCTAAGCCATTCCCGAACTGAAGGACATTTACTTGATTTCCAATTCTTTGCCACTATAAACAAGGCTGCTATGAAGAGATATCATATTCTTAAGGGAAAGAAATAAAATATAAGAGATAGGAAAATTACATAACTTTTTTTTTTAAATTAAAGGTAATAGTCCTTGGTCTTTCTCTGGATACAGATGGTGTTCTCCGTCGAAGATATACTCCCAAATTGTCCCTGATTGTTGCACTGATGGAATGATAAAGTCCATTAAGATTGATCGTCAACCCCATGTTGCTGGGTGTACAGTGTTCTTCTGGTTCTGCTCATCTTGCTCAGTATAAGTTCGTGAAAATTGAAAGATTAAATATTTTTACCATGGTCATATTTGTGTCAGAGGTAGCACTTAAATACTTCCTCATCTTTCTGACTTTGAAACTATATCTCTACACTATCATAAAAATAATAACAAAAGTTTAATTTATTTAATTTATTTCATTAAAAAAATATATCTCTTCCTTTTATGCCATGTATTTCCCACTGTATTTTCTCCCCAACTCCTTCTAAAAAAATTATTCTCTGAAATAAAAGAAAGATAGAAAGAAAATTTCTACAAAACTAAACAATATATCAAAGAAGTCTGATGTTTTATTCAGGATTCAACTCCCTTGGTGACCTACTTCTTCAAAAGATCAGAGTGACGTATCATCACATAAATAATTATCCTTCTCTAAAACTTTCTGAAACAAACAAGTCATTTGTTTTCTTGGTTCTATTTACTTCATTATTGCAGGTAATAAAAACTTCCTCCTATTTCTCTGAATTCTTCATATTTTTGTGACTTAGAATAAAGTAATATGCTATTACATTCAAGTACCACAGTTACTTTAGCCATTCCCTAACCAATAGGGACCTACTTTGTTTCCAAATTCTTGGCTACCATAAAAAAGAAAACCACTTTGATTTCTTTGAAGTATATACCTAAAGGTGTGTCAAGCTTTATTAAAATGGAGTCAGTATTTCATTTTTTTTTACTTTTATGCCTTGCCTAGTGAAGTGCTCTATTTACAGTTGCCTATCACATATTCACTTACTAACTATCATTCTAAGACCTTTGTCTAAGCTTCCAACATTGACCATTGGAGATAATATCTGTGGCTGAGGTGTACTCTCTTTTTGGAGTTAATTGGGGAAGTGATGATGTGTGATACCAAGTCCCTACTTTGTCCTTTTTCAGAATGGTTTTGACTATTTGCTGACGTACAGTGACAATCCCCAAACTGTGTTTCCTCGTTACTGCGTCAGCTGGATGGTCTCTAGTGGTAAGTATTCAGCACTCATATGTCTAGATATATAATCTGGTTTGGGCATGTTGTTTGTAGGACATCAGGGATATTCTCATATTTCTTATTACATCAAGAGCAGTGTGATGAAAATTAAACTTTAATTGACTTAGAAATAAACTTGAACACTATAACAATATTGACAATCTTAAAAGACTATTGACACCTCCATTAAGTAATGAAGAGATTGTGATCTAAAAAAACTGAAGTCTTAGCTTGTTCAGGAAGTGTTTTAAGGAGAATCATTGCCATCTACCTGAGAGAACTTGAGCATGGTCCCTGTAATAGGTATTTTTACTATACATACACACACACACACACACACACACACACACACACACACGTATATGTCTGTGTGTGTGTTTGAGGGTTACGTAACCTTCCCTAGGGTCACCCAGCTAGAAAGTGTCTAAGGCCAGCTTTGAGTTTGATCCTCTTGACTCTAGAGCTGATGCTCTATCCATTATGCTATGGAACTGCCCCAGTTATATTTCTTGGACAGCACTGAAGGAAGCATTATGGTGGGGAAGATGTTCTTGCTTGTCAGGGAGACTGAGTTACCCTGGAAAGATATTATCAAAGCTTCATGTCATAGTATTCATCTAGAAAGTTTCTTCTATTTAGGATTGTTCTTATGTCATATTCTTCTCTACTTTCATAACAAGTAAATTTTTTTTTTATTTTTAACCTCTTGGATTAGGAGAGAGAGGTGGAAAGGGTAGAGATGGAACTTTACCAGTTGGTGAATTTCCAAATACAGAGATGTGACCTTGACTAATTATCCCTACCTATATGAAAACTTTCAGGACCAGAAAAAGAACTGTGTCTGCTTTGGGGGTCAGTTCAGGGAAGATAGTTATTGATGTATGTGGGAATCCTATCCCCTTTTTATCTTCTTTGCCTGCTGTACTTCTTGATATCCCTCCTGTGGGCCAGACCATCAGAGACCTTTATTCTTAAAGTGTTTGTTCCATAAATTAACTTTCAGAGTTGTGATCTCAGGAGAGAAATGAATTCTGCTATGTCACTGATAATGCATCTTCCTTTTCTCCAATAGGCATGCCAGATTTCCTGGAGAAGCTACATATGGCCACCCTGAAAGCCAAGAATATGGAAATCAAAGTGAAGGACTACATCTCAACCAAACCCTTAGATGCTGGCAGTGAAGCCAAGGCAGCCACTCAGACCCCAGAGCGAAAGAGTGAGGGCAGTTGTGGCCCTCCTCGCATTGAATATGCTTAAAGGGAATGAGGTTGGGGGGTAGAAGTTGTTTCATACCTGCCTTGGACCTTTAACCCCTTGCTGCAAAACAGGGAAAAGCCAGGTATATCAGAAGAGGTCTGCTTTACTCATGAAGACAAGATAGCTTGATAACTGGAGTCTAATTCACCTGACCCTGACTTCTTCCAGTGCTTTTGCCATTCTTTTTCAGACATTTGAGAAGATGGCATCTCTTCTGGAAAGCAGTTGTGTTCCTGGCCCAAAAATTTTCACTTCAGAGTTTCACCGAGGTATTCTGGGACAGATTTCTTATACCTCTGTAAGGATGAGAACACTTCCATTTGTCCCCTTGGAGCATTTTCCTCATTCCTGGACTTTGTGCCATCAATTTTTCAGTGACTTGGTTTTCATTTACTTCCTGAAGATTCCACCTGACAAGACTTTGGGTTTTTTCATCAGCTTTGGGGGGAAAGGGGTATTGAAAAATCTCTTGGCAGTAGGTCTTTGTATGTGCTGACTATAAATGAAACAGTCCTATGTGGCCCAAGTGCCTTCTCTTGCTCTTTGTCTATTTAGGAACAATTTGAAAGCTGTGCCAGGAAATGCCCTTCCTCCACTCAAAATGTCATTCTTCCCTGCAAGATTCCATTTCAAATCTACGTAATACCTTTTCTGACCTTTCTGTTTTGGAGTATGTCTTCTTACCCATCAACTCCTTCCTATCCTCCCCTACATAGGCCAGTAAAGGAAGCCCTTATAGTACATTTAATAGTTTTTAGGTTTGATCAGGCAAGATGATGGTAAGGCAACTTACTAAAAATATTAAATTTTTTTATTTTTGATCGAGAAAGTAGAATAGGGAATCACACAGTTCTTACTAGCTTTGAGGATTTCTCCTTAGCCTAACTACAGAAGATTTCTCCTTAACCTCAATGCAAAGAAAATGCCAAATTGTTGTCAACCCTCTTATTTTGCCATTAAGTCTTATTTCTGGATGTTCATAAGGTTTGTATAGACCCTCTTCTGGTGGCAAGATTCAAGCATAAAATTACTATGGAAACATTCTCCAGGGTCTCATCCTGAGTTTCCAGTAGCAAAGAGAATACAAAGGGAAGGGAAAATAATTTTTGTTCCCATTGAGGTTTCAGAAACAAGCCAAGGTAAGATATTTAGAATGTAAAAACCTAGCCATAACCATAATTGCCATCTTTAAGAAATACTGGCTGAGCTGCTTGGATATGTTCATCTGAATATTTTGCTTAGCATTGAAGCCAGGGGAGGAGTAAACTAAAGAGAGGCCTCATTCCTTTACTTTTCCTTAATCACTGTAATTTGACAAAACCTCTCCCATTATCTCTACTTGTTGCAGTGAAATGCTTTTGGCTGTTAAAAGGTGTGATTGACTTGAATATCCTGACTCTGGACAGGATATTAACCATTATGGTCAGACAAAAGTCCAACTTGAAACCTAAAAGTATCTGCAGTGTGGGATGAATGGTCTTAGTTTGATTCACTGGATTGATTGTGCCTAGAGTGCCTTGTTCTGGATGGGTAAATTGACTTATAAGGGCTGTAGAAGAATTCTGCCTAAAGGCATGTGCAATCTCCAGATTTAGATATATTTTGTTTTATAGAGTAGTTAAGGGTGTCTCATCTGGGCTCAGTTACAGTGATTAAAAACTGCAATCGGGATGGTGGTAGGGGATTTTGAAATCTCCTTTGTCACCAAAATTTAAATAGAAAAACCTATTTGCCATCCTCCAAGCCCTGTTTCTAATATGGAAAGAGGGACTTAGCCCTAAAGTAACTTCAGTCACCCTATGAACTCTTGCTATCTATTTTGTGTTGTGCCAAGGTAGTGAACCTACCAACAACTTTCTTGGCATCTATTCAGGTGATATGATATAGATACACTGAAGAGTCCAAGCTCTTTTTCATTGATCTTTCCTTACTTCAGGAAGTGATGAAATCAGGGAACAGTCTTTGGATTCCATTAGTATTCATTACCTACAGGAATTCCTGTGTGTATAAAGAGAATAATTGTAAAAGTGCTTAGGGTATTTGGGATACTCTGTGATTCCATGTTCTGATGTATGGCAATGCGTTTTGTCAGTGTAGTAGTTACTTTTGGGATTGTAATAATTTCACTAATAACTGGTATTTTTATCAAAAGTGTGAATAAATATACAGATTGGTATGAAGAGTGTTTATTTTTGGAACAGTGGTGGTGGGGAAACTATTTTCAATAGTGGAACTATCTTTTCCTTCCTGGTTATAACTGAAAAGAGAGAGTATTTATGTTGGATCCTAGCCCCTTTATTTTCTAAATTGAGGTGTGGGGACAAAAATAGTTGTTGGGGGGGTTTTCAGTATGTATTGGCCGATACTCAGAGCAGAACTTTCATGCCTGAATTCTATTCCCTCCTTTTTGGTCAACCAGCCCAAAATCACCCATTTCTACTTCCTTATCTTGATAATTTCTATGAACCTTTTTCTTTTATAGATAGTCACTGGAAGAAATGATACTAGATTTATGTAAATGACAAAGGTAGTATTCTCAGAGCAAAAACAGTGGGAAATTTAAGATTGTTTAGAAACAGAGTCCTAAGGAATTCTTAGAAGTAGGTTGGGACAAGCTTATTTGGATATTTGGAAAATGTTTTCTTATGATGGACAGAAATGTGATTGAATTTTTCCATAGGATAATTAAATAGGAATTGAAAGAATGTTCTAAATTAGGTTGCAGATGTTTTGCATTTTTTTAAAAGATTATAGGTTGGGAAAATTATAACAGGAACTGGTAAAATTTGGAACTGCTGTTTTAACTGGAATTCTGGATTTCCTCTTCATCCCTTTCATCTTGAAGCTTATTTTTAAAAAAATCAACCACCATTAAGCACTATTTGATGTTTATATTTTAATGAATTTATCATTAAGAGTATTGTGCCTTTGATTTTCAGTAAATTGAGTATACTTCATATATGTGAGGGCCCACCTTCATTCTCCATAATGCCTTTGAAGATCAGAGATGTGGATGACAAAGGGAAGAACTCAAATAGGCACATATGCTTGTATTCATAGAGTCAGAAGGGACTTTGAAAATTATTGTAGTAATCCCCTTTTACAAATGAGAAAACTAGGGGAGGCTAAGTGGTTCAGTGGATAGAGCACTTGCCCTGGAGTTAGGAGGAAATGAGTTCAATTCCAGCCTCAAACACTTAATAATTAACCTAGCTGTGTGGCCTTGGGCAGGCCACTAACCCCATTTGCCTTGCAAAAAACCGGGGGTGGGGGGTGGGGAATGAAAACTAGAAGCCTAACTTAAGTAAACCTGAGGTCAGTGGTAATAAATAGCACAAGTAGTATTTGAATCCAGGTCTGACTTCAAAATCAAGGGTCCCTGCTCACAATCTATCTTCCCTCCTAAGGCAGGAATCTCTCCTGAAATACCCTCAATACACTGAAAAGAGACCTTTGAACTTTTTGAGGTACTGTTTAATTGTTGAATGGCAGTAATTATTAGAAAGTTTTTACTGAGTTCAAATCTTTGTAATTTCTACTAAACTGACTTGGTTCTTATATGGAACAGTACAAAATAAAATACATTCTTCCCTCTGACAGCCCTTCAGATTATTTGAAGATCCTTGTCATGAATTCCCTTTTAAAATTTTCTAATCTTAAAAATACTCAGTTTCCTGGATAATTATCATATAACATTATATAGAGACCCTTCACCATATTATTACTCTTTAACCTAAACACAAAACTCAATTTATATGTATTCTTAACCCCAGTGTGGGGTTGCTGGTTGGTTGATTGTTGTCATAGTCCTTTGTTCTCGAAGAGGACCAAAATGACATCACTATGTTGGAGTCAAGATGCAGTATATCTGACTGCTTATCAGGCTAATCAGGAAGACTGCCTTCACCAGCACAAATAGTCCATATGAACAATGTGAGTTACTTCCCTTGTTGTGGTCACTGAACTTCTTTAAGAATGGTCTTAGATCAGGGGCTGCTAGGTGGCACAGTGGATAGAGCACCAGCCCTGGAGTCAGGAGTACCTGAGTTCAAATCTGGCCTCAGACACTTAATAATGACCTAGCTGTGTGGCCTTGGGCAAGTCATTTAACCCTGTTTGCCTTGCAAAAAAAACCTTAAAAAAATGGCCTTAGATTGCATTAGTTTGTTTTTTAGTAGCCTACTATGCTTCATATTTGGATTAGTTAGATTAGCCAAAACTTGGTTCTTTTCACATGAATTTAAGATAATTCTTTGTAATCTGTATTTCATATAATTGGTTGTTTTTTGTTTTTAATTCCAAATTCAGCACCTTTTATATTATCTCATATTGAAGTTTTAAAATTTGATTCCAGTATTCTTGGGTCATAGGATCATAGAGCTAGAAGGGATCTCAGAGGCCATCCTGTCTAACCTCCTTTAATTAGGATCTGTAGCCTTAGATCCCACCTTGGGTTAGGTGACTTGCATAGGTTTACAAAAGTAGTAATTGTCAGCAAATTTGAATCCAGATGCTCTTGACTAATTAAAGCCTTGCTTTTTCTACTGTACCATACTACCTCATTCTAATCTATCAAGATTTTTTAAAATACCAATTGACATCTACTGTTGTTAGCTTTGTGTCATCTGTAAAGTGTCATCTGTAAAGGATTTTGTCTTTCAAGTCATTGATTAAGACTGTCAAACAGTACAAGAACAAAGTTCTGGAGCATTCATTTGGCTTCTAGTATCCCTCCAGGTTATATTAATCCCATCAGTCAACATGTTTTGAATGCCAGATTGATCAACCAGAACCTAATTCACCTAACTGTACTACCATACTATTGTCTACCCCACATTTCTCTGCTTGCCTTGTTGAAACCAAAATAAACTTTCTACACTGGTTTAATAATTTCATTTTTAAAAATGAAGTTTGACATACCTTTTTTTTAGTGAATTTTGTGCTGGTTCTTTGATATTACTCTTATGCTTGTAAATGATGAATAATCTTTTCAACAATTTTTGCCACAGATTGACATCATTCACCAATCTATAGTTTCTGGAATGTGTCTTTTTCTTTCATTTCAAAGTTAATTTCTCAGTCTCTAGTTTAATGACACGTCATCTGTTTACCATGATTTTTCAAAAACTATTGATTTTGAAGTATTTTCAGTTCCCTGGGATATAGCTTTTCCAGTCCTAGGAACTTGAAATAATTTTAAATTTTAAGTGCTCACTTCATTTCTTGGGTTTCAGTAGTGTTTTTGATGCATTTTGTTGATTTATTTTACATTTTAATATCACCTATATTTCCCAGTTTATCTTGCCGGAGAGCAGTTCCTTTCAGCAACGCATTTTTAAGAAGGACCAATGGTTCAACAAAACCAAAATATTCAAAAATGATAATCGTTTGCAGTGTTCCAAACCTGTGGTACATTACCTCTGCAAAGGAGGAGGGAGGGGAGAAAAGGAGAGGTAGCATTTCATCTCTTTGGTACCAAGATTGGGCATTGTTATATTTTGGCCCCATTCTGTTTTAATTATTTAAGGTTGAACTTTGCATTTTATGTTGTGATTTATACTATCTTATAAGTTTAGTTTACTTTGCATCAATTCTTACATAAGTCCACATTTCTCCATAAATTTTTAGCATTTCTGAGAATACAGTAGTAATTTCATTACATTTATGTATCACAGATTTGTAGAGCTCTTCCCTCAGTGGTCATGTATTTTGTTTCCAGTTTTTTTGTTGCTACAAAAAGTACTACCAAAAATATTTTGGTTTATATGGGGACCTTTTTTTTGTTATTAACCTGCCTAATAGTGGAATGACTGGGTCAAAGGGTATGGTCACTTAATTTGCATAATTCTTAGTTGCTTTCCAGATGGTTGTATCAATTTACAGCTGTATCAATAATATAAAGAATTTTAACTTTACAGCCCCCTCCTAATATCGCCTATTCTCAGCTTTTGGTATCTTTACCAATTTATGTGGAAAGTGAAAGTGTTTGTTTTGCATATTTCTCTAATGATTAGTGATTTGTAACATTCATCTGGTTATTAATAGGGTACCAAGCTTTTTTAAAGAACTGTTGCTCATATCATTTTCTTATCTATCGGAGAATGGCCTCTTAACATGTTTCATCTTTTAAATCTGCTTTTCAGTTTGAGTGTTCTCAGAAGAAGAAAGCAATGGCTATTCTGCTTTCTTGATGAACATACTCTTAAACAGGAACCCTTTGTTTTTACTGTTAATATAAATATAAAATGATTTTTATTAATGCCTTTTGTTTTAAAATTATATCATATTTATTTATATCCCTTCTCCTTACCTAGGTAGCAAATACTAAGTAGAATTAGGGCATTGTAACCAGTTACACTAAAGGAAAGAAAAAGAAGCCTAATTCAGCAAAACCAATCCAAAACAATCCAAAAACTTCAACTCTCTGGTAGTATATATATTTCACACCTATAAACTCTCAACTTTGCAAAAAAACCCAAGGAGGTATATTTTCTCAACTCTTCTTGGAGTTAAATATGGACATTATAATTGTACAACATTATTCAAAGACTCTTGGTTATCTGTAATAGTAGTGTGTGTTTTTGCAAGCTTCAGCTCACTTTAAGCTTTTTGAAGCAATTCTTTCAAGTTCCTTTCATTCTTTTTATTGTTGGCTATCTATCCTTCAATTTTTTGTATGTATTCTTATTTTTTTTAACTTCTGAGCCTTTATTTCTATCATAAGATTTTTTTCTCACATGCAAATATGTGTCCTCGAATCTTGCTTATTTGATTTATAATAAAACCACTTACAATTGTGAGTGCAGTAGCACAGAAACCTTACCATCTTGAGCTAATTCCTAACACACTGGAACAATGGCATTTTTATTATGGCCTCTTCTAGGAAATATGCCATATTGTCCTTAAATTCCCTGTTTAAAAAAAAGTATCGCCCATCTGATTTAAGTGGGTGCTGCCTTCAAAATTCCCTAGTCAAGCCTCTTTGACATTTTATTTTTTCTTAACTATCAAGAATTTATATTTTCTCCTTTCCCCACTGGAGAAGAAAAGAAAAATTAATAACAAACAAGTGACCAAAATATGTAACTTATTCTGCCTTAGGCCATCATCTCGTTCCAAGATGAGTAATATTCATCACAGTACTCTGGAATCATGGTCAATTGTTGATCAGAATTCTTAAAAAAACTTTTTTAACTGTTTTTTACTATCAAGCACAGGGTTCATAAGACATTTTGTGTAGTCCAATTCTCTTGTTACCCTAATAGTATTTTTTAATTTTACAGATAGTGGTGTAATTAATAGAGAAGTTAACATGAATATTTTAGAAGCTACTAAAAACTTATATTGAGCTTGTCTTCTTGGGGCTATCACCCTCCATGTGCCCCAAAGCAAAATGTCATTTCTGTGGACCTTGGTTTTCTCTATAAAATAAGGAAGGTAGTTTGGACTGAATGGCCTCTTTCCTTTTTAAATCTATCTTTTAGGGTTTAGGCCACTGATTCCACCTGGAATTCACTATGTAATTACAGTTTGGGGTCAGCAGGTGGCAGAGTTGTATCACCCATCTAATAATCTTGAATTTCTCTACTTTTCTCACCACTTACCCTTTAGAAGAATTTTACACAAAACAAATTAGCTTCTTCTGTAGGGGATAGATTTGAGCCCTATTCTCAAAAAAAAAAAAAACCCGAGCAAATGTAGAAGGTGATAAGCCAAGGAAATGGATCAGACAACCACACTGAGTGGGTACTAGATTAGGTGGCTTTGGTAGGGGAAAGTAGGCATTGACTTTGTGCCTCTTCATAGTTATTGATTAGTTAAGAATAGGGGAATATCAAAAAGTGGATGACTAGGTTTATTTTCAGCTATTTAAATCGAGCTGGAAGGAAGGAATTTTTTGGAGAGGGAAAAGTATCATAGATTCACATATAAGCCAGGAATGATTTTTGCTTCTTATCTTCAACTCTACAGACCTACTTTTCCCTTTCTCCTTTAAAAAGCCTGAGAAAATGAGGGATTGTTGTGCTTTCATTCATCTTGCAACCTTTTCTCTCTCCCTTCTCTTTCAGGCTCATCTATGAATCAATGGCTTGATCTAGGCAATAGAATAAAAAATTAGGACTGACTAATTCCTTCTCTAACCTATCCCTCTTTGCTTTGTATCATAGGCTGAACCAGTGAATAATGAAAACAGCATAGAGAACTCCAAATGGAGGTCCCCTATTTTTGAGCTCCCCCAGGTAACTGCTGTGAAGAACAATATAGTAAATATAGGTGTGGTTTGTTAACTCATTCTCTTTATTTTATAGTCATATGTTTGTTGTAGCAAGTCATCAATTTGAGTTAGAATTTGAAATATAACTCCTACTGACTCATTATGTATGAACTTAGGCTAATGTCTAAGGCCTATGGGTTTTTATTTTTAGCTTAGTGGGAAACCATAAAATGAAGTGATTTAGACTATGTGAGATGTCTGTGGTCCCAGTTCTAATTCCTATGAACCCGTTGTGCAAGGACTCAGAAAATATGAATGTGAACAGACACTGATAGGAAAAAGATTGGAACATGAATGGGCTTTGAAGGAGAATATGGATAAATTAAGAAGACAGAGAGGGAAGGATATTTAGCTTAGGAAATCAGGTTGAATGATGTAGAAGCCAACAAACGTGTGGTAGGTGGCAGACATGAAATTGGTCTATGTGAATCAGATTTTTGTTGTTACTGTGAAATTTAGTAGTAGAAAATAAGTCTGAAACCAAGTGATATAGGGCCTTGAAAATGAGGCAAAGGATGTAAGCCTGATAAGGTTATTGCAGATTTTGATAATGATGAAATCAGTCTTTCAGATTAACTTTGTGTGTAGGTTGCTTTGAAGGAAGGGAATGAAATAAGGCAGAAAGGTGAATCAGAAGACAGTTTCTAAGGAGAAGTTGGGGATTTAAGGAGGTCTGAAATAGCTATGTGGAGGTAACCTAGGAACAGAGAAGAAATAAATAAAAAGAATTTGGGGGGCAGCTAGGTGACACAGTGGATAGAGCACCGTCCCTGGAGTCAGGAGTACCTGAGTTCAAATCCAGCCTCAGACACTTAAAAATTAACCTAGCTGTGTGGCCTTGGGCAAGTCACTTAACCCTATTTGCCTTGCAAAAATCTAAAAAAACCCCAACCCAACAACAGTAAAAGGAATTTTGAATGGTGTTGAGGCAAGATGTTGATGAGACAACATGAATTTACATCAAGCCACCTCAATTCTGCACCTTATAGCATTGCACACTGGGGCTGGAGACAATGGACTTCTAGGGTTTGGGGCTTCCATGGCAGGATGGATAATGTAGTTTGTTTTCTTAATTACTACCACTGTCACCAGTGAGTTGATATCTCTTAAGATATTACCAACATGGGGCAACTAGGTGGTGCAGTGGATAGAGCACCGGCCCTGGAGTCAGGAGTACCTGGGTTCAAATCCAGTCTCAGACACTTTACCTAGCTGTGTAGCCTTGGCCAAGCCACTTAACCCCATTTGCCTTTAAAAAAAAAAAACCTAAAAAAAGATATTACCAACAAAAATGAAATTGTATACCTCAGAAAGAGAAACCAAAATGGCTATATTAGCACAGAAATCCTGTAAGTGGTGATGTGATTGAGGCAATATCTTTGAAGGAGAGAGGAACACCGTGGAAATGGAAATATAATGCAAGATGACTTCTGAAAGTCACAATTCAATATTTGTTTCCTAATCCCCCTTTGTACCTTACTGTTTTGAGTCCTGATTTCACTCCTGTTTAGACTTGGCCATATCCCACCCGGTGTCCCTCAACTATAAAAAGGAACCTTTAGCCCAACAGAAAAGCCTCAGAACCTGTGGAGCCACATTTGAAAAGATTCTAATGTCAAGACTTTCCTGGACAGACATACACATTTCTATAGTCCCCCCAATTAAACTAAAAATAAAAGTGCAAATACCCCAAACTGACCAAAATGAGGTGATATTAAACCATTATGGGTCTGTCTAGGGTGAGAGGTTTCAGAGTGGTGGAAACAGGATGTAAGCAGAAGAGGTGAATGGGGAAGGTATAAGTGGCTTTTTAGTTCTTCGTGTTCTGAGCCACACCAAAGGCTCAAGGCTTGAGTGGGAGTCCCTACATCCTGCCTCCTCACAAGGCCCTTCATTCTTCAGTGACTAAACCAATCCCTGCTTTTACCCTTCCTTGGCTTGTGTACTGTTCTCTCACCAGGCTCAGTGACCTGCTTTCTCAGCCACTTGGTTGGCTAGGTGGCATCTCTTGCCAGAGCGAATCTGTCACTATCTGGAATTGTTTCTTCATTCCTAAAATTTGGAGAGATGGAAGTTGTCTGAGTGCGGATGATATGATTTTAAAAGAACTTTTCCAGTTAAGATTCTACCTTTAATGATGGATCTATCTGAGGAGGACTTTTATGCAGTAGCAGGAAATGCTGTATGATAAAGTGAATTGAGTGCTGTTTTTCAAGTTAGAACTGGATTCAAACATTGCCTCTTCTGTTTCCTAGCAGATTGGTTTAACTTCTGTTGAGTTTTAGAGTTTCCAAAGTTCTTTCCAGCTCAAAATCTATGATCCAATGATCTCTCAGAGACACTGTTATGCAAGGGCCAATTAAAGAGACTTTCCTTGGAGTAGAGCCCAAAGAGACTAATTCTCATTCATATTCATTCTCTCTCTCTCTCTCTCTCTCTCTCTCTCTCTCTCTCTCCCCCTCCCCCTCCCCCTCCCCCCATTTTTGTAATGTTATTAATAACTCCTAATTTATATGTTTTTCTAAGTCTGATTTTGGCATCATGAATGGGCTTTCTTAAAAAGGCATGCCTATGTATACATCATACTTGGAAGACAAATTTACAATATGTGTGTTATGTGAGGAGTTAGTTTTTAGTTTTAGATAGTCATTTTCGTCTTTCCTGAACTGGGTAGGTGAATATGTTTGTCACCATAGGGTGCTGAAATACTCCTCACCCAGGCTTGGAATTGCATGTTGTAGAGGCCCCTGCTGTTTTTACTATGATGGGGGAGAGTGACTCAGGCTTTCTGAGTGATTGTATAGGTCTTCCCATCCCTAACTCCAGTGTTGTCCTGAGCTTATCACCATTACCAGGCTAAATTCCCCTTGAAGCAGTCAATGAAAGGTCCCCTTGTTTCTTCCATTGCTGACATTTCCTAGTCAGTTTGTGATTTCTAGAAAGGCCAGGAGCTGGTGAATTGGCATAGGGCTTTGGCTAAAAGCCCTATCCTCCTCAGCAAGATTGGCAGGGGCACACAGCTGATGAACCCATAATTGACCCATGGAGTGGAGCATAAGAAAAGCTAACCAGGGTCAGCTTAGCATTTCTGGATGACAGAAACACTATTTTATGGAATGATGTAGTAGTTTTCTTTGTAAGGGTTATCCTTAGAGTTAATGAATAGCTCCTCAAATTCCTAACTTCTTAATTTCCTTCTATGGAGATTTTCTACTGTTCGTAATTTATATTTATATCCTTACTCAATCTCTTTATTTTGTTACTTTGTCATCCTTCACCTGGTATTGCAGATTCACTTTGTTACCTGGTTTTCTCAGGAACCACAGTTTAGTACCATTCATTGTTGTTGCCCAGGTACAGAAACCCCCAGGATTATTCTTTGCTGTCCTTTACACCCAACATCCAACTAATAATTTCAGCTCCATGTTCTTTTACATTCTTCCCTTTCTCACCATTTCCACTACATATTCCTTATCACTCATATCTGATTTACT
This sequence comes from Macrotis lagotis, assembly GCF_037893015.1. Taxonomy (NCBI): domain Eukaryota; kingdom Metazoa; phylum Chordata; class Mammalia; order Peramelemorphia; family Peramelidae; genus Macrotis; species Macrotis lagotis. Next base: position 156,754,670 of record NC_133658.1, read on the forward strand.
GCAATTGTCTTCTGCCTGAGCTCTCTGTTTTCAGTCTCTTCCCCTTCCTACCCATTCTATATCCTGATACTGGATTAATCTTCTTATAGCAATTTTAATCATGCCCCTCCTTTCTAAATTCCATTATTTAAAGGATTAATTAAAAAAAACTGGTATTCTAACTCTTCCACAGTCAAACCCCCAACCACCCTTTCACCTTTACTTTGTTCTTTTCTGACCAGAACTCTGATGTAGTCACTCCTTCCATTAACCCAGTATATAATCTCTGCCTCTGAACCATCATTCTCCAATCCAGGAATGCCTGGTCTCTTTTGTCCTTTCCTATGTCTTATTCTTCCTTCAAATTCCATCTCTTCTATGAGACCTTTTTTTTGACCCCCAATTCAAACCTTTCCACAGTTATTCCACATGAATACTTATAAGGTTTCTTAAAAGGGAGAAAATGGGAGCTGTCTATGAGCACCAGATCTTTCAACAACAGTTGGAACAGTTTTAATTGGCTATTATATTGTTCCTGACTGATAATGCCAACTGACATTTCAGCGGGCCAGTTGTTCATTTTTTTTTTGATGAAGAAGATGATGACCAGTAACATCATGGGATGATGTAATGACTGCCTCATGAGTTAAATTCAGCCTCTCTCTGAGTCATTTAAGACCAGTAGTAGGACAAAAGTAAAGAAGACTGGTGATGGCCCAGGATGTTAGATTAGATGACCTTGGTGTCTTTGATACCTGATCATAAAGCTGCCTTTATGACTATTGAAACAAATTGTTCTCATCTATCCATTTTGCTTGGGATAGACATCCCCTAGTTGTTGGTTACCCTCAGTGGTTTTAGTCCATCCATTGAGATAGTTTTACTGGATTGTGGCCCTGTGTATACTACCTCTTCTTGGAGCCACAGGTTAGATTTGAGTGAAAGTAGACACCAAGGGTAGATGAACAACCCTGAAAAATATTTCTTCCTTATTTGGCATTTGGTATTCAAACTTGTTAATGGTTGTTTACTTTACTGTCAGTCTTAGATTTAATACTTTTTGTCTCTTCAAACTTCCCACTTATATAAGGACATTGGCACCAAAGGTAGATGAGAAAGCCTTCGCATCAAAGATGCTAGTCCTCCATGAACATCCCATTCCCCTGTATAGGGTAGCTAAGTAGCTGGGCTTGCAATCAGAAAGACTCGTCTTCATGAGTTCAAATCCAGCCTCAAACATTTCCTAGCTAAGTGACCTTGGGCACTTCACATAACCCTGTTTCCTCATCTGTAAAATAAGCCGGAGAAGGAAACCACTCCAGTTATCTTTGCCAAGAAAACCCAAAATGGAGTCCTAAAGAGTTGGATACAACTGAGCAACAACAAGACTGTCCATTAACAGGGTGATGGATCCTGGAAGGTTGAACACAAGAAGATAGTCCCAAAAGGATGTGAATTGTCTATTGCTGCTTCAGAAAAGCCAGGGAAGCAATATCAATTCTTAAAGAACCTCAGGCTACTGACTAGAGTCTTGCCACTTCATGAAGATCCAGACTGAGTAATGTCCCAAATGCCACAGGGTGGTATTAACCCTGTGATGATCTTTTCTCTTTTCCGAGCTCATATACTTTATTGCCTGTATCATTCACTTGGCACTTATACTACCTTGTGACATCTCTTTGTATTTAACTTTTAACTCAGATGTCACACCATGGCTCCCTAATTATAGTGTAAACCCTGTGAGAGCAGGGACTGTGTTTTTATAGCTCCTTTGTGTTCCCCTAACCACTTGTCACTGCTGAACATTTAGGAGGCATTCAATAAATGCTTGTTGAATAATTGATTGTTCACAGCAACTGTTTTCACCTTTTTTGAAGAAGGGAAATCAGACTATTTGAACTTGTTGGACCCTTCCAAAATAGAGTTAGTAATAAAAGTATCAAAAAAAGAACCTTAGTTAAAAGGCCAGGGCAGTGAACTGAAAAGATAGCAATTTTTTAAAATGACTTTTATTGATACCAAATAATGTAAAACTGGTTAAAAACATATTTTCCCATTGATTTTCTCTTGAACCCAACACTATCCTTAAGGTATTCATTTGCTATTTTATAATTGGGACACTTTTGGATGTGCTCATTCACTTCAGGAGATGCCTTACAGATCTTTATGGGAGATAGGGAGATTAAGAATATCACTTTTTCCCCACCCAAATCTTGAATTTTTGTTTTTAAATTTGCTATATTTTTGTTTATAAATGTCTTTGTAATTTTTCTATGATGGTGGAATGTTTTTCTTATTTTAATACTTTTGGTAACATATATTTGCAAATCAAAGTCATCAGAAGTAAACCCAAGTTGTTGATAACTGTTATTTTTCTTCTTTATTTAGGATATGGTATTCAAACTTATTAATGGATGTTTATTTTACTGTTAGACTTGGATTTTAAAATTTTTTATCTCTTCAAACTTCCCACTTCAATTACCCATAATGTATTTTGGCACCAAAATATTAATGGTTTTTAAAAAACCAATAATGGGCAAATTTAATGACTAATTCTAAGCCAGCTTGTTAGTCGTGATCAGCTTTAGTCATCAGTTTCAGTTCATCCTCAGTGGTTTTTCATGTCAGATGAATGCTTATAGGCATTGTTTGAGATCCACACAGACAGTAAGTTAATCACCAGAACTAGCACTTTTTCCCCCAGATACAGATAGAAATATCTATAGTTTCCTTTCTTAGTCAAGATTCTTCTTTTTTAGTCACATAATAGATTTGGTTTTGATCTTCTTACTTTCCCACACTCGTTGAGGCTGACCATTTACCTTCATCCAGAGAAGGAGGTGGTATATGCTTATAGAGATAGCTAGAGTTGACTGATGGGAACTGGGAATTTTGAAGAGAAGAAAGCAAAAGTGATAGTAACCAAGTTACTGAATAGCCATATTCTATGGCATTTTAACTTATTTGCAGAATATCAGAGTTCCATGGAACAAAGTTTGAGAAATATTGTTGGTCTGAGAATCAATCAATGCAACTCTTTGGATTCTGTTGTTGGTTCTTCTCTGGAACTAAAACCTTTCAGACCACTTATGTACATGTTGGAGATTGGAGCTCTAAAGTTCTGGGAGTGTTCTGGGATTTGGAGAATCAATCATGTTCACCCTGTCCCTATTTTACATATGATTCTGGAATTCCTATCAGTCTATGCTTTTTCCTTGCTTTCATCTTTAACACCAGTTCTCAAAAATAGACCCAGAAAATGGGGTTATAACCTAAATTATATTGACAGAAATGAGAAGTGGAATAAATAATGGATTGAAAGTGAGTTCTGGGTTCACACCCCAATTTGGCATCTGGTCTACTCTGTGGTCCAGTTTAGGGCCTCAGTTTCCCCATATGTGAAAGGGAGGGAGAGAGGACTTCATTCTTTATGCCTGAATATAACCTTTCTTAAGCTTCTCAGGAGGAAGTAGGAAGAATGCATGGGTCCCCAAAGGAGCTCAGGTGAATGTCCTTCCTTCTCTTGTGCACCTATCTACTCTGGCATTTGAGGCATGGAGTGGAATGGAGATCATGTGTTTATGAAGATCAGAATACACTGGAATTCTAGTTCTATCACTGCTTGAATGATACTTGGATCAAATATATTTAACTTTTTTGGTGCCTCAGATTGCCCATCTGTAAAAGGTGGTTAATAATCTCTATCTGATGAGAAAACAGATGTGAAAGACTTTTTGAAAGATTCAAAATTCTGTGCTGAAGGAAAGAGAAATATCTTCCTATGGTAAAGACCTCCTACTCCTTTCCTTCTGACCCTCTTCTTCATTGTCAGGCTCTTGACTCTTATGCAGATCTTTCCTTCCTCTGTCTGGCATGATGTTTGAGGTAGGATAGCAGGAGAGCCAGCTAAAATGCTCTCTCTCTGCCACATATTGAGCATAAAACTTCTTCCAAAGCTCATGGTTGTGAATTGACAAAAGGATCATGGGAGATTTCCCTAACTTCAGGTCCCATTATGTGGACCGGGGAGTAAGCAGGTGGGATCAGTTGACTGCAATTGGATAGCAAGCTTTAAAGTGCTTTTTAAATAACTAATATTTTACATATACCATAAATTTTAACATCACAACTGTGAGATAGGTCCTACCTGTATTGCCATTTTACAGATGAAAACACAGGCCTAAAACTAAATGACTTGTTTATAGTTATACAGCTACCAGATGGGATTTGAACTGTGGTCTTCCTGGTTAATGGTCCAGAACTTTATCCAAAACATCTGGGTCCAACCTTGATTAATAGTTTTCTTCTAGTTTAAGTCACTGACAGCCTCCCTGCTTCCTCTTTGGTGCTTTGGCATCCCTGAAGAACTATGGAAATCTTAAAGTCTGGAGAGAAGAAAAGAGATTTTTGGTTTGAGGAGCATAGAGGGTGGCCCTAGTAAACTTTCTCCCTAAGGTCTCTGGAACCTTAAGAGTCTTAAGTCTTAAGAGACTCCTCCACTACCTTGAAGAACACTTGGCATTGTTTTTTATTCCCCGATTCTAGTACCAGCTACTTCTGCTATAGAAGCAGCAGGGGTTCATAGCCAGGCCATCCCTATGTTGTCCTTCATCCCTATAGACTCACTCCTGCTCTGGGTCTCTGACATATGATTCAGAATTGGAAAGCACTTTAGCCCTTCATTTAGACATGGGGAAACTGAGGTCCGGGAAAACTAAGTGAATTGCCCAAGGATAGCCATTCAATAATAAATAAATAAATAAATAAACAAATAAACAAACAAATAAATAAATAATATATATATATATATATATATATATATATATATTTATTGCATCTATAGCATGTCTAAGGATTTCTTCACTACTCTAGTCCCATTCTAAAACACTTCTTTTTCTTACAAGGAACTGAGAGAAAAGGAAGTTGCAGCCCTTAGGGAACCAGTTTCTGTTTTTGGTTCAACTTGAGGATTTGGCCATGGCTTTCTGAGCAGTGGAGCTTGGGGCATGGTTTATTGCTGGGGCCGGGGAATACGTCAGCTCCTTTACATGGTCTGGCAGCTGTGAGGCTCTTCTGTGGGGAAGTCTGCGTAGTACAGAGGGGGTGGGCATGTGGGAGGTGACTCACCATCTGGGTCTTTCCCCCATACTTTTTGGCTACCAGCTTTTCATTTCTGGGACCTCCCCTCTCTACAATCAGGACTCTCTCCTCCCCCACTTACCTGAAACTCTTAGCACCCACCCCTCTCCCATATCTAAAATACCATCTTTGCCTCCCCTTCTGTTTCCCCTTCTCTATACAGGTTTTGACTGAGCAATGAGGCAGGAAAATAGGGGAAAGTATTCAACAAGACCCCTTTCTTCTCCCCCCACCCCCAGGTCTGAGTGAGGATACCTAGGTTTGACTCCTAGTTCTAAGGCTTGCTTTCTTCTCCCCAAAGCTTGAAAGATGAATAGCTAATAGGATAGAGAGAAATGGCACATACATGTTCACTGTCTGGCCTTGACTCACCAACTGGTCTCCTTTCTTTTTCTGTGCCTCAGTTTTCCATCTGTGAAGTAAGATTCATTAAAATTCCACAAGCCTTGGGGAATGAGTCAATACCCCATCCTATAACCCTCTGGAAATGCACCATTCAGACCCAACACCAAAGTTGCAGTCCTTGTTCAACCCTTAACCCCTGGAAGCCATTGCTTTCATTAAAGGAGGAAGCGGTAGCATGTCTGTTTATACTTTGTTACACCAGAAACAGCCTCATGTAAATTGGTATTGACCTCTGAGAAAGTCCCACAATTTCAAGTTCATTCCTTTCCCTAAAACCAATTCTACTATGCTATCAAAAGTATGAGCTTTGTTTTTATATCAATGTCTTAGAATACTAGAATGTGAGAGTCATCTCATCCAAATGCTGTATTCTATAAAGAATGATTGGACCTAAAAACATCTTTTAAAAATTAGCTTTTTTAAAATTTATATCACCTTAATTTCTGAACATACTCCTCCCCCATTGAACCCTATAGCAAAATGTAAAACGAAAGAGGACATTTAAACAATATCAACCAACACATTAATCTTCCCTAATAATGTATACCATATTCTTTACCCTTAGTCTTCTCTTCTCTTCCTCCCAAACCCCACTTCACCAAAAAGGCGAGGAAGACACATTTTTGAAGTCTTTCAAAGTCAAGCTGGATATTCAGTTTATTTTGTGGGAAGGGTGGTAGCTTCATTCCATTTACCTAACCTGTGTTCTATGAACTTTAAAATATATTTTGGTTACTATTCTAATATAGATAATTTATTTTACAAACTTACATATTTTATTTTGCACATTAAAAATAGTTTAAGAAGGTATCCATAGGCTTATCAGAGTACTAAAGGAATCTGAGTCCCAAAAATGATTAAGAATTTTCGATTTACATTGCAGTCATTGTTTAACCAGTTTGAAGGATGAAAGATGGAGGGGAAAAACCCAAAAACCAACAAGCCAATTCATCTTCTGATGAATCTATTTGCCTAGAATCTAAATCAAAACAGTTTAGGCAAAGTCTTTGGATGCCTTCTTTTACAGGAGAGAGGCCACGTAATGGCCATCTAATGGATGTTTTGGACAAGATCAGGTCAAAACCAAGTCTAAAATTGGAGGCTGGAGGGTTGTGGTGATGTTTGTGTCAATGGGATTAGCCATGGGGTAAGGTAGAATTAAAATGGCAAATAGATGTTTTTTAGACATAGGTCAATGTAGAAATTTGTTTTGTTAGACTCTTGTTTATTTTGATAGCTTTCTTTTTTTTCAAAGTATTATTGTTCAATGGGGGTTGGAGAGAAATAATAAATACTCATAAAAATCAACATAGACATTGTTGTGTATTTTTCCCCTCAATCGGCTTATTTTTCTCTGAATTAGTTCACAGACACGTCCCCATGCTTCTTTGAATTCTCTATGAATAGTTTCTTGTTGTTATTCAGTCATTTCAGTTGTGTTCGACTCTTTGTGACCCTAATTGGGGTTTTCTTGACAAAGATACTGGAGTGGTTGGCTATTTCTTTCTCCAGCTCACTTTACAGATGAGGAAACTGAGGCAAACAAGGTTAAGTAACTTGTAAGTATCTAAGATCAGATTTGAACTCAGGAAGATAAGTCTTTCTGACTCTTGGCCCAACACTTAACTGAGCCATCTAACTACCCGTATTATTTTCTTATGACTCAGTAATATTCAGATACATCCATACACCACAGTTTCTCTAGCCTTTCTTCAATCAATGCTACTTCATTTCCACCAAAAAAAAGTGCTACAATAACATGGGAGACTTTATTGAGTTCCCTGATATAGAATGATCAAATGTTTCTCTTTACTACTACAATGAATGTGATGGATTAGAAGGAGGTCTCTCTTGAAGCTTGAAAGAAGAAAAATTGAAGAATCACAGGCCACCTCTGGTAAGCAGAAGCTCATTTTAGATGAATTAGAAAAAACTTGCCCTAAATTCTCAGAGGAGGCTGAAAAAAGTCATCCTACAATGGCTTGCTGCTGAGATGAAAGGGGGACAAAGCCCAGGTCTTTGATTTCAATTTGAAACAAGGATATTGTTTGTCCAGTCATTTTCAGTTGTATCCAACTTTCTGTGACCCCATTTGGGGTTTTCTTGGCTTGTTTATCATATCCTTTCCCAGTCATTTATTACAGAGGAGGAAACTGAGGGAAACAGGGTAGAGTGATTTGATCAGGGTCACACAGTAAGTATCTGAGGCTGGATTTGAACTCATGAGCATGTCTTCCTGATTCTAGGCCTAACACTCTATCTACTGAAGCTGATACCTCAGCCTCAAATATATCCTAAGAAAGATTTATCCTGATCTCTCTCCCTTGTTCTAAACATCTCATGATCTGTTGTTAGGACATCATTCTTGCAAATAAACCTGTATCAAAATCATGTCAACCTAATTATTCTCATCTGACTATTAGATGGTACAGGCTCAAATCATCATCCTGTTCTCCCTTATCACCCCTCCCCATATACATACAAGTATTTTATTATTTTGTTTGTTTTGGGGTTTTTTTTTTTGGTTTTGCAAGGCAGTGGGGTTAAGTGACTTGCCCAAGGTCACACAGCTAGGTAATTATTGAGTGTCTGAGGCTGGATTTGAACTCAGGTCCTCCTGATTCCAGGGCTGGTGCTCTATCCACTATGCCACCTAGCTACTCCATATACACATACTTTAAAGATTGGTACGGGGTCCCTCAGATGAGATTGCTTTGGGGAAGAGGTTAGCAAGGAGGATAGGAAATTACCTTTTCCAAGATCCCACAAAGAGACAGAGGGTGAATTTAGGCTAGACCCTAGTAGTCAAACTCCTTCTTACCTTTACAGAGGAAAAAAATGGGGCACACAGAGGTTAAGTGACTTGCCTAGGGTCTTAGCACTAATAATTATCTGATTTAGGATTGGAACTCAGCTCTTTCTGGAAGGATAAATGATTTCCCCAAGATCACAAGGTAGTGTCAGAGATGAGATTTGTATCTAATCTCCTAATCTCCTGATCTTTCTAACTCCATTATTCTATTTTATTTCACTAATCTGCTAATTTTCTGGAAAAAGTTATCTACAACTGCTACTTCTGTTTCCTCATTGCCCACCCACTCCCTTCTGAACCTCTGTCTTCACCACTAAACTGCTCTCTCTAGGGTCACCAATGACTTCTTAATTACCAAATCTTTTTTTAGTCCTTGCTACTGTTGACCTTTTTGCCATTTTTGACAGTGTTGACCTCCTCCTCCTACAACCACACATTCTCTTCTCTTGGCTTTAGAGATATTGTACTCTTTAGCCTCAATCCTCTCTGTCTCCTTTTTTATCTTATCCTCTTCCCAGTCTGTTAATGGTCCCAGTGGTTGTTTCTCAACAACCTGTCCTCCATAATCTTTACTTTTTTTTCATCCTCTGCAATTTCACATACTCCATGTTTTCAAATATCCTCTCTCTACAAATGACTTTCAAGTCTTTTTCTCTATTTCCTTCTATTTTTTCCCCAGCTTAGATGCTTCTCCTAAAGGATATTTACACTTAGAAGTCCCAAACCAAAAAAAAACCTCTTAAATTGGGATCAATATCTTGACTCCCAAACTTGCTCTTCCTCTTTCTCCTCCTCCTTCTCATGGCCTCATTATGTCAGCAGTATTCCCTAATCTCCCAGGTTTGTGACCTTGGCTTTATCTTTGCCTTCTTCCTTTCTCACCTCTTATTTGTATTAGATCCTAACTACTCCACTTGGGAAACATTAGTCACATCTGTACTATATTTTTCTCTCTGAAAGTTTTTTATTGATAACTTTGTTTTTAATAACATAATCCTTTTCTAGCTCATTACTTTCTTTTTCCAGTTACCTGGAAATATAGTTTTCAACATTCATCCATTTGTAAGTTTTGAGTTCCACATTTTCTACTACCTTCTCACTCTCTGTAGCAGCAATATGATATAGATTGATATATCACTTTCTTCCCAGATTTCTACCTTAAAACAAAGAAAAACAGCTAAGCAAAACTGACTACCTCAACTTATAGCATATGGAGCATTCCATTCCTATCATATATCACCTCTGTATGAAGACATGGAAAAACATATTTTGTCACTATATTCTGTGAGAAAGATAATCACTGCAAGAAATGTGAATATCACTGCCTTCTTTTCATTTACTTTGTCATGGCCAGTGCATATATTATTCTCCTGGTTCTGTAAAGGTGTTCACATGGACTATTTGTGCCCAACCTGTGGTACAGCATTCCAAGCTCATATTGGGCTGATCATCCACAGTTGGACACACTGTAATTTGTCTCAAATGTAGTGATGTCATTTTGGCCTTCTTTGATAAGAAAGGACAAGAGTCAACCAATTTCATTATTTCATCCAAATCTTCTAATGTTTCTCTGAATTCCTTGTTTTCATCATTTATTATGGAACAATAATAGTCCATTCTGACTTAGCTATTCTTGGCAATTCCATGATCCAAGACAATCCCAAAGGACTAATAATGAAGCATATTATCTACCTCCACAGAAAGAATTGATATTTGAATACAGGTTGAAGCATTTTCACTTTTTTCTTTCATTTTTTTAAAAATTCTGTTTCCTTGTACAAAATTACTAATATGGAAATGTTTTATGATTGAACATGTATAACCTATTTCTGATTGCTTAGCATCTTAGGGATGGGAGGGAAGGAGGAATAGAATTTGGAGCTTAAAACTTAAAAAAAATTGTAAAAAAAATTTTAACCATGTAATTGGGGGAAAATAAAATTATTAAAAAAATAACAATCCATTCTTTTCATATACCCCAGTTTCTTCAGCCATTACCCAAAGAATAAGTAGCTACTATTTCCAGGCTTTTGCTCCCACAAAGAGGATTGTTATGAATATTTTGGTATCCATGGGACCTTTCTTTCTGTAACCTGGTACTGACACATGTGTAGAACCCAATGACTCACTCAGCTGATGCAACTTCCCCATGTGGGGAGACTCGAAAGTCTGTTTCTGGGACAGTAATGATGGAGTTTAAGAAAAATGCCCTGGAGAAGCTGAAGCATGCATAGATATTCTATATCTAGTTGACTGTAGTGAGTAGAAGATTCTTATTGGTTTTAGAGGCATTCAAAAGGGCTAGCTGACTTCTTCAATCCTTCTCTGGCTTCAGTACTTTCCATTACTCTGTTCCTGATGGTGTGACTCCTTTAGCCCTGATGGCTAGTGAGAAAGGTCTTCTTGCTTCTGAAACCATGTGACCAAAAAATGGACCTCAATCCTTAACCTCTTTTTCTTTTTCCTTTCCATTTCAAGTGAAGGTTATAGAGCTTCCATAACCTTGTGAGTTTTTGAAGGTTCAAAGCACATCTTAACAATCTGGACAAGACCCCACTATAATGAGTACTCCATGGCTCATTCTCCTAGAGCCAGGCTGTTGCATCTGGCTCCTCAAGGTTCTAGGGTACACTGAGAGTTTGCTAGGTATATTTCTTATCTGCAGTCATCAGATTGAGTCCTACCAGGCTGTGTTCTCCACATTGTTAGGGCCAGTAACTGCTTCAATTCCATTTTACCACTTTACATGAATTAACATTAACAAATATATTTATTTAGAAGACACATTAAGAACAAAGTATGATCATTCCCCTCAACACTTTGGGAGGCATACTCTTTCCTTCTTTGGAGCAGTAAGCTCAAAACTTATCTCTCTTCACTAATATTGTTATCACTTAGTTCAAGTCCAGAGGCATGTCTCTGCCAGATGAACCTTGTTTCAGGCATTGGTGGGATGGACTCCTGAAGGTCTCTCCCAATGGTTCCTTGGGGCATTATTCTGTTGGTATGGGAACTATGGATCAGCACAACCATTCTGGAAAGTAATTTGGAATTATGTTTTTTTTTAACAAATGACAAAAAAACCAAGGACTATAACCTTTAATTTAGGAAAAAAACTGATATCTTATTGTCTGATCTTGCTATCTCTTATACTTTATGTTTCTTCCTTAAGGATATGATTTCTCTCTCATCACACTCAATTTGGATCAATGTATACCAATGGAAACAATGTAAAGACTGACAAATTGCCTTCTGTGGGGGGTGGGGGAGGGAAGTAAGATTAGGGGGAAAATTGCAAAAGTCAAAATAAATAAAATCTTAAAAAAAAAAGACAAAAAAATTCACATTCCTTTCCCCAGGGACTGCCTTGCTAAATATATACCCTAAGGAGATCAAAGATAGAAAGAAGGGACCTACATGCACAAAAATATCCATAATAGTATTTAAGCTATAGCAAATATATAGACATAAAGTAGATATAATTGATTGAACAATAAAATATAATGGGCTGTTAACTACATAAGAAATGATGAATATCAGGGACTAAGAGAAGCTTGGGGGAAAAATATGAGTTGGTATAGAAGTAGAAATGGAAAACAATGTATAAAATGACTGTACTTATGTAAATAACAAAAACAGGAAAATAACTGTTGTGTAATTATGATGAACAAGAACTTTAACCCTGGAAAATAGCTGATGAAATGTACCTCTCTCCCTTTTTTTGCAGAAGTAGAGGATTGTGGGTATAGAATATTATACATGGATTGAATTTTTTTGTTGATTTTGCTTTTCTAATTTTTTCTCTTTTTATTTTTAGTAACAGGGAGGTTGTTAGGATATATTTGAAAATAAAAGTGTTGCAAAAACAAAAGCTAACAATATTTTTTAAATGAATTTCAGTAGTATCCAAAATTCAATGAAGAAATAGGGTCTAAGCATACTGTGACATATTTTAAACAAGGATTATGAAGGAAAAGCAATGTAAAGGATTTTATCAAAGAAATGATAAACAAAAAAGAGATGGACTAGTAGTCATGTAGCATGAGTAAGAGATAACTCAATGGATGGACAACCTTCATTGTCCACAGAAATATTTACATAATGTGAGCTAGGTTTCTTGATGGATACAGTGCTGGACTTGAAATTCAAATCCTGATTCAGACATTTACTATCTATGTGAATGAGAGGCTGCTAGGAAGTGTAGTGAAGAGCACTGGATTGGGAGTCAGGAGGTCTTGAGTTCAAAACCAGCCTCAGCCTACTTGATGTTTACTAGCTGTGTGATGTTGGATAAGTCACTTAATTCCATTGCCTTGCAAAAACCAAGAAAGAAAAAAGAAAGAAAAAAAGATAAATGTAGGCTCAGCCTGAGTTTCCTCCTCTGTAAAATTAGTATAAAATAATACCTGGTTCACAGGATTATTATGAAGATCAAATGAGATAACATATGTAAAGTGCTTTTCAAACCTTAACACATAGATAAGTTTTGCCCTTTGAACCAATTCTGAAGAGATGGTGATTCCAGCATTGCTCCTGCCCCTCTAGTATGCCCTCTATTGTAAAAGCTATTATTTTCCCTATTCTAATTCTCCTTTTCTCCTTCTCCCAAGGCCCTCTTTCTCATAACTTCCTCTTTTTTTTTGAGATCATTCCAACATAATCAACTCATATCCATGCCCTCTGACTATGTATATAGACTGCTTCTAACTACCCTAATAATCATAAAGTTCTTGGAATGCCAAAGATTGTCTTCTCACATGGGAATGTAATCAGTTTAACTTCATTAAGTCTCATGATGAAGTTAAACTGATTACATTACATTACAATCTGACATTTACTTTTTTATATTTCTCTTTAGCCTTGTGTTTGAATGTCAGATTTTCTATTTGGCTCTCTTTTCATCAGAAAGTCTTCTATTTCATTAAATATTCATCCCCCCCCCAGCTCCTTTACTGTGGAAGCTACTAAATCTTGTGTTGTACATGACCGTGGTTTCATGATATTTGAATTCGTTTGTTTTTTTTTTTTAATTTTTTTGGTCCTGAGATCACCAGAATATTCCTGTTATTGTTTGCTCATTTATCCAGCCTATTTCTTGACTTTGAATTTTATGTTAAATTTGGACTTTATGGTAGTGGCATTATTTAAATCTTCAGGCTTTATCATGCTGCTGTTTTCAGATTCTTTGGATCTGTGGGTTTTCAGTACTTCCAAAGTGGTGTGATCCAGGAAGAGGTATGGTCAGTGTTCTCCTGGTCTGCAGTCTGATCTTTATCTGGGAAAGACCCCTGTTCCCTGGGTGCTTGTCCTTTTCTTGACCCTCAAACTATGGCCAGGTCCCTTGTAGCAGTAAGTACTCAAACTCCTCTCTGCTGTGGAACTGGGACCAGGGATTCCCTCTTTCTTGTGACCAATCACAAATACTCCCCTATGCCCTAGAACTGTGACCCAGAGCTACATATGGGCAATAGAATTGCCAATCAGTGCCAGTTTCACCCAGCAATAGCAATCTATGTCCTCTGTCCCATTGCTGCTCTTGGCTGGCTCTTACTTAGGTGTCATAGACCTCTTCTGCAGGTCTACAACTCCTAAGTTGCATTAGACTAGAAAACATTTCACCCTGACGTTTTATTTGCCTTGCCACTTCAAGATTTGAATTGAGCTGTAATTTTAAAATTGTTTAAAAGGGAATGTTGGGAAAGTTTGTCTGAATTGTTGACTCTAATCTGTATCTCCTTCTACTCCCATATATTTATGAAAAGACATGGACAAGTGTTAAACAAGATGGTCAAGCATGGATGGGTCTTGACTTGCATCATTGAAAGGGATACCCATATTAATGAAATCAAAAGATCCACTCGAGTTTTTATTATAATTTGATTCTTCACTGTGATATGGAGTAGTTCTGAGTTCTCAAAAGCTGTGTCAACAGGCCGGCTCTACTAACTGGGAAAGACTTTGAAGATGAGCTCAGTGTTGACTTGATGTCTTTTATTAAAGGCTCAGTCTAGAATAAGTTCAGAGAGGCTCATCCTAGGGTGGGAGGATCACAATGGGGAGAGCTGGTCTTCAAACTCAGGTTATTTTACTCCAAATCCAGAACTGTTACCACTACATTGTTCTGCTTCCATGAAAAGGAAAATTGTCAGGTGGCTCAGTGGATAGGGCTCTGGATCTAGAATTAGGAAGACCTGGTCTCTGACATTTAATAGCTTTGTGACCCTAGGCAAGTCATTTAACCTCTGTTAACCTCATCTGTAAAACTGGAATAACATCATCTGTCTCATAGAGTTGTGAAGATAAAATGAGATCTTATTTGTAAAGTGCTTTGAGTTCTATATAAGTGCTACATTGTTGTTACTGCTCAACGATCAATTATTTAGCCACAATTATTTATCCAGAAGGCATGGAGATAATTATTATCTTTCTCCCTGAGAAGTGTACCTATTTCCAGTGAAATCACAGATCCACAAATATATTGATTTTAAAAGCATTTTCCTTAATAATATCTTGCATTTGTAGAGCATTTTTCAAATGTTACCTCACCTTATTTTCACAACAATGTTGAGAGGTTGGAGCTATTGTCATTCCCATGTTAAAAATGAGGAAACTGAGGTATACAATGATTAGGTGACTTACATTTTCACTGGCTATCCACTGTACCTGAAATGTTCTCAATTCTCACTTCCTGTCTTCCCTGGTTTCCTTCAAATCCTGCCTAAAACACTACCTTCCACAAACATCCTTTCTTAATCCCCCTTTATTCTAGGATTTTCCCTCTGTGGATTCTTTCCAATTTACTATCTCTATAGCCTGTTTATACATAATTGTTTACTATTTACTGTTTACTATTTACTATTTACCATTTACTGTTTACTGTTTACTGTTTACTATAACCTGTTTATAGATATATTGTCTCTCCCATTAGACTGTGAGCTTCCTGAGAGTGGGCACTATCTTTTACCTTCCTTTGTATCTTCAGGACATAGAACAATGTTGGCTCAAACAAATTGTAAGGGTCAGAGGCAGGATTTGAGGTACATGTTCAGTATTCCTTCTACTATACTGTCTATAGCTGCTTTCTTAGAGCAGCCTCTTGAGATACACAGGAGAGCAAGTATTATTTGACTTTTTTTAGGGTTTGTTTGTTTTTTTTTTTTTTTTTGCAAGGCAAATCAAGTTAAGTGGCTTGCCCAAGGCCACACAGCTAGGTAATTATTAAGTGTCTGAGGTCAGATTTGAACTCAGATATTCCTGACTCAGGGCCAGTGCTCTATCCACTGCGCCACCTAGCCACCCCTTATTTGACTTTTATAAGATGACCAAACCAGAGAAATTAAATTATTTGCCCCAGTCCATCCTAGGGTTATAATGTTTGTCCTTCATTCTTGAAGAAGACCATGTCATTAGGGAGGTGATGCTATGACCAGCAAGTGAATTATATTTGAGTGAGGGGATGCTGTGCTAAGTCACCAGGTTTCTCCTCTGGAGCCAACTGGGTCTAGTGGCCAGATATAAATCAGGTCAACTGGAGATGGTCTTGGATGTGAGGAGTCAGGGTTAAGTAACTTGCCCAAGGTCACACAGCTAGTAAAGTATCTGAGATCACATTTGAACTCAGGTCTTCCTGACTCCAAGGCTGGTTTTCTATCTACTAAATCACCTAGCTGCTCTTATCGTAAATAGAGCTGGGACTAGAATTTAGGGTTTCTGAATCTAATTCCAAGTGCTCTTTCCATAATACTATGCTGTCACAAGGGAAATGAATAAGGGGATTTAGAAGTAGCAAATTACATTATATTACATTACAAAGTTACAGTAGCTTCTCTACCCACCTACTCCTCCCATCTCCAGCAACTTTTCTCTAGATCCTTAGCCCATAACCTCCTACTCTGGTTTCCTTTGGCTGAGGATTTCAAAGCTCTTTATGAGCTTGTTGAGCTACCTGAGTCAGAGAGGGGAAACTTGAGTTATTTCTCCACCTAGTCCTCATCCGAAGTAACCCCTGAGTCTGTCCCTCAGATCAAATTTTATTCAGGAAAAACCACACGCACATCCTTTGGCTTATCTGGGAGTTATTTCATTGAGTTGATTTTTGTAAGAATTAAGGAAACAAGGTATGAGAGAGAAGTTGTATCACAAGGTTCTATGTTAGGATTCCTGACTTCCCTTTCCAGATCAGCCACTGACTCACCATATGACCAAAGATAAAGTCATTTTTCCCCTCTATCGTGTCATTTATGTAAAGGAACTGAGACTTTGAAAGCCTTTGTGAGCAATGGGTTATCCTGACATGCAGCGGCCCCAGGTATTGACTCTTAGAATTTTCAAGAATGTGAAACTGAGAACTATGGGTTTGATTTTGTCCATCCTCCACTCATTGGGCCCCCTCTAAGGAAATTTATTTCAGAGACTTCATGGTGCCAGGATGTCTATGGTCTATGCTGCTTTCTTGCCCAGCATGGGGAACAAGGTAGTTCCATAGATGATGGATTCTAAAAAACAGACAAAGTTTCACATTATCAATCAATTGATAAACATGTATTCAGTAACTACTATGTGCAGGTACTCTGCTAACCTCTGTGGCTACAAAAAAAAAGCAAAAGGACAATCCCTGCTCTCATGGGGAGGAGTGGGGAGGAGAGACAACTTGCAAACAACTATCTATGAACAAGATACATATAAGATAAATTGGAAATAATCAGCAAGCACTAGAATTAAGAGGAATTAGAAAAGGGTTCCCCTTTTATTCAATTTTCCTGTGACAACATAGTATTATGGGAAAAGCACTGGAATTAAAATAATCAAACCTAGTTTCTAGTTACAGTTCTTTTTACCCAGAATAGGGTAAGTGGGATTTTACTTGTGGCTTGAAGAAAGCAGAGAGGAAGAGGGAAACAATTTTACACATGGGAGGCAATCATTGAAAATGCCTGCTGTCAGGAGTTGGAGTATCTTATGTGAGGAACAGCAAGGGCTGCAGGGTATAAGAAGATCAAAAAGGTTGGGGCCAAGGAGGCTATAAAGGGCTCTAAAAACCAGAGGATTTTTTATTTGATCTAGGAGGTGATAGGAAGTTAGTGAAGTTTAAGAGGGGAAACATGATCAGATTATTGATTTGGGAAAATCATTGTGATAGTAGAGTGGAGGGCGAATTGAAGTAGGGAGAAACTTGTGGCAAATAGACCCACCAGCAGTGAGGAGGGACTCTACCAGGGTGGGTAGTCAGAGGAGAGTTGATCCATTATTAATATATGAACCACTTTAGTGCAAATACTCATTTAAAAAGTAAGACTGCCCATCAATAGGAAAAGAGCTAAACAAACGTCAGTATAATGGATTTTTATTATGCCATATGAAACAAAGAATATGGACAATGTGGAGAAGCATAAAAAGACATATGAGGGGGTGGCTAGGTGGCGCAGTGGATAAAGCACCGGCCCTGGAGTCAGGAGTTCCTGGGTTCAAAACCGGTCTCAGACACTTAATAATTACCTAGCTGTGTGGCCTTGGGCAAGCCACTTAACCCCATTTGCCTTGCAAAAACCTAAAAAAAATTATTTAAGCAAAGCCTGGAAAACAATGAATACAATGATTATATCAATGAAAATGGGAAAAAAAACATCAAAAATCCTGAAAATGTTTTATTATAATAATAAAGTTTGTCCCTGAAGAAAAGAGGGGGAATGTTCCACTTTGAAAAGGTGGGAGATTATGAATATAAAACTTTTTTTCATCTTACTAGGCCTGGTTTATATGTTGTTTAGTTTTTCTGAATTGCTTTCTCATTTGTATTCTTTGCCACAAGGAGTGACTCTTGGGGAGATGATGGAATAGAGATACATTTGGAAGTAAAGGTGATGCCTGCAGTGAATAGAGCACTGACCCTGGAGTACCTGGGTTCAAATCAGGTCTCAGACACATAATAATTACCTAGCTGCATGGCCTTGGGCAAGCCACTCAACAACATTGCCTTGAAAAAATCTTAAAAAAAAAACCCAAACAAACAAAAAAGTAAAGGTGATGTAAAAACAAGAATTTCAATTTTTTCTTAAAGCAGAATGCAATCAGTCAATCAACAAACATTTTTTTAAATGCCTAATATATACTAAGCCTGGAGGAAACAAAAAGAGGCAAAAGATAGTCGTAGCCCTCAAGAAGTTTACAATCTATGGATACAAGATATATGTTCTCATTTTGGAGTTATTCCTAGTTCCTGATTAACCTGGTTATTGAAGTTGTAAGGTACACAGCTTGGTGTAGAGGACCCTCTGGTTCAGGAAGATGAGAAGATGCTCAGAACTAGACACATTTTATTCAGGGTTGAATTAGTTTGCTTAGAGAATTGATAAATTTTCAGTGTGAGCATTGATATCTCTACTGTAAGAGATGAATATAATGCTATTATCTTATTGATTGTCTAGATTTAAGTATTACTAATGAAAATTAACGTGTGTCATTTTACCCGATTAGAGATCCAGTTGTTTTATATGGAAGGAGAAAAAAAAGAAATGGATGCTCCAATTGCTAGCTCTGGGTAAGCAAATCAGATCTATCGTTGCATATACCATTCTGGGTAAGCTGGATAAAGTTACTCATTGAGGTTAGAAGAATTCCCAGGTCTGCCCTCATGGATCAATCACTTTAGCTGTATCTATCTGTATGTCCCTCATGGGATCCCAGAATTAGAACTGGAAGAAACCTCAGGAATTATCTGTTCCTTTCTTTTCCTCTACAGATGAGGAAACTGAGAGCCATGGAAATTAAGAGACTTGCTAAAGGCCACACAGGTTACATCTTTTCTTTTTGTGAATAAAGAGTTTTGAACTGCTCGGCTACCTCCATGATTATGAGATAGCAAGAAGGTCAAAACTGAATCTACATAAATTTCTTGAGAACAGAGAATTTTTATTTTTGTCTAGTTTGTAGAGGGCAGCTGTCCCTAGAAGGGACAGAATAGGAAGAGAGTAAGCATTCAGGAAGTCCAACCAGCAGATCTTTATTAAGCAGCATGCTTAATAATAATTATTTTTAAAATAGCCCTCTTCTTGAGGAGCTTATATTCTACTGGGAAATCTCCTCAGGCATTTCCCTATTATGAAACCCTAACTCAGTTTCCCTCCTAGACCTTCCACCCTCATTCCCACTCCCCAGGACTGGGCCACACAGGAAACCTTTACCAGGGTTGCTAGAATATATCCAAAGGGACCTTGCACACATAGCAAGACCAAGACCAGTGCCAATGTAGGTTTTCATTTCCTTGGCATATTTTAAATCACAAATTTTGAAGGGCCAAGAGCTAGAAGGAAGATTCAAGACATTTAGCCCAAGCCCTCCTGTAAGAGGAACAGGTGAGTCATTGAGAAATGAGATTACATGCCAAAGATCACACTCCTTTATCAAATAGAAACAATTGAGTTTGTCACCTAAAATAGTCATTGATGGGGGCTCCTATGCTCTATCCGTAGGTGAGATCTTTCTTCATCTGATGCCCTCCTATTTCCTCCCTTGGTGGTACCGGTTGTTGATGCCTCAGAATTTCTGTCACCCCTTTCACAGGACCTTATATTCTGAGATCTGAGGTTTCTTTCCAGCTGTATTTATTTTAAGGGTTATTTTGAGACCATCGATTTTTTCTGTTCATTCTGGATTAATGAGTAGTGCTAGTTACAATTATAGTTCAGCCACCTTGTTTGGGGGAGTCCAGGTTGCAACATCAAGGCAAAGAATGTCTAATTCAAGAGTTAGTGGTTGTAATCTCTAAGGAAGGGGCTAAATTCTCTATAGCAGTTTGTGAGAGGGAGTTTGGGGACAGCTAAGTGGCACAATGGATAGAGGACCAGCCCTGGTATTAGGAGGACCTGAGTTCAAATTGGGCATGAGACATGTTCTAGCTGGGTTACCTTGTGCAAATTATTTAATGCCAAAGACCTTCCTCACCCCCTAGAATTTCACTAGCATTTTGTTTGTTGGAACTTGGTTCCTTAGCAAGCACACTGTGGATATCCAATGTCTATGTTTTCTGAGTGTGATGGGGAGATGTCAATATATTGGGGCTGGTGAGATAAGGAGTAAACATTCAAAGAAACTGGCTATTGTGCTTTGGCCAGTGAAGGACTGGTAGAAAAGGAAACTGAACTGAGCACAGGATCCTCCTGAATCAGAATGGTAGCATACTACAGGGAAAAGAAGCTGGGGTCTACAGTGAGGGGGAGAGCAGGGAAAGATAGAGGAACAGAGTGAACACTTAGGAAGTGTCAAATGTGCTTAATAATAGTGGGCAGACTTGAATTCAAATTCTGCCTCTCATTTATTACTTGTGTGACCCTCAGGAAGTCATTTAGCTTCTTAGCCTTGACTTCCCTATTTGCAAAATCAGGACATTAACAGTCATTTTCTCAAAGGGACCGGTATGAGGATCCGAAGAGATAACTTAATGTAAAGTGCTTGGCAGACCTTAAAGTGTCATCTGATGTCTCCTGATCTCATTTTCTTCATATTTAGAATGAGGGCAGTGGGAACTCAACTATCCCTTAAAGACCCTTCCTAATCCAAATTTCCTGTCCAATGATTTGATAAACCTGTGAATTTATCAATTTAGGGAAATCCCAGTGAGCAAGAATCAACTGAGGAGGGGCTGTTTTATCACTCCTTGTTTTAGAAAGTTGTCATTTAAGACATTGAGAGGTTAAGTGACTTTCTCAGGGTAACACAGTCAAGTTATCAACAGAGCTAGGGAATGCACTCCAAGGCCAGCGCTCTCTCTTGCCACATTGCCTTAGTGGATACTGTGATTGTCTCCTTCAAGCTACAAGGCAATTCTGGGAACCCAGGATTTGATAGAACTTCTTGGCTATATTCTGGTGTCTGATATTTTAACAATACACCATAGAAATGTATTTGTGTGTCTATATGCTTACTCATGTGTACATGCATGTGGATATATATTTAGAGTGCATGTTTGTCCACACATACAATATATACATATTGCTATTGTATATCCACATATAAGCTAATATATACCTTATATATTAAGTATATCTCAATATATGCCACAAATGCATATAAACATTATGTATATATGTGTATATACCTTATATAGAACACAAATATATACTTATACATTTGAACATCTATATATAGCATATATATTATATATGAAGTATTACTTAATACCTTATATACTTATACATATATATATAAAACACATGTCCATATGCTTACATATATACCTTATATATTAAGTATATATCTCAATATATTCCACAAATATATAATGCATATATATATATGCATGCTGTATGTCTTATTTTTTTTTAGGTTTTTTGCAAGGCAAATAGGGTTAAGTGGCCTGCCCAAGGCCACACAGCTAGGTAATTATTAAGTGTCTGAGACCAGGTTTGAACCCAGGTACTCCTGACTCCAGAGCCAGTGCTTTATCCCCTGCGCCACCTAGCCACCCCCGTATGTCTTATTTTTAAATATAATTCAATATATATATCATATATGAACATACATATATCATATACATTATATACCTAGGTATTTTTGTTCTTACATATATATTTCATATATTAAGATAGATCCATACATATGCATTATCATTGATATTTTTATGTCTCTACCTTATTTCTACCTCCTGTGAATTCAAGAACAATGACTTCATTCTATAAAATTCCTTTCTCTTTAAGGATCATGACTGTGCCTTATACCTAAATATATGTTTCTTAGTATGTGTTGATAATGTTTGCCTTAGTTTCCTGTTTCTCTTCCCCATAGGGGCTGAGTCTGTCTGTCACTTAAAGCTATACACTCAAGGGTATATAGGATCATAGGGTTTAGAACTGGAAGAGACTTTAGAACTCATCTAGTTAAACTCCTTTATGAGGATACAAAAATCTCAAGAAGTGATTTCCCCAAGGTCATGCAATAAAAAAGTAGCAGGTCTTCTTGACTCTCAGTCCTAAATTTCTAGTCCCAGATTTACCATTAACTCACTAGTTGACCTTGCTTCATCTCTCTTGTTCTCAGTTTCCCCAAGTGAAAAGATGAGGGTATTGGGATACATGATCTAAATGCCTTTTAGAAGGATTTCCAAAGGCATTTCTTGTCTTTACTGTCACATCAGGTCAATCTTTCTTTCATTCTTTGGCTCTGAATATCTTGTAGTTAAAAAAAAAAAGCAGTGAATTTGTCAGAGCCAGCTTGAATCAGGGAGGAAGCTGATTACATCTTCATTGTAAGTTTTTTAACCTTGGAAAAGGACAGCTAGGTAGCACAGTGGATAGCACGTGGGGCTTGGAATCAGAAAGACTCATCTTCCTCAGTTCAAATCTGGTCCTAGACACCTACTGCTGTGTGACCCTGAGCAAGTCACTTCACTTCATTTGCCTCAGTTTTCTCATCTGTCAAATGACCTGGAGAAGGAAATGACAAACCACTTTCAGCATCTCTGCCAAGAAAGTCCCAAATAGAATCATGAAGAGTCAGCAGCGACAGCACCTTGGAAAATGGAAATGATATAAGTCAATTTGCTATTTCACTCTCCAGCTCATTTGACAGATGAGAAAACTGAGGCAAACAGGGTTAAGTAACTTGCCCAGGATTATTGTTAGTGTTTGGGGTCAAATTTGAACTCAGGTCTATCTGTCTCCAGGCTCAGAGCTCTAACCACTGGTGCAACTTAGCTATCTAAACCCTTAAAAAATGCTCACTCACTCTTTTATTCATCCATCTTTAAACCCCTATGATTCTAGATCTATGATTCTTCTGTCTTTAAGGTCCCTTCTGCCAAACGTTTATTGTTAAAATTATTAGACTTTAAAAAGTGATGGAGAAAATGTTAATAGTACATACAATATCTAAAACTCTGTTATGGGTATATTTTTTCCCCTGGAGAGACAGTTGTTAAACATTTATTAAAATACACCTGAAGAAATCCTGGTCAGATGAGTTACACTCTTGAGTGGGGACTATGGAATATGTGACAGGTAGGACTGGGGGTGGGTAGGTCAGAAATCATGAAGTATATTTTTCTCTTTAGAAAAATACACAAAACCTCCCAACCCCTCTATGACCTTTACTTTCTCATCCCATTGTCTTGTTCCCTGTCTTTCCAGGTTAATTTGGCTACTGTGAATCTCAAACGAAGCAATGAATAGAAAAATATTTTAGAATTTTACAGTTCTTTCTATATACATATGACAAAATTATTGAGAGAATTTAGAGAGAATTATTGAGGAGAATTTAGACAAAAGTAGCATAATGTGGCTAGGTGATTGTCATCACTGAAGAGTCTATCCAAATCAGTAAAAACACAGGACCTGCTGAAGATTGGAATAGACACATGTAAACTAGCACTTGCAGTTTCAGAACTACTGTCCATATTTTGTTAGAATAAACATGTCCTCTAATAAGCATGGCAGTGAGTGCTATTGACAGACTGCCTCCTGTGAAGCTAGATTTGAAAGGAATTGGCAATTTGAGACTTGGGGGAATGATTTTTCTGGAATACCAAAGTATATTTTGATGGTGCTACAAATAGGAATTCCCTTCTATGTGAAAGGTGATGTGATATATTGGAAAGTATTTTGGATTTGGGATCAGAAAATCTGATTTGAATCCCATCTTTGCCACATATCACCTGTTTGACTTTAGGCAATGAGGTGGTGGGTCTGGAGTTGGGAAGAACTGAGTTCAAATTTGACCTCAGACTCTTACTAGCCATGTGGTCCTGAGCAAATCACTTACCCCTGTTTGCCTTAGTTTCTTCATCTGGAGAAGTAAATGGCAAACCACTCCAGTATTTTTGCCAAGAAAACCTCAGATGGGGTCATGAAAGGTTGGACATGATTGAACTACTTCCCCTCTCTGGGTCTATTTCCTCATTTATCTCTATGTCCTTCTATAACTCTGATTTTTTTTACTCTGGCCACTTTTTCAAATGATAAGGAGCAAATATTCTGCCCTCTCTTCTCCTTCTTGGCCCATTTTTCCTTTTCCAGATCCCATCTCCATCTTCCATCTTCAGTTTATTAAGCACTGGGCTATGCCCAGGGGACACAAAGAAAAGAAAAAAAAAACCCAGCCACTGCTCTCAAAGAGCAATAGAAACTGAAGTAGAATGATCATGGCCATTGCTGCTGGAAAGGTTGGTTGGTTGGTAACAAACCTGAGCAAGCTGCCATGCTAGCACCTGCTTTGTTGCCCCAAGGAAGAATGGGGGGAAAGAGATAGTATAATATACTGAATAGAACACTATAGTAGAAGTCAGGAGACAGGTTCAAATTCTGTTTCTGTCTCTTATTAGCTATATCATTTAACTTTTAGCAAGTCATCTAATCTCAATTTTCATCTAATCTCAATTTTTCTTGCATGGGGAATAATAATTCATTGTCTACCTTCTGGGTTCATTGTGCAGAAAATGCTTTGTAAATTTTAAAGTGCATATAAATATGAATTTTTAGGGTAGCAGCACTGTTAAAAAGCTGACTTAGGTTTTTTCCCATTTCCTGGGGAAGTCAGGCCACTAGGCAAAGTTTCTAGGATCTTAAAATGCTACTATTCTTTCCTTTTACCCACTTGAAACAAGTGAAAGAGGCATTAGCCCCCCTTTGGATCCAATCCATCATCACAATATGTTCCCATGATACTTTTAGGTTTACATAATGCTTTACCCTCAATCTTAGGAAGTTGTGCAAACATGATTGTCCTTCATGGGACAGTTGAAACACTTGAAGCTCAGGGAAGTAGTAAGTAGCTAGTAAATCAGGATTCTGTCAGCTAAGAAGCATTTATTTAGTGCCTACTTTTATGTACTAATACAAAGAAAGTCCCCAAACCCCTAAAACAACAGAAAACCAGAGTCTTCTCTAGAAGAGCAATGTTACCCTGTTTTGTCTCTTTTGAGCTTTCTTCTGATCTCTTGTCTTTATTTTACTGAGTCATTGAAGTTAGTTTCTTTCTTCCTTTTTTTTTATAATTATCACTTTCTTATATCCCTAACTTTTATGGCCCTGACACCCTACACCTCAGACAAATATGAGTCCTCCCTTGTAACAAAAAAGTAGAAATACCAAATTCACATGTTGGATGCATCTGAAAGTATATGTTTCATTCTGACACTTAGGCGATCAGGTCAGGAGTGAGGAAAACCTGGGTTCAAATTCAACCTCAGACATTTATTAGCTGTATATATGACCTTGGGCAAGTCATTTAACCTCTATTTGCCTAGGAGGCAGCTAGGGGCTCAGTAGATAGAGTGATAGACTTGGAGTCAGGAAAATCTTAGTTTAAAATCTGACTTCAAGACTCTTATGAGCAGTATGACCCTGAGTAAGTCACTTAACCTCAGTTTTCCTTAATTCACTGGAGAAGGAAATGGCAGACTACTCCAATAATTTTTTGGCCAGAAAACCCCATGGTCCACAGTGTCATGGAGAGTCAGACACAATTGAACAACAAATGTCTCATTCCACATCTCTAGGCCATCACCTCCCTAGCAGAGGTGGGAAGCATGCTTCATCAGCAATCTTTTGGAGTCATGATTGGTCATAGCTTTGATCATAGTTCTGAAATCTTTTACAGTTGTTTTTCTTTACAATATTGTAATCACTGCATGAAATGTTTTCCTGGTTCTAATCTCTCCATGCTGTATCACTTTGTACAAGTTCTAAATTCATCCCTTTTGTAATGTCTTATGGTAATGAAATATTTCTGTATTACATTATGTTCTTATACCATAATTTGTTCAGTCATTTTCCAATTTATTTCCAGTTTTTTACATTAGCACAATATTAAAAAATGTGCTAAATAATTATTTTTTGTATATATTAATTTTTCGCTTTTTTGAGTATAAGCCTAATAGTGGTGTCTCTGGGTCAAAGGTTTAATATCTTTTGGGGTATAGTTCCAAACTGCTTTCCAAAATGGCCAGACTGATTCATAGTTCCACCAAATGAGCAGTTGTGTGTCCATCCTTCCCAAAATTCTTCTAATAATTGTCATTTGTTCTTTTAGTTATCTTGCCAATTTGTTTGGTTTGAGGTGAAACCTAGGAGTCAGACAACACTTATTAAATATTCACTGCTTGCCAAGCACTGTTTTAGATATAAGAATACAAAGAAAAAAAGTAAGATAAAGCCTCCATTTGGGCATATTCAGGTACTGTTTTCCTCTGCTTTAATGAGGGGCATTTCTTTTACAATTTCCCAGACATTACCTGAATATGGGAAAAGTGAATATCACAAAAATAGAAATGAAGTCCCTGAACCCCCTTAGATAAGGAGAACTTAGAAATGATAACCTCTTTCAAATATGATTCTGGGGGTCAATTGATATATGGTGTGTGTTATTTCTTTGTGACATGTGGCATCCTTTTTCTTTTTTTTAGGGACAAAAATATTTAGGTATTGCTGTGGTTAGCTGAAGCTAAAGGAAGGAAAAATATTGTAATAGCAGCAGCTTAGCAGCAGCTGGAGCAGGAGCCACCACCAGACTATAGGTAGCAAAAAAGAGTGATATAGGAGCATGGGAGTTTATTTGGTGGGAAACGTTCCCCAAGAGGGGGCTGGCTTCCCAAGTGCATCCTTTCAGTAGAGTGTAGGCTTCTTGGGGGTTTTTTTTTGCTTTGTTTTTTTTTTTTTTAGTTTTTGCAAGGCAATGGGGTTAAGTGGCTTGCCCAAAGTCACACAGCTATGTAATTTATTAAGTGTCTGAGGTCGGATTTGAACTCAGGTACTCCTGACTCCAGGGCTGGTGCTCTATTCACTGTGCCACCTAGCTGCCCCGAGTGTAAGATTCATAAAGACAAAAACTACTTTTCATGTCATCTTTGTATCTTTAGCCACATGAGGGATATGAAAAGTAAGTTCAAAAGATGAAAAAATCACTATAGCTTGTTGACACTTGAAGGCTTCATGAGGAAAAAATTTAAACTGTTTTTGGAAGGATTAGATTTAGAAGGGTAGAGAGGAGGTGAGAGGGCATTCTTGGTGGGGCAAACTATATGATCAAAACAAAGCAGAGGAATGGAATGGAACATGGTGTATTGGGGGTGGAGGGAGCAGTAAATAGTCTCACTTGCTCTGACTAGCACAGGGCAATTCATGTAAGAAATTAGTAGGAAGATCAAATTGGAAAGGTGGGTTTGGGACCACAAGGATTTCCAGACTAAGTAGTTTCCGCTTTGACTGTAGAAAATAGAGACAGTGTAGTCCATAGCAGCCTTGGAATCAGTGGTCCTGGCTTCATATCCTCTTAAAGATGCTCTCTTCTTGTGTGAACTTGTAGAAGTCTTTTAATGTCTCTGAGTCTCAATTTCCTCATCTATAAAATGAGAGGGTTGTACTAGATGTCTTCTAAGGTCCCTTCCAGGTTTAAATATATGATCCTATGAGTCATGGAAAGATTTTGAGCAGGCAGCTAGGGTGATGAGTTAGAAGTGGTATTTGGGGAAAATCAGATGAGGATTGGAGGTGGCAATGAGAAGAGAGTAGAGGAGAAAACAGGAAGGATTGTTAGGAAAGTAGGGTAAAGGGAAAGAGAAGATATGGAAAAGAGAAATGGAGATAACCCAAGGGGCCATCTATAGCCACCAATGGAAGAAAGTGAATAAAAGATCCAGAGCAAGAAAGAACTTCAAAGATCAGTTGATCTAAGCCACCTCATTCCCTCCACCCCTTTGACATTTGAGGGAAATTGAGGTTCAGGGAGATAGTGATTTGCATAGAGTCACACAATATTGCATTTGAACCCAGTTTCTTCAACTCTAGAGTCACTGATTCAGTGTCACTGATATATATGTGTGTGTGTGTGTGTGTGTGTGTGTCTTTTAAAGTAAAGGAATGAATCAGGAAAAGAAAAAAGAATTCATCTTTGTTTTAAGTTGAACTTCTAAGATGGGTGTCTGGGATCTAAACCAATATATTTGGGGTGGGGATGGGGGGGTTTATGAAGTGCTGGTGCTCAAGTCTCCTCTTGCCCTCCTCATTTAAGCTCCTAATCATGTCTCTGCAGGTCTTTGGCTCCTCAACCTCTCCCTTCCTTCAGAATCACTATAGGAACTCTTCTACTGAGTTATGGAAATTGTAGGACTGGATGGGACTTCAGATGCCATCTCAGTTTGTTGGGTCCCCAAATCATGTGTCTCCAGGAGTCCAAGCTCTGGAAATCTCCAGTGACAGGCAACTCAGCACCTCCAGAGACAGTTTACTTCATTGTTTGACAGCTCTAATTGCTAGGAAGTTTTTTTTCTTATCTTGAGTTTAGACTTGCCTCTCTCTATTTTTTTTAATCTATTGTTCCCAATCCTGCTCTCCAGAATAATCAAGAGAAATCTAATCCTTTCTCCCCTAGACTTCCAGGCAAGTATTTAGAGAAAACTTTCTTTTTTTCTGCTTAAATCTCCTCTCCTAGCTAAAATCTCTCAGATTAGGTTTAAAATTTCCTCAGCCCAGTAGGGTCCAAGCCCCAGGCTTTGACTGTCAGGGCAGCTCTACTGATCTCCAGGCTCCTCCTCTGGCTCTGAATGCTCTGGGGTGGTGGGGAGAGGGGGTGGATTAGCCAGGATGAAAGGATCAGACTAAATGTGGGTTACAGTCCTAATTACTGTTGTCATTGCACTGTACTTTGGGGCTTACTCCTCAGGGCCCAAGGCAGCTGAGGAGGCTGCTCCCTAGTTCTCCTTCTCTACCGCCTCCTTCCTGCCCCCTCACGTGGATCACATTCCTGGGCAATCTCCCATCTCCACTCTCCACCCTCGTGATGGCAGGCTGGTAGCACTACCCTTGCCCCTTCTTCCTAGTGGGCCAGGGGTCTGGTATCTAGGTCCTCTCATTCTGGGTAAATAGGACTGGAGTACCCTAGGCCCGGCTCTGTTAGTCAGCAACCTCAGCCTTAGGCTGGAAGGGGGCTGACCCAAGGCCAAGCTAGCAGAGGAGAGAGGAGGGAGGAAGAGCCTTGGGGCCAAGAAGACTAAGTGACCTTTCCTGACTCAGGTGGAGTTTGACCCTTGGGCTTTTCCTCTGGGGATTTCAAAGTACTGGCTCCTGTATCCTGGGGTGGAGAGGGGACAGGGAAGCTTTTAGGGAAACTGAGGCATGGGTGCTCCTCAAAATTGCTGTGAGTCAGGCTAGGATAATAGAACTAAGGCCTCCTGACTCCTAGGCAGTAACTACCAGGCTGGCACTGGTATTAGTTTCTTCCTGTCCCTAAAAGCTCATTAAATGCCTTCCTCATACAGCTTTTGCTTCAATTCTTCCAATAACAGGAAGTTCATCACCTTTTAGGATAGCCTAGTTCATGGATGACTCTTTTTTATGTGGGAAAATTTTGAAAAACACTTTGTAATTTTTGTTGACTCCAATCTGACCTTCCAAGTGTCCTGATGCTCATCTATGTCTCTTGATAGAGTTTAAGTTTCTTGAAGGCAGGGTTTGTCTTTGTGTGTCCATTTGCCTAAAGGTTTTGTATTTGCTACCCTGTGGGGCTTAGTATCCTTTTTTTTTTTAAAGATTAAAGTTTAGAGCCTAAATGACCTTAATTTGCCTTTCTCATTTTATACAGAAGGCAAGGACAAATTAGATCTTAATGGCACAGATGGGTTAGTGAGAGAGTGTTGGGATTTGAATCCAGTTCACTCATTCCAAAATCCATGAATGATTTAGTCATTTTCATTCATGTCTGACTCTTTGTGACTCCATTGGGGATTTTCTTGGCAAAGATCCTGGAGTGGTTTGTATTTCCTTCTTCAGCTCATTTTACAGATGAGGAAACTGAGGTAAACCAGATGACTGATTTGCCCAAGGTTTCATAGGTAATAAGGGTCTGGAGAACAGATTTGAACTCAAATCTTCCTGATTTCAGGCCTAGTGCTATAACCACTATATCACTTAGCTTTATCTAATTAACAGAGATTCTTAACCTAATGTTTTCCATTTTTGTGGTTGTTGTTACTGTTGGACTGTATTTGATATAATTGGTTTCCTTTGAAATTCCATGTATTTTCCTTTTTTTTTTTTACATTTAAAACACCATTCTCAGAAGGGATCTATTAGCTTAATCAGTTTACCAAAGGAGTCCATAATATGAAAGAATAGGAAAGTTTAAAGAGACTTAAAATATCATCTAGTCCACATACAAATGAAAATCCTCTCCACACCCCTTGGACTCAATGAGAGGTCACTATGCCTTTGCTTGAAGGTGTGTATGTGGAAGAAGAATCTGAGGGATTGGGGAAGGGGGGAGGGTTAAGAACCTGAGACAATAGTCACTTACTCTTTTGGGCACACCCCAGAAGAATCATTCTTTCCAATCTACTAAATTCCTCCTTTTAGCTTTTTAGTTGTCCGGAAGAAGGCCACAGGTGATTCAAAGATAGGAAAGGATGAGATATCCTCCTTAACCAGTATCTTCCTAATCCCTTCTGGAAATGAGGAGAGGCTTGCCTTTAGGTTTACTTTAGATTACTCTTAATCTCTTCTGAGGGTGGAGAAAGGCTGTGATTTTAACTAATCCTGAGATATTTCTCATTTATATTTAGTTACCACCATTACTCCCTTAGTTTGACCTTTTGACCTTTTATATACTTTCTTAAGGGAAAGGGGTTTAACAGAAGAGAAAAGGAGAAAAAGGATTTTAGTGCAGAGCATTGTTTTTTGGTAAATCTGAAAAAGATTACACTGGAAAAATATTTATTTCTTGACATTTTTATTTGAACTAAAAAGAAAATTTTAATATGCTCCCACATAGGGCAAATGATCCCTCAAATGAATCTCTAATGCAGAATTTTCTGTCTTCCCCCCAACCCCTCGAAAGAGATCCCATTCCCAGCCTCACCCAGATCCTTTCTGTTGTCCTGATTCTAGAGTGGGGGGTGGTGGGGGTGCTATTTTGTGCCATGTTTGTGTTTTTTTGGGGGGAGGGGAATTATAAAATTCTTTGTTTTACTTTTAAATTCCTTTCTACCTTTACCAGTCTTCTACATGAGTCCTTTCCAAGACTCTGATGTACTTGTGTCCGACTCTTCATGACCTCATTTGGGATTTTCCTTGACAAAGATACTGGGATGATCTGCCATTTCCTTCTCAAATTAATTTTTACAGATGAGGAAACCGAAGCAAACAGGATAAAGTGACTTGTCCAGGGTCATTTAGCCAGTAAGTATCTGAGGATCGATTCCTGGCTCCAGGTCCAGTGCTCTTTGCACTGTCACTTAGCTGCCCTTAGATTAGAAATTCTAGGATTCAGCCAAACTAGCCTCCTTGTTTCTCCAACAAGGCCCTCCATCACCTACCTATGGGCATTTTCTCTGGCAGTGTCATACCTGGAATTCTCTCCCTCCTCACCTCTGCCTCCTGATTTCCTGGTTTCCTTCAAGTCCCAACTAACGTCTTCTATAAGAAGTCTTTTTTTGCTCTTCCTTTAGACTAGTGCCTTCTCTTTGATGATCACCTTCAATTTATCCTGTAGATATCTTGTTTGTACATAGTTGTTTTCATGTTGTCTCCCCCTAGTAGACTGTGAGCTCTGGAGGGCAGGAACACCAGGATTTAGCACAGTGTCTGGTGGTATAAGCTTGCTGCTGGTTGTGTGTGTGTGTGTGTGTGTGTGTGTGTGTGTGTGTGTGTGTGAAGTGTCATTGTCTAGGGCTTCCAGTCTTGGAATCTATTCTCGTATACAATAAACTAAAACAACATGAGCTCCAGCACCCCTAATGTACTGGAGCTTCAGGATCAGAACCCTGAGAATATTCAAAAGTATCATATCTGGGAGAGCTAGATACCCTTCATTCTATAAGAGAGGTCTAGAAACCTCAAAAAGACTTACAAAAGATTGCACAATTAGCTAGTAGCTGGAGTGAAGAAATGAGGAGTAAGGGAACAGAGGAGGGAATAAAGAAAGAGGGAACTGAAGAAAAGAGGATGGAGGGAAAGGGAGAGACTTGAGGAGAAAGGTGGAAGGGGTTGGGGAGGGAGGGGAGAGGGGAGAGGAGGTCATGGCTAGCATTTATTTTTATTTTTATTTTTTGTAAGGCAATGGGGTTAGTTAAAGTGACTTGCCCAAGATCACACAACTAGGTAATTACTAAGTGTCTGAGCTCATATTTGAACTCAGGTCCTCCTGACTCCAGGGCCAGTGACTGTGCCACCTAGCTACCCCCTCATGGCTAGCATTTTTTGCATTTGGAGCATTTCCTTCTCCAACTTATTTTATAAATGAATAAACTGAAGCAAACAGGATTAAGTGACTTACCCAGGGTCACATAGCTAGTAAGTGTCTGAGGTCACATTTGAATTGTCTTACTGACTACAGACTTGGTACTCTATCTACTGTGCCACCTAGTTGCCCTATGGATTCCTAGACCTTGTACTTGGATATTCAAATGCTCTGGTTTTTGATGCTGATAGCTCTCTTGCTTTTGGGTTAAGAACAGGGGCTATTAATGGGTGACCATGGCCTATGTTTTTAATCAGTTACTGTATTTAACATCACATTGAAAGCTTCTTACAACTGTCTTCTAACTCCAGGCAAGGCTTGATAGGTTTAGATTTGGTTCAAGAAGAATTTGGAGGGTGCCAAGGAATTGGAAAAGTCCCAGTGGCTAGGATGGAAGTGAGGTAGATTTTCAGCAGGACCAGTGGTTTGGTTCCAGCCTGGTACAGAAACCTCTAGAGAGGTCTTAGAACTGAGTTAGTGATGCCCTGATTTCCGCCCTCCCCACATTGGTGCCAGATATGGGACTTTAGCATGAGTCTGGTTTGATATTTGTATGAGTAAGATGGTACAGATTGGATGAGAAAGCATTGGATATATTTAACAGGAGTAGGTGGGGAGCAGGATAGGTAATGTCCCAGTGTGATTTGTGGGCATTGTAAATTGATGTGGGCATTGGATGATGATGATATGATGCTGGCAGTTGAATGTGTGTGAAATGATGATTGCAAGTGCACAAGGGAGTTCTGTTTGCACTGTGCTTGACCATCCATGTATTGTGATTTTGGGGGTCTGTGTGGTATGGTGGAAAGGACACATAGAGTCACGAGAGACTTGGGTTCAAAATCTGCTTTTTGTAATTAGTAGTTACCGTGACCATGAGTAAGTCAAGCAAAACCTCTCTGAATCTCAGTTTCTTCATCTATATAATGGGGCTAATAACACCTATAGTAATAAACTTATAGGGTTGTTGAGAGGGCCAAATGAGATATTATAAGTTAAGTGCTTTGCAAACCTTAAAGTCCTATATAAATATCCATATATATATAGGTTCAAGTATCTACCATATATAAAGTGAGAGGTAGTGTGGCATTGAAGAGAGTAGGCTAGCCTTAGAATCTGCTTTTTCTATATATTCACTCTATGATAATTTAACTTCTTTTTGCCCTAGTTGACCCTCCAAGAAAAAGGTGGGAAACATCTGATCAGCCATATAAGACCCTCACAGGCAGATACTTGAAATTCAATAAATCTAGGAGCTTTTTAGGGTTAGGATTTTTAAGGTGATAATTTTTTATGGCCTATGAATGATGTTATAAATATCCAAATGATTCTTGACAGAAAAAAGGTCCCCACCCCTGCTCTAAGACAATTAGTTACCCATGAGTGGTCAGGAAATCCTCGATGCTTATTAAATTACAGCTAATTTCTCCTCTCTTTGAACCCCTATCCCAAATATGCAGGACACTATTTAAGTAACGTGAGAAAAAACAAAACAGAAAGTTTGTATTTTATCACGGAATTCATTATACATACAAATCTGTAGGTTGCTAGATTAGTCATGATAAGTGTAGCTTCCCATCTTTAAGGGGTCCAATTGCAGAGGTTATATGTTTAGGTGTGTAAAATCACATGTAAAACACACAAAGATGGGCTGTACACTAGTGGGTAAGCCAGAGAATTGATGGCATTAAGGATGACCATATGTACATGGCTGTCTTGCTAACATACATGTTTGCATGTATGAATATGGGTCATCTATGTCTACATATCTGTGCCAAGAGGTTATTTTGTGGTGGTTATGGGCTCAACAGGAAAGGAACGTTAATCTAAGAGGAAATGTCTAATCCGATTTGTGAGCTGGGCTGAGTACATTTATCTATAATCCTCTATCTGTCACTTCCTCTCCAGTACCCACCCTTGAGCCATCTGTACTACTAAACTCAAACCCTAGCATCTGATTGACTCCCCTAAATCTCCTTCCCTCGCCCTTCCCCCAATCCTTAACCCCTTCCCCTCAATGTGGCATGCCTCCTCAAAGAGGTGAGGGCAACACTTCTTCAACTGTCTGAGGTAGGAACAGTGTTCTTCTCCAATCTCTCTAAAAACTGATCATCCTCTCCCTAAACAACTAGGAAGTCAGACTGAATGTTCCATTCTCCAAATGGGAACCCTGAATCAGGAATAATTCAAGGACAGTAACCTGAGCTTTGGTCATTGGAATTTCTGAGGTCCAAGAGAAAAGTTTACCATGCTACAAATAGCACCAATGAGATAGCAAAATGCCAGCTTTTCTCTGCCAACTTCTTCCTTAACCATTCTCTTCCCTAGAGTTGAGCAAGCTAAGCAAAACCAGGGGGTTTACTGTGTGGACACCTGAGTTCCCAACTCCTGTTGTAACTTATCCTGAATTTAAAAGGAAAATAAGAGAAAGGGAACAGCAGCACTTCAAAGTAATCCTGGAAACTAAAACATTTGTTCTCTGGGTTTTTTGTTCCTTTTTTGATTCTGGAAATTCTGGGAAAACTTTTAGAGTAGGAGTGATTAGGACCTAGAAGTAAGGGGTTCATTGTTGACTGTTAAAATGTTTAATAAAAGTTATCCTGATTCAGAGATGAAAGGGGGCCTCAGAGATCGTCTGATCAATCAATCCACATACATTTATTAGTTACACATTATGTGCCAGGACTGTACTAAGAACTAAGATACAAGAGGAGGAAACTGAGATTGAGAGGAGTGAAGTAACTTCAAGTGACTGAAAGTGAAGACTCAAGTTCCAATTCAGAACCAGAGTTCCAATTTAGATGACTTTACATAACTCAGCCACACTCTAATCCAATTCATTTATAAGCTAAGACAAATACCCTAATGATGTCATTGGTCCTTTTTGAGTGAATCAGCCAACCATCCTACTCCAAATCCAATGCTTTTCCAATCATGACTATTCCAGTCCTTTCTTTTTTGTTAGGGTCAAGTGTTTCTTTGATAATTGTTTTCAGTTCAATTTCGACTTTAAAGGTTTATTTTATTGCCTTTTTAAAAATACTGCATATATTTCTAGATCTGAACCCATTTTTGTATCTGAGAAAAACAGTGAAGCAAAATCTTCTAATAAGTCATTTGACATTGAATACAGTTGTCCCCACTTTTGTACTGAGAGGAAGGAAATATATTTCATTACCCAAGATATGTTATTTATTGAATGTCTTTCCTGTACACTATGGGAGACATGAGAGTTCCTGCCCAGAACACACTCTTAGTCACATAATCAGAGATCAATAGACAGATGATTACATGAGAAAAGATCAGTAACCAGAAGTGCTGTGGGAGTTCTGGGAAGTAGGGGGGTCATAGCTGTGGGTGATCAAGGGATCATAAAGTCTCCCCAGAGCTAGAAAGAACCTCAGAGATCAGATAACCAATCCCTTCCTTTTACTGAGGAGAAAACTAAGGCTAAGGTAAGGTCTTTCAGGAAAGAAATGAACCATGGGTGAGCTGGTCCTTAAAGGATGGTCAGAATTAAATGAATGGAGAGCAGGGTCCATTCAGAGAGCAGGTAGAAGGTCTACACAGTAAAGTCTCTGGTCTTGCTTATTGTGCTCAAGGGGGGAAGAGAATGGCTAAGGGGAAAGGATGGAATTTCATTCTCTCCTCCAGAAGGAAGTGGGTTCTTTACTCCTTTTTTTCCCCTCTTCCCAAGGACTGTGCTTCTGGGATGTACCAGAGTAGCAGTAACCTGGTGTGGGACACCAAGGGTAATGTCTGGGTCTCATCCAATTCAAATGAAACAGGCTCAGATGAGGGGCAAGTGTATTATTTTTGTCCCCCAGTGAAGTCTCATGTAAAGCCTTCCTGGAGGCAGGGCTTGGCTTAATCTCTAGGCAATGGGAAGGGGAAATCAATAAATTTAAATAAAATGAATGCCTAGATTCTGTTGGATTGTGGGGAGGTTATTAACAGGGAAAGGAAAAGAGATCTTAATGACTTCTCTTGGATACCAGGTGTCTCCTCATTCCTGAACCCCTTCTTTCATTCTCCACTCCCTAAAACAGATTCTAGATTTCTATTGCTTGTGTCCCAACCCCAAACCCTGGGAAAGTCACACAGTCCCAGCATATTTGTCCCACGTGGCATCCTGTTGACTGCGCCGGTCTCCACTGTAATGGGTGTGTGGAAAGTGTGAACATTACCTGGGTAGTATACCCCCATAACCACAGCCTCTGTGCTATTCTGAGAATCACACGCTTGTTGCTCAACGATTACCGCAGCTGATGACGGTTCATTTCCTTAGCAACGTCGTTCCTCCAGTCCTGGGCCATGGGTACATGGGTGTTGGACCTAGGGGTGGGGTAGGTTAGAGGGAAAAAGTCCATGGTCCACCACTGGCTACTGCTGCCAGATACAGGGTTAGACATGTGCTGGGAGGGTGAACATGGAAAGGAAAAGTCAGAAAGAGCTCATGATGTCACATGGGAGGAATCCCCTTATAGATGACTTCTGGGAATGAGTTTACTGTTTTCTCCACTGATTCCTCAGTTTTTTGGGTTCTAAGAGTCATAGGGAAAGGCCTTAAAGGTCAACTAGTTTAACTCCTTCATTTTACAAATAAGTAAACTGATGCCCAAAGAGAGCATAAGGTCAGAGCTTGCCTCCTGACTCCAAGTACAGTATTATTTCTTCTTTTAAAAATATTTATTGATATATATTTTATTTTTCTATCACCTACATTTCCTAATATATCCCTCTCCTTTACCCCTCCTAGAAAAGGAGTGGGGAGAGAAGGGAAGGAATAAATATTTATTAAGTGTCAAGGCACT
The DNA here is from genome assembly GCF_037893015.1 of Macrotis lagotis. NCBI lineage: Eukaryota > Metazoa > Chordata > Mammalia > Peramelemorphia > Peramelidae > Macrotis > Macrotis lagotis. Next base: position 156,792,035 of record NC_133658.1, read on the forward strand.
GTGCTATGCTTTACAAATATTATCACGTTTTATCCCACAACTTCACACTGTGAGAGATATTGTAATACCCATTTTGTTGAGGAAACTGAGACAGACAATGGTTTAGTGATTTGCCCAGGATCATTCTGCTAGGATATGTCTGAGGCTGTGTTTAAACTCAGATCTTCCCACATCCAGGGCCAACACTCTATGAACCACCAGAGAAACATTACTTGTAACAAAGGGTTTTTTAAAAAAGAAAAAAATCAGTAAAACAAATCAACACATCAACCAAGTCTGACATTAATAGCAGAATTCCCCCATCTGTGGTTCCCCATTTCAGCAAAGAAGGAAAGGAAATGCATTCACATTTCTCTCCTTTGGGACTAAACTTGGTCATTTAAACTATAACATTCAGTTTCCTTTTTTTTTTTTTCCCCCCTTGTGTGGAGTGGGGGATGGGGAGTTATTGTTGTTCTTTCCTTTTTACATTGTTACAGTCACTGAACATTACTTTCCTGGTCCAATTTACATCTCCTGGTCTTATTTCATATGAATCTCTGTTCTTTTCCATTCATCATTTCTTACAGGATTGTAAATATTCTATCACATTTATGTGTCACAATTTGTTTGTTCATTTCCCCATAGATGCCTACTTAGTTTCCAGTTCTTTGCTACTACAAAAAGTCAGCAGAATTTATTGTAAAAATGAAAGTTTTCTTGATGTCTTTTTTTTTACACTTTTATAGTCAGTTCCCATTATAACTGCCTCCTTCAGTTCCCTCCACTCAACACACACATTGAATCTTCTTTTGTAAGAGTGAAGCAATTCAACTAAATTAAATGTGGTGGTTATGTGCCAGGCTATTCACTGGGTTCTTTAATACAAAGGCAGAAAAGAAAGCACATATCTTTAAGAAGCTTTCATTCTATGGATAGGAACAACATATACACATAGATATTAATGTAAAAAAAGGTTGATGAAAGGTATTTGGGAGTAGGGGATGGGGAAGAAAATTTGCACAATTGACCTTATCAGAAAGGAGGTGGAACTGATTTGGGAGTAAAGTGAGGAAGGAGGTGAAGGAGTGTAAGAAGTGGAAGTGAAGAAGGAAGAGGTCAGGAAAGCATGGAGATGTCTCAGGATGGAAGGCCAGAGGGACTATAGAGTCAGAGGCTCCTAATCTTGTATTTAGAGTTCCCTATTGAGATAGTACTATTCTGCCAGCCTAGAAGTTCTATGGGCTATAGAATGTTCTTTAAAATATAAAAACATGACACCATCTTCATTCATAAAATTTACTCCTGGAAAGATCCTTGGAGATTCTGTGGTTTATCTTCATCATTTTACAGATGAGGACATTGAGGTCCATAACAGTAATGGTGAATTTTCTATTTCTATTTCTTAAGGCCACACTGATTAGTAAAAAAAACAGAGTCAAGATTTGAACCCAGGTGTTTGGACACCAACTCTGGTGCTCTTCTTTTGGAAGTGGGAATGGATAGCCTAGTTATATCATGTCCCTGAGGCTGGAAGGAGCTAGGAATGAAGCTGGGGAGCTAGCTTTATGTTTTAGAGTCTAGGAGATGGTCAAGTTCTCACCTCTTTATCTTTATGTATCTATCTATCTATCTATCTATCTATCTATCTATCTATCTAATTATTTCCCCCACCAATTACATGCAAAAGCATTTAAGGTTTTGAGTTTCAAATTCTATCCTTTCCATTCCTCTCCCTTGAGATGGTAGGCAATCTGATATAGGTTATTAATGTGTGCACATGTAAAACATTTCCATTTTGTGGAAACAAAAGAAAAAGAAAGGAAGAAGGAAAGAAGGAAGGAGAGGAAAGAAAAAAGAATGAAAAAGAAAAAATAGTATGCTTTATTCTGTATTCAGATGTCATCAGTTCTTTCTCTGAAGGTGTAGAGCATTTTTCATCATGAATTTTTGCAATTTCAACACAATATCTCCATCTGGATCAACACTTTGGGTACTCCTTTTGACTCCTTTGTCTCTTTAGCCACTGTCTTAGACAACAGTAAAATTAGGACTTTTTCTTTCTTTTCCCTTTCTGATTTTAATGATTTTCTGTATCATATCCTGGGGGAAGACAAAAGGACTGACATTGAGAAAGCATTTTGAGTATGGGGGGAAGAAAACTTTTTTGAATGAGGGTAGGTGGGGATATATGTTTCTAGGGGTGGGGAGAGGCTGAGTGGGAACCCCCAAAGGCAGTTGACTGAGTTTTATTTGAACAACCACATTCTGGTTAAAGAACAAAAGCACATTGAATCATTTTTTCCAGTTGGTCTTTTCTTTGACTTTTCTAAAAACGAAAAAACCCCAAACTCAATATACCAGCCTGAAAGCTCATTGAGTGGTGTTTCCCAGTTGAGAAGGAAGCCTTTTGTCTCTTTCTATTGCCTTCTTCCCTTCCCCCAAAACCTTTTAGCTTCTGACTAGAGCCTCAGCTGGGGAGAATTTTTCTCTTAGCTTTGTCTGATTAGAGGGCCATCCTTGCCTTACACCCAGCCTGAGCCTTATTAATTGATTTGAGGATTTTCCTTTCAAAACCTTTTCCTATCTTTTGGATCCTATGTTCACCATGACTTAATTCTCAACATCCTATTAGCCTACTTGTTTTGAGTATTTGCTGGGCTTAGGGGCTTGTATGTACTCAGACATCTTCACTTTGTGGCAGAGTTCCTTGAGGTGGATAGAGGAGGGAGACAGATAACTCCATGAGTGAGCATCATGGACACTGGACTTGGGAATTCTCTCTTGGAGCACAATTGGATCATGTGTGTTCCTTTCCTGTGCCCTAGCTGTACAGCATAAAAATTTAGGCTCTCTACTCGTTTCCTGCCAAACATTAAGGGTTGGGGGTGGGGATTTTCCCAGCTTTGGAGGATAAAAGAAAGCAAATGGGGGCTTCCCCTCCCCAAGGGGATGTCAGACCTGGATAAGCTAATGACCCAAGCCTAGGAGGGGAAGACCCCAAGGTCTGAGTGTAGGTGAATAAAGGTGACATATGATGGCTTCAGGGATGACTGTACTAGAGATAAGGGTCCCATATTCATCACAGAAGAGAAGGAAACCAAATTTGTGGATGGTTAAAGGACTTTTAGTCCTTAGGCTATTGAGATTGGAAGTTTAAAGAATTAAAGTCCAAATGCTTTAATCCAGATGGGTTAAATGATTTATCCAAAGTCCTACAGGTAATGTGTCAAGTAGATATTTGAACCTAAATTCTCTCATGGCAAATTCAAAGCTTTTTTCCCTCTCATGTATCACAATGTGGCAAAATGGAAAGAATACCAGCCCTGGAATCAGGGTTCAAAGCCCTGGGTTCAAATCCTATCATTGGCACTTAGTCCTTGTGTCACCTTGTGTAAGTCATTTAACCTCTGTGGATCAAAATTTCCTCATCATAAAATGCAGAGTTTGCATTAGAAATTCTCTGACGTCCCTTTCTGCTCTAGATCTTTGATCCTATGGTTTCTCTTGGGATTTTCTGATTGGCAGCTGAGAATTCTGAACTTCTAGAAGTCCCTGAGTGCTGTGCCCCACAGCCTGGCAGGTGACAGGCTCACTGCTCCCATTGCCTCACCTCTCATGAAGACAAGGACCTAACCACCCCCTTGGATGCACTGTAATTTACTGTGGACTTAGCGATTAAGTCGTTTGCAAGGGTGATTCCTGAGATAAAGAGCCCAGTATCGGCTGGTGGGATCTGGAACCCAGACTCCTCGTCTCTGTTGTTCCACTGGCTCAGCTGATGGCTCTGGGGGAGTGTGAGCAGCTTCTGTGTCACACTAAGGGCAGCCTCATGGCCCCCTTGTTGCTCCTGGCCCCTTGGCTTTATTGGGAAGATCGGCCTTCTTTGGTTCCTTTCTTCTTGATCTTGTGTTATATCCTTATTCAGCTCCCTCCAGGGCCTTCCAAGGGCTACTCCTAAGGCTGCCCAAAGTCAATCACTTTTAAGGAGGATCCTTTGATCCATCTGCTTCTTTCCTTAGATGGGGTCCAAGTAGATGCAGAAGACAAAGGACAGTTGTCTTTCTCAATCTCTTTTGATATAGAAGTCTGGGAATTACTGATCCCTATAGAAAAGTCCCAGTTTAATTACAAAGGATGTCACCCTTTGGGAAAGGGTTAGGAGGATTTGGCAAGCCTCAAGGCTGTGGGAACCCTATAGCTTGCTCCAAGGAGTGGGGACAGGGTCCTTGGGAAGAGACTTAACTCTAGTTAGCAGACCTCCCAGATGAGCCCTAGAAGTGACCTCCCTCAACTTTTCCTACAGAGTTCTACAGAGCAACCATTCCTTCTCTGTGGGATTTTTTTTTCTGTTGTAGCACCATCATTCCCTCCCTACCTCCTGGCACAGGTCCCAATGACCCTTTGTGTATCAGACTTCACATTTTGTACCTAGCTTAGAAGCAGTAGGGTGGGGGGCTAACAAATGTTGCCTAGTTCTCCTTCCTCATGTTCCATCACTTGACATAGCGCCAATTAGAACCTTGCTTGGTTCAAGTGCATCCTCTCTGTCTTGACTGTCTTCTCTCTCTCCCCCTGTCCCCACGACCTCAGAAGCCTTCAGTGTCTATAGTTTCATCCTGATAGTTGGAACCCTCGCTTTATCATTTTGAGAAGCGGGGACAGCTTAGAGTGACAGCTCCACTTCATAGCTGGCCCTTAGCTTTCTGGCAGGATAACTGACTTGGGGGTAGGATCTGACCACTTTTTCAGCTACCCTATGTCATGACTAGCCTGTGTTCTTAGCCTAAGGGGTTCCATGGTTGAAAGGCAATGACTAAAGCAAAGGATCAAGGGGGAAAGGGGCTAAGTTGAAAGGGAAGGAACCACTTCTTCCCTTCATCAGGTCAGAGTGTGTCCTTGCTATCCAGTAGAGTGGGGTGCTTGAACTCTGGGATATGTCTGTTTCCTTTGGTTGGGGAAGCTTGTTTGCTTCTCTTCCTGTCTACCTATCCCTTAGCATAGACTCTGAAACCTTGGTCTTCTATGAAAGGACCAGCAAGCCTAGGCAGAGTGAATAGAGTTCCCCATTTAGGGCCTGCTTTGTGAGGAAGTGTAAATCATACAGGAGTGGGATTCCCCAGGTCTGTTCCTAGGGTGAATAAAATTGTATTACAACTAGAAACACGTCATAGGATCCCCCTGTCCCTAAATATTTTGGGAGGAGGCAAAGAAATCCCCCTTGGTAGTGTTGTTCCCTCCATGTTGTGAGAGTCCTTTTGCCATATTATAGAGTTAAGAGAATCACAGAAAGAAGAGACAGGAAATCATGTAGTTCTTGAGTTTCTTAATCTGAGATCCATGAATTTAAAAAAAACCCAATGATTATATTTCAATATAATTGGTTTCTTTTTATTTCGCTGGCTTTTTTAAAGTCTTAAAGTTTCCACAAGAAACCTCTTCCAATTGTTCTTAATGTTAGTGTCTTTCCTCTGAGATTAGTTCCAATATTTATCAGTATATTGTTTCCTCTATTAGACTATGAGCTCCTTGAGGACAGGTATGCTTTTACCTTTCTTCATATCTTCATCATTTACTACAGTGTCTGACACATAGTAAAACTTTAATAAATTCTAATGGGCTGACTTTGTAATCTTATGTATTTTATTTTTTTTGCACTTAAAAAGATAATTCTGAGAAAGGGATCCATTATTTTCACCAGATTGTGAAGGGTCTCCATGACACAAAAAAGACTTAAGAATCCTCATGTCCAGCTTTCCCATTGTACTGGTAAGGAAACTGAGACCCAAAGAGACAAAAAAGACATAATAAGTGAAAGACTTGAAATTTGATTTCAGGTCTTTGCGTTCTTTGGGTTCTACTCTATACAATTAAAGGTCCAGGTTTTAGTTCCAATTCTTCCCTTAACTTGCTGTGTGATCTTAGGCAAAATACCACCTCAGTTTTTTCATTAAGAAATAGAGAAGGGTGGAAGGTTCAGCATAAGGTTTAAATGAGATTAGGGATAAGAAAGAGTTTTCAAAAGTTTATAAAGTATTATTTGAAAGTATGATATGCTAAAAAAAGAGGTATAAATGTAAGACTTTCTATTTTTTTAAACAGTTATAATTTCTCAGAAAAAAGAAATTCCAGGGTAGATTGGAAGAAGAGAGGAAGAAGGCACAAACTATAAGTAGAGTCTGGAGGAAAGAGGTCTTGCAGGAATAGGGGAATGAGACTTTAGCAGGGGGTAGCCTCTGGGGGAAGAGGGAAGGAAAGCTGAAGTATTTCAGAAAATGGCAAACACCTGAGTAGATCACATTTGACTTTGAGAAACCAAACTTTCAGGAGCTCTTAGACTTTGGGACAACTAAGTTAACTGGAGACTTTTTATTTTAATTAAAGATTTTATTTGAGTTTTACAATTTTTCCCCTAATCTTACTTCCCTCCCCTCACAAAAGGCATTCTGCCAGTCTTTACATTGTGTCCATGGTATACATTGATCCAAATTGAATGTGATGAGAGAGAAATCATATCCTTAAGGAAGAAACATAAAGTATAAGAGATAGCAAGATCAGACAATAAGGTATCAGTTTTTGAGACAACTTTTAAAATAATTTTGCTTCTCAAAAATGATTAAACAATCTCTGAGGTTCCTTTCAATTTTATAACTTCTTCAAGGATAGGGACTATTTTTATTTTTGGCATTTGTATTCCCAGTATTTGAAACAGTACCTTGCAAATAGTAGGAGCTTAATAAATGCTTTTTGGATTCAATTTTAATTTAAGAGAAGGCCTCGGGAACATATTTGTTAGGGGACTTTTTAGGACCCTAGAATATATAATTTGTGCTTCAGTAAAGGGACTTGTCCAAAGATGTGGGCTGGATTCCCGACTGCCACTACTTTGCTGTGGGTGACCTTGGGCCACCCTTTCCCCCCTTCTCCAGGTCTCTGTAAAACAAGGGGGTCAGAATAGCTGATTTCCTTAAGGTTCCTTCCAGTTTTGACTTCTGTGATTCCCTGATTTCACTTGGGGATTGGGTCGGGGGCTCTTCTAGACAACTGATGCTGACTCCCTTCCCAGAAGATGATGAATCTCCTTCTCCCTTCTTGTTCGCCCGCCTCTTCCCCTAGGTCACATCACAGGCTGTGCCTCCCTGGCCTTTCCCCTAGCCCTCTGGGGGTGGGGCGGGCCTTGGCTGAGGCCACACTTGAGGGAGCCGTCCTAAAAGAGAGTTCCTCTTTTCTGGAGACTGCCCTTGTAAGGCAGCTCGGGGGCGGGCCTGACTGGTATTTAAAGTGCTCAGGAGAGCTCCGGGATCAGATGCTCGGCAGCAGCAGCCCTAGTGGTAGGAGCCAACGAGGGAGTGGGGGTCCGAGAATTCTTGAGGAGACCGGAGATAGGAGTTGCTTTCTTGCCTATCTTGGCGTGTTTGGTGCGACTCCCCCAGCCAGGCAGGGTCTCCTTCCTCTGCCCTTTTCAGGAGCTAAACATGGTGATGGAAGAAGTGTTGCCCATGGAAAGCAGGGAGCTGCGGGGGTTGCTGGGGGACCCTCGTGAGGTGGACAGGACTCTGCTGCTGGACTGCCGACCCTTTTTGGCCTTCTGTCAGAGTCACGTCTTGGAAGCCCGGCCTGTGCACTGGAACGCCTTGCTGCGCAGGAGGTCCCGGGGGGCTGCGGGCGTTCATCTGGACTGGCTGATCCCCGACCGGACCTTGCTGGGCCGGCTGAGTCAGGGGGAGCTGTCCCGAGTGGTGGTGCTGGATGAAGCTAGTGGTTCTGTGGCCGAGCTCCGGGCCGACAGTCTACCTCGGATGCTGCTCACTGCCTTGCTACAGGAGACTCGAAGTGGACCCACTGTTGTCTGCTTCCTCCAAGGTAAGCAAGCACACTCACTTTCCTGTCCTCCGAAGTCCCTGCTTGTATTTGACTACTTAACCACTGACCTAGAAGAAGAGCCTAGGGGAAAGAATAGTGGGTTTGGAACAGGAGATCTGGGTCCAGAATGTTTGCTCTGATATTTATTTCCTGTGTGAACTTGAGCGAGTAATTTCACTTTTGCAGAACCTCAGTTTCCTCATCTGAAAAATGCGAAGTTTAGATGATTTCTAAAGTCTCTTCCAGTTCCAAGTCCTGTGATTCAATAACACATAACCTCATGCTGGGGCTCCACAGTTTCTCTCACACAAGCATCATATGTTGTTGCCCCTGCCCTGTCCTGAAAAGCTCCATAGTTTCTGTATCCCCTGTTCATGGTTCCCCTCCACTGTTCTCTTTACAGGAGGCTTCGAAGGCTTTCAGGCCAATTACCCAGATCTATGCTCAGAACCTCCTGCACCAGCTTTACCTTCACCTGTTACTGAGCCAGAGAACAGTCGACCAAGCACTGGGGCCCCTTTGTATGACCAGGTGAGTGACTTTGGATGGAAGCTTTGTATTGGTCTGTGTTCCTTACAGAAATAAAGTCCTAAAGAGATATTTGCATCTTTTCCAAATGTGAAGTATTTTGGGGGAGGGCTATAAAGCAAAGCAAAGAGATTAAGATTGAATGAGAATGTATGGTTTTTTTGTGTGTGAGGGTGCTTATATGTAGATGCTTATATATTTGTGCATATATAAATGGATTTAAAACATAGCTCTGGTGCTACCTCTTACCAGAAGTCTTTTCTCATCTTCTCCTTTAACTTCCCAATTAGTGTGTTTTGAAAAAAACTTTGAATTATTTTATATTTGCATACTTGCCTACATCTTTATCTCCCTTTCTGTATTTGAAAACAGGCTTCACTATTCTTTGTTTCTAGTTTTTTGGATTATTTTGGATCAAATTCAACTGGATGTATTATATATATGTGGCTCATGTGTCTATGCAACACAACACAGGGTAGTTAGCAGACAGAACACTGAATTTGGAGTGAGAGGACAACATAAGTTCTAATCCCCTTTCTACTTCTGGCAAGCCTCCTTACTTCTCTGGGCTTCCATTTCTTCATTAGTTAAGTGAGGAGGTTAGGTTAAATGATCCCTAGGATACTGTCCTGTGTGTGTGAGAATGTGTGTGTATGTGCTTATTAAAGGTCTAGATGAGATCATTCAGACTTTGTCATAAGCAACACTCATATCATTATGTGAAGGCTGACATTATTATGTAAGACCTGACGCACACTCCTTTTCAGACAGTTTTCCCCTCAGGGATGTGTTTCTGTCTATTCTAAATTCTCTGAGACCTTTAGGACAACAGATTAAGTCAGGGAATTGTTTTCTAGTGGTTGATTCATATGGGCTACTGGAAGTGTCTGTATGACTGGGACTGAGCAAGAGATCTCACCAGTTCTTTCTTTTTTCCTCAGGGTGGCCCCGTGGAAATCTTGCCCTTCCTCTACTTGGGCAGTTGCAACCATTCTTCAGACCTGGAGGGACTTCAGACGCTGGGCATCACAGCTGTGCTCAATGTTTCTGCTAGCTGCCCAAACCACTTTGAAGGTCTTTTCCGATACAAAAGTATCCCTGTAGAAGACAACCAGATGGTTGAAATCAGTGTATGGTTCCAGGAAGCTATTGGCTTCATTGGTAAGAAGCTTTCCATCTTTGGAGATCCTTTATTGAGAATCCTACTAAGAGTCAAATTAAGGAGTGGGGTTTAGGGAGTTAACATATAGGTTAAGGTGGTTTGTGTGTGTGTGTGTGTGTGTGTGTGTGTGTGTGTGTGTGTGTGTGTGTGTGTGTGTTAGAGGGGACCTTCTCTAGGGCAGTGCTCAGAATGGTCATGATATAGGCTATGAGGAAGGTGGTAGGAGGAGCAGACCTGATGCCACTGTGGGGTGGGAAATAGACCCCTGGAACAAGGAAAGTACCTAAGAGCAGAAGTTTAACTTCCCCTCTTTCCCAGCTTCTCTGACCAACCCTTTCTCCTCTGCAGACTCAGTGAAGAATTCTGGAGGAAGAGTCCTGGTACATTGCCAGGCAGGCATCTCACGCTCAGCCACCATATGCCTAGCGTATCTGATGCAGAGCCGAAGAGTGAAATTGGAGGAAGCCTTTGACTTTGTCAAACAGCGTCGAGGGGTTATCTCCCCCAATTTTGGTTTCATGGGACAGCTTCTACAGTTTGAAACCCAAGTGCTCTGCCACTAGAAGGGGAGGTGCCACTCGTGCCTCCTGTAGCCCCTGTAACCCTCTAGACTGCCAACTTAAATGTGGAATCAGTCATGTTGTTCTCTGTGAAGGGACTGTGCTCTGGCCCCTGCCAGTAAAAGACTTGGGAAAAGCCTCACTTGAGTGGTGGCGAGCAGGGCAAACTAAGAAAACTGATTCTCTCTTTCTTTGGTGGGGGGGAGTTACCCTCTCCTCTGCTCTGGGTACCCTTTCTCTGGAAAGTTGCCTTCCTGAGCTGTGAATGGTACCACTGGAAGGGGAAAGAACATGAAGAAATGTTGGGTGTCCTGATTTGGTGCTCTTCTGCTCTGGATGAGAGGTCAAAACCTCCCCAGTGAGGGAATGGAGATGAACACTAGATCTTCTCCTTTCCCCCTTTCCCCAACCTCCACAGGCAGAAATTAATTAGGCCCCCCCACACACATCCATTTCTTCCTACCTTCCTGGTCCCTGACCCTGGTTTTGGGGTCAATTGCCAAAATTCTCAATCTCTTTATTCCCCCCTCTCACCCCTTCATCAACCTCCCCCTTATGAGACTCACTACTGTTCTCCAATCTGGATCTTTCCCCAAGCCCCTGGGGCACCCAACTCTGAAACCTGTGCTGTGAAAACCCCTGCTGCCCTCCAAAAAGGGGCTGAGGTAGGGGGAAGGGCCTTCTCAGGATCAGAGGACCTTGAGAATGAGCCCAGCTCATGTTGACTTTAGAGGATCCTGGGAGTGCTGAATGACTCAGTGGACAGATATGCTCTATCACCAGCATCTTCCTTGCGTAGGAAAGCAATATAGCATGTGTATGAGTGTGTGTGTTGTACTGGAAAACTATTTATGTTCAACTGACATTTACCACTCCCCCCTCTGCCACCTCCCCCACTTCCCCCCAAGCCCACAAGTCCTGTGGGTGGGCTTGGAAAATTAGCACTTTATATTTATACAGAACATTGTGGATGTTTTAATAAAACATTGTTTTGGTTTTTTAAAAAGAAAAAAACAAACACAAAAAAATCCTATGCTTCCTGTCTCCATGTAAGGGTATGAAGGGGCTCATAAGCTGTTTCTAAATCAGACCTCACTCTTCCTCTTCTTTTCAACCAGTCCTGGAAGGAAGGAGGGAGGCCTGGTGTGGGATGAAGAGATCTATGGCTCTGGGAAAGTCAGGAGACAGACTCCCAGACTCTGGTCCTCTCCTGAATGGCTAGAATTTTTTTTAAATAAAGAGAATGGATTATTTTATCAGCTATAGAAGCATACTAGCAACTTCTTTCTCTCCAATTGCAATTATCAAATGGCATATGGTAGATAAATAAATGATTGTTCTCTTCCCCATTTCCTTTCTCCAAAGGTGGGTTATCTTGAGAGCCTTAGAAGCCTCCAATTCCCATCCTAAATCTGAGGCTAGGAGGGAGAGGGACAATATAGGGATTCCTGAGCTATTGGGGGCAGTGGAGTTCTTGGTTCCCACTAGGGTCCACTTTTCCTTTTTCTGCCTTGAGTCACTTCAACTCTGGTGGGATTGCTATGGGTGTTGATCCACCTGGATACAGAAATATCAGTTCATGATACTAGCTGCTGCCCAGGGCCAGATAGGATCAGCTTTTAGACCTGGGTACAGTCATAGTTTCCTCTTGTAAAAATTCCTAGTCTCACTTCCCCACCCTCCCACCTCCAAGATTGAGAATCCTCATTCTTTCCCCATACTTTTAAACTATAGTGGCCATGTTAATTTGGACTCCTTTCACTTTGAGGCCTAATCAAGGCCAATTCCCTACTTCAGTCCTGTTCTCCAAAGTTTCTATGGGTAAGAGGAAGAGAATTAGAACTGAATAACTGCTGAGCCTCTTGGAGAAGTAGTGTCTGGGGAATAACAATATATACAAAACAAAGCTCATTGCCCACAGCAGCCCTTTGATGTGTTGTCCCTGTTGTACAAATGAGGGATCCAAAATTCAAATAGGTTAAGTGACTTGCCAGGTCACACAGTTGCTAAGTGGGAGAGCTAGGACTAGAATTCAGGTCTCTGAATTCCGAGACTAGGACCTTTATTTTTTTCTTCTTCAAAATCATGCTAAAAATCCCATCAATTTCTACCTTGAAAAAAGAAAGACGGGATGAAGGCATATGTCCTCATTCTGGAGCTTCATTTTCTCCCTTTTTTCATTCATAAAAGCAGTTAGGGGATGTAGAAATTGGAATTCTGGATCTGGATTCAAGAAGATCTGAGTTCAAATCCAACCTAAGGCCTTGAACAATCACTTAACAACTGTTTGCTTCAGTTTCCCCCTCTGTAAAATATTTGCCATATAGTCATATCATATAGTAGACACAATAAAAACTTGTCCTCTTCCCCTCTTCCTTTCTCCAAGAGGTAGGATATGAGAGCCCCAGAAGCCTCTAATCTCTGTAATCAACCTGGATTAGGAGAAAGAGAAGACAGGATGGAGGTCCTTGGGTTACTGGGGTTAGTGGAGTTGTTGGTCCCTTAGACAATAACAACTACTTCCTAGAGTTGTTGTGAAGATCTAATGAAATAATATTTATAAAACGCTTAGCTTGTTTGTTGCTTAGTCGTTTTTTAGTTATATCTGAATCTTCATGACCCATTTTGCATTTTCTGAGTAATGATACCAGAGTACTTTGTCATTCCCTTCTCCAGTTCATGTTTAGATGAGGAAACTGAGGCAGGGTGAATTGACTTACCTAAGATACCACAGTAGGCTGGATTTGAATTCAGATCCTCCTGACTCCAGAGTCAGTGTTCTATCTACTGCATCATCTAGCCATTCCTCTTAGCATACAGTATTATATACATGCTGGACAGCTATGTTGCAGAGTTCTGGAATCAAGAAGACTCATCTTCTCGAGTTCAAATCCAGGCCTCAATACTAGTTGTACAACCCTGGGCAAGTCACTTAATTTTATTTGCCTCAGTTTCCTCATCTTAACATGAACTGGAGAAGAAAGTGGCACACCACTTCAGTATCTCTTCCAAGAAAAACCTCAAATGGGGTCGTGAAGAGTTGGATAAGACTGAACAACAACCTATAAACAAGATTCTGTGTTTGGTGCTGGATGAGATATATATAGGTGAATAAGATTGGGTCTATACCTATTGGTCTGGTAGTGAATAGCTGAAAAGAGTACAATAGAGTGGAATAAATTGGAATCATAAAGCTAGAAGGGGGCTTAGAATTAGTAATTATGTGACCATGGGCAAATTACTTAATCTTCCTGAGCCTCATTTTCTCATCTGTAAAATGGGGATAATAATTCTCTCTTCACAGGTAGGGTCATTGACTTTGGGGCTGGAGGTGAAGGAAGCATTATGCTTCATATTATAAAGATATTATATTATTATTATATATTATAATATATATTATATAAATATGAATTGTTGTTCTTCAGAAGCTCCTCCCCCAGCAAACTCAGCTGTAGCAGAGCAATATTACTAGGATTTTACTGGTATCACTGCTTCCAGTATTATTATCCATGAAACAACATAGAACACTAATATATTAATTAAGAGTTAAATTGTGCTGCAAAGAGTATAGGGATTCAGAGAAGGTGGGGAGCCTCAAGAATGGTGGGTCAATGAGAGAAAATTCATGGTGTTAATTTTCTTTCATTTCTTCCTGTTTTTTAACTTCTTCATGTTCCCTATCATCAGCTTCTATCTTTCCTAGATGAGGGTCTCTCTCCTTCCATGCCATCCCAACCCACCATCACACACTTACACATTTCCTTCCTGGGCCAGAGGAAACAGCTAGGTTCATTCAATAGGACTCAGACATTCATTTAACAATCAACAAATATTTTTAAGGTGCCTCAGTGACTTAAGGAAGAGATGGTATGGTAAAGGAAAAGAACCACTGGGTTCTAGAGTCAGAGAGGTTGGGTTTAATTTGTTTTTGTTGTCCAGTTGTTTTCAATCATGACCAATTCTTTGTGATTCTATTTGGGGTTTTCTTGGCAAAGATACTGAAGATATTTGCCATTTCATTCTTCAGTTCATTTTTATAGATGAAGAAATTGAGATAAAGAGGGTTATGTGACTTGACCAGGGTCATATAGCTAATAAGTGTCTGAAATCAGACTTGAACTTAAGAGAAGGAGTCTTCCTGACTCCAGGTCTGGCACTCTATTTAGTATGGCTGCTCTCTCTAGGGAGTTTTAATACCCGTTGGCTCCTTACTACTTTACCTGTATGACTTTGGTCAAACTTTATTATCTTTTGGGAATCACATTTTCCTTAGGTACAAAGTAAGGGAACTGAAATCAATGCTTTCTGGCTTTAAATCCTATGATCTTATTTATCTTTGTTATATCCCTCCTCTTCTTCCTTTAAGATCCAGCTCAAATATCATTTCTCTATGAAACCTTTTCTGAAACTCCACCCCCACCCAGCCCCCACCTGCTGGTATTTTCCCTCCTAACCTACAGTGTTTTTAACTACTTGTCATATATTTGTATTTTTTCACTTTATTTTTTATTCTACATTTATTTTAATATGTCCTTGTTTTCTTCCTCATTAAAATGTCAGCATCTTTTGGATAGATATTATTTCTTTCTTTCAATTTGTATCCCCAAAGCCAATCCAGTTCCTGGTGGATATTAATAGATACTTGTTGATTGATTGATTAATGATGAGTAACCTATTAAGTGTGTAAACAGTGTTGGGCAGAGAAAGATGAGCCTTTTATATGTACTCTCAGTTCTGCTCAGGAACCAATTAGTTCAAGGCTTCTCTCCTCAGCCAGAAACTTACAGCATTTCTTCACATGTTTACAATGGGGGAAAAAAGCTCAAGTTTCTTTGTGGAAGAGAGAAGAAACTTTTTCATCCACTCTCTGATTTGGATCAGCAGACAGTGAAAATACTTTTCTTCATCACACAGTAAGCAGATAGGAAACAATCACAGAATATAATTGTATGTGCTCTGAAGGAGGGGCAGAGCCCTATATTATCCATCCAATATTCTGAAAGGAGATTCACGGAGCCTCCCATGTAGGCTGGTAGTAGGTAGAATTCCACCCCCACCCCACCCCCACCCCCTGGGACTCCCATTGGCCCATCCACCATTATAACAACAAAAGGGGACAATCTAACTAGAGACCCCAAAGATATTTTTCTAATTTTTAAAAATTGTCCTTGATGAAACAAAAAAAAAATCTCATTTTTATTTAAAATTTAATGTGTAATTTAAACAAAATGCTTTCCCCCCCGGTTTTATTTTATACTTAGATCTCAATTCTCTGTCCACAAAAGCATGATCCTGAGGCTTCACGGTTCAGATATAACTGGATTTTTTCTTGAAGATTGTGTCAGGCTCTTGCAAGAAGACTTCAAATAAGGTACCAGTAAGAGACTGTTTCTTCAGCCTGAAGACCAGAGAGACTTAATACAGAAGTCTGAGGTAGTGAATTCTTTAATAACCTTTGTAATGAAGAAAATTGCAAAATGGCCCCAGTTCTTGTGAATCCCTCTTCAATAACTATGGCAGGGTGGAGAGTTCAGTAGCTGTTTAAAAAAAATCATAAAAATCAAGACTAGCTCTGAACTTGGTACTCCAAATGTGAGATCCTTGTAAAATGGCAACTTAAACAACTTAATTATATTAATATTTTATAAATGAAACCAGAAAACACAAAGAAATCAGGTTTAGGGTTAGGTGGTCTCTCAGGTACCTTAAATTCTAGGCTTCTATGCATATTTTAATATATTAGATCCTTTTGATTGGGTTGTCTGAGATTTCCAATTCCAATTATAGCTACCCATGTGAAGGAAATTGCTTACCCTTTCTGGTTCCTTAGCTGTCAAATGAGAAATTTGGGCTGAATGACTTCTACAAAACCTTTTAGTTCTAAATTGTTATCTTATGATCCTATGATCTTTTCTTTTAAAAAAAATTTAGAAAATAATTTCATTAAATATTTCCCAATTACATGTATAAATTTTTTTTGTTTTTGCAAGGCAATGAGGTTAAGTGACTTGCCCAAGGCCACACAGTTAGGTAATTCTTAAATGTCTGAAGTAGAATTTGAACTCAGGTCCTCCTGACTCCAGGGTCTGTGCTTTATCCACTGTGCCACCTAACTGCCCTTGTAAAAATTTTTTAAACATTCTTTTTTTTAATCATGAATTCCATTCTCTCTCTCCTATCTTCCCTCTCCCACCCATTGAAAAGGCAAGCATTATGATATTGTGATCTTTTCTTAATCCCCTTCCTTGAAGTCTGATGCCTTCCTTACATCTCTGGCATTGTAGGTGAGTGGAATCTTGCAAACCTTCCAATTCCTCCTGTGCTCCTGGACAAGGATATTCACTCTTTCAGATATTTCAGATAAAGTGAACAGATGTCTACCACATTTCGTCATCACTTGCTTCCCACTCAGCTGTGACCTTTCACACTAGGTACAGATGCCACCCCCTTACCCCAACCCAGGAAGCCTCAAATCCACTTCCTCACCCTTTAGCCCCAAATATCTCCACTCCCACACTCCCTCCCAGACTGCCTGCCTCCGGGGAATCACCAGACCCAAACCAAGGCGCTTCAGCTGACACCCTCAGACTCTCTGGACGCCCCCTCTTGTCTGTGTTCCTCCTTCCTCTGATGCCCTTGATATGTATAATCCCTCTGTCTTCTCTTCTGTGGCTGATCTTACTTCCAGCCTTGACTCTCTCACTCACTAATTGCATGACCTTAAACAAAAAATTCCAAAGAGACAGATATGAATAAACCAGAAAATTACTTACCAATATTTTTTTTTAAAGGTACATAATCCAGAAGATAGAACCAAGGAGAGGGAATAGAAGATGAAGAGGAAAAGGTGGCAACATTCTGTAAGAACTGTGTCAAGAATCTTAAGCCTCAGGATAGGCTGAGGAATTTCAGTTTGGAAAGCTAAAAGAAAAAAAAAAAAGAAAAGAAAGGAAGAAAAGAAACAAGTTTTGTGGGCTTCCTCCCAAAAGTGATACTAACAAACAGAGGCAGATCACAGAAAGGACTGGAGGCATTCTCAAAGAGCAGAGCCATAAATGGAAATTCTAGCACCTGGGGAGGAGGCAGGGAAGAGGAAACAAGACAAAGGATACTTTGAGGATGACGAATGCTGCCATAACTGCTAATTCAAGACATCTTTTTATGGGATATAATTTCTTTTAATAATTTTTGAAATTAGATTTTATTTTTTAAAGAACAAAATCTATTTTCTTCCCCTCTGCCTTTTCTCCCTCACATTGAAAAAACCCTTGCAACAGACATGTAGTCAAGCAAAACAAACTCCTGATAATATTTGTAAAGAGCTTAGCACAGTACTGGCACATAATAAGAACTTAAATTCTCATTTCCCTTTCTCTTCTTTGTACTGGTCATGTCTAAAAAATTATATGTCTTGTACACCAAATCTATCATCTTTCTGTCAGGAGAGAGGCGGCATTTTTTTTCATTATCTGTCCTTGGGAATTATGGTTGGTTGGTTGTATTGATCAGAGTTCTTGAATGCATCGACACATTCCTAGTTGTCCTTCATGACCCAAGTTCCCAAGCCAGATCCCCTTGGGCAATCTGCTTTAGTTGGATATATATGTACTAGTATGAGGTGGGGGACAGAAGACACTGGAAGCTCATGTAGGAGTAGCATCCTTCCTCTCTGTTGTGGTCCTCTTATGGTCATCTCCACTTATAGTCCCTAGAAGCCTGATTTAACTGCTTTAGGGAGGAAGCATACTTTCTTCCCACTTTGGTGCTGATTGTTACTCATTAGATTATCTTGGGCAAATTTAGTTGATCTCTTTATCAGTTTTTCCTTTCCCCATGCTGGTTTTCTTTCATCAATGCCCCAATGGCCTTCTGCTAACTATGACTAAGGACAAATGGGGCAAGGATAAGGAAATGATAGAACTTATGATGGAGAGAATGTAGAACTATTCTGCACATAAAAAAAAACAGGATAAAAATGATAATAGAAATCCAAGATTAAGTAGGGGGAAAATAAGAAAGGACCTAGCTATCCTTCACAGTTCCAAGTCCTCTGAGCCAGATGGTCCAAAGTATTGAAGAAAACTGGCAGTTATGGTGGTCAGTGATCACTGAAAGACCACTGAGAAGAGAAGTATCACAAGACTAGATGCCTATAATAATAGCTCAGATTTGCATTTATTTCTTTGACAGAATTACTTGATTGGTAGGTCAGAGACAGGTAGGTGATTCAGTGGATAGGGTCTTCCTGGCTTCAGGAAGATCTGAATCCAAATCTGACTTCAGATACCAACTGTGATTCTAGGTAAGTCTCTTAACCCTGTTTGCCTCAATTTCCTCATGTGTAAAATGAGCTGGAGAAGGAAATAGCAAACCACTTCAGTATTTTTGCCAAGAAAGCACAAAGAGTCAGACACTATTGAAACAGCTGAACCATAATAGCAAAAAGGTCAGAGGGATGATGTAGTTAGTCCTTGACAAAGTCTCTCTTGCCATTCTTGTGCACAAGGTGGAGACTGTGGCTAGATCAAGGTTAAATTAATTTGGTAGATGAGAAAACTGGTCAAGTGATCAATCTGAAATGTTTATTGGTGATAGCTTGCTTTTCAAATCTGGATGTGACACAAAGGTAGGAGGCACAATTGATCTGGATGATAGGATTCAAATTACTCCTGACAAGCAAAGGCATTGATTTGAAACCAAAAACATGAAATTTAATAGGAATATAGGTTCAATCTTACACTTGGTTTCAAAATATCACTTCCTAAGCACAAAATAGGGGAGACGTATCCAGACAGCAAATTTTATGATTGGAGAGTTTACTATTACTAGATGCACTTTTTTTTACTGCATTGAAAAGAATAGCATCCAAGATATGGGAGATGATCTTCCCATTGCTCTCTAGAATGTCAGGTACAATTGTAGACATTACTGATGGGAACAGCTAGGTGGAAAAGTGGAATGAGCTCCACCCAGGAGTTAGGACTTGAGTTCAAAAGTGAACTCAACCCTGATTGCTTCCAAAAAAAAAAAAAGATAATCAAAAAACCCCACAAGGATACTGTAAGTTGGAGATCATCCAAAGGGAAGAAATCACCATGATGAAAGGCCTTGTGATCATGTCAAATGAGGATTATATGAAGGAAATGGAAAAGATAAGTTTTAAGTTAGTGAATGAAAGCTATTTTAAAGTAATTGAGGGGCTGTCTCATGGAAGAGACATCAGACTTGTCCTGCCTGGTCAAGGAAAGCAGAATGAAAAACAAAATGTAGAAGCTTATAGGGAGGCAGATTTAGCCTTTATTTAAGGAAAAATACTTTGGAGCCACTAGTCTTTTCTCCAGTGGAATGTCCAGTCCTTCCTCACTAGAGGTTTTCAGGCAAAGACAGGATGACCACTTTTTTGACTAGCTGTTGAGAGCATTCTTATTCGAATGGGTTGAATTAAGTGACCTCTAAGGCACCAGCAACTAGGAGAAGTTGTGATACTCAGAGCTATCTTCCCCCAGGTTTGATGAGATGACCTCCAAGGCTTCATCCAGCTCTAAATGTTTATTTTCTAAGATTATATGATCATAGGTCCCTCCAAAAGTTCTTGGTCTGGGTAGAGGCTTTGGCAGCCAGTCTGTCTCTATAGGGTTCTCTTGAAATTCAGAAATGACTCACTGAGACATGTTGTCCCCCTCAACCCAACCACCTACCAGGCCTTAGGGGTTAGTGGTTGCTGAGCTTTCTTTTTGAGGTTAGGTCTTTTCTTTCAAACTTGGTCTGCATCTACCCATTAATCAAAAGAGCTAGCTAGGTTTAGTTACTTCACTTCCTACTCAGTTTTCTCATCTATAAAATGAAGCAGATGGATAAGATATCTCCTAAGGTCCTTTCAGTCCTAAAGGTCTATTGTTCTAAGTACTTATTTTTTTTTTAGATTAATGCAAGGCAAATGGGGCTAAGTGACTTGCCCAAGGCCACACAACTAGGTAATTATTAAGTGTCAGAGGCTGGATTTGAACTCAGGTACTCCTGACTCCAGGGCTGGTGTTCTATCCACTATGCCACCTATCGGTCCCATTCTAAGTACTTATTGAAGGCCACTGTTCTCAGGGCTGAACTAAGAAAAACCAATTTGGTACAATGGTATCAAAGAGTATCAGTTGATACTCATTATATTATCTTGGACAAGTTCAACTGATCTCTGTGCCAGTTTCTTCAGTGAAGGGGTTGGACTAAAAGACTTAAGAGATCCCTTCTAGCTTTAAAATTGTCATTCATTAGAATAGAAGAGGTCCCTTTTTCTGTGGCTTTTGGGCATCTTTCCACCCACTTAGTCATAAGATGAGAGCACCTTTCTTGTGATGTTTCTCTGCCCCCTGGTGGCCTGACAGGATCTCTTCCCCACCTTTGGAGTACCCAGGAAGAGAGACTATTTTGTTATGTTTTTATTGCTCTTCTCTCACTCTCATATTCACAGAAAGAAACTGAGACATGTGTAAGGGCCGGTGTCCTCTGGGTTGCCTGGAAAAGTAAGGGAAATAGCGTCTGGGGTGCCCTGTGCTAAGAGCATCAATAAGAGCCTAGTGTAGTGGAGTTAGGGAAATAACCCATTGGGACTGGATTTTAGAATTTAGAGGGGCAAAGAATGTTAGGGTTTCTTCAGTCTGGGGTTCTCAACCCCTTTCGTGACACGTACACTTTGAACAGTAAGTATGGTGAAGATTATGTCCTTTAACAAGATGTTTTTAATTGCATAAAAACAGAATTTAAAAGGGAATCATATAGTTATCAAAATCTTTTAAAAACATATATACAATATGGGGCTTTACCTGGCAAAGTAGGTATGAGCATAAATGATATTTCTCTTTCTGCTACAACTGTCATGGGATATAAAAATATCTGTGATTCCTTTAGTGATAAAGTCACATGGACTGCTAATACCACTGAACTTTGTTGCCTATATTCATATGGAATAAAATGCTGAATTTCCGTTATAGGTTAGTGAAATTAAGGATGTGATTTCCACTCTCCCCACTTGCTCTAGGCCAACCAACTACCAGAGAGGGGAAACTTCTTTTATTGTTTAATTATTTCATTTGTGTCTGACTCTTGTCATATCATTTAGGGTTTTCTTGGAAAAGAGACTGGAGTAGTTTGCGTATTTCCTTCTCCAGGTCATCTTACATATGAGGAAACTAGACAAACAGGGTTAAGTCCAGGGTCACAGTTCACAAATATCTGAGCCTGGATTTGAACTTAGGTCTTCCTGACTTCAAGTCCTGCATTCTATCTACCTTTGCAGGGAAGTTTACAAGAGGGTTTTTTTTTTTTTAAAGTAGAGTCTAGATTGAAGCACAAATCTTCTGACTAGAGACTTGAATTCTAGTACTTTTCTGTGCAGGGTTTTGTGTACTCTCATCATGCCCCCTTAGGGTTAGAGAAAACAAGTCCCAGAGCTCCAAACTAAAATCTTAATGGCCAGAGAGGTTTCCAAGGGGTTAACCAGGTAAATTGGAGAGAAGGGATTCAGGTGAGGAGCCCAAGCATTCTGGGATTTAAGGTGGATTAGGTGGGTTGTTTTTTGTTTTTTTTTTTAACTGAGTGGATCTTTCTGGTCCTGGGCCAGTGGGCTACTACAGGAGGGAGCCCCCCCCCCCATAGTGCTGGTGGCCCCAGGGACCTGGTCATGAAGCAAGCCTTGGACCCCTGGCCCTTGATGCTGGGTCTGCTCACACTTGTAGGAGGTAAAGGGGTTGAGCAAATGGGAACCTGACTGATTCCTTACAGGCTTCAGGCTTCATTTTCTGGTTCAGAGAACTGGAAGTGAGGGTGTTGGGAAGGGGGACTGGGATGGTTCATAATTTATGTTAGTGGTATCTGTAGTAAATTCTTCCCCAGCTGGGGGCCATTCCAGGAAATCTGAGTTTAGCAAATTATGCCCCAAGAGGAAAGTGGGAGACAGTAGGGGGGTGGAGAAAATTCATGGGGGTCATAGGATATAGAGAACTAGAGGGACCTCAGAGACATCCATTTCTACCACCATCCCACCTCTATTTTACAGTAAAGAAACTGAGGTCCAGAGAGGTTAGGATACTTGTCCAAGGTCACAAAGGTAGTTAGTGGAAGAGTCTGAATTTGAATTCAAATCTTTTGATGTAGCATAGTGGAGAGGATACTGTATTTAGAGTCAGAGAACTGGAGTTCAAAACCTGCCTTTGACACCTAGTCAGATAAACTGACTTTAGGCAAGTCACAATTTCATTGGGTCTCAGTTTCTCCATTTGTAACATGGTAAAGGGTTTGATTAGAGGCTTGCTATTGTTCAATCTATGACTCCAAATGCAGTAATCTTTTCCCTCAATATTTAGTTGCTTTTCATTTGTGTCCAACTCTTCATGACCCTATTTGGGGTTTTCTGGACAAAGGTACTGGAGTGTTTTGCCATTTTCTTCTCCAGCTCACTGTATAGATGCGGAAACTGAGACAAACAGGGTTAAATGACTTACCTAGGATACTACAGCTAGTAAGTGTCTGAAGTTAGATTTGAACTCAGGAAGATGAGTCTTTCTCACTCCAGCTCCAGTTCAGCATTATATTGCTGACTAACCTTTCTCTACAGAGGCATATAGAGTCATAACCTTCCTCCTGAAAGCTTCCTTCCTTCTTCCTACCAAACTAGCCCAGTCTGAGGAGAGGTTCTGCCTTTCCTATTCATAATAATTAAGCTTTTCAGATACCTTCTTCCTCCACTGGACTCCTGTAGACTTGAAAAGAATGGAGAAAAAGTCTAAGAAAGAATCTTGATACTGGTTTTGAGAGGAACAGTGGGGTCTAATAAGCTCTGTTTGCCTCTTGGCAAGTATTGGTTTAGTTTTGTGAAGTGAAATCTTTGACTTTTTCCAGTTTCTGTCTCTAGCATGGAACCTCTGCCATCTTATCAGAGGAAATACAGTCTAACTTAATCAGCTCTGGCCTTTGAGTCAGAGGATTCAGTTCAAATTTTATTTCATAGTGCTAATATGACCTTGAACAGGTAAGCTCTCTGAGCAGCTAGGTGCCAATCAGCAAACATTCATTCAGTGCTTACTAAGGGTAAAGCTGGATTATGAGGCAAAACAAATATCTCTCCTCCCAAACCAAAATAGTTCCTGCTCTTAGAAGTCTTTTTTCCTCATCCCTCTCAACTTCAAAATGTCACCCCATGATCCTCTATTGTGCCTTGGGATTTAGGGCAAAAAGGAATCTTAGAGATCATCTTGACCATCCCAATCATCTCATTTTACAAATAAGGAAACTGAGATTCAGAGAGTTGAAGGAATTTGTCCTAAGAAGCAAAGTGATTTGACCAAATTATATAGTAGAAATAAGAAGCAGTCAGAAGTCAAATCTATATCCTCTGACTGCAAATGCCTTCTTTCCATCACATCAAGCTATCTTGATGATGTCTTGATTTAAAGCACAACATATTGGGATTGTGTTGGATAAAGGCCCTATGTTTGATAGGTTTACCTTATTTCCTGTGTGGGGGGAAGGCAATGTTTATAGAACTTGGTGGACCAAGCTGCAAAGTGAAATGGACTAAGGTATTGCCAACGTTCTGGGGTATCTTGGCATCCATGGGCACTTCTGACTGGGTTCTTGTCTTTCCTTTCCATCTAGATTTAAGGGAAAGCTCTTTTGGATCAGAAATAAGGCTGAGAGTAATGGTCAGTTTTAGTCATGTGGGGCCATTTGACCCGAAAGACTGAACAACCTTGCTGGAAACTTTGCAACTGAAGTGTGAGACAGTGTCTGAAAAAGAATTTCTCCTAGGAAAAGTCATTTTGTGAAGTGTGATTATGGAAAAAAAGGAAAAAAGGTCAGACATGATAGAATTTGATATCTTCCCTGATCTGTCATACTGAGGGAGGAACCTGCATGATCGAGGGAGAATATGCTCATGTGGAATCAAGGAAATAAATGCTGTCTGAAGATCTGAGATCCAGCTCCTCTATTTACTAGCTGTGTGAACTAGGGCAAGTCAAGAAACTGCTTTGAGTCTCAGAGAACTCACTTATAAATTAGGGATAATATTTATATTAACTTGTTTCCCAGGATGTGGGTGAGGAAAGCAGTTTATAAATCTTTTTTTTTTTTTAGGTTTTTGCAGGGCAAATGGGGTTAAGTGGCTTGCCCAAGGCCACACAGCTAGGTAATTATTAAGTGTCTGAGACCAGATTTGAACCCAGGTACTCCTGACTCCAGGGCCGGTGCTTTGTCCTCTGCGCCACCTAGCCACCCCTAGTTTATAAAGCTTAAAGGGGTATCAAAATGTTAATTGTTGTTGTTACATCTCTCTCACCTAGGTCTGGCAGAAGAAAATGCTACTAGTTTCATAAGCCATTTTACCCCTGAAGGAACCCAGTCCACTTGGGATGGGGATATCCCTGCTATTAACCAAGGTGAGAGCACTTTACTTTTTCATACTTGACCTGCAGAAAGTGCTTCAAATGGATTAATTAGCAACTGATGGAATACCTACCATGATCTATGTGGGAATGGGGGGAAGGGAGAGAAAGGGGAGGCAATGGTAACAATAGCAACCTAAACATACACAAACATACATATATGCACATAGGCTGCTGTTTTATATATATAATACATTATCATATATTACATATATTCTCACTATAGTTATATATTCTTTGTATAGCTATTGTATGTTGTCTATATAACTATCATATTTATTACATATAAAGTATATTCTCTGTATAGCTATTATATATTCTGAATAGCTATTGCATATTTTATATATGTCATATATAATTATTTTTATATAACTATTATATATTATGTATAACCACTATATATTCTATATGTTATATATATAACTATTTTTATATAGCTATTATATATATCACTTTGTTAAAGAAATATACAGAAATGATCTCATCTGATTAATCTTCAATAACTGAGAAGAAGCTAGCATAAGTAGGTAGCATTATTTCCCCCATTTTATAGATAAGGAAACTGAGGCCCAGAGAGGTAGAATAAGCTTTCCCAAGGTCACACAGGAACTATCAGAGTTTCAACTTGAGTTTAAGGCATCATATTATTTAGTTTATAAGATGGGGACCTGTATCTCAAGGAAGAAAGTCCTATTAGTTAGGGAAATAAGATACAGATACATGATAAGATAATGAATAACATAGGGACTATGTGATTAGGGCCAAATGAGTGGTAGAGACATTAAAACAGAAGAGTTTCTCTGCATACTAACAAGTTTAGTCTTGGGAGCTTCAAGTAGAGGTAATGAAGGCAAGGATTGATGGCCACCAGAAGATCATATCTGTGTAGATTTGCTTAGATCTCTCTCTGAAACCAATCTAGACCTGTTTTTAGGAGCCTAAAACTCTAAGACAAAAGGTGGCCCCATTTTTCCATCCCTCCTGCTGCTCACCGCCCCCCCCCCTTAGGAATGTTTTTATTTTGTTTTCAGATGTGGGAAGGCAGCTGACTGACTTTTCTGGGTTGGCTTCTTAGATCCAAAGCCAACAGTTGAGTCCTGAATTAGAAGACTTTGTTAGATGTTGAAGGATTGAATGAGTCATTGGCATTGACCACTAAGACTTTTAACCCCCTCTCCGAGGGTCTCCTTATTCTCCAACAGGCTTCACTGAGCTGGTAGCTCTCTGTCTTCCCTGGTGTCTGACCTCCATCAGTTTCCACTTATCTGTTCTAGGAGGTCTAGAGGAGATAGTCTGTCCCAAGCTTTTTCCGCTTTTTGTGTGACAGGTATAGAACATAAATTAGGAGGAAGGTGATTGTGGATTGAAATTGTGCCCTTCAGACTCAGTGTTTGGGGAGAGGGTAGATGTTTACTTTAAATTCTTCAGGTACACAAAACTAAGACCTGGAACTCTTTTGTTCCTATTCTTATTCAAGGCAGAAGCAGGGGTTCTCTTGTTAGGCAATCCTTATCCCAAATCTCTTCATTTGTAGGTCTCATCCCTGAAGAATCCCCAGAGAGCAGCTTCCTTGTTGAAGGGGACATCATCAAGACAGTAAGTAGGGGGAAAATAACTGGGATTCCCATTATTATAGTCCTTTGAAATTTACCAAGTACTTTTCCCATTAAAGTGTGAGGAGATAGTTCAAGCAAGAAATAGTATTCCCATTTTACAGATGAGAAAACTGAGTCTCAGAGGTTGTGATTTGCTATATATACATATATATACATATATTATATATACATATATAGGTATAGATATATAATAAACATATATATATATATATGTATATATGTTACAGATTGTGACAACTATATTGAGGACCAGAACAGAAAGGGGGGGTGCTGTGAAAGAATCAAAGAATGACTAGGGGCCTGCAAATGAAAAAATCTTCTTCCTACCTTTCTTCTCTTGGATAGAAGAATTTTGAAAATGAACACATTTTCTGATCTTATGTGCTCTTAAAACTTCTTTTCTACTTAAAAGTAGGAATTTAAGAAATACTACACATGCCTTCTCTCTCTCTCTCTCTCTCTCTCTCTCTCTCTCTCTCTCTGGATAATTTCAAATGCTAGATCCTCATCAGATAATTTTTTTGGAGAAGAATGAGACAAATCACAGAAACTCATAAACCTAGTTATTGTGTGAAGGGATTGTAGTATGTGGTACTCTCACACTCATGAAAATCATCTGGACAATAATTCAAAATTTCTAAAATCTCAATATTTCTTTGGATATTTATTTGCCCTCATAGAATCTCAGTTGGAAAAGATATCAGAGACCATGTTGTTTAATCCATTCTTCAACTTCTCTATGATATAGGTAAAGTAGTTTGTTATAGATCTTTATTTAAACCTCCTGTGGAGATGAATCCACCACCTACTGATAAAGTCCATTCCCTTTTTGTGTACTTCTGATAAGTTTTCTACTGATATTGAGTTAAATTTTCCTCTTTACAACTTCTACCTATTTCTTCTAGTTTTGCCTTCTGGGCTTTGTGGACCTTATTCACAAGGTCCCTCAGGATCCTCCTAAACGTCCTCTTCTCCAGGTTCACATCCCCAATTACATTAGTTGGCTCATAACATGATCATTTCAGCAGTCTTATTGCCCTTCTTTGGATACTCTAAATTATCATTATCTCTTCTAAAATATGGTGCTCAGGACTGAACACAACAGGTCATGTCTGTTCAGAGTATCAGACAATCATCTCCCTCACTTGGATATTTTACCTCTCTTAATGTCACTTTTTTGGTTATATATTCACTCAATTTGAGCTTCTACTCCACTAAAATCCACAGATTTCCCCCCCCCATACTAACTCCTGCTGAGTCATACTTCCCCCCATTATGGTGGCACAATGGATAAAATGCTGGGTCTGGAGTCAGGAAGACCTGAGTTCAAATCCATTTTCAGATACTTACTAGTTGTATGGCCCCAGGAATGTCTCTTAACCTTTGTTGGCTTTAATTTTCTCATCTGTAAAATGGAGATAAAAATGTCACCTATTGGGGCAGCTAGGTGGCGCAGTGGATAGAGCACCAGCCCTGGAGTCAGGAGTACCCGAGTTCAAATCCGACCTCAGACACTTAATAATGACCTAGCTGTGTGGCCTTGGGCAAGCCACTTAACCCGTTTGCCTTGAAAAAAATGTCACCTATCTCTCAGGATTATTGGGAAGATCAAATCAGATAATTATACAGCCTGCCCCATAGTACATGCAGTATAAATGTTATAGCATATATACAATATATATGCTATAACATTTACTAACACATGTTAACATAGAATATATACAAACATAAATACATTACCATGTTAGCATACATACATGTGTATGTTTAATTTTTTTTTTGGTGAGGCAATGGGGTTAAGTGACTTACCCAAGGTCACACAGTTGGTATCAAGTATCTGTAGTTGAATTTGAACTCGGGTCCTCCTGACACCAAGGCCACAATCTAGGTGCTACCCTATGTATGTATGTATAATTTTACATTTATCCCAATTTCACCTTATTAGATTTGGCACAGCAATCCAAGTTGCTGTTCTATTTGGATCCTGATTCTGTCTTTCGAAGTCTTTAGCTTCATCTAAAAATCTGATAAGAAAGTCTTCCTTGGGGGCACAGTAGAAAGAACACTTGTTCTGTAGTCAGGAGGACCTGAGTTCAAATTTGAACTCAGACACTTAATACTTAGCTGTGTGACCTTGACAAAAAAAAAAAGGTCTTCTTTGTCACTGATAAGTGTTAAGCAGCAATGAGACCAAAGGCATATTCTTGGAGAGATTTCCCTCCAGATTGACATTGGACTGTTGATTACTACTTTTCAAGTCTGGGTCTTTCAAACAGTTTTGAATCTCTAAAACTTTATAATAATCTATCTTATCACATTTTTGCTTTGTCTAAAGGAAGAATGAGTAATTTAGTCAAATGTTTTTCTAAAATCTAGGAAAATTCTTATCTATGACATTCTTCTGCTTTATTAGTCTAATAATCTTGTTGAAGGAAATGAGACTAGTTTGACATGTCTTATATTTAATAAAGCCATACTGCCTCTTAGTGGTCAGAACTTCCTTTTCTAAATGCTCATAAAGCTATCCATTGTTTGTCTTAGAATTTTGCTAGGAGTAGAAGTTAAGTGTACCAGCTGATAGCTTTTCAATTTCTTGTGACTAAAATTATCCATTTTAGCTTTTGTTGCTATTATTTGTTTGTTTTTTTAGGTTTTTAAGTTTTTTTTTTTTTTGCAAGGCAAATAGAGTTAAGTGGCTTGCCCAAGGCCACACAGCTAGAAAATTATCAAGTGTCTGAGACCAGATTTGAACCCAGGTCCTCCTGACTCCAGGGCCGGTGCTTTATCTACTGCACCACATTGCCGCCCCTATTATTTGGTTTTAAACTACCCCTACCATAAAGGTTAAAGACACCTGATCTGATTCTTTTCTAATTTTTTAATTGTGTTTTAATTTTTAGCTCATTCATCCGTACATTATACCATTATTAAGGTAGATGGTATAAGGTATTGGTGTAAACTTAATATCTGTCAAACTGTCTTTTATTTTTGCCAGCAGTTATTTATGTTCTTGGATTTGTTTAGCACTAAATTATTTAGTTCAACTAGTTCTGATTTTTTCTTTTTTTCTTTTTTTCCCTAATAGATATTTCATTTCATTTCATTTTCCAATTACATGTTATAAAAGTTTTTCAAAATGGATATTTATATATTACATAATTCCCTTCCACGCTCCCTTCCCACCCTTAGCAGTGAATAGTCCAGTATGATTTTTCTTTTTCTGATCTATTAGCTTACTTTTCTATTTTTTAAACCTAAAACCAAATAGTTTTGATCATTCATGTTTTATAATATAATTTGAGATTTGAAAGTGCTATTTCCCCTTTATTCCTTTCATTTAAATTTCCCCCCTTGATATCTAGAGCTTTTATTCCTCCAAATGAATTTTTGTTATTATTTTGTCTAGCTCCATAAAATTTCCCCATGGCAATTTAATTGGTATTTAGCTTGGGATTTTTAACTTCCTGTTAATTATTGTCTTTTATCTTCCCATCCAAAAATCATTTTCCTTGTCAGAGAAGCCAGAAGCAAAATGAGTCTGGTAGTTCTGTATCCTGTCATTTGCTGTCTTTCCATTCACCCAGAGGAAGGGTCCTGTCTCTTTTTTTTGTCCTTCTTATCTTTAATATTGGTTTAAAAAAGACTTTTTTTTTTCCTCTCCCTTCTCTTTAACATTCTTTGCCAGTATTATTAGCTCATTCTGAGCTTCAGAATTCCTGACAGGAGTCCTCTAGGGCCATTTTGTTCTTTTGTATTCATCCTCTAATACCTGCCCTTGCTTCCATCTTCTATGCCCATCTTTAAAAAAATAAATCTAAGGTGGCTGAGACTGGCTCTTAGCCAAATTGATTTCCTTTTCTCTTTCATTGGAATTGTTTGTCTCTCCAGAATTTCATTTTTTGAGACTGACTTCTCTTTGTTCTTGCATGTGCTTTTATTCTTGCCCATTTCTCTCTCTCTCTCTCTCTCTCTCTCTCTCTCTCTCTCTCTCTCTCTCTCTCTCTCTCTCTCTCTCTCTCCCTCTCCCCCTCTCCCCCTCTCCCCCTTTCTCCCCCCCCCCCCCCCCCAAGGCTTTTTTTGCTTATTTTGTTTTCTTGTCAATCACTTTATCTTAATCTCTTGTGTACCCTCTCTTCCCCAGCACTGATACCTTCCTGGTAATGGAGAACTACATTTAAGTAAAGTTAATTGACATAGTGACAGTGTATGCTTTTTCCACATTTGTAGTTTGGTCTGACCTTCCCTGAAGAATCTAAGGCCCATGTACAGATTCTTTCTCTGACCCTCTAGATACACATTCTTCCCAAATCTAGGATTGTTGGATTGTTAGATTAGATTATACACAGCTTTCTTCTCTTTCTCTGTCACACATTTTAAAGTATTGTATTAAATTTAAAATATTAAAGGTTGCTTTTCTTTAAAATTCCTATCACTTCTGGTTCAACAAACTCCTTGTTAGGCAAATTTTGGCTTGATAGAAAGAAAACAATTTAAACATTGTAGCTCTTCCAAAGGGAATGGATTGACTCAGGGGGTAGCACATTCTGCTTCAATGGAGGACCAGAGGTCCTCAAAATATCTTGCAAAAGGGCTATATTGTAGAAAGGTTCTTTCAAGTTAATGATGGACTAATTAAGCTCTGGGCTACCTTCTAATTCTGTGATTCTGGGAAGTTATAATGATCAGATCTGGTCCCACTTGGTTAAGGATAATGGATCCCCATCATACATTGCCTCTGGTAGCTAGACACTCAAGTCCCTGGCATTTACCTGGGGGATGGGAAGCCGTTCTTCAATAAGAAGTTTTTTTGGGGATAAAAGGATTGGTATGAGGGCAGCTAGGTGGTGCAGTGGATAAAGCACCGGCCCTGGAGTCAGGACTGCCTGGGTTCAAATCCAGTCTCAGACACTTAATAATTACCTAGCTGTGTGGCCTTGGGCAAGCCACTTAACCCCATTTGCCTTGGGAAAAAAAACAACCTAGAAAAAAGGATTGGTATGGTGTAAAGAAGAAAAAGAACAGATTGGGGGATTCTGGGGGGCTTTGTGGAAAGCTCTGTTCTATTGAATGTCTATATGTACAAGGTGTAGATCTTGATCCTGAGAGAATAAATGATGATTTGGAAGGGTCCCTGGTCTGCTAGTGGTTCCTAATTGAAAGTCTTTGTGAAGTTTGAGGTAGGTTTTCTTTGTTGATCTTTATTTTCCTTTTTCTATCCCCTCCCTTCACATTCCTCCTTCTCCAAAAGATTTCATATATGTTGTTTAAAATATTTAAAAATGTAGGTTGAGAACTTAACCTCTCATGATCCATTGAATTTTAAACTATTTCTAATTGTAGATTGCAATGAATAAATGTATGTAGACAGACACACACACATATATATATATATATATACATGTGTATAAATGTATGTTCATGTATACATACACACATATATTATCTGAACCACTTCCTCATATGTAAAGCTTCCTTTAGCTCCAAGTTACTTTGTAGATCCTCAGTCTTTCAAAAACTATAGTTAATGAGCTCCTACCAATATGCTTATTTTTACTAGTAAGAGATTCAAATAAATTCAAAGCAAAATCATTTAATGAAATTGCATTGTCTGAAAAGTATCAATAGAACACTTTTCTTACATTTCTAGGGCACACTTTCCCACAAACCTTACTATCAATGAAAGAGTGGGAACAAATTAGAAATGCTTATAGGGAACATGAGGTTAATATATCTCTGACAGTATAGGATCACCAAAATCTTCTGGTGACGTCATCAAATTTCTTTCTCTGAACTTGCTTCATGATGATCTCCCTTTCCCCGTTTGGTGTTGTATCTGTGAACCTTTTGACATCAGTTCAAGGATATGTTTATGGGTCTGATATTCTTCAGGGAAAGTCTTTGCTTTTTGATCTCTTCTGGATTTCTTTGTTTATGCTAGATGTGTCACTCTGATTTTCTCATAGTCTTCTCTGGGTAATTTTCCCTTCTATCAGCTTCAAGGTTTCATCTTTTCAGGGCTTCTTGCCTGCCATCTAGTTACCATCCACTAGCAGACTAGAACTGAGAAGTCTCTCCTTGACAAGGGCAGGTTGATAGCTCTTTAGTCAAAGCCAAATGACTTCAAGCTAGATGCAGAATGTCCCTAGAAATGATAATTAATAATTTCTTCTTCACCTTATATATTGGAGTGGGCCTTTATCAATGAGAACTCTCTGACTTAGAAATTCTCAAAAGCCTCTTGGCTTAACATGCAAATGAATATGAATTAGTACAAGAGGCAAAGAAAGGTGGCAAGATTATTGTTAGCTACCCACTTCACCTGAATTCCAATCTTTATGGATGTCAGCAGGAAACCCTCTAGTCTTCTTATTATATTTTGGTCAGTGGGAATGGGATGGGAAAAACTAATTGTCTTCCTCTACTTTAAACAAATTTTAAGCCTCAGGCAGCAGGTGAGAGAGGGTTCAACATGCAATTTTCCCTGAAATTTATCAATTATATAAAACAAGATATGATTGAATTTAGTTTTTACTGTTTTATCATGAACTAACTTTTATCCTCTAGTCCAAAATTTACCAACATCTAGACAATGAACATTCAAGCTACAGAAGAACCATGGAGCTATTACAATGTCTCAGTTACTTGGTACATTGAGAGAGGAAATGACTTGCCCAGGATCATATGGTCAAAATCTGTCAGTACCAAATTTGAACACAAGTCTTCTTGCCTCTTAGATCAGCTCCATGTCAACTATGCTATACTGCCTTTCTACCATCATTTTTCCTCTATCAGCAGATAAGTTGATATATATATATATATAACTTTTTTAAAGAGTCTTTGTAATCAGAAAGTTTGAAACATTTGATTTAGTCATTTTATTTATTTCCCCAACCAATTCATTAGTTCCTAGAGGTCAGGGACTGAATCTTTTTTTCTAATCATCTTACAAATGACTAAGTTACTCAGGTATTCAATTTCTAGATTTTCCATCCCATACCCCTACCAAGCCCCTGACATTGGCAACCCTTTGCTAGGTCTTCTAGTAAAGCTAATTCTGCTTTGTTCAGGAACAGCGAGAGGAGATTGTGCAGTGGAGGTAGGGGAGAAAGGCTGTAAACTCATAGGATAGGTAATATTTGTTGAGTATCTATTATATACCTGACCAGTTTTAGATACTATGGGAGTTTATAATTTGATTAATGAAAGCAAAGCAATACAATCAGATCATGAACACAGACCCAAAAAAGAATCATCTTATTCATACAATGAACTTTTTAAGAAATTGCATAGATATCCTAATATTTAATGTATTGAGTGTTCAAGGAAATTTTATTGATGCTTTTTGTTTTATGTGTCAGTCATTTCCTGATATTCTTCCTCCTTTCCCCTCCTATTGAATTGTCCCTTCTAATAAAGAAAAATGATTAAATCAAACTAATCAAGTCACCATTTCAGGAAGCAAATGCAACATTCAGCATCACAGTCTTGACCTCCTTAACAAGTATTGGGAAGAGTGCTTTATCATCTGTTCCCTGGGACCTACCTAGGTCGTAACAATGAATTTGGTCTAGCTGATCATTTTTTTATTTACATTCTTTTAGTTAGAGTATACCATTTTGGTTCTATTTTCTTTTTCATTTCATATAAGTCTTCCTATATTTCTCCAGATTCCTTATAGTCATTGGTTGGGGTACTCAATAATTAAAAGTAAACCTTTTAAAAGTGTTGATGATCATATTCTAATCTGTTTTCTAAGACTGAACTTTCATCAAATGGAGTATGACTGCAAAAGGAGTGCCAATTTTGGGTACTATCATAATCGGGGAATGAGATGCTGATGAAAGTTCCCATTTATATTATGTCTCACAGTGATCAAAGGGCTTTCCCTCACAACTGCCTTATGTTGTAAGGGCTCATATCACCTCTCTTTTGGATTATTAAAATATTCTCCTAAATGGATTCCTTTCCTCAAACCTCTGTTTCTTTTTTGCCAACCTTCTTGTAACTACTAAATGACTTTCTAGGAGTGGATCTTCTCTTATACTTTCTAAACTCCATTGGTTCCTTATTGCTTTTTTTGAGAAAATATAAACTCATCTGATAAAGTCCTTTATAAACTGGTCCTAATCTGTATTTCCAGTCTCATTGTACCTTATACTCTTTTCTTTCTTTTTGTTCCTCATGACAGATACCTCAACTCCCATTTCTCCTGTCTCTACCAGTTAACTCTCATATGTGCAGTACATTCCCTTTTTATTTCCATCTTAGAAAAAAAATCTCTTGCTTCCTTCAAGACTTTTACAAGCACCATCTTCTAAGTATAATTTTATTTCTCTTCTCCCAGGGGAAGGGAGGACTTTCCATTCTCATTCAGTGCCCTCCTTCTCTAAACTTTGTTGTTTAGTTATCTCAGTCATGCCTAATTATGTGACTCCAGGGTTTTCTTGGAAGAGATACCAGAGTGGTTTGTCATTTCCTTCTCCATGTCATTTAACAGATAAGGAAACTGAGGTAAACAAGGTTAATTGACTTGCCTAGGATCTCACAGCCTGTAAGTGTCTGAGGCCAGATTTGGGTTCAGGAAGATGAGTCTTTTTGACTCCAGTTTTGGCACTCTATCTATAGTTCCATTTTATTGCCCTCTCTAAAGTACCTTGTATTTACTCTGTATACACTTACAGGTGTGTGTGTGTGTGTGTGTGTGTGTGTGTGTGTGTGTGTGTGTGTGTTTTGTCTCCCTGGATAGAATGCAAGTCCTCCAAGAGTAGAGATGTTTTCTTTTTGTCTTTGAATCCCAAATGCCTGACCTATAATAGATGCTTAATAAATGTTTGTTGAATGATTGATTGGCTGGAAATATAGAGGAAGGAAGTAAGGATGGTGACATTGGAGATAATTTGTTGTTCAGTCATTCCAATCATGTATGACTCTTTGTAATCTCATTTGTGGCTTTCTTGACAGACACTGGACTGCTTTGCCATTTCCTTCTTCAGCTCATTTTACATACAAGGAAACTCGGGTTAATAGGCAACTTTGTGGCACAATTGATAGAGTACCCAATGAGGAGTTGGGAAGACTCATCTTTCTGAGTTCAAATCTGGTCTCAGACCCTTGCTAGTAGTGTGATCAAATGCAAGTCATTTAACCATGTTTGCCTCAGTTTCCTCATCTATAAAATGAATTTGAGGAGGAAAATGCAAACCATTCCAATATCTTTGTCAAGAAAACCCCAAATGAGATCACAAAGTGTTGAGCACGACTGAAAAATGACCAAATAAAAAAAATAACTTAGAAGAAGAAAAGAGTCTAATAGAAGTAATAACATTCAACTCTTCTCTTCATCATACATCCTTAAAAGTAGTTCAGTGAATATCTGGATTTTCTTTGATGACTTTGTTTCTGTCTATGACTAACTACTTTTCTAGATTTTCTGTGGTGTGAAGGGCAAACTGATTCACTATTGATAGACTAGGGTAGTAGGTAAATGATTTGGCTATCTTCTGATACTGAAGGGTGGTAGCTGGTTGGAGACAATATTTTAAAGCTCCATAGACCTTTATTATTTTCTCTTCTGTCCTCAGAGTCCCTTCCAAATGTTTTCTACTGCCAGTTTCAAATGGCCCAAGAAGGACGAAATTGTAGAGATCCCATATCTTTTCTCCAGCAAATATGGTGAGCAGAGGTCACGGGAGAAGGTTAATGGGTTGCTTTCTAGAGATTGGGAGTTTGGCAGAATGGAGTGGGTAGCAAGCTGAGGAAATAAACAATTTGTAGCTATTTTACTTTTCCTGTTTGGGTCATTTGTGGGTCTCTCTTATTTCATTCCCCTATGCCTGGTGTTTTTTTTTTCTTTTTCCAACCGTGTTTGCCTGGAACTCATCCTTCACAATTTCATTAAGGACTCCCCTTCAAGCATCCCTAGTGATGGTTTTTCTAGGAGTCTCTCTGGGCCTTGAGGATCTTTGAAAAAAATTATTGTTGTTAATCAGTTGTTTCAGTTAAGTTTGACTCTTTGTGACTCCATTTGGATTTTCTTGGGGAAAATACTAAAGTGGTTTGCCATTTCCTTCTTTAGCTCACTTTACAGATGAGAAATGTGAGGCAAAGTGAGTTAAGTGACTTATCCAGGGTCACACAGCTATTAAGTGTCTGAAGCCAGATTTGAACTTGTGAAGATGAGTCTTCTTAGAAAACAAGAATTGGATGGATAACAGCTATCTGGTTTCTTCATTTTACAGCTAATATGTTGAAATGATAGAATCAGGTTCCAAAAATTTCTCAATAGCTAGAATCCCACAAGGTGAAAATTAGCAAGGGATAAATGCAAAATTTTCATTTGTTAAAAAATAAATCAATATTACAAGTATATTTTATATATAAGGATGTGCTAGAGTCAACTTGAATTGACTCTCAAGAGCCTTTTTTTTTGTTAAAGTTTCAATGGGAGCATTTATATCTTGGAAATTGGCAAATGCTCCAAATAAGGAGTCAATTTATTACTTTCTTGATTGTTAAGACTTAAGAAAATGAAGGGGAAATGTTAATAATGCATATTAAACTTAAAAGTTTACATGTACTTTTTTTTTTTTGGAGGACTGATTGTTAAACATTTACCATATCACGGAGGATGGCTTAGTATAGATTAATGGCAGTTCATAAGATAGACTTGTAGATATTAGCTGATATCAAGTTCAATATATGCCAATAGTGAGGCTTATTGTAATTATAGTGTATACCATTCTCTTTGTTCTATTTACTTTGTTTTATATATCAATTCATGTTTTTCCATGTTTTTCTGAATTTCTTATATTTATTGGTCAAAGGACTAGATCAGTGGTGATATTCAAATAAATTAATAACTGGTTCTCTGTTCTAATAACTGTTTTAAGAATACAAAAAAGATATACTGAAAGGTGGTTTAATATTTCATGCATTTAATATTTAAATAAGAACAATAAAAGAGGTTAAAAAAACCTAAATTATGTTATTACTCACAGTAAGCAAACATATCCTTACTACTGCATGGCTTCCTAAATGGGTGATAAGATAACCCTTGGAATCTATATTTCTATTGATTCATTTGTGTTCCAGCTTCCTATTAGTTTCACCATTCAAGGAACACCAGCACACTCATAATCTTATGGGAATTTTGGGTATAACACAAACAAATGACAGCTTGTCACCCCCTGATTGTTTGATACTTTTTCTCTTTACAGTTATATGTTTGTTTACTGAAATAACAAAAATGAAATAAAATATTATATTTCATCAAAGGTATAATGGGTTTTGAGGAATAAATAAATATCATCTATGGATGGAATGAACATTATTATTACAGGCACTTAGAAAATATTGTTGCACAGATAAATGTAAAAAAG
Organism: Macrotis lagotis; assembly: GCF_037893015.1. Classification (NCBI taxonomy): domain Eukaryota; kingdom Metazoa; phylum Chordata; class Mammalia; order Peramelemorphia; family Peramelidae; genus Macrotis; species Macrotis lagotis. Next base: position 156,829,556 of record NC_133658.1, read on the forward strand.
AAGTAATATATATTTGTGATTTCCATATTGGGTGGCTGCCCAGGCACCCTGGGTGAGAACCCTGATTACATTTAACAACCCATTCACTGAAATCAATGTAAAATTAGGTATTGGTTCTTCTGAACTGGTGTGAATTGGCTAAATCCCATCACTGGACTAGATAATTTAAGTGAAGTCCCCAAAGTCCTAGACTTTATTACTGGAATAATAATTACTAGAATAATAGTATTAGAAGAAGGAAGTTAATAGTTTCACTTTAGTGGTCTGATTCCATAGGTCACCCAACTGCATGTTCATTCTGGGTGTTAGATCTTAAGAAGAATATATTGGATAAAATATTCAGAGACCAACAGTTAGAATGGATGCCATACCACAGAGAGGAGTTGAAGGAACTAGAGTTGAATAATTTGGAGAAGAGATGATGGAGGGGGGTCATGATGCCTGTCTTAAGCATATGAAGGGCTTTCAAAGGGAAGAGGGTTCTGTTTAGTTCTAGATGACAAGACTGTTACTAATGAGTAGAAATCATATTGAGGTAGTTTCCAACTCAGTATTGGGAAGATTTTAACAACAAGAGTTAATTAGAATGTGTTGCCTCAGGAAATGGGAAAAGTTCTATATTACTAGATGTTTTCTAGAAGAACTTGAATGACCATCTGTCATAGCCATTGAAGAAGGGATTTAAATAACAGGAAGTTGAACTAGATGACCTTTGGGGTCAACCTTAACTTTGGGATTTTATGAAACTAAAGGTTAGAGGATTCCAACTGAGCCCATGTCTAATGCTAATTACCCCCACCCCTTGATTCCTAGGTTGGTGTTCTTTTTCCTATTCTTTAACTGTCCTTCCCTGAAATTTCATTTTGGGAGGTTTTTCCCCCTCCCTGAAAATTAGCGTTACCTAACCTGAAAAACTGACACAGGCAAGGGCTTGTGCATTTGAGGTGAAGATGACAGCCAGATGCTCTGTCCTCTATACATTTGGTGGGGATGCTGAAGATAACTCATAGGCGTGCTGTCTCTCCTCCAGATCAGCCCAGTCGGGAAATCATTCTGGAGGCTTTTGCTGACTTTGAGCACTTCACTTGTGTTAGGTTTGTTCCTCGGACAAACCAAAAGGATTTTGTTTCCATCATTCCTATGTCTGGGTAAGTATTCCTGTATTGGTTGGCAGGAATGGGAGACAACCTTTTACAGCATCTGTTTTTTTTTTCTTCCTAGTCCCATTACCCTGATACCTTTCCAAGGAATATCACAGGTATATGGTATCTGAGTAATAATCTAATGCTAGGTCTTTCCTATTATTCCTGAAGTTGTTTCCTAGATCTAAGTGATAGCATGAATTTCCAGGTTGTGTGGTAGGGGTAGTTTCAGAAGGTCAGCTAGCTGGCACTTTGGACAAAGTACCAGTCTTAGAATCAAGAAGGCCAAAGTTCAGATCTGACCACTGTGTGACTGACTCCACACAAATCACTTTCAATCCTGTTTGTCTCAGTTTCTTCATCTGTGAAATGCTGCCCTTCTGTTTTTGCCAAGAAAACCTCAATTGGTGTCACAAAGAATTGAATGTGACTGAAACGACTGAACAATAAAGTTTTAGAAGGTCTTGAGAATTATAGAAATAGGAGAATTATAATAATAGGAAGTGGAGTCCTCAACTTCAGATTAATTGGAAGCACAGAAACCAGCTTGAAGAGACCCAGTCCAACTTCCTGCTTAAAAGATAAATTACCTACATGATATTTCTGGAAAATGGTCAATCCAGGTTGTGGAAGGTTCACTCCCTACCTGTGTGACCTTGAGTAAATTATTGAACTTTTCTGAAACTTGGTGTTGGGGCCAGGAAATAGGAAGATATGAATTACAGTTGTGGGAAAGAACTCAGAAACAGCCCCTAGCACAGTGGTGGGCAGAGTTTGGGCCAATTGGGCTGGAGTTGACACCAGGAGAGCCCTAGCCAGATAGGCCAGGCTGAAGTAGCCTGAAGCCTAGTTGTGCCAGGGACCACTAGATGAATTAGGTTTACATGAACCATTTTTGCCCTTTTTATTATTGCTGACTTTTATGACCCTAGTTGCCCTTAATATTGGTGGCTGGGGAGAGTAGAACTATATCTATCCACAAATGAGATGGCATGAATTAACCCCTTAAACTCCCATAACACCAACCAGCATTGTTGTAGATAAGGAATTTGTGATGCAGAGCCTGGAGCAATTGGGGTTAATTTTGCCCTCAAGTGGATTAATCAGTTGTGGATCCTTTGGACCAAGGAATAGAATGGTTTTTGAGACTGATCTGGGAACTCCTGAGAGTACTCACTCCCTCCCCTCCACTCCTCTAGGAATTTCCTTATTGACATCTTTTTAACCTAGTCAAAAGCTTTTATTTTTTTTTATCTTCTAGATTATTTTTAGACTGCCTAGAAAATGGTTTCTACCTGAGGATATTGGATAGATTTTAGCAAAAGGATTGTTGATTCAGACTCTGGCTCTAAGTGGCCCTTTGCTCCAGAAGCAATGGTTTTGACAGCTGGGTCTTAGAGCTGGAAGAGAGTTTAGATATCAGTTCATTCAATCTCCTCATTTGACACACGAGAAAACTGAGGCTTAGAGAAATTAAATGACCCATCCAAGTTCAAACAGATCAGGAGGCATCAGAACCTGGGTCTTGTGATTTTGGAACCAGGGCTTTTTCTTTTGAACCAAACTCTCCTTTTAGATCAGAAGTTCTTAATCTGTGATCATAAATTTGCTTTACAAGATTCTTTCATCACTATTCTATATGTTTGGCTTCCTTTGTCATCCCATGTATTTTATGCATTTAAAATCCTCCTACTGCTAGGTAGTACAGGTGATAGAGCCTCAGCCCTCAGTTCATATCTGACCTTAGATACTAGTTGTTTGACCCTGGTTAAGTCACTTAATCCCAATTGCCTACCTCCCCCTCCCCCACCCCAGGGAAAAATATCCAGAGATAGGGTCTGTGGGCCTTACCAAAATCAAAAGAGGTTCGTGACAAAAGATGGTTAGAATCTCCACCTTAAATGATTGCTAAGTTTTCTTCCAACCCTGAATCTTAATGATCCTGCCTCATGTTCCCCACAGACCATCCAAACCCATCCACTCTTTTGGACAACAAATGAAGATATTCTTCTTTCTTTACTTTTGGCAAGTTTCTCTTCCTCTGTCTGGAATTAAGGGATTTTTTGTTACTCAGCTAGAAGGGGTATCCACTCTGCTTCTTCTCATGATACTTTAGGTGCTTCTCCAGTGTGGGCCACAGTGGCGGGATGCAGGTGGTCTCTCTGGCCCCCTTCTGCCTCCAAAAGGGCAAAGGTATTGTGCTTCATGAGTTCATGCATGTGCTGGGATTTTGGCATGAACATTCCCGGGCTGATCGGGATCGTTACATCCACATCTCCTGGAAAGAGATCCGGCCAGGTGAGTCCCACTAATGGGCCAAGGGCCACTGCACCTGGATACTTGGCTAGATGGGGAGGGAGAACTTAAATTTCAGTGTGGGGAGGACCAGCTGATGGAAGGGGGCACCAGTGGTATATACCCCAGAAACTCCACTTGGGGACCTGGAATCAGGGCATTTACCTGGTTTGCTTTTGTGGGGTTTCTACTTCAGGTAGAAAGATCTTGTGCATCTTTTCTAGCACATAGCTAAGGAGGTTTAATTACTGTTACTGGCTAAATCCTTATGGGCCACTCTGGCTAACATCTAAGCCAGGATCCTGTTTAATTTGTGTGTGTGTGTGTGTGTGTGTGTTAGTGTGTATATTTCTTAATGCAGAGAGCCATTCTAAGCATTCTGGGGGACACGAAACACTAGTAATTCAAATAAACAATTCAATAAATATTTATTGAGTGCCTACTATATATATAGGACTAGATATTAGGGTTCAAAGACAAAAATCAAATCATCCTGACTCTCAAGAAGCTTATGTTCAACTTGGGATAATGAAGACAAGCTCTCACAGCAGTATTCACATAAGGCACAGGCTTAGAGATTTAGCCATGACCTCCCTTGTCTTGGAAATAGGTATATGGCTGCTGCTATTATTACTAGTCTGCAACTGCTGGTTTTAGTACTGCTACTACTACCACCACTATTACCAATATTATTACTGCTGCTGTTGCTAGTGCTACTACTACTACCACTACCATTACACTGCTATGATACTACTACTGCTGCTGCTGCTATTAATTATTCCTATTGCTGCTACTACTATAGTTACTAGTGCAACTACTACCTATTGGTATAGTAATGTTCCCACTAATAGTGAGTAGCTTACTTATTACTATTATTATTCAGTAGTGATAACAATAGACCTCTCATTTGAATGATGAGAATGCCAAGCACTAGGATTGGAGGGTACCTAGGGGAATCTATAACCTACCTTTGTGTCTGTTTTATTCTTCATGGTCCTCCCACTGCTTAAGATACTTCCACCCGATTGCCTCTGTCTCCAGGAAGAAGTGGTACTTGAGACTTAAACCCATTAGACAGTGCTAAGGGTATAGGAAGTGAGGATCTGGTCTATATACTTCTCTTTTTTTGGCTTTCAGGCTTTGAAATCAACTTCATCAAATCCCAGAACAGCAACATGCTGGTACCCTATGACTACACATCAGTGATGCACTATGGGAGGTAAGGATTCTTTGTCCCTATCCAACTCTCCTCCCTACGAGGTATTGGACTGTGAGTTAGGAAACTCTCTAGAATTAGCCTAATTGCTTTTCTTCCTTTCTGGACATTTATCTTAACAAACCCGTTTTGTCTCTCTGGCTTCATTTACCCACATGGGACTCTCAGATATGCTTTTAGCAAGAATGGTAACACCACCATCATGCCACTGGCTGGACAAGACATCCCCATTGGTCAACGGTGGAACCTAAGCACTTCAGACATCATTCGGGTTAATAGGCTTTATGAATGCAACCAAACTGTGAAGGATTCAGGTAAGACAGAGGAACGAAAGGGAGAGAAGCATTATGAGTAGGTGGCTGTCACCTAAGCTTACATGGAAGGGATTGAGTGAAGCAAGGTCATTTATTACTCTGTAGGAAAGAGGAAAAGTCAAAAGAAATGCTTTGGATGATGGAACTAGAAAGAAAAAGGGTGTCCTTCAGAAATCATTTTAGACAAAAAATTTTAGATTAAAAGAGATTCCTGCTCTAGCACCTTGGAAAGTTGTTTCTACTTGAATACTTATGGTAATGAGGTGCTGCCTTCCTGAGAAGACACATCATTTATCATTAAGGTAGTTAATATTTAAAAAGTTCTTTCAAATTCTACTTCTCTTCAACATCTATTCTCATGTTCAATAGATTTTCTTTTTTTTTCCCCTTTGGTTAAGAAGCGATTGGGTTAAGTGACTTGTCCAGGGTAACATAACTATTAAGTGTCTAAGACTGGGGGAAGTTAGGTTGCACAGTGGATAGAGCACTGGCTCTGGAGTCTGGAGTTCTAATGTGACCGCACACATAATGATTGCCTAGCTGTGCAACCTTGGACAAGTCATTTAACCCTGTTGCCTTAAATTTTTTTTAGGTTTTTTTTTTTTTGCAAGGCAATGGGTTAAGTGGCTTGCCCAAGGCCACAAAGCTAGGTAATTATTAAGTGTCTGAGGATGGATTTGAAATTAGGTTCTTCTGACTCCAGGGCCAGTGCTCTATCTACTTTGCCACCTAACAGCCCCCTGTTGCCTTAAATTTAAAAAAAAAAGTATCTAAGACTGGATGTCAAATGAATTTTCACAATTACATGTATAACATACATTTTAACATATCCAACTTCACTTCTCCCCATTAACACTACCTCCTTTGTTTTAAAACATGACTTTCTTTCTGCTAGGATGATACCTATTAGGTCATAGTTCCATCTTTGTGTTAAAATCCCAAGTAGAGTTTCACATTAAAAAAATGCAACAAACATTAAATAGTAGATATCTGAGGCCATACATCATTATTCTTGATTTACTTCTCTGTTTTCTCCTAAGAATTAGGGAAATACCCAACCCATCAAAGTTCTTTCAGAAAAAGTTCTTTCATATGTGTCCTTCAGAGGTTGCAATTTTAGTTTTCTTTGAACATTTTTCTTCTGTTCCCCTTGAATTTCAGTTAAAGTGCTTTTGATCAGATTGATGTATCTCCGGCCAACTACAGTTCCCTCCATCTTTGTGAGTGACCCTTCTTCCTTTGTCAACGGTTTATCATTTTGGTATCCTAAGCAAATAAAATTCTACTTGATACTACTTCCTTCTCCCGTCAGTAAATAGTCACTTGAGAGCAGGTAGGGAAATTAATGTCAAGTGTTAGAAGGAACCCCAAAGCTATCCTTGTTCTCCCTCATTCTGTCAGAAGTCTGAATTTTGAGAACAGGACAGTGAAGTTTTGTGCCCTTCCTTTGTCTAGGCCAATCCATGTTTGGATGCCAGTCTTTTTGTACTCAAGGATACCAATGAAGTGGGAGGATGGGGCATATGGTTGGGCAGATTTGAACCCATACTCGGTCCAAGTACGAATTTTTGTTTGGCATGGAGCATATTGTTCACTCTCTTTGTTCCAGCCTAGATTTGCAGCAAGAATGATCTGAGAGCTGAGAAATGGGAGCTAGAGATCCATTGTCCACTGTTGTACAGTGCATGTCCTATCATGGTATGAGATTCAGGGATTATAACATTCCTCTATTCAAAAATCTTCAGGGGTTCACATAGATATTATAAGAAATCCTTTGATTTGACAGAGCAAAATGGTTTACTCACATGCACATGTCAAAATCATATAAGATTCCTTGAAAAGGGACAAGCAGAGAGGAAACTTTGTTCAATGACTGTGACTATTAATTTTGAAACGAGTCATAAAACAGGGAGGCATATGCTTGCCTCTCTAATGGAAGTTATAGTAGTCAGGGTCCAGTTGGAAGAAGGGATGCTCTATGGTAGCATTATTAAAACACTTCTGTTTGCAGATGACATTCTGTTGATTGCATCAATCTCTAGAGAATTTCAGAATCTTCTAAATAAACTCCAGTCACCCAAGAATTTGGAAGGAAAAATTATGTGGAACACTTCTCATCATATAAAATACAGTTGAATGGGAAACTTAGAGAACTGTGGTATCTATCCTATCTGCCTGTCCATCTATTTATTCATCTATCTTGCCCACTTAGACAATGAATTATTGCTGGAATTGAGTAAGAATTTTAGACTATTTCATTGGGGGGAAATTACATTGTTCTAAGGGGATGCTCAGGAATATTAAAAGAACAGTGATATATCTATTTAACACTACTGATGTTGTTGTTTTTTCTTTAATGATACTATAGGGCTGTAAATCATAGAATTTCTATGAATCCTAAGGCAATGGAGAGTATGGTGCACATGAACAGAATGTAGTTTATTTCCAATGGAAAAATCTCATAGGAGAAACATGGTAATGCAGAAGTGTCAGACTCAGGTTTGTGGGCAGCACATGGCTGCAAAGACTTTTACCAGCACAAATTTAAAATAGAATTAGGACATTTTAAACAAAATAAATAAGAATAAAACACAACATCGATAATGTTAATTTGTGATTTTCTAAGTAAATATCCACAGGAATCTATTTGAGTTTGCCACTGCTGATATAAAAGACCAGTTTCACTTTGGAGGCAAAATAACCTTGAAAAAGGGGCTAGGAAAAAAAGGGGGGCTAGAGTAGAACCAAAGGTCTGCTGGAAATGTTGGAGTACCTTAATACCTTAGGTCATCAAATTTTGATACCTGGGGCAAACAACTTTGTATTCAACTGGAGCAGGGTTGGGGGCAGGGCTTGGAAAGAGTAATTAAGAGGTCTAAGTAACTTGTTCAAGATCATATTGAGATAATGGGTAAAAGCTAAGATATGAATCTAGGTCTTCATGACTTTGAGCTCAGTTCTCAATTCTTTGCTTATGTTGCCTCTATGAAAAAAAAATTGAGACATAGTTTATACACATCCAGTTGAGCTGGGGCGGGGGGATAGTTGCCATGGTGGTTCCTTGCTACTGAAAAAGGAGTGAATGTGGAAAATTTTGATTCCCTGGGGAAAAGCCCCAATTCTCATTCTAGTTAGAGGTGTTGCCTGGGTCCTGCTTGGGGCCATCCTCATGCTATCTTTTTTTTTTTTTTGCAGACTTTTATGTGTGCCTTTCTCCTTGTTCTGTTTCAGGACTCCACAGTGAGAAGAAAGGGAGTCATCAAAAGTTGAGAATCACAGATTTAGGTAACCAAGAGGAAAAGAAGCTACATCCTACGAAGACCCCTCTTGAGTCTCTTTCCTCACTGAAAACTGTGAGCCAACCTAAGACAGGAGAGAGGGGGTCTCCTGGTTGGCCTCACTCTATCTATAGTCATCATCCTTGGGAGAAAGAGATGGCAAAAACTACCTGGCCCACCTGGCTTATCTCAGCATCTTCTGGAACAACCCAGCCACCAGAGTTAATCTTCCCCTCTGAAGCAGTCCCTTGGGAGTCTATGAAGAATACACCCATTAGCTTAAACAACACAGAAACCACTTTGCTGAGTGAATCAGTACCAAGCAGCTCTGTTCCTTTCCTCAAAGTGCTTTCTAGAGGGAAAATGACCAGTTTTCCAGAATTCAAGCTTCTGCCTGAGACTCACAACAGGATTTTAGTAGAAATGGGAGAGAGAGGTGGATTGCCAAGCACTCTGATTCCTGGCAGGGGTTCCTCGCCTAAGGGCACAGTTACCCGGCTTTCTGGGAATGGTTCTTTCTCCCTGGAGTTACAGAACCGCAGCCCAGATTGGAGAACTAGACCAGAGGGCACCATAGCAGAGATTCAGACCTCCCACCCCAGGCTTGGCAGCATCCCAGGACAACTTCATAGATGCCAATTGTGTCGCCAAAAGGAAATGACTCCTACTGTTGGAAGTGTGCCCAGAGAAGGGAGGGGGTTTCTTTGGCACCTTCTGAAGGCCTTGGCCATGGCATCTAGAAACTTGCCAAACATCAGAGGGGTCAGAGCACAGGGTCCAGAGACTAGAGATCAACTCTTTGCTGTAGAACTGAAAGGAAATGGTGCTTTACCCAAGACTTTGGGCAAGGTGTTTCCTGCCCATGGGACACACAACCCAGAGGCATCTGAAGAGCTAGCCCAGAAGCTCATGGAAGGAAGAAGAGAAGCAGATTCATGGTTAACCTTTGGAGATGCGACTGGTGTCCCAGATGTACCAGCCAGGCATATGCCCTCTCCAAGCACAGGCCAGGGCAGGATATGGTCCAGCTGGGGATCCAGGCATAGGTATCAGCTGAGCCCAGATAAGGCTATTCTAGGACAGCCCAGGAGGGACAATTCCTCTGGGAGTCCTGTGGAAATGCATCTCTCTGGGGTGATGTCTCCATCCAACAGCCATGGCCTAGGTTGGGTATCAAGCATGTCTCCATCTCCAAGAGGAAGAATTCCTGCTCTTAGGAGGAATAATGGGGATTTCACTGTCCCCTGGACAGTCTCAAGAAATCCAGCCTCCCTCAGCCTGGGAGTTGCCAGCAGTGGTAATAGGGAAGAATTTGCAAGTGCCACTTATCATCGTCTCCCAGTAGAGAAGGCACCATCCATCTCTCTAGAAAGGGAGCTTCATTCTCTAAAGATCTCTGTCACCCAAAGTGAGTTGGGGCTTCTAAACATCCTGCCAATAACCAAAAGTCCATCTCCTTCTTCTAGCCAAATGGCACCTGACCTTTTCTTGAAGTCTCAGACTAACAAGATTCTAGCTCAAATGAAGTTGCCTCTGCTGGCTGCCTTTACCTCTCACCTGAGTCATCTGATGGAAAACGTGACAAGTGACCCCTTTATTTTCTCTGTTCCTTCGAGAAAAACCCAATACCTGGGAACAGAGATTCTAGATGAGTTTTTTAAAAGGTTTAAAGGAGCTCACTCCAAGGTCAGGACCACCCTGCTTGATGGAAAGGAAGTGAGACAAGCTGGCTCTCCTTCCCTTGTAGGGTCAGCATTTCCTGAAGGGGAAATGGCCAGCCCTGCTGTCTCCGTAAATCCAATCCTGTCCCTGGAGGATTCTGGGAACCAAAAGCCACATCCTTCTGAAAGAATAATACAGAGTGAGCTGGGAGTAACTGGAAAGGCTTGGATTTCTTCCTTTGCCCCTCTCAGGAGATGCCCCTCTGGAGGGATCCAGCTTTTTGTAGGGGGATCGATGATCCCCCTGCTTCCTGTGGAGCCTGAGAGAATCGCAAGGGGATATCAATCCAAGGGAACTTTGGATCTCCTGGATCTAGGAGTGGGAAAAAATGTAGCCTCCTTTCTTTCCTGGATCTCCAATTCTAAGAATGTCACACTGGGGCATCCCATGCCTCCACTCCAATCTCCAGAGGATCCTCAGAGCCAAACTTTTCTTTTTGCTGAGACCAAACCAGAAATTCTAAGGCAACAGAGGGCTCCTGATTCCAAGTATTTCGCATCAGGAATTGTACTTTTAAAAAGCCCATCAGGTCTCTTGAGTCTGGTGCCCCTTTGGGAGTGTCAGGGCCTAAGTAGAGTCAGAGAACTTGCCTATTTTCCAGAACCTGAGGCTATGGGAAAGGAATATGCCTCTGATTTTGGCGAGAATCCTTCTTCAGCTATTGTGACCATGGTCCAGCCTTCACAGGACCCCAAGATTCAAACCCCTTTACTGGATAAATCACAAGAGGACAAAGGGAGGGGTCAGCTTGGAGTTAAGATAACAATGGCCCCTTTGGTGAGGGATAAAGTGGCACAGATTCTAGAGGAGAAATATGGAACCTCAAATGAACTTCCCGAGCACCTCACTTTCACTAGGAGTGCTAAATTGGCCACAGCTGCTTCAATCATAAGGCAAACAACCACCCAAGAGAAACTACAGGATCACCAACAGACCCTTCCCCCTCAGAAAAGTGGCTTTTCGCAGGGTCCAGGAAAGACTACCACTGGTAATCCTGAATTAAGGCTTCCTCAGACCCCTCAGCCAAACCAGACAGAGCAGGGCAGGGGTTGGACCCAGAATCAAGAAGGCCAGGCTTCAGAGGAGTCATCAGAGAACATCAACACTCAAGGTCCAGGACTGGGCTCCGTGCCCCCCACAGGCTGGTTGAATCCCGTTTTTTTGGTGAAACTTGGAACACAAAGGAAAATCTCTGAACTGGAGGCCACATCTGGGCATTCTTGGCTCTGTCTTGAGGGAGGTTGCTGGGAGGTCATTTTGCAAGCTCTAGACTCTTTCCAAGACCTTAAGACCACTGATGTCAAGAGTCTACTGTCCAGAATCCTTTCCTCTAGGTCAAAGTCTCTCCAGATGGAGGCAGCAGGCACTGTCCCCTCCAAAGATGTACAGATAACAGAGGTTTCGCTTGGGTCTCTGCAGCTGTCACCCCAAAGAGAATCCTTTCATTCAGACTGGACTACTCAGTCTCTAATATCAGGGCCCCATTTTGTGGACAATTTCTCCTTGAGACCTGCTCTTCCTGGGAACTGGACAGACCCTTGGTCCTTTGACTGGTTCTGTGACTTTGAGGCAGACCTCTGTGGGTGGCAGCAGAATGGGACCGGGGCAGCCTGGGTACTCACTCAAGACCAGAACAGTCCTTCCTGGAGGGGCAGCCCCTCCCTGGAGAGCGCTTGTCATTTCCCCGGAGGTAAGAGGACTGAGGAGTGCTATTGTTTGCATTTACCTACTTTTATGAGTGATCAAATCACCTGAGCTTGAGAATGAGAAAACAGGGCCTGAAAGCAACCAGGCAGTGAGTGTTAAAGGCAATTTGTCCAGCTCAATGCATCCTCTTAGCATCTGCCTTGTAAGTGGAAACTTGTGTTTAGTGGGAAGGGTGAAATTCTGAGGGCAGGCAGATTGATATCTATTAGTAGAAAGAGCACTGAGTTCAGAAAACCTGGTTCAATCTCTAATTCTGAAACTAGGTGTGACACTGGACACAGTTTACTCATCTATAAAATAGGGATATTTTTTCAGTCTTTCTTATAGGATTGTTAAGCTCGATGAGTTGACATAGATATAAAAAGTACTTTGTAAACCTTAAAGCACTTAATAAATTCTAAATTTTCCTTTCCCCATTGAGGGGAAGAGGTGGCAAGGTCAATAAAAAACTGCTGTGAGTCTCTATAATCTTTTAGAACATTCCCTTCAAATGAGACCCCCAACTTCCTGACATTCAGTACCGTTTGTTAAATCCACAAAGTACAAAGGCCTGTGTTTGGTGTTGGCAGTGATAGCAAGAAAATGATATTTGAATCTTACAAAACCCTTGGTGACTTTTTTCCTTTCCTTCTTACATGTAGAAGGCAATTAGGCTCTGGAAAAGTAACCCAATTTACAGTTGAGGAAAATGGAGGTTCAGAAAAGATAATGTGCCTTGTTCAAGTTGACATAGCTAGCCACATAACCCAGGTATCTGAGCTCCCAATTCAGTGATTTTTAAAATTTCACTTGTTTATGTCTGTTTCTTTGCTTGTAAAATGAGATTAAGAACAGAGGCTTTACAAAATCATCTTTAACATTGACGTTTTGGTATTTTCTTGTGCCTACCTAATAGTAAAACTTCTAATTTTTTTTTAGTACCTGGAGATGTTAGGTCTTTTATAGTTGGATTTCCCTGTTTTTTTTCCCTTGTCTCCTTCCATACCCCAGGAAACCATCTGTCGCTGCAGAACCAGGATTCTCCACAAACAGTTCCCAAAGCTGTTCTGATTAGCCCAATCTTGCATGGAGCCAGATGGATTCGATTTTGGTATGGTCCCCTGCAGCCAGGCATGGGTAGGTATCAAATACAATCGGGAGGCCTTGGTTGCAAGGATATGAGAGCCCACATAACTGAACCCTTAATGGGTATTTTTGGATTGCATATAACTGGATTGAAGTACATTAGAATAGGGGAGTATTTAGTTCAAATCTTATTGGGTGTGCTGAAGATTACCATCTCTTCAGTCCTTGGAATGCAGCAGCCAATTAAAGGCTGAGACTCTTCCTACTTTCTTCATGGGTATAGAGTATCAGGACTCCTATTTCATCTGGTTCTTTCCTTACTGCTTCCATTTCAGAGGGACTCCAGACTTTAGGTACCTCTGCTCATTGTGCTCTATTCTGTACCATTCTCTCTGTGGATGATATCCAGAAATGAGATTTAGTATGTATAAAGTATTGTGAAAACCAGAAAGTGTCTCATAAAGACAATTATTATTATTAGAAACATTTTTAGTGTGCGTTAAGGTGTGAAATAAATGCTATCTCTGAATAATAATAGTATATAGAATATCATTAATATATAAAATGTAATAGTATAAAGTACACTATACATTACATATATTTCATGCATTTATGGCTGTCATAATACTATATATATATGTCTATTATATGTATGTGTGTATATGTACATCTGTCCCCAGGAAAAAGGGGGCAAGGAGTGGTATGCCCATGTGAAATAAGATAGCAAGAGGAATAGAGCATATACACATGGATATATATTGATATTTTATATATATAATGTATACATTGATATTTTATATATGTATATAATCCATATACTATATATCTTTGAATATTTTATGGAATTATATATAATTCATATGACATGACATTTGAAATAATTTTGAATGTTTATAAATATATTTATGTATACATGCAAATATATATATAGACTATACTCTCAGAAAATATATCATATGCATAAAATGCATATATGGTCTATAAATATATGACCATATCTATAAACATATATGTATATATACTCTATTTACATACACTATATACATAAACATGTATCCTATAACCAATATATATATATATATATTCTATAGTTTTTTGCTATCTTATGTAATGTAGGCACATATGCCCCCTCCTTCTCTTTTATTCCATTAAGTAGAATAGACAGAAATGGATATGGGAAGACATTAGTGTCCAAGTTTATACAATGAATGGAGCCATTCCAAACTTGGTTTCTCCTAAGGTTTGGGATCTCTGAGTCCCTGATTCTGATCTCCTTCCAAGGAGGTGGGTTTCTTTGACAGGAACCATTAGTGTCTATGTCTATTCACGGGCTCAATTTGAGTGGCATCTAATCTGGTCCAGTGTGGCGCACCAGAGTTCGTCCTGGACTTGGGTGGAAATGAAACTGTGGCCATCCCGGAAGATACAGGTGAGTATTTCACTCTTTATTATGGGCGGGAAGTTGTGGACATGGGCTCTGGGATTTCAGGATCTAAAGTTTTCAGACTTTTGGAGGTTGGAAATGGGTATATTAGACTGAATCAGAAAGAAGTACATAATTATGCATGTTGTCTAAAGAATATCTGGGGGGAGGGCAGGGAACCAAGAGGGGTGTGTGTGTGTGTGTGTGTGTGTGTGTGTGTGTGTGTGTGTGTGTGTATGTGTGTGCTCATGCACCTTGAACTCTTAAATTTATTATCTCTTCTTTATTATCTACTCTTTTCAGTCTAGTTCAATTTTACAGCCAATCTTAGAGAGAATGTAGATTCCTTTAACCACAAAGTGGTGATCTCAAGGATATTTGATATCCTAAAGGAAAAGAAGATTAAAGAGATGGGGGGAGGAAGAAGGGTTTTAAAATGTAGACCAATAGAGTTGATTCTGAGATTTCTTAATCATTTTTTATGACCCTGAAGATCTTTCTCTGTACCTTCTACAGGTGATGGTGAAAGGGGTTCAAGGCCCAGAAGATGGTGCTCATTTGAGCATCGATAACCTTTCTGTTTCTAGCCACCAATGGTCAAAGGGAAAAACCAAGCTTCCTTGCCATTCCTTTAAGGAAGCTCTAAATAAAATTTGAATAAGAAACAAGTTCTGAGCTGTTATGTTTGAGTTTCAGTTGCATTATTATAAAATACTTTTAGGTATTACAAAAGCAAGATAACTTCTGCACCTCAAGGAACCTACATTTTATGGGGGCTTAATAAAATCGAGATAATTTGAGAAGGGTAAGGTGGAGTTTAGGATTGATTAGGATGGGGAGATGCAAAATTAGAGATGAGGTGATGAGGACCTGAATAAGGGTGGGGACAGTGAGAGGTAGATTAGAAGAAATTGTAGAGGTATAATCTCTACCTAATTTGGTCCTGAGGTGATTGGGAGGCTAGTAGTACCTTCCACAGGAGTAGAAGTTTGGTGGGTCCCCAGACTGCTTACCTCCAGGATAAGTGGTGATAGCAAAGTAGCCTATTATCTAATCTTTCTACTAATCTCTCTACTAATGACTTTAACAGTTAAGTGGACATGCTTGTTAGCACCTTATACTAACCAAATAGATTTTGTATTACCTTAAGCTTCAACTGTAGGGAAAGTCTTGAACTTTGCCCTCCAAGGAAAAGTACTCACTGTTGTATTTTAAGAAGAGGTCTTGTGTAGGGTATTGTAGAAACAATGTCCATTGTAGGAGCATCCTCAAGGTACCGGTGTATAATGTAATAGTTTATAGATGTCCTAAGTCCAGCAACCTCTCCTCCTTTATTAAAGGGGAACAATTCATGCCTACCTACCTCATAGAGGTGTTTATAGGCAAAGTGTTTTGTAAACTAGGACAGAATCTGTGATTTTACTGTTTAAGGAAACTCCCTGGTGAGAAAAATCCCTCCATCAATGCAGGTTAGCACCTTCTCTGTACTTTGATACTTGTTGACAGCAGTGAGAAGCAGGTAGGTGGCAACTGGAGAGTCTGCAGTTTGGAATCAGGAAGACTCATCTTCATGAGTTCAAACCCAACCTCAGACTCTACAAAACAGTGAGAATGTAAATGTCCATCCTGGGGGCACATTGTTGTTTGTTCTTCATTCTCCAAGACTACCATGACATCAGGAAGGTGATGCCATGACAAGCAGCGAATTAGATTTAAGTGAGGGGGTGCTGAGATAAATCCCCAGCCTCACTTTCTCCTCCAGAGAAGGGTCAGGACAGTTGAAGGCTGTCCTGGATATGAGGTAGTCAGAGTTAAGTGATTTACCCAAGGTCACATAGCTAAAAAGTACCAAGTGTCTGAGGCTGGTTTTGAACTCAGGTCCTCCTGACTTCCGGGCCAAGTGCTTTATCCACTGTACCACCTAAATGCACCTGGGGCACACAGCCAGTATGTGACAGAAGTGGGATTTGAACCCAGGTCTTTCTGCCTTCTAGGTCAGCTCTTTATATCCTCTACCATCTTGCTTCTCAATTTGTAAACTTGAAAGCCTCTAGAAATGTAAATCAGGAACTATTCTTAACATAGGAATTTCCAGTTTGGACAATAGTGTTGCAAGCCTTAGAAGGGGATCTAAAGGAAATCTGGTTCTTGGCCAGATCTTACTGTGAAGTGTTCTTTTTTCTTGGTGGATTAATGCCTCTTTCTACATACACGTATTCTTGTCTGAGGTAGACATTGTGGCATGAAACACACTGCCTAGGCTGGTCCAGGCTCAAACACAGTGTTCAGGATTATGAGGGTGGTGCCTCAGAAGCCTCAGCATTAACTCCATCTCCAGGATCTTGAGCTGACTAGAAACCAGCAATTTGGGGGCTTGGGGCAAATGTCACAGAAGAGGTCCCTCAAATCAACTTAAGACAAATTACAGACATTGCTGGAAATGGGAGAAATCTTGGGTGTGTGTAGATAGACTGGGAAACCTGGAGCCTTTTGATGGTGTTGGATAGAGACAAAAGGAAGAAAGCCATCTGCTGTCTTCCAGTTTTAACAAATTATTCCACTAACCGGGTGCCAAACTGAATTGTTTCTAGTTGCTAGAGCATGCTTCTTGGATAAAGACCAGTCTGCCACCTTTCCCCAACGACAAAGTTACAGCTTTGAGTATCAGGAACCGTAATCATCAATGACCGTAGGGCTCAGAGTGAGCAGTGAAAAGGACGGCCAATGTCAGGCTGTGAACTAGGGGTGGGCTGAATGGGGAAAAAGGTGGGGGGTGTGTCTGTGTGTGTTGGGGCTCTAAGGTATCAAGTTAAAATATTCTTTTACTTCTTCCCTTCTAGTCCATGAGTCTCTGGCAATGATACTAAGACTCTCCCAGAGCTGTTTAAACTACAGATTGTAGGGGACCTCAGCTCCAGGGATCTCTCTTCCTCACCTATAGTGGTGTGGAGAAGGGAGGAGTTACTGAATGAGGGTGATGTGGACCCTGCCTCTAGGAAGGAGACAAGACAAAGAACAAATCCACCCCATTAATTTTTCTCGGCATCACCTTCCATTTGCAGACACTTTTATCCACGGGTCAGCCTTCTTTTCACCTATCCTTACTATTAATTATTAGGAATGTTTTTATGGGATCAGATCAGCACACATCTTATCTCATTTGCCGTCAGGCTGGGAATAGAGAGTGTATTTCCTAGACTCTTCGGGGACAGGGCAGAAGGGTTGCGACTTGGCTGCAGCCGGAAGCCTGGGCACCTCTCCTGTTGCTTTTCTGGGCAGGGGGCGCATTTAGATGCCCTGGAAGATTTGGAGTCTTGTCCCCTTGCCGGGGCTGGGCATTTGGAGGGAGCCCTAGCCTCGGCGGGGTCCTGGGCGTTCCGAAGGCAGCAGGGGGCGCTCTCTAACCGACCATCCAAGAGGGGGGGTCTTGGGCTCAGCCTGCGATCCACGAGGAGGTGCCTGGCCTAGGGCAGGCGGGCAGTGGTGGTCTCGGTGCCCAAAGTCGAGTGGTCTCGGTGGGGCTGTGTCTCCGCCAAATCTCCTTCTGGATCCCCAGAGATGGGGCAACGCAGCAGGGTCCTGGTGGCCTCTTTCCTCCCCGCCCCCCCAGGCCCCCAGGCGTGGGGCTGCTAGAAGGGTTCAAGCGCCTGCCCCCCCTCGCCCCCCACCTCCCCACGCCCCTCGCCCGGGGCCGCCCAGTTGGCAGAGATGGCCCAGCCCGGCTCCTCGCTCCCAGCCCCTCGCCCCAATGCGGCCACCCCCCCCCATCCTCCCGCCCCACCTCTCCGGACTGACCTCTGCAGCCTCACGTCCTGAACCCCCTCTTATGCAATGCTGGCGCCCAGCGCTCTGGACATCCTTCCCGGGGGTCTTCCCCCTTCCTCGAGCCCCGCGGCAGAAGGCGAGCGCGCCGCCCCCAGCCCCGGCCCCGGCCCCGGCCCCGGCCCCGGCCCCCCGGCAGGGGCCCTCCAAGGACAAGGGTGAGGGGCAGAGCGCGGGGGGCAGCGGAGCCGGCTGCCCGCCCTCTGGCCGCGCTCCCCTTCTCCCGCCCCGCCCCGCCGCTCCTCCCTGCTCCGTCTCCTCCCTTCCACTCCCCCCGGCCGGGCTGCCAGCCTGCTCGCCTGACATCACGCTTCCAGCTCCCGGGGTCGGGGAGGAGAGCGGCTGCCCCTCTCCCGGCGCCTGCGGGGAGGAGCGGGAGATGCTCGGAGCTCCCCCTGGCCGCCCTCCGGCCCCTAGCCTGCAGGTCCGGACCCGGGGCAGCCTCCCGCCTGCCCGGGACTAGGGCGCACCGCCGGGGCGCCCCAGGAGGGCAGGGGCCGAAGCCCCCAGGAACTTCGCAAACTTCCTTGGGGCAGAGCGGAGCGGAGCCGGCAGCCCGGGTCCAGAGGAGGATGTGGAGCCGCGGCTGCCTCCCGCCGCCTCCGCCTTCTGGCCGGTGATGCGGGCTGGCCCCTGCACTTGGTCCCGGGACGCGATGGGCTGGTCCTCCAGGTCTCTGGCTTAGCCCCTGGGGCGCCGACCCCGGGGCTACCCCCTTCCCCAGCCTCGGCCGCCGGATGTCCTGCTGCTGACTCCAGACTGGCCCTCAGAAAGGCGGCGGGGCTGGCGCTCCCGGTCTCTCCCTGGCAGCCCCCCGCGGACTGTTCCCGTCGTCTGCTATGGATAGCCCAGAGCCCTACTCTGTGCAGGCCACGGCAGCCATAGCAGCGGTCATCACCTTCCTCATCCTTTTCACCATCTTTGGCAATGCCCTAGTCATCCTGGCGGTGTTGACCAGCCGCTCCCTCCGAGCCCCGCAGAACTTGTTCCTGGTCTCCCTGGCTGCAGCCGACATCCTGGTGGCCACCCTCATCATACCTTTCTCCCTGGCCAATGAACTGCTGGGATACTGGTACTTCCGACACACCTGGTGCGAGGTCTACCTAGCCTTGGATGTCCTTTTCTGCACCTCTTCCATCGTGCACCTGTGTGCCATCAGTCTGGACCGCTACTGGTCAGTGAGTCGTGCCCTGGAGTACAATTCCAAAAGAACCCCCAGAAGGATCAAGGGCATCATTCTCACTGTCTGGCTTATTGCGGCCTTCATCTCTCTGCCCCCACTCATCTACAAGGGTGACAAGGGCAAGAAACCTGGAGGCCGGCCCCAGTGTAAGCTCAACGAGGAGGCCTGGTACATCCTCTCCTCCAGCATCGGTTCCTTCTTTGCACCTTGCCTCATCATGATCCTGGTCTACTTGCGGATCTACCTAATTGCAAAACGCCGCAATCGCCAGGGGCCCCATGGCAAGAGGGCCCCTGGGGATGGGGACACTGGGCCCTCTGGCCCCGCTGGGGCTTCTGCCATATCTAAGCTGCCAGCCTCTGTTCTCCCAGCTTTGAGTGAAGCCAATGGGCATTCCAAGCCTCCTGGGGACAGAGAGGGAGAGGAACAGATTGGGGACCCCACGCCACCTTCAACACCTCCCAACCAGAGCTCTGTGGGACCAGAGGATGGCAGTCAAAGGCAGGAGGAGGAAGAGGAAGATGAGGAAGAAGAAGAGTGTGGGCCTCCAGCCCTTCCAGCTTCCTCCTCTCCCCAAGGAACTCCAAACTTTCAGCCTCCCCAGGGCTCCCAGATGTTGGCCACACTCAGGGGCCAGGTGCTTTTGGCCCGTCAACCTGCCTCCCTGGGGCTGCAGCCATGGAGGCGGAGGACCCAAATGAACCGAGAAAAACGCTTCACCTTCGTGCTGGCGGTAGTGATCGGAGTCTTCGTCCTCTGCTGGTTCCCTTTCTTCTTCAGCTATAGCCTAGGAGCCATCTGCCCTCAGCATTGCAAGGTTCCTCATGGACTTTTTCAGTTCTTCTTCTGGATTGGTTACTGCAACAGTTCCCTCAACCCCGTCATCTATACCATTTTCAACCAGGATTTCCGCAGGGCCTTCCGCAGGATCCTTTGCCGCCAATGGACTCAGACAACTTGGTGAATTGGGGGTCCCAGTTAGAGTTCTTGAACTTACCCTGTTTTATATAGTGGAGCCATCAAGGCTGGGTAGCTCCCAGTGGCCTTTTCTCTCTCCCTGGTGTCTGATTGCAGCCCTAAGCTCTTTAAATCCCCCTCTTCTTGATCAGCTGTGGGGGGGGGGGCTGCTAAGGAGAGTATTATGTGTGGATGAGTGTGTATTTGTGAGTGTGTATGGATGTGTGTGTCCTGGAGCATAATTTTATTTTTCCAGTATTTGGTAGGATGGAATATTTGCTTTCCGCCCTGTGCAGAGGGTGAGGCAGAATGAAATCTGGATCAGAGGGCAAATCCTGGAGAAGACTTCCCATGGGAAGAGAGACAGCTTCTTTCCTCAGCCCTGCAGACCCTCATCCAACTGGGTACCTTTCCCTTCTCAGGGAATTTGACTTCTCGGATCAGCCTTGCCTGAATTTTCTGGGAGGGAGCTTACTTGGGGATGTTTCCAAAGAGCAAAGAAAGCCAGACTTAAACATTTCCAGGGAAGGCAAGTATCTGAGGTGTTAGTGGAGCCATATCCTCCCTCCCCAACAATCTCCATTACCTTTCAGGGCTCTGAGAATTGTTGGCGGTTTCGTATCCTATTGGGGGATATGCTTCCCTTTTTTCCACCCTTCCATTGATTTGGGGCTCCTTTTCAGGAGAGCCTGTCTGTCCTTTGTTCCTTTGACTCGTTTCCCCGTAGGAGGCAGCATGCTTCACCCAGTGAGCCTGGATCACAGGCACTTTCCTAATCCGTGCCTCAGTCTCCCCCCTCTGCAAAAACCAGGGCAACAATAGCTTGCCGCCTACTCGCAGCAAGAAGATGAAAGGTTTGCAAAAAGCTTTGAGCTCCGTGGGGGAACGCTAGAGAAATAGAGAACTAGAGAAAGGTACCCAGTTTGATGGGGGACTGCAGGGCTGAGGAAATATGATTATCCGGTGATATAAAAATCTCCTTTTTCTCTGTGTTTACCACCACCTGTCTTCCTTTGGAATTTAGTTCTGTGCCTGTATTGTATTGAATTGCTACCCCAAACCTGGAAGCCAAGAGACAGAGAAGAGAAGCGCTCCTTATTTTAAAGGGTTTCACTGAAAATGTGTTTCTCTTTGTCTCCAAAGGTTTGAGTTATTATTTTGCATGACAACTTTCTTGCCATTTCACCTGAACACTAGGAATTTCTTCTGCTGCCTTCTGCCCCCCAGACTGGATAAGTCTTTTGTCATCAGTCAGGCAAATGATTCCCCCCAAGATGGCTAAAAATACCCAGTCTGTGGGAACAAGCTGAGAGGGATGGATGATAGATGGGTGTCAGAGATTTCAGGGGAATGGAGGCTATGAACTGACCTGGGCTGCTGTTGTCAGAGCAGGTGAAGGGAGCTCAGCATTTCTTGTGAAAGTGCTAGGGAAAGTGCCCTGGAGAGCAGGATGCCCTGGCATTTGGAACCTCACCATTTAGATCTCAGGGTGTACATTGGGATCAGCCCTGGTTAAGAGTCTGAGTTTTGTGGTTCCACTCCTCAGTGACTGGGGATTCTGAGAGCAGATATCTTCTGGCTCCTTCCCGTTACAACTAAGAATATATGAATGATACAGACAGGGGAGTGCCTGGCTATCTAGCCTATGATACAGAGTTCCTGGAGTAATGGCCAACTGGAGCCCACCTGGCTACTCAGTTCATAGATGGGTGTGGGCAGTTCTATAGGTCTGATGCCTTCTGTGGTCTTGACCTCAAACTTGTGCCTCTAGGGGAGCTTTGGTTTTGGTGAAGAGAAGAGAGGAAATGAGGAGGTTCCTGGGCTTGGCCACCAGGGGATGAGGGGAGACTAGAGAAATGGGTACCATTAAGATCACCAAGGTGTCCTCTTTGGGAGGAGGAGGAGTAGACTGGCCTTGACTGTAGCAGTCATCAGGAAGACGAGGAACATTCCCAGGGCATATACATGACCATGAATGTGGAACCACAGACTGTGGGAGGGGATAACCAGGCAATCTATGCTTTCTGGTCTTGTTATTTGTGCCCATTTTGTCCTGACCCAGCAATGCCGCATGCAGGTGTTTCTAAGAAGTCTGAGCTTTTTTTTTTTTTAAACAATAAAGGATATTTTTTAATAAGGAAGTTGTGTGCTCAATACCCAGGAAACTGCTAGGAGACTATTATTTCCATTCCTCCCTAGCTCTGAGATCAGGGCCTTGGGTGAAATGTATTTTTACCCTTGGCCCTGAGAAGCTCTGGAAACTCCCAAGCTTAAAACTAGATTGGAAAGGGAATTTAAGAACACTGGGAAGACAAAGAGTTTGTGTGTATCTGTAATTTTTGTGGGGGCTCTAGAATGGTATCTCTAGGACTTCCTGTCTCATGGCCTTGGTCAAAGAGAAGGGAGGGTGCGATAGGCAGAACTTCTCCCCTATGATGTGGATTGGCAGGGTTAAATGTGTGGACTGAGGGGGCTAAGGATGGGCTCTTCTGTTGGGGAAAGTTCTGCTAGAACACAAGGGTGAAGGGAAAATGGGAGTGGCTACTACTCTGTTCTGAGAAGGCTCCCGACTACTTTCAGCTTTAGAAAAGGACAAAAGAGATGTTTGGGGTTTGCCGGAGTCCATCAATGTTACCCCCATTGCCATGTGACTTCTTAGGCAAATGGAGGGGGATTCTTACTTCTCCTCTAGGGCAGGAATAAAGCTAAAAAGGAGGAGGGGGATGGAACATGTTGCTTTCTCCTTTCCCCAATTGGCATAGTCATCTCCCCTTCTCTTTTACTCATTTATTGTGGACATCTCCAGGCTAGATTTTGCTGAGAATGTGAGGCCCTGACTGTCAGGAAAGGAACAAGTAAGTTAAAAGGCTATATTCTGTTTGAGTTTCTGTTGTAAGGTAGATGCAGCTGGAGCAAAACAATAAGAACTGTAATCTCTTGACCTGGGCAAACATAGACTTTATTGGGTGCTCAAACATAGAAGACAAACACCAAATTAGTTGTAAAATAAAAAAAAAAACTTGGGGGGAAGGGAGAATACAACATCCAGCCTTGAGCCTGACAATGTCCCTGGGTACCAGCTCCCTAGGGGACTTTGTCTATACTCATAGGTTTTTGACCTTCCATTACCTTCTAAATTTGCCTAATCATTGAACTCACTACTTGAGGTATTATGCTTCCTGATTCTCCTGGTTCCCAAGGCAGTCTGAGAGCCTGAGTCTTTATGCTTAAACTGCAGAGATTATTTCCCTTGCAGCAGTACCATTCCCCCTCCACTTCCCTTCCTGCCCCAATGTTCTTTCTCTGTTACCAGCTTCTTTCACTTGCTTCTACCCAGTTCCTCTCCAGCTCCCTCCACATACCCCAAGAGAATTTTTTCTGGCTTATTCATCAGGGGAAAGAGAATATGCAAATTCAAGAAGAATTCATAGAGTAAGGTAATTAGAAATGTCCAACAAATAAATCTACCTAGTTGCACATTATTTTGTCTCTAAACTTCCTAAGCTATTCAGTCTCTCCATAAAATCCCTAGCTTCAGCACAGATAGTTCATGATTCTCTTAGGTACTTGTTCAGGTGACTCAGAAAAGACTTTGCCTTCCAAACCAAACTGTTTTGGGGATTGGAGTTGGTAACCTGGGTTCTTTGGATAGAATCTATGGATCTATTTCAATGTCTCAGGCTTACTTTTAGCTAATCAGGAATTATCTGGATAGCATTGCTGGGTTTGGGTATTCCACTCATACTGAATCTCATAGTTAACTCATTTTTTTTTCTGAATACCAGAGGGACAAACAAGGAATCATGGCAAGGTGAAAAGGCAAGTATTCTCATCACCTCAAAAATCAGGCTAATTCAACTCATCACCCAAGTCATCCATGAAACTCACTGAAGACGAACTCTTATAAGAGAAAATATCCATTGGGTTCTTCTGGGTCTCTTCCATCCCTGTACAGGTGTGAAAGAGTGAGGCAGTATGTATGAGGAATGGGTTGGCTTCAGACAAAGGAAAACAAAGCAGTTAGGAGGCAGGGCAGATAGAGCCCTGGATCTAGGTTCAGGAAGACCTGAATTCAAAGCCAACCTATGATATCTTCTCTGTAACCCTGTTTGGGGCAAGTCACAAGCTCTGTTTGCTTCAATCTTTTAGATAAGGATAATAACAGTATCTATCTCCCACATTGTTGTGAGGATAAAATGAGCTATTTGTAAAACTCTTTGCAAACCTTAAAAAGCACTATATAAATGCTATTATTATATAATAATTGCCTGCATGAAGTAATTTGAGAGTTCCACACTATATTTCAATCCCCTCCCCCAAGATGCCTCCCTCAACCAAATTTGTCAAGACCTTGCTTTGCTTTGCTTTGCTAGCCTTCTTATCACATTTCTAGCAATAAGGATAGGGTAGGTTGCGATTCATTTGTGACATAATCTGGCTCCTCCTTAGAGAGAACCCAGTTTAGTCTATTCTAGCATTTACCACACAGTAGGCCCTTAATCAATTCTAGCTGACTGACTGACTATCCCTGAGGGGATGGGACACAGAGTTGGTAATTTTCAGTGGGAGCCGGGGAAGTCAAGAAAATGCTACAAGGAACAAGCCACTTTGGACAATCAGTCAATATCAATCAGAAAACATTCATTAATCACCATATGCTAAGCATCCTGCTAAGCTCTGGGGATACAAAAAGAGAGTAAAAGAAATTAACCAAAAAAAAACCCAATCCAGTTCTTGCTATCAAAGAGTTTATATATATGAATTCAGAGTTCTTTAAACTTGGAGACCATGAAATTAAATTTTTTTTGATTAACTGCTTTTCAATATAATTGCTTTTCTTTGTTTTTCTATGTATTTTATATTGTTCATTATTCCGAGAAAGGTCCACCAGACTGCAAAAGGGATTCATGACATAAAAACTCCCTTATTCTGATGGTGGCATCAACATGTAAATAACTAAGTCCTCATAAGATATATACAGAGTCAGTGGAAGTGAATCTCAAAAAGGAAGGTACTAGCAGCTGAGGAAGAGAGAGAGGTATGCTGAGAAAGGCTTCCTTTAGAGGCTGATATTTTAGCTAAGAATTGAAGAAAGTCAAGGAAGCTCAGAGGTGGAAGTGAGAAGGGAAAACATTTCAGACTTGGGACATAACTAGTGCAAATCTGTGGAGTCAGGAGATGAGGATGTCTTATTTGAAGAACAGCAAGTGAGCTAGTGTATCTGGAAATTAGAATGGGTGGAAGTGTAGAGAGTCAGAAGGATGGAAAGGTAGGGAGGATCAGGTTATAAAGAATTTTAAATGCCAAACAGAGGACTTTACATCCTGGAGATATTAAAGCAACAATCCAATAATATCTATTGATAGTGGCTTAGTGGATAGACTCTTAGACTAGGATTCAGGAAGAACTGTTTTCAAATTCTGCATCTCCAACATTTACTAGCTCTATGGCAGTGGATAAATCACTTAAATTCTCAAAACCTCATTTTTGTTCCATCTGTCTGTAGTGCTTACCTCATGGGGACATTAAACAAGAAAAGCACTTAGACCAAGTGCTTTGCATACACTGTAGAGATTGTCCCCAAAGTTTTAGTGTAATTTTAAGCTTTAAAAGCTTAAAACTGCACTAAGGCTTTTGAAACACCCTGTATAAATGCACAGGCATTATTATTTATGGGAGGCATTGTCTCATAACCAGATAGAACACCATCCATAGAGTTATAAAGAATGGACTTCAAATTCTGCCTCTGATACTTAGACCCAGGGCAGATCACGTAGCCTCTCACTGTTCTAGAATCAGTAATCCTCTAAAACAATGCATTGCAGAGAAGGTTCTACCTGCCTTGGTGGAAGGTGTTTTTTTAATCTGGGAGTTCTCAGGCAAATCAAGTCAATAAGCATTTATTAAGCACCTACTCTATGAAGTCATTATTTTTAGGGTTGAAGCTACAAACAAAGGGCAAAAACTAGTCCCTGCTCTCAAAGAGCTTTCAGTCTAATGGGGGAGACACTGTGCAAATAATTATGTACAAAGAATAGGATAAATTGGAAATACCGTTGGGGGGAGAAGGAACTAAGTAGACTGTTAGCAATTAGAAAAAGCTTATTTCAGAAGGTGGAATTTTAGCTGAGATCTAAGTCAGGAGGCAGAAAGGAGAAAAAGAGAGAATTCCCTCTCTCAGCTATGGGAAGCACTTCTCTATTGAAGAATGGCCAGTAAAAGTGAGTGAAGGCAAGAGATGGATAGGTATGTGTGAGGAAGAACAAGGAAGCCAGTATCACAGGATGGTAAAATATAGTCTATCCCTCATTCCTATTGCCATCTGATTAGCTATGTACTAGAGGCAAAGACAGAGAGACAAAGATAGGCTCTCTTGCTTCACCAATTTCTCTTGAATATACAGGGAACATGGGGGACAGAAAGAAGGTATTAATTGTTTGTACCATGTACCAAGTGGAAGGCTGGAGTGGGGTGGGGATATTAATTCACTTAAAGAAGTATCTGGAAGGTTGGTGATTGATGAAAGCTATGTGGCACCAGAGACAGACTATATTCCTAGGGACAAATGGACCAATGTCTGAACTTGGTCAGCATTTTTTAAAATTACCTGCCCTTTTTTTCTGTGAAGTAATGCCAGACATATTTCCATTTTAGCCTTGTAAAAAAAAAAGAAAAAGTGAAAAAATAAGCTTCAATTCACACTCAGAGTTCATCAGTTCTCTCTCCCTGGAAGTGGACAATAATTTTCATTATGAGTCCTTTGGAAATGATGTGGATCATTTTACTTATCAGAGGAGTTACTTTCACATTCGATTATTGTTACAATATTACTATTATTACTGTGTCCAATGTTCTCCTGGTTCTGCTCACTCTACTTTGCATCAGCTCGTATTTTTCCCAGGTTATATTGAAATCATCTCCTTCATTATATCTTAAAGCACAACATATTACAGTATTCTATCACAATCATATACCATAACTTACTCATCCATTTCCCCAAATGATGGATATTCTCTCAATTTCTTTGCCACTACAAAAAGAGATTCTATAAATATTTTTGTACTCATGTGTTCTTGCCTTTTTTTCTTGATCTCTTTGGGATACAGATTAAGAAGCAGTAGTGCTGGATCAGAGAGTATGCATAGTTTCTTAGTCCTTTGGGCATAGTTTCAGATTGTTCTCTAGAATGGTTTCATCTGTCCATAACTCTACCAACAGTACATTTTATGTGCTTATTTTCCACATCCCATTGAGCATTTGTCATTTGCATTTTCTGTCATATTAGTTAATCTGATGAGATGATACCTCATAGTTGTTTTAATTTTAATT
Organism: Macrotis lagotis; assembly: GCF_037893015.1. Classification (NCBI taxonomy): domain Eukaryota; kingdom Metazoa; phylum Chordata; class Mammalia; order Peramelemorphia; family Peramelidae; genus Macrotis; species Macrotis lagotis. The sequence continues at coordinate 156,857,009 of NC_133658.1, forward strand.
TTAATTATTTTTTTTGCAAGGCAGTGGGGTTAAGTGGCTTGCCCAAGGCCACACAGCTAGGTAATTATTAAGTGTCTGAGGCTGGATTTGATCTCAGGTCCTCCTGACTCCAGGGCTAGTGCTCTATCCACTGTGCTACCTTAGCTACCCCATTTTTATTTTTCTAATCAATAGTGATATAGAGCATATTTTTATATGATTGTTGATAGCTTTGATTTCATCTTTTGAAAGCTGCATGTTCATATCCTTTGACCATTTATCAATAGGGAAATGGTTCTAATTTTTATAAATTTGATTTAGTTCCCTATATATTTGAGAAATGAGACTTTTATCAAAGAAACTTGCTGTAGAATTTTTCTGTTTCCTGCTTACCTTCTAATTTTGACAGCACTGATTTTGTTTATGAAAAATCTTTTGAATTTAATTTATTATCTTTCCTTTTGTAGTAAGTAGCATACTGTGTTCCCTGATCATGAGTTCCAGCAACAGATTTGTCTCAGACTCTTTGGACAAGTCATTTTGCCTCTTTAGGGCACAAGTTAGTTATCCCCAGAGTTGAGTCAGTTTAATTTAATAGACATTTATTAACATCCACTGTGTAGTGTTAGGTACCAGAGATACAAAGAACAAAAGAAAATAATTCCTACCCTCGAGGAGAATGAATTGGGAATGAATCATGGAGGGGCTACAATATGCAGACAAATAAATTAAAGCAAAGTAATTTCAGGAGGAAGATTACTGGAAGGCATCAAGTAAGTTTTCTCTGAAGGTGGCACCCAATCTGAGCCTGGAAGCAACAGAAAGATTCTAAAAATCTGAGATGAGGAAGGATAATAATTTGACCATGGGAGATGCATTTGACCATGGGAGATATGCAAGTGTAGGAGATGGAACATTGACTTCAGGAATAAGCTAGTAGATAACTTTGGTTAGAAAATAGACTTTAAAAAGAAGAGGAATTTGAAACACTAGAAAGGTAGGTTAGAATCAGCTTGTGGAGTACTTTAAATACCAGGATGAAAAGTAATATTATTACAATTTAATAAATAATATAGTAATAATATTAAAATATAAAGTTAGAAATGATCATTTTATCCATTTAGTTAATAGGGAATCATGGAAGGTTTTTTCCATTTGTTTTTTTCAAGAAATGACATTTTCACATCTATGCTTTAGAAAGATAATTTGGTCAGCTGTGTGGAAGTAGGGTGAAGAAACATATGAAGAAGCATAATAACAATGATGGTTTGAATTAAGATAGCAGCTCAGAGAAGGGACAGGCATGAGATATTATGGGGATAAAATCATCCTCAAATCTTTGATTATTTTAGGGGAAGGGAAGGGAGAAGTGGGAGGCTAAGAAAACTTCAGAGTTACAAATAGGAGTGACAAGGAAGGTGTCCTCAGTAGAAATAAGGCAGTTAGGAAGAGGGGTGACTTTAGGAGAAAGAATGAGTTCCATTTCTTGACATTTTGAGTTTAAGATGCTTATTATATTTGAGAAAGATGTCAATAGGCAGTTGGTGCTATAAGTCAGAAATTTAGGGGGTTTTTTGCAAGGCAAATGGGGTTAAGTGACTTGTCCAAGGCCACACAGCTAGGTAATTATTGTCTGAGGCCAGATTTGAACTCAGGCACTCCTGACTCCAGGGCTGGTGCTCTATCCACTGTGCCACCTAGCCACCCCTAATTCAGAAATTTAGGAGAAATTAGGACTGGAAATATAAATTTGTGAGTTTCCTAATTAAACCTATAAGAACAGTTGAAATCAGCAAGGGAGAAAGAAAGAAAGAAAAGAAGGAAGGAAGGAAGGAAGGAAGGAAGGAAGAAAGAAAGAAAGAAAGAAAGAAAGAAAGAAAGAAAGAAAGAAAGAAAGAAAGAAAGAAAGAAAGAAAGAAAGAAAGAAAAAGAAAGAAAGAAAGAAAGAAAGAAAGAAAGAAAAGAAGATAGCTCTGGTCTGAGTCTTAGGGGAGATCTGCTTTTGGTGGGGAGGGACAGAAGGACAATGATCCTACAAAGAAACTAAGAAAGATATGTCAGATAGGTAAGAGGAAAACCAAGCAAGAAGAATGTGCAGAAGCCACAGGAAGAGTAGATATGTAGGAGGATGGGGTAGATGACAATATCCACTGCTACATTAAGGTCAAGAAGAGGAGAGGTCAAGAGAAGGAAGTTAAGAGACAATTGGTGGCCTCAGAGAAAGCAGTTTCAGTAACATGGTGGATTGGAAGCCCAATTGTAGGAAATTAAAAAGTAAGATGGTGGTGAGAAAGTGGAGATAGCCAGTGTAGACAGCTTTTTCCAGGAGTTTGTCAGTGAAACGGAGGGTGAGATAAAGGGCAATAGCTTGAGAAGATGGTGAGTTGAAGTGAAGGCTTTTTAAGGATGAAGATATATGATAGTGCTTAATGATATCCATATCAACTGATAGTGATAGATACTAGGAAAGGAGCCAATAGATAGAGAGAAACTGAAGATTATAGAGAAGGAGTGATAGCTGGGGCAAGGAGATGAGAGGGGATGGGATCCAGGGCCAAAGTAGAGGAATTAGCTTTGGTGAGGAGAAGGGCTATCATTTACTTAGAAACCTGATGGAGTAATAGAGTTTTGGGGTGTTTGGTAGGATGTATAAAATCAAGCTCATGCTCATGGCTTCCCTTCTCCCTCCCATGTAAGAGGTAAGGGTCTCTGTTTAAAAGGGAGGAATGGATTGTTGTTGGGGTTTGAGGAGGTAAGAGAAAGAGACTAATTAGCTTTTCTCCCTTTCTGGTATTTCAGGGTTCATGAGAATTGGCAGTCATATTACAGAGGGTGGATAGGGATGAATTTTCTCTTAAAGGAAGCCAGCTTTCTATGAGTACAGGAAGCTGAATAGAATATAAGAAGAAGACATCTAAGATGAAGGGGAATTTGTTAATGATAGAATTAAAGTGCCAGAGGGCACAACAAACGAAGAGGAAGGATGGGGACTGAATAGGCCTAAACTGGACAGAGGTGAGAATTTGGTAGAAGTAGCAGCAGATGGAGACTTTTAACCACATGGATAAGGGGAGCAGGAGGAGAGATTTTGGTAGTTCAGGAACAGAGGACATACCTATTGATAAGGGCATTTCACTGAATGGATCAATTTAACTCAGTAAGCATTTATGAGTTGCCTACTATAGAGCAGGCCCTGGGGCAGGTACTTGGGATGGGTCAAAGGAAAAATAAAAATAGTCTTTACCCTTATGCTTTTGGAATTGTCACACATACTTGTTTGACATCCTCTTTAAATTTTCAAAGTGCCTGCATATTAATCCTCATAATAAATTGATCAAGACTGATATTATTCCCATTTAACAGATTCGAAGCTGAAGGACAAAGAGGTTGGGTTGTTTGCCTATGAACTTAGAGCACCGTCTCTCTATCACAGTGCTTCAGGTGACCTAGTGTCAGAGCCCAGAGAGGGGTGTGGTAAAGATACTCTCTGGTCCTGCCTTTTGTACCCCATTTCCTCCCTCTATCACAATCCTAGTGATAAACTGGGGTCAAGGCTGGGATAGTGGTGGCAGGAATAGCTCCACTTCCTCTCTTCTCAAGGTCAGTGACACCCACTTTGTAACTGGTCCTTTAGTGGTGATAGAGGACTGAAAGTGTTGACTTTGCCAATATTAATAGCAGCCTGGCAGTTCCCAGTGATGGGGGAAGAGCAGGTGCCACCTCAGAAAATGGCAGTTGTCAGAACCCAATTCCAATTCCCCATCCACCTCCTGAGAGCATAGAGCTAGTCCTGGGTTAAGTGTTTCATCATTGTTGTCAACAGCAGGACTTCTCTCCAAACATAGGAGCACTGAACTTGGGGAGTCTGGGCTGGATATCTGGATCATTAAATAGCAGGTGGTCATGTTTCTCAAGACAATTCCATGCCCAGTTCCTACAGTGGTGGAGTAGAGGATTTAAGCAGAGTTATTGCTCTGGGCCAGGCACCTCTAGGCCAAGCAGGCAGCAGGCAGCATCAGAGATTAGCTCTGCTCTGTACATAATCCAAGGACTGGATAATTGTTAAATTCCCTTGCAATTCTAACATTTAATGTTTTTCGATTGCTTCGATAACTCACCCACTTCAATAGACTTTATTCTAGCCTGTGTTTCAATTCTTTTCACTATAGCTTGTTTTGCCTCCAGGGGCAGGGTGGTAATAGTGGAAAAAAGAAGATATTTCAGGAATAATCTGGCCAACTCTAGCAGAGACTGATAGATAGATCTGAATGCACCACTCCAAATCTCAAGGAGATGGGTGTTTCATCTTGATGAGGAGCAAAAAGATAACTAGGCCTGGGTGATCACTACCCTGATTGTTTGTTTTCAGGTGGATATTGGGGTTGGAATTCTATCTACAATCAGATTTTTGTAGTCTAGGAGCATAATTCTTTTTGAGAGGAAGAAGGTAAAAATAATTTTTCCTGGTTGCTCAGGGGAGGGAAACAGGTACAATAATTCTACCACAGATGCTGTAAATGTTGGTTTAATCTTAGTGATTCAGTTTTTCCTCCTCATGATACAGCTTTTAAACAAAAAGCAATCATAAGCAAAAGAAAGAAAGTAGAAAATAATTCAGGCAACTGTACAGGCTTGTTTAGGTGACAGATTACACAAGAAAAAAGGGAATCCTGTAATCTGGAAGCAAGATCAAATTTCAATTTAAGCAGAGACAAAACAATCTCATCCGATACTATACTCTTGTCGGTCTCTGGGGTGTAGATGCTGGGAATCAAAGGCCATATTGGGGCATTGGCTCCTCCCCAAATCCCCATTACCCCAAGGACCTCCTATTTGCCATTCAGAGTCTGCTCCTCTTCTCTTAGAAGTCTCTTATCCAATCAGGAGACCTGTCTCTTTTCTTAGGAGACATCACAGGGCTGTCTTTCAGGGAACCACCAAATCTGACTGGGGGGTGGGGTTGCAGAGAGGCAGCCTTGTCCAGTCTCCATCATCAGCAATTGAGTTCTGTTATCTCTAAACTAAGCTCTGCATTCAAACTCTTCCTTCACATCTAGTCACTACTGTCGTCTTCTCCCAGAGCCTGTTCCAAGTCTGACTTCCTTATGCTTATATCAAGGCTGCTCCTGGTGACTCCACTCCTGACTAAGTGTACATTGATTAAGCACTTAACTAGTTCTAAGTACAATGCTGGGTGTTGACAATAGACAAAGAAAAGAAAAAAAGTTCCTTCTCTGGAGGAACTTACAATCTAATGAAGGAGAAAACATGCAAATGACTATGTACAAATAAGAACTGCACAGGATAAACTGGAAATTAACAATGGAAGGATAAGGAAAGGCTTCTAGTAGAATGTAAGATTTTAAATGAGACTTGAAGGAAACCAGGAAGCAGAGCTGAGGAGGAAGAACCTTTTGCAGGAGTTTCATCTCAGTTCAACAAATATGTATTATGTGCCTACTAGATATAAGACAGTAAGCTAAGTATCAAGTATGTAAAGACAAATAAAACAGTCCCTGTCCTTAAGGAGCTTGCCTTCAACTAGGGGTGGGGGTAGAATACAACCTGAACACAGATAAGTAGATACAAGATTATTTAAGGCAAAGACTATCATGGGACAGACACAGAGCTGTTATCTCTTCCTCTTACTTAGGCATATAAACATACCCTTCTCCATTCACTGTTCACAAGAAGTTTCTTTCCACAACGCCCTCCTACCCTTTCCATTATCTCATTTGCTGATGATGCTCTTCATTTTGTCATGGTTGTCATCCAAAGATGTTCATTTGTGGCCTCTCTTCCAGAATTAGTCCCTTCTTTAACTCCTTCTCTTATTGAATGTTCCAGGAACTAGGCTAAGCATCTCCTTCCTAAAGGAGAAAGAAAATTTTATGACTTTGACTTTGAATCAGGGATTCTTGATGTTTTCATGAAAAAGGAGTTTTCCCCCCTTCATCTTGGAAGATGAGGAGTTTGGTTAACAGAGGTGGTTCCATATACTAATTGTGAAATCCTGAAGAGGGTTCCAAAGTCCAGAGGATAGCAACCAGAGTGGAGAAGGGCATGAAGATTGTGACATTTGAAGCGCCATCAAAGGAACTGGACTGTTTGACTGAGAGAAGAGAAGATTTGGGTTTTGTGAGGGAAAATGTTTACAAACTTTAAAGAGCTGCTACATGGAAGAATTATATTGCTTGTTTGTAGAGGATAGACCTAGGAATAATGAGTGGGAGGTATAGAAAAGCAAATTTTCACTTTGATGTCAAGAAAAACTTCCTAATAATTATAACTCTCAAAGGATGAAATTAGGTTATCTCAGGAAGCAGGGCCATTCCAATGCTGAGATTTTTGTGACCCTGTTTCAATCACAGCATCAAGGGTTATGGAGAATAATGGTGGCAACCTGCTTGAAGGTCTTCCAGTCAAGACTTTAAGCTCTCATGAGACAGGGAGGAAGGATAGGGAGGAAGGGCATCTCTAGCTGTGGAGAGAAGGACCTTTAAAGAAAGCTCTCATAGAGGCAGCTGAGAAACATAGTTTCTCAGGTAAGGCATTTTTGGAAATTTAGGAAGATGCCCCAAGAGGACCTTGACTCCACCATTCTCCCTCATAATTCTTCCTCATTTCCATCCACATTGATGTATAGCACTTTAAGGTTTGCAAAGTGGTTTACTAATATTTTCTTATTTGATTCTCACAACAGTCCTGTGAGATCAATGATATAACTATCCCTATTTTTAATGGAAATGTGACTGATGTTCAGGGTCACAAAGCTAAATTGAATAGTTTTTTTTAAATCATCCTTAAGAAGGAATATCATTCCTCCATCATCATTCTGCAGAGGCTCCAGGAAGTTTAATAGCAAGGCTAATTTCAAGTCTCTGGTATTTAGGGAGTGATGATACAGTCCATGGATTATCTGAATCCCTTACTGTACCTGCTCTTCTGGTAGGTTACATGCTTCTTGAATGTCAGTCTCTTCACTGTAGGGGTGACTGATGTACAGTAGTACTGTTGTTCATCCTTTAGAAGAGGAACAATGATATCATAAGTGATGTCTTGACTTATGTGTGAATTTGATTTAAATGAGGTAGAGTTGCACAAAGTCATCAGCCTCACACTCTCCTCCAGTCATCAATGTCTAGGGGTAAGACAAAAGACAATAATATAATTGGTAATGACCTGAGCTGCATCTTTGATGTCTGACCAAGCTCTAGGCACTCCTTAGAGTCTGCCTCATGGCCATTGGAAAGAGTTGTTCTCATCTTCCCATTCCACTTGGGGAAGTCTTTGTATGCTTGGGGTAGACATCCCCCTAATTCACCAATGGCTTGAAATCTGTTGGTTACCCTCAACCTGGTTTCACCCATCTCCTGAGACAGGTTTATCTTACCAGATAGGACTGTTATGTATGTTACAGCTTCCTGGAGCCACAAGTGAAAATTTCCTGCTAGATAGATATCAAAAGTGGATGAACAACCCTGAAAAATGCTTGTATGTTTTAGGTTGTAAGCTCCTTGAGGGAAGGGATTATCTTTTGCTTCTTTTTTATATCTCCAGGGCACATAATCAATCAAAATAAATATTTATTGATCTATTGGTAATAGCTAGTATTTACATAGAAATCTTAAGATTTGCATTATAAATATCATCTCATTTTATCCTTACAATAATTCTAGCTATTAGATGCTATTATTTCCCCTCATCTTACCCATGAGGAAACAGGCTGGGGAACTTTTAGTGACTTATCCAAATATTAATGATTCATTAAGTGTCTGAGGCTGAATTTGAATGCAGGTGTTCAATACTCTCTCTCCTCTGTACCACCTAGGATCCACACTATTCATTCAGTAGTGAAAAAGTCCTGTCCTAAGAATCAGAACTTTGGTTCTAACTCTAGCTCATTCACTTAATAGTAGAATCAGAAACCATCCAGTCTAACCTTTACAATCTAGTAACCAGTAATCTCCCTGAGGGCAGGAGTCCTGGCTCTTTACATATTAGATCTTTTCAATGTCCCCCATAGTATTTTGTACATAGTAAAGGCTAACTTCAGCAGGAGTTTGTTTATTATTGATGACAACAAATGACTTAACTCCTCTGGGACTCAGTTTCCCAATCTGTAAAAATGGGGAAGAGGAGCTTGAGATGTTTGGAACTCTAATAGTCTATGATGGAGTATGTAAACAAAATTGCCTAGTAGGGAAATTAAGACTCCCCACTGTGCCTACCTCAGTGCTTAGCAAAAAATTGACATCCAATAAATATTTAGTGAATGAATCTATTGAAAGAATCATGTTATTTTGTCCCCAGGCCAGCTCTCCCTAGCACTGTTTGGTTAGGTCCTTTATCAAAGGGAAAAACAAGGTGAACTCAGATCCTTCAATTTTGCCTCTTGTTAGCAGTTCTGGTAAAAGGTTGTGTGGGGAGGAGGTTGGAGCTCTTGGCTAAAATTAGACTTTTGGATTCTTCATGCTTTCTGTGTCCCCCATTAGGAAGGATAATTGACAGTGGGCCAGAGTTTAAAGGAATTAGAATTATGTTTCTTCCTCCCAACTTGTGCACTGTGTTCCTTTAACACTACACCCAGGGGTGCATTTTTAAATCCTGGGACCTGGAAGGGAAAGTCTCCTTATCCTTTGTTAATAAATGGCCCCTTCCTTTTTTCATATGAAACCTCTTCTTCATTTCTTCTACAAGTCTCCCTCCCAATCCTTGTCTTTCTCTTCTTCCCCTTTCTCTGTCCTCTCTTTGCTTACTTTGTTGCTTTCTGTGAGTATTTCTTACTTTTCTTATAGCATTTTATTTTTCCAATTCTATGTAAAGATAATTTTTAACTTTCATTTTTAATTGGTATTTTATTTTATTTTTCTAATTACATGTTACAAAAGTTTTTCAACATTCCTCCACATACATATGCATATTTTTAAGTTACATAATTTCCTTTCACCCTCCCTTCCCACCCCCTCTTGGAGGAAGTCAGGTGAATATTGTGCATACACATTTGTGTTTAACATATTTCTAGATTAGTCATTTTTGATATGAGGAATTAGGATTAAGGGAGCAGGAAAAAACCATGAGATAAGAAAGAAATACATAATAGAAACTTTTAAAAAGTGAAAGATGAGTTCATTCAGATTCTGTAGGTTTTTGTTTTGTTTTATTTTTCTTCCTCTGGATTATCCATAGCCAGTCCATAGCATTATCCATAGCCAGTCTCCTAGGGCTGTCCTAGGTCTCTGAACTTCTAAGAGGAGCTGCATCCATTAAGGTTGATCAACTCATAATGAGCATTCATTTTTACAAAAGTTTGAGTTCCAAATTTTTTCTCTCCCTTTTCTTTTTCCTAAAACAGTTAGACAATTTGACATATGTTATATATGTGCAATCATGAAAAACATATTTCCATATTAGCCATGTTGTGAAAGAAGAAATAGACTATAGGAAGAAAATGCACAAAAAAGCAAAAATATTATTGCTTCAATCCACATTCAGAGTCCATAAGTTCTTTTGTGAAGGTGGATAGCATTTTTCTTCATTGTGCTTTATAATTGGTGTTGGTTTTTTCCAGCTCTTTCCTCCTTGTCTCCTGATCAGCCTGGTTCCCAGGATGGTCCAGGGATGACCAGGCCTTTCTTGGGTTTGCTAAAGAAAAGACAACAGAACAAACTTTAGACTAAAAAAGTCTGGAAATACTTCATCACTGGAAGGTTGAAGCTATTTATGGTGCTGACGGATCCCTCTCTGGGGCCTTTTCTCTGACAGGGGAAGAGAAACCATGTCTCAGTGTCCCCAGGGAAGCCATAGGGTGCTAGGCTTTTAGGAAACTTTGACTATTTCTTTCCCAGTGTAATAGCACTATTTCTGAGCTGATGAGATGTCCTTGAATTGATAGCACCCCCTAAGCTCAGAACAGCTGGGATGATGATTCCAACTTCTTGATAGAATTTTTCCTGATGTGTAAAGGAGACAATCTCAGGAACAGCAATAATAAGCATTTGAGTAGTGTTTATTTTATTTTTAGAGGCCATCAGTATTAAGTGACTTCCTCAGGGTCACACAGCTAGTAAGTTTTTGAAGCCAGGTCCTTTTGCCTCCAGTTCTTTGTCCTGTGCCACCTATTTGCTCCTGGATAATGGGTTTTTTCCCAGTTTTTTTACAAGGCAATGGGGTTAAGTGACTTGCCCAAGGCACACAGCTAGATAATTATTATGTGTCTGAGGTTGGATTTGAACTTAGGTCCTCCTGACTCCAGGGCCCAGTGCTCTATTTACTGCACCATGAGTCACCCCACCTTGGGATAGTGTTTAAAGAAAGGGTTGCAAAGCACTTTGCAAATATCATCTCATTTTATCCTCACAACAATCTTATTATCACCATTTTTCAGATGAGGAAATTGAGGCAGATAGTTGTTAAGTGGCCAGGATCACACAATTAGCAATTTTTTGAAGTTAGATTTAAGTTCAAGTTTTCCTGATTCCAGGATTTAGGTGGTTGGAACCAGATTTGGAGCTCTTACCTCCACATATCCCATTTTTAGCCAATAGACCCAACTTTAGATGTGAGGAAAGGAATATGAGAGTCTGTTGCTATTAAGATGGAAGAGAAAATTAATCTTCTTTCCTCTACCACCACAAAAGAGTCTGTATGTCCTAGTGAGAGAATTAGGGTGGAAGGAGACCTGGTCTTGGATGTAGTTCCTGCCAATGGGCATTAACAATCACTTAAACTTTCTGGACCTCAGATTCTTCATGTATGATACCTTGACCAGTATGACTACAAATAGAGAGAATATGTGAGTGTCTTGGTTAACAGGGAAACATATACTTGAAGAATAGTCAGTTTTCTTCTTTCTTGGATAGAAATTTTCTGTATAGAATTAGAAACACCCAAATAACACGAGGCAGCATGTTTTAGGAGAAAGAAGGCTTTCAAGTTCAAATATTGACTCTTTAGTTGCTTGTGTGGCCTTGTGGAAAATCACTCCATTTTTCTTGACTTCAGTTTCCTTAGCTGTAAAATGAGGGAATTGAACTAGGTAATTTCTAAATCCCTTTCTAGATTCTAGGATCTCATAATGGCACTTTGGATATAGGGTGGGTTCTGGGTGAAAATTCTTTTGTTTGCTCTTCATTGTTATTGTATCTTCATTCTTCAGAATTCTTCCCTATTCTCTATACTCTTCTGCCTCCCAAGATAATCTACTCCTCTTCTTTATCCTCTCTCTCTCTCACATACACACATATAAACTCTCACACACAATTTGTCTCAAAGGGATTAACCATCATTGGAGAGCAAAAAACCGGGCAAATCATGTTATTTTCATCCCTGCTCTACCCAGAAACCTACGTGGGGAGCATTAAATTAAAATGAAGATTTGGGGCAGTTTTGGAAGGGAGGGTCACAAAAAAGCAACTCAAAGGATGTGTATAAATCAGGGAGGTTAGGGGCTTTGTCATCTTGCTGATTGTATGTGGGGGTTGGCAGGGCTATATGTGTGTATTACATACATAATTACACAATGCACATACCACATACATATAATATACACAGATAACACACCTATATGAATATCACATGTATAAATGCATGCAACATATAAATACACCCATGAATACATGTAAACATACATATATCTCCCTTTATTTTATACATATATACATTTATATGGAGAGAGAGAAAACAAGATGATGAGCATAATAGGTAGTGATGAAACTAGATGTTGTGTGCTTTTGACTCCTTGAGAAGATATGCTCTCTTTTCTGCTAAAGGACTTGAACATGCATAGTCCACCTACTTTAGCACTGGCTGACCATTGAGTCAACTCTTCCCTGACCTGACTAAACCAGAGCCCTCATTCTCCACCATTTTCCTCTTTTTTTTTTGCAAGGCAATAGGGTTAAGTGGCTTGCCCAAGGCCACACAGCTAGATAATTATTAAGTGTCTGAGACCGGATTTGAATTCAGGGACTCCTGATTCCAGGGCCGGTACTCTACACCATTTCCCTCTTTGAGTCACTTGATGGTTTCTTCCTAATCCTATCCCATATGCTTCTTCACTCATTTTTCTTGTGTTCTAATTCTGGCTCATCTCTAGTATGACAAAGCTGATGTGACTGAGGAGGTTCTGGGGACACCTTGGTCCCTTCCTCAGTCATACTTTTGGGGAGCATTAGTGAGAAGTCAGAGATTAGAGTCTGAAGCAGATAACCCTCATCTCTGCTTGAAAAACCAGTCTCAGCCCTTAATTCAGCCTGATGTTACCAGAGGAGGCATCCTGTGGAGCTGCTCTGGACCTGTCAGTCTCTCTTCTTCCCTTGCCCTAAGTCTGTCCTGACCCAGCTCTAGGTTCGAACTCACATGATCTCAGGAATGTAGAAGCTCCAAGGGTTTCCAAACTTGGAACCCTTAGAGGATTCCAAATTTAAAGGAAGGGTCCTGACAATATTTGTTGTCCTTCGGAAACAGCATTAGCTATACTATGTTATCTCCACTTAGTTGGAACAGGAAATTAAAGTTGGAAACTACCAGATGATCAGATGGAGAGATGTTCACTGAGGCAGCTACTCTAGCAGGCAAGCAGATCCTTCTCAAGGAATGGGAAGAGAACAAGATAAAACAGAACGGGAAAGGGAGGGTGGGATGAAAGAGCAAGGTACTAGACTAAGAAGATGCCCAGAAAGTGGAGCTGGGAGTGAAGGGGACCATCGTTGTTGCAAATGGAAAGGGCAGGCACTAATCAGGAAATGGGGGGGGGCGGCAGCAGATGTTTATCTAATGTGATGAGTTGGTTAGTGAGGAGATTGAAAAAAAAAGTCCAGAGAGTTGAGCTTGGGAGTGAAGGGGGAATGAAGGGGATGGATTGAGCTCCTCCCTTTGTCTTCTATATCTCCCTGCTTCTCTTTCCCCGTCTCAGCAGAGCCTCATGCTGGTGTCCCAGAAGGGCTCCTGTCCCTTCCTTCAACTCAAAGTCACATTTTTGAACCACTAACCCGGGTTTGCAGCCTTGCTTGAAGCCCTGACAGCTCCCCAGAAGAGCTGGGGAGGAGGTGAGGGGAGAGAACCAGATAAGCTGAGCCCGGGGCTTCAGGATTCCTCCACTACTGCTTCTTGGGAGGCGATGGTGACAGCTTCTCTAAGAGGGTCAGGGGTCAGAGGCCGGCAGGGTTCCAGGGATCCTGAGAAAATGTGCATCTGGAGGAAGGCAGCTGGAGGGAAACCGAGAGAGTGACAGGGAAGAGGGCAGCCAGGGAGTCACTGGGGGTGGGGGATGAGGGACGACAAGTCCAGGGCTTCTCAGACTCCAACTTCTCACAAACAGCCCAGAGTCCACGGCGTCGAATGTGGGACTGGAATGAGGATGCAGCTACCCAGGCAACCTGTCCAGGAGCACCAACATGGGAGATGCTTGAGGATAATGGAGCAATCCTCTTCAAAGTTCTTTTGCCATCTCTCATCTAGCTGAGCTTCACAATACCCCTATGATAAATGGCATTTCTATACATGGTTCAGTTTTTCAAAGCACTTTACATATATTATCTCATTGGAGCCTCATACCAGTCTCGTGAAGTGAAAGCTACTATAGTTACTGTTACCCTCATTCTATAGACAGGAAAACTGACAATGAGTATTAGATGAAACATTTAAATTTTTTTTAAATGAACAAAAATCTCTTTGCCTTTTTTTTTTTTACTTCTCTCTCTTTCCCCATTCCATTGGAAAAAAAAATAAAAGACAAAGCTTTTTTCACAAGTATACATGGGCAATTAAAACAAATTCCTGCATTAGCTGTATCTGAAAGTATATTTCATTCTGCACCCTCAGACCCTCCCCCCTTTTTGTTAGATTTTTCAAGGCAATGGGGTTAAGTGACTTGCCCAAGGCCACATGGCTAGGTAATTATTAAGTGTCTGAGGTCAGATTTGAACCCAGGTACTCCTGACTCCAAGGCCGGTGCTCTATCCACTGAGCCACCTAGCCACCCCAGACCATCCCCTTTTGACCAGGGAACTTCATCATCAGTAGACTCATGGTCAGAAAATAATTAATAATAATAATGCCTGCATCAATCAGCAAATGTCTATTAAGCACCTATGACATGCCAGAAACTATGTTAGGCCCTAAGAGTACAAAAACAAAAATGAAATTATTCTTAAGGAGAATAGTTCTATTGGGAAAAATAAGAATATACAAAAATATACCTAAATATACATATATATATATATATATATGTTTGTGTACCCATGACCAAATTGCATAATATGCGTACAAAATAGATTAAAGATCATTTTAATTGACATTCATAGGTAGAGGTAATTTCTTTGTTATAGGAAACTTCTGCATGTTGACACCTTTTCTGTAATTTAGGAGCATTTGCCTAGTACACAGAGAGGTTAAGAGACTTGCTCTGGTTCATGCAGAACTGTCATTTATATAATCCTTTAAAACCAGTAAGGCATTTAACATCCATCAACTTATTTGAGTCTCACAAAAAGCCTTCACACAAAGCCTTCTCACAAAATTCCTTCAGATTCTATTATTCACATTTTGCAGATAAGGAAACAGAGGCTGAAGTGATCCACTAATCAGTAAGTATCAGATGCAAGATTTTAATTTAGGTCTGCCTAAGTCACAGATTCTATACACTAACCACATACAATCTTGCCTCAAGAAATTTATGCAAGGGCTTAGAAATTTCTGGGAAAAAGAACATGCATGGATTTTCCCAGAGTGGTAGAGTTTACCCTGGAACTTTACTTTTCTCCTACTTGGATAAAGCAACTTCAGGTCTTTATAGTTGGATGTGTTTGGAAGGGAAAGTTGGGTCTCAGATGGGAGTTTGAATTTAGCACAGTAATGCTTCTAATAAATACTTCTCCTTGGACACTGGTTAACTGAAGGCAAGTTGTTAGACTTCCTTGAATCGTAAGTCATATATGTATGTAGTTTGCTGGTGGGACTTTTCATTGACTAATTGATTCATTTAGCCAATATTGATTGAATACCTACTTTGCATAAGGCTTTAGCCAGTGGTGAGATTTAAATAAATTGGCAACTGTTTCTCTATCCTAACTATAGTGCATACCATTCTCCTTGTTCTACTGTCTTTGTTCTGTATCAATTCATATTTTCCAATGTTTTTGTAAGTTTCTTGTATTTATTGGTGAAAGGACTAGATCAGTGGTGAGATTCAAATAAATTAACAACTGATTCCCTGTCCTAATGACTGCAGTCATACAAAATGATATAATGAAAGGTAGTTTAATATTTCATTCATTTAATACTCAAATAAGAACAATAAAATTGATACACAAAACTGGATTCTGTTATATTATTTACAGGAAGCAAATGTATCCTTATGGACCACAACAGCCAAAGTTGGAACATACACAGAACCAAAACTCATTCTACCTATTCTACCTATTCTAACTCTTTTTTTCTTCTACTTCCATGGCTTCTGAAATGGGCAATAAAATAACCCTTGAAATTTGTATATCTATTGGTTCAATTGTGTTCCAGTCTCCTATTGGTTTCACCATTCAGGGAATACCAGTGTACTCATATTATCTTGGGGAAATTCCGGGCATAACCCAAAGCGGAAACAAATGACAGCTTGTCACTCCTTGGTTGTTTGGCACTTTTTCTCTTTACTTTATATGTTTTTTTTATTGAAGTAACAAAAATGAGGGAGTTAAAATGTAATATTTCATCAATTTTCATATTTAAGAAATTAATAAATATTAGAAGCATAGTTCTGTCAATTTTTTTCACCTATGAACAGAATGAACATTACTGTGGATGTTAAGAAAATGTTGTTCTATAGATGTATGTTAAAAAAAAGAGTAAGGAATGTACATTTGTGATTTCCACATTGGGTGGCTGCCCAGGAACCCACCTTAGCAAGAACCCTGATTAAAACAAGTGCCGTTTTAATAACCAGTTCTCTGAACTCAACATAAAATTAGGTATAGGT
The DNA here is from genome assembly GCF_037893015.1 of Macrotis lagotis. Classification (NCBI taxonomy): domain Eukaryota; kingdom Metazoa; phylum Chordata; class Mammalia; order Peramelemorphia; family Peramelidae; genus Macrotis; species Macrotis lagotis. The sequence continues at coordinate 156,872,961 of NC_133658.1, forward strand.
TCTGCCAAACTGCTGCAAACTGGCTGAATCCCACCACTACCTGTAGGGTTCAGCTAGGCCTCTGGTTTGAGTAAGTCTAGGAATTGTCTCCATATTCCATTTTCATATGAGTATTTCCTCCCCTTAACAGTGGGAGGGTCTTCAACTTTCAGAATTATTGTTGCCCAATATAGATAGATCCAGAGGTTTTCCAGGCTTATAAGAGAAGGCAAGTAGATTTCTCAGCTCTGTCTCTGCCTCTGTCTCTGTTTCTGGTCCCCGCCCTTGCCCTGGTCCCCCATCCTATGCTTTGGGGAAAAGGTCTGTCATCATTTATTCTGGTCATCATTCTTTCCCCCCTCTTCTTCTTGCTTCTTTCCATGGGACCAGGGGCCAGGGGACAAGAGGGTGAATGAAAAAGGAAATATTCAAGGTGCCTTGCCAGTTTTGCTATAAGCTGGCTTTGCATGACCCCAAAGCATCACATAACAAACCAGGTGGCCAATCACTTAGTAGTATTGTAGACTCTAAGGGTCTAAAAATACAGTAGTAATTCCCCCTAGGACGTGTTAAAAAGTTCTTAGAAAAAGTCTTTTCTTTGGGTTAAGATTTGTAGACCTCAGTAAAAGGAAGGGGTTGGATGAGATAGACTCTGAGGTCTTCTCAGAGGATCTTGTGATCCCATGTCTCTCATGTTTAGGGTATCCCCAACTCCTTCCATCTCCTCACTATTCCAGGTAGGATTAAGATTAAAATCCAGTCTCCAGGATTCTCTGTTGCTTTAGCAACCAACATTTAACAAAGATTTAGGGAGCACCTCATTATGTGCAAATCCCTGGGAGAAAGGCAAAGATGAATAATAAAAAAAAGTCTGTCTTCATGGTACTTATAGTTTAGAAGGACAGATGGGGCTGATGGACATATAATGGTCATACAAAAGAGCCTGTAATAAGAGAGGTAGGAGCAAGGGAATCAAAGGAAAGATCATTTCCTCCTGGGAAGAATCAAGGAAGCCTTCCAGAAGGTGGAATTTGAGCAAGGTCTTAAAGGATGAGCAGGTTTTAGATAAATGGAGTGGAGGAAGACTCACAGATTAAAAGATTTAAAGTTAGAAGAGACCTCAGAAGCCAATTAACCCAATGTCCTCATTCTATAGATGAAGAGCTGTGGCAGAGATGAGATTTGCTTATCAAAAGGAGCATCCAGAATTCAAACCTAGGACTTCTGATTGGGACCCCAGAGGAAATGAGCTTAGGAGGGGACTGGGTGTGGCAGAAAAGGACGTGTCCAAGCTGTGGCCTGAGTGTGGGCTCCTTCACGTCTGAGATGGTCTTAGAGTGCACCCCTGAGGGCAGAGAAGGAGGCCCAGGGCGGCTGAGGTCTGGAGTGGCCAGCTTCCACCCCAGTTCCGTAGGCGTGTAGATAAAAATAAGATGAGATGTCAGGATCTCCTGTCTCCAGGAAGTCAAGATGAACGATGGGTATCAGGGGACTAGCTCAACATAGGAGGAGGGGAGGCCATAAGCAGAGGGACTCGGACAAACATGTTTGTTTATTATTCTTCTCCCTGGCGCTGAAATCCCTGAGGCTGCTCTCTCTCTCTCTCTCTCTCTCTCTCTCTCTCTCTCTCTCTCTCTCTCTCGGAAGGGAAATGTCTCTATCAGACCTGCAGTAACTCAAAGGCTTCTCAATTCCCTGCCCCCTCTTTTCCCCATTGCTCTGCATGATCCGGTCAGATCTAAGCAGTCATTACACAAGAGGTGATAGGTGCTGTACTCTGCCCTGGTCAACCCACATCTGGAGTTGAGTGTTCTGTCCAGGGTGTCCCATCTTAGCATGGACACCAATAAGTTGGAGAGTGTCCAGAGAAAGGAGACGAGAATGATGGAGGGCCCTGAGACCACAGTGGAAGGAACTGGATGTGCTTACCCTAAAGTGGAGAAGATTTAGGAGAGACATGATAACTACCTTCAAGTGTCTGAAAGGCTGTCCCATGGAAGATGAATTAGGCTGGCTCTGCTTGGCCTCAGAAAGAAGAATTAGGAGCATCCAGTACAAGTTGTAATGAGACAGATTTAGGCTCAAGGGGAAAAAAGGAAAAAAAAGGAAAAGATAAAAACAAAGTCTTAAGAATAATAGCTGCTCTACAGTAGAATGGGTGACTGGGGAAGATGGTGAACAACCTTTATTGAAACTCTTCAAGCAGAAATGAGAACACATGGTGGGGAGGGTGATTTTTGGACAGCCAGGTTGGAATGAGATGATTTATGAGGTTCCTCCATCTCTGAGATGTTCTAGCCCTTTAGTATGGGGAGAATCTAAAGTTGCTAGAATTCACATTCTTCCTGGAGGAAGAGGAGTCCCTGACAAACAGAATTTCATAGGATTTCTCACCCATAAAACTGGGATAATAATAATGCCTACCTTCTAGGATTGTTGTGAGGAGTAAGTAAATGAACACATGAAAAGCATTTTGCAAACCTTCAACACCTTGTTATTGATATTATATGTCATTATCATATTGTTGATGTTGTTATGAAAGCTGAAAGGGGGTCTTAGAAATAATTTAGTGTAATCCCCTAATTTTAAGGATGATAGGGTCCTGTTCTTGGTCCTGCGTCTCTCTATGACTTTGGCAGATAGTCCTCAGTTCAGTTAAAGAGTGGCTTGTGTGTTATTATTTTTTCTTTTTAAATTTCAAATTTAACAAATACCAAATAAGATGATCATGAATCAGAACAGAAAAAGAGGACATGAAGTCTCAAATATGTATTATAAACAGCTTGCATTTCTCTTTAAGAAAACAATATATTCAACATGTATTCTCCAAAACTGTCCTGCTTGTCCTTCTGAACTTCTATTCTCTTCTATGCGTTTTATATGGTTCAGTGATCCTTTTTTCTCACTTAAAATTTCTTTCTTGTAACCCCATCATTAAATTCTGTAACTCTCAACTAAGATCTACTACCTCCAACTGAAAAATAAAATAAATAAAACTGGACGGATGATTTATGAATATTATTGTCAAGTTCTGCTTTTCTTTTTTATATTTTATTTTATTTAAAATTTTTACTCTAGTTACATGTAAAAGGAAGTTTCAACATTTACTTCCAAAACCTTGAGTTTCAAATTCTCTCTCTTCCTTCCACCCCATTCCTCACATTGAGAAAGCAAGTTTCTTGGTGTAGATTAAAAATGTGTAGTCATGAAACACACTACTACAATAGTCATATTGTAAAAGTAAACATAATCCTCCCTGTCCAAAGAAAGAAACCTCAAGAAAAATAAAGTGAAGGAAAAAAAAAGTGTGCTTCAGTCTGTTTTTAGACATCACCAATTCTTTCTTTGGGATGGATAGCAATCTTGATCATAAGTCCATTAGTGAAATTGCTTCATTACTTTTTTTTTTTTTACCACAGATAATATTGTGTTATCCTGACTGTAGCTCCATGATATTCAAATTGTTTCTGACTAATGGCAATAATTTTCTCCTTGATTTGGGAGTTCTAAAATTTGGCTATAATATTCCAGGTGGCTTTCATTTTGGGATATCTTTCAGAAGGTGATCTGTGGATTCTTTCAGTCTCTAGTTTACCCTAGGCTACTAGGATAACAGGGCAGTTTTCCTGGGGAATTTCTTGAAAAATGAAGTCTAGGGTCTTTTTTTAGGTCATGACTTTCAGGTAGTCTGATAATTTTGAAATTATCTCTTCTAGATTTATTTTCCAGGTCAGTTGTTTTTCCAATGAGGTATTTCACATTTTCTTTTAGTTTTTCATTCTTTTGGTTTTGTTTTGTTTCTTGATTTCTTACAAAGTCATAAGCTTTCCTTAGCTACATTCTACATTTGAAAAGAGTTATTTTCTTCAGAGAGCTTTTGTATCTCCTTTTCCATCCGGCCAATTCTATTTTTTTAAGACATTCTTTTCCTCATTGACCTTTCAGCCTGCTTTTTCCATTTGACCTAAACTAGTTTTTAACATGTTGTTTTCTTCTACATTTTTTTTGTATCTCCTTCACCAAGCTGCTGACTTGGTTTTCATGATTTTCCTGCATTGTTCTCATTTCTTTTCCCAATTTTTTCTCTACCTCCTTTACTTGATTTTCAAAATCTTTTTTGAGTTCTTCCAAAGCCTGAGACCAATTCATATTTTTCTTGGAGGCTTTGGATACAGAAGCTTTGACTTTGCCATCCTTCTTCTAAGTGTGTATTTTGATCCTCAAAGTAGACCAAAGTATTTGTCATTTCCCCAGCCTGGGACTTTATTTTAACTCTTTGTTAAGATGGGTCTCTGTTCCAGGGTAGAGGATGCTCTGTCCCAAGCTTTTGAGGGTTTTTGCAGATGTTTTCTGGGACATCCTTTCCCTCAGGGTCCTCAATTCCTCCAAGGTCTTATGAGAGATTTTGACTGCTCTCCTGGCTTATGCTCTGGTCTGTTAATGACCACAAGCACTCCCCTCTGCCCTGGAACTGTGAGGAAAATCCCTCCCCACATATGGCAGTAAAGCTTCTTTTCCTGAGATGGGGGATCTCAGACTGCAACCTGAATCTGAGAATGAGCAAAGTCATGGAGTCCTGTCCCAGGGTTAGCAGAGAGACCTCTGCAGTCTCCCTTGACTCCTTTACCTTTGGTGGGCTGAAATTTTTCAAAGCATCTGCCAGATGGTTCCATGCTGGGTGGCTCCCCAAACCCATTTCCAGTTCCCAACCATGGCTGTGCTGAGGTCTGTGCTGGACTAGGTTCTGCACTCACTCTAATATGACAGAGTTTTCCCGCTGCTCTTCTTAATTGTCCTTGGCTATCTCTTGGCTGAGAAGTCTAGAAACTAGTATTGCTCCCATGGACCCAGCCACCCCCAGCATCTAGTACCCCCAAGGGACCCCAGGAACCCAGTGGGCTCCTCCTGGGTGACTGGAGCCAGTTCTCTTGGCACAACTGGTCTGCACTGTAGACTTTTCCTAACCCTGGTCCAATAGACCTTTATTGTGGATCTTCCAAGTAGAGTCTTGGGTGGGAAAATTGTTTTACTCAGTCTCTTAGTGGGTTCTGCCACTCTAGAATTTGGTTAGAGTCATTGTTTAAAGGTATTTGGAGTGGTCTGGGGGAAAGTTTGTAGGAATTCATGCCTTTATTCTGCCATCTTGGCTCCACCTCCCAAGTTCTACTTTTCCTCAAATATTTCATAAATTATTTTGTTTCCATTCCCACAACCTTTATTAGGACTTGCCTGGGCTATTTCAAATTGAATACTAATCAGATCTGGTCTCCTTGCCACCTGTCTCTTTCCTGAATATACATCTTTTACAGTAAATCTTTCCCCTTTCTTTTATTTTCTATTTTCCCCTCAGGTAACTTGTTTGTAAATATGTATATATTTGTTGTTTGTCATTACCATTAGATTATTATCAACTCTTGGAGGACAGGGATGAACTTTTCCTTCTTTTTTTAATCCCCAAACCAAAAACAGAGGTGACACATAATAGGCACTTAACAAATGATTTAGTGATTAACACACAGATATTCCTAGAGAACTCCAATTATGTTACTTTCCTGCTCAAAATTCTTGAGTGGTTTTCTATTGACTGCCAAACAAATTTCAAACCCTTTGCCAAACAATTATGATCCATCCTAATTTACTTCTTAGCAACTTTGCAGTCTTATCTCCCTTATTCTCCTACCTAGAATCATACAAAATTAGAGATGGGAAGGGGTTATCTCATCTACATTTACTCTATCATCTTGGCTCTGCCTCTAGAGGCCATCTAGTCTAACTCATAGATGAAGCAGAAATTACCTCTTCAACGTCTTTGACATAGGTTCTTCCAGACTACTTGAAGACACTACCTATGTGGACCTCAATATTTTCCAAGGCCACAGATTCCTCTTTATTTAAACTCTAATAGACAAATTTCCCTTATTTTTAGCCTAAATATTTGTCTCTGCAACCTATTTTCACTGGTCCTATTTCCCAAATAATGTCTGATTCCTCTTCAAGATGAAAACTCTTCATATATTTGAAGATTGCTCTCAGGTCACTTCAGTTCTTTAGTTTCCAGGTTACATATCCCAGAATCCTTCAATTGATCTTCCTATAATATAGTTTCAAGTCTCTCAACATTCTGACCCCTCTCCTTCCTAAAATGTGGTACCAAGAACTGACTCAATACTCCAAACATTTTCTAATCAAAGTAGAATACAGAGAAACGATCACTCCCAGTGTTCTAAATATTCTACTTCTTTTAATGCAGTCTACAATCCTATTATCTTTTTTTGGAAATTATTCACTCAAATTGAGTCTGTAGTTCTCTAAAACATTAAATTCTTTCCATATAAATTTTGATCTACTTATCTGTCCCCTATCTTTTTCTTCTTAGTTTCATTTTAGGAATCCACATATAGGACTTTACATTGATCCCTATTATATTTCATCTTTTCAACTCAATCTATTATTTCTTTCTGCCAAGATCTTTTCAGATCTAAGTTTTGTCATCCTGCTCAGTGTCATCTGCAAATTTGATGAGCATGCAGAGTAGTTGGTAAAAAAAATTGTTGAACAAAACAGGGCTAAGGGCAGAGTCATGTGGCCCTCCATGGGGGAAGTTGTAGGGAGGCAGATGGCTACAGACCTTTCTCCAGGTTTACATCAATCCCTTAATCAGCACTCTTTGGATCCAGTCAGTCAACCTGTTCTAAGTTCGCTTAACTCTACTATCTTCCAGCTGACACCTATCCATCTTGCCAGTAAGGATAGTGTGAGATATTTTGTAAAATGCCTTCATGAAATCCAGGCATACTATATAGTTAGAAACTGGTAAATTGGATTTAACTGATCTACCAGTTTTATAATTTTGATGCTATTTTTTAAAGTAATGAGATTTCCTGGCATAAATTTTAATATAATATAATTTAATTTTTTATGGACCAGTCATATGGTTTCATTAATAAAGGAATCTCTCAGAATGAAGACTCCCTTCACCAATGCAAGTTAAGCATCAACTCTGCAGATTTTAGTCAAGATTTGCCTGGGACACAGAGAGATTAAATGACTGGCCATAAGTCATGCAACCAGTGTATTTCAGAAGCAGATCTTGAATTTAGGTCTCTCTGAAGGCTCTCTACCCAGTATGTCTTATAATGCTTCTTGCTTAATGATGATTGTGTGTGTGTGTGTGTGTGTGTGTGTGTGTGTGTGTGTGTGTGTGTGTTTGTGTGTGTGTGTATGTGTAGTGTCAACAATTCTTCTTCCAACTACTTGCAAACCATTCTTTTGAAATCTGTCAGGAATCAAAGTCAAGTTTCTTGGGCTATAGTTTGAAGAATCAACTTTCTTTTCCTTTTTAAGATGATACCAATACTTATCTATCTACAGTATGGTGGGATCTTTCCTTTTAACAATTGTCCAAAGACTGTCAATAATATTTTAGGAATCCTATATGCCAGTTCTTTCATTATATTTGGACAATAGTTGACAGGGACCTGGTGAAATAATTGACGAGAGTATGGTTTATTTTGATCCACTTTTGGGGGATATTTCATTCATTTAGTCATCATTTTCATTTTCTTACTCATTCCAAAGACTCTGGTAAAGAGAACAAGCAAATTTCTATAATCTACTGTCATCACCCCTACTATCCTTTCTCTCTTGGTGACCTCATTGGGTCCCAAGTGTTCAATGACCTCTTCTCTGTGGATGACTCTTGAATTTGTATATCCATCTCTAATCTCTCTCTTGAACTCCAGTCTCACATTATCAACTACCTGCTGGACATTGCCCAAGTCATAGGATCATAGAATTTAAGAATTGGAAGGAACCTCAGTGGTTATCTTAGTTGAATCTATACAGGATCCCTGAGGCTGCTCTCTCTCTCTCTCTCTCTCTCTCTCTCTCTCTCTCTCTCTCTCTCGGAAGGGAAATGTCTCTATCAGACCTGCAGTAACTCAAAGGCTTCTCAATTCCCTGCCCCCTCTTTTCCCCATTGCTCTGCATGATCCGGTCAGATCTAAGCAGTCATTACACAAGAGGTGATAGGTGCTGTACTCTGCCCTGGTCAACCCACATCTGGAGTTGAGTGTTCTGTCCAGGGTGTGCACATCTTAGCATGCACGCCAATAAGTTGGAGAGCGTCCAGAGAAAGGAGACGAGAATGATGGAGGGCCCTGAGACCACAGTGGAAGGAACTGGATGTGCTTATCCTAAAGTGGAGAAGATTTAGGAGAGACATGATAACTACCTTCAAGTGTCTGAAAGGCTGTCTATAGGCTGGCTCTGCTTGGCCTCAGAAAGAAGAATTAGGCATCCAGTACAAGTTGTAATGAGACAGATTTAGGCTCAAGGGGAAAAAAGGAAAAAAAAGGAAAAGATAAAAACAAAGTCTTAAGAATAATAGCTGCTCTACAGTAGAATGGGTGACTGGGGAAGATGGTGAACAACCTTTATTGAAACTCTTCAAGTAGAAATGAGAACACATGGTGGGGAGGGTGATTTTTGGACAGCTAGGTTGGAATGAGATGATTTATGAGGTTCCTCCATCTCTGAGATGTTCTAGCCCTTTAGTATGGGGAGAATCTAACGTTGCTAGAATTCACATTCTTCCTGGAGGAAGAGGAGTCCCTGACAAACAGAATTTCATAGGATTTCTCACCCATAAAACTGGGATAATAATAATGCCTACCTTCTAGGATTGTTGTGAGGAGTAAGTAAATGAACACATGAAAAGCATTTTGCAAACCTTCAACACCTTGTTATTGATATTATATGTCATTATCATATTGTTGATGTTGTTATGAAAGCTGAAAGGGGGTCTTAGAAATAATTTAGTGTAATCCCCTAATTTTAAGGATGCTAGGGCCCTGTTCTTGGTCCTGCGTCTCTCTATGACTTTGGCAGATAGTCCTCAGTTCAGTTAAAGAGTGGCTTGTGTGTTATTATTTTTTCTTTTTAAATTTCAAATTTAACAAATACCAAATAAGATGATCATGAATCAGAACAGAAAAAGAGGACATGAAGTCTCAAATATGTATTATAAACAGCTTGCATTTCTCTTTAAGAAAACAATATATTCAACATGTATTCTCCAAAACTGTCCTGCTTGTCCTTCTGAACTTCTATTCTCTTCTATGCGTTTTATATGGTTCAGTGATCCTTTTTTCTCACTTAAAATTTCTTTCTTGTAACCCCATCATTAAATTCTGTAACTCTCAACTAAGATCCCCTACCTCCAACTGAAAAATAAAATAAATAAAACTGGACGGATGATTTATGAATATTATTGTCAAGTTCTGCTTTTCTTTTTTATATTTTATTTTATTTAAAATTTTTACTCTAGTTACATGTAAAAGGAAGTTTCAACATTTACTTCCAAAACCTTGAGTTTCAAATTCTCTCTCTTCCTTCCACCCCATTCCTCACATTGAGAAAGCAAGTTTCTTGGTGTAGATTAAAAATGTGTAGTCATGAAACACACTACTACAATAGTCATATTGTAAAAGTAAACATAATCCTCCCTGTCCAAAGAAAGAAACCTCAAGAAAAATAAAGTGAAGGAAAATGTGCTTCAGTCTGTTTTTAGACATCACCAATTCTTTCTTTGGGATGGATAGCAATCTTGATCATAAGTCCATTAGTGAAATTGCTTCATTACTTTTTTTTTTACCACAGATAATATTGTGTTATCCTGACTGTAGCTCCATGATATTCAAATTGTTTCTGACTAATGGCAATAATTTTCTCCTTGATTTGGGAGTTCTAAAATTTGGCTATAATATTCCAGGTGGCTTTCATTTTGGGATATCTTTCAGAAGGTGATCTGTGGATTCTTTCAGTCTCTAGTTTACCCTAGGCTACTAGGATAACAGGGCAGTTTTCCTGGAGAATTTCTTGAAAAATGAAGTCTAGGGTCTTTTTTTAGGTCATGACTTTCAGGTAGTCTGATAATTTTGAAATTATCTCTTCTAGATTTATTTTCCAGGTCAGTTGTTTTTCCAATGAGGTATTTCACATTTTCTTTTAGTTTTTCATTCTTTTGGTTTTGTTTTGTTTCTTGATTTCTTACAAAGTCATAAGCTTTCCTTAGCTACATTCTACATTTGAAAAGAGTTATTTTCTTCAGAGAGCTTTTGTATCTCCTTTTCCATCCGGCCAATTCTATTTTTTTAAGACATTCTTTTCCTCATTGACCTTTCAGCCTGCTTTTTCCATTTGACCTAAACTAGTTTTTAACATGTTGTTTTCTTCTACATTTTTTTTTGTATCTCCTTCACCAAGCTGCTGACTTGGTTTTCATGATTTTCCTGCATTGTTCTCATTTCTTTTCCCAATTTTTTCTCTACCTCCTTTACTTGATTTTCAAAATCTTTTTTGAGTTCTTCCAAAGCCTGAGACCAATTCATATTTTTCTTGGAGGCTTTGGATACAGAAGCTTTGACTTTGCCATCCTTCTTCTAAGTGTGTATTTTGATCCTCAAAGTAGACCAAAGTATTTGTCATTTCCCCAGCCTGGGACTTTATTTTAACTCTTTGTTAAGATGGGTCTCTGTTCCAGGGTAGAGGATGCTCTGTCCCAAGCTTTTGAGGGTTTTTGCAGATGTCTTCTGGGACATCCTTTCCTTCAGGGTCCTCAATTCCTCCAAGGTCTTATGAGAGATTTTGACTGCTCTCCTGGCTTATGCTCTGGTCTGTTAATGACCACAAGCACTCCCCTCTGCCCTGGAACTGTGAGGAAAATCCCTCCCCACATATGGCAGTAAAGCTTCTTTTCCTGAGATGGGGGATCTCAGACTGCAACCTGAATCTGAGAATGAGCAAAGTCATGGAGTCCTGTCCCAGGGTTAGCAGAGAGACCTCTGCAGTCTCCCTTGACTCCTTTACCTTTGGTGGGCTGAAATTTTTCAAAGCATCTGCCAGATGGTTCCATGCTGGGTGGCTCCCCAAACCCATTTCCAGTTCCCAACCATGGCTGTGCTGAGGTCTGTGCTGGACTAGGTTCTGCACTCACTCTAATATGACAGAGTTTTCCCGCTGCTCTTCTTAATTGTCCTTGGCTATCTCTTGGCTGAGAAGTCTAGAAACTAGTATTGCTCCCATGGACCCAGGCACCCCCAGCATCTAGTACCCCCAAGGGACCCCAGGAACCCAGTGGGCTCCTCCTGGGTGACTGGAGCCAGTTCTCTTGGCACAACTGGTCTGCACTGTAGACTTTTCCTAACCCTGGTCCAATAGACCTTTATTGTGGATCTTCCAAGTAGAGTCTTGGGTTGGAAAATTGTTTTACTCAGTCTCTTAGTGGGTTCTGCCACTCTAGATTTAAATAAATTGGCAACTGTTTCTCTATCCTAACTATAGTGCATACCATTCTCCTTGTTCTACTGTCTTTGTTCTGTATCAATTCATATTTTTTTCCAATGTTTTTTTGTAAGTTTCTTGTATTTATTGGTGAAAGGACTAGATCAGTGGTGAGATTCAAATAAATTAACAACTGATTCCCTGTCCTAATGACTGTAGTCATACAAAATGATATAATGAAAGATAGTTTAATATTTCATTCATTTAATACTCAAATAAGAACAATAAAATTGATACACAAAACTGGATTCTGTTATATTATTTACAGGAAGCAAATGTATCCTTATGGACCACAACAGCCAAAGTTGGAACATACACAGAACCAAAACTCATTCTACCTATTCTACCTATTCTAACTCTTTTTTTCTTCTACTTCCATGGCTTCTGAAATGGGCAATAAAATAACCCTTGAAATTTGTATATCTGTTGGTTCAATTGTGTTCCAGTCTCCTATTGGTTTCACCATTCAGGGAATACCAGTGTACTCATAATATCTTGGGGAAATTCCGGGCATAACCCAAAGCGGAAACAAATGACAGCTTGTCACTCCTTGGTTGTTTGGCACTTTTTCTCTTTACTTTATATGTTTTTTTTATTGAAGTAACAAAAATGAGGGAGTTAAAATGTAATATTTCATCAATTTTCATATTTAAGAAATTAATAAATATTAGAAGCATAGTTCTGTCAATTTTTTTCACCTATGAACAGAATGAACATTACTGTGGATGTTAAGAAAATGTTGTTCTATAGATGTATGTTAAAAAAAGAGTAAGGAATGTACATTTGTGATTTCCACATTGGGTGGCTGCCCAGGAACCCACCTTAGCAAGAACCCTGATTAAAACAAGTGCCGTTTTAATAACCAGTTCTCTGAACTCAACATAAAATTAGGTATAGGTTCTGCCAAACTGCTGCAAACTGGCTGAATCCCACCACTACCTGTAGGGTTCAGCTAGGCCTCTGGTTTGAGTAGGTCTAGGAATTGTCTCCATATTCCATTTTCATATGAGTATTTCCTCCCCTTAACAGTGGGAGGGTCTTCAACTTTGAGAATTATTGTTGCCCAATATAGATAGATCCAGAGGTTTTCCAGGCTTATAAGAGAAGGCAAGTAGATTTCTCAGCTCTGTCTCTGCCTCTGTCTCTGTTTCTGGTCCCCGCCCTTGCCCTGGTCCCCCATCCTATGCTTTGGGGAAAAGGTCTGTCATCATTTATTCTGGTCATCATTCTTTCCCCCCTCTTCTTCTTGCTTCTTTCCATGGGACCAGGGGCCAGGGGACAAGAGGGTGAATGAAAAAGGAAATATTCAAGGTGCCTTGCCAGTTTTGCTATAAGCTGGCTTTGCATGACCCCAAAGCATCACATAACAAACCAGGTGGCCAATCACTTAGTAGTATTGTAGACTCTAAGGGTCTAAAAATACAGTAGTAATTCCCCCTAGGACGTGTTAAAAAGTTCTTAGAAAAAGTCTTTTCTTTGGGTTAAGATTTGTAGACCTCAGTAAAAGGAAGGGGTTGGATGAGATAGACTCTGAGGTCTTCTCAGAGGATCTTGTGATCCCATGTCTCTCATGTTTAGGGTATCCCCAACTCCTTCCATCTCCTCACTATTCCAGGTAGGATTAAGATTAAAATCCAGTCTCCAGGATTCTCTGTTGCTTTAGCAACCAACATTTAACAAAGATTTAGGGAGCACCTCATTATGTGCAAATCCCTGGGAGAAAGGCAAAGATGAATAATAAAAAAAAGTCTGTCTTCATGGTACTTATAGTTTAGAAGGACAGATGGGGCTGATGGACATATAATGGTCATACAAAAGAGCCTGTAATAAGAGAGGTAGGAGCAAGGGAATCAAAGGAAAGATCATTTCCTCCTGGGAAGAATCAAGGAAGCCTTCCAGAAGGTGGAATTTGAGCAAGGTCTTAAAGGATGAGCAGGTTTTAGATAAATGGAGTGGAGGAAGACTCACAGATTAAAAGATTTAAAGTTAGAAGAGACCTCAGAAGCCAATTAACCCAATGTCCTCATTCTATAGATGAAGAGCTGTGGCAGAGATGAGATTTGCTTATCAAAAGGAGCATCCAGAATTCAAACCTAGGACTTCTGATTGGGACCCCAGAGGAAATGAGCTTAGGAGGGGACTGGGTGTGGCAGAAAAGGACGTGTCCAAGCTGTGGCCTGAGTGTGGGCTCCTTCACGTCTGAGATGGTCTTAGAGTGCACCCCTGAGGGCAGAGAAGGAGGCCCAGGGCGGCTGAGGTCTGGAGTGGCCAGCTTCCACCCCAGTTCCGTAGGCGTGTAGATAAAAATAAGATGAGATGTCAGGATCTCCTGTCTCCAGGAAGTCAAGATGAACGATGGGTATCAGGGGACTAGCTCAACATAGGAGGAGGGGAGGCCATAAGCAGAGGGACTCGGACAAACATGTTTGTTTATTATTCTTCTCCCTGGCGCTGAAATCCCTGAGGCTGCTCTCTCTCTCTCTCTCTCTCTCTCTCTCTCTCTCTCTCTCTCTCGGAAGGGAAATGTCTCTATCAGACCTGCAGTAACTCAAAGGCTTCTCAATTCCCTGCCCCCTCTTTTCCCCATTGCTCTGCATGATCCGGTCAGATCTAAGCAGTCATTACACAAGAGGTGATAGGTGCTGTACTCTGCCCTGGTCAACCCACATCTGGAGTTGAGTGTTCTGTCCAGGGTGTCACATCTTAGCATGCACGCCAATAAGTTGGAGAGCGTCCAGAGAAAGGAGACGAGAATGATGGAGGGCCCTGAGACCACAGTGGAAGGAACTGGATGTGCTTATCCTAAAGTGGAGAAGATTTAGGAGAGACATGATAACTACCTTCAAGTGTCTGAAAGGCTGTCCCATGGAAGATGAATTAGGCTGGCTCTGCTTGGCCTCAGAAAGAAGAATTAGGAGCATCCAGTACAAGTTGTAATGAGACAGATTTAGGCTCAAGGGGAAAAAAGGAAAAAAAAAGGAAAAGATAAAAACAAAGTCTTAAGAATAATAGCTGCTCTACAGTAGAATGGGTGACTGGGGAAGATGGTGAACAACCTTTATTGAAACTCTTCAAGTAGAAATGAGAACACATGGTGGGGAGGGTGATTTTTGGACAGCTAGGTTGGAATGAGATGATTTATGAGGTTCCTCCATCTCTGAGATGTTCTAGCCCTTTAGTATGGGGAGAATCTAACGTTGCTAGAATTCACATTCTTCCTGGAGGAAGAGGAGTCCCTGACAAACAGAATTTCATAGGATTTCTCACCCATAAAACTGGGATAATAATAATGCCTACCTTCTAGGATTGTTGTGAGGAGTAAGTAAATGAACACATGAAAAGCATTTTGCAAACCTTCAACACCTTGTTATTGATATTATATGTCATTATCATATTGTTGATGTTGTTATGAAAGCTGAAAGGGGGTCTTAGAAATAATTTAGTGTAATCCCCTAATTTTAAGGATGCTAGGGCCCTGTTCTTGGTCCTGCGTCTCTCTATGACTTTGGCAGATAGTCCTCAGTTCAGTTAAAGAGTGGCTTGTGTGTTATTATTTTTTCTTTTTAAATTTCAAATTTAACAAATACCAAATAAGATGATCATGAATCAGAACAGAAAAAGAGGACATGAAGTCTCAAATATGTATTATAAACAGCTTGCATTTCTCTTTAAGAAAACAATATATTCAACATGTATTCTCCAAAACTGTCCTGCTTGTCCTTCTGAACTTCTATTCTCTTCTATGCGTTTTATATGGTTCAGTGATCCTTTTTTCTCACTTAAAATTTCTTTCTTGTAACCCCATCATTAAATTCTGTAACTCTCAACTAAGATCCCCTACCTCCAACTGAAAAATAAAATAAATAAAACTGGACGGATGATTTATGAATATTATTGTCAAGTTCTGCTTTTCTTTTTTATATTTTATTTTATTTAAAATTTTTACTCTAGTTACATGTAAAAGGAAGTTTCAACATTTACTTCCAAAACCTTGAGTTTCAAATTCTCTCTCTTCCTTCCACCCCATTCCTCACATTGAGAAAGCAAGTTTCTTGGTGTAGATTAAAAATGTGTAGTCATGAAACACACTACTACAATAGTCATATTGTAAAAGTAAACATAATCCTCCCTGTCCAAAGAAAGAAACCTCAAGAAAAATAAAGTGAAGGAAAATGTGCTTCAGTCTGTTTTTAGACATCACCAATTCTTTCTTTGGGATGGATAGCAATCTTGATCATAAGTCCATTAGTGAAATTGCTTCATTACTTTTTTTTTTACCACAGATAATATTGTGTTATCCTGACTGTAGCTCCATGATATTCAAATTGTTTCTGACTAATGGCAATAATTTTCTCCTTGATTTGGGAGTTCTAAAATTTGGCTATAATATTCCAGGTGGCTTTCATTTTGGGATATCTTTCAGAAGGTGATCTGTGGATTCTTTCAGTCTCTAGTTTACCCTAGGCTACTAGGATAACAGGGCAGTTTTCCTGGAGAATTTCTTGAAAAATGAAGTCTAGGGTCTTTTTTTAGGTCATGACTTTCAGGTAGTCTGATAATTTTGAAATTATCTCTTCTAGATTTATTTTCCAGGTCAGTTGTTTTTCCAATGAGGTATTTCACATTTTCTTTTAGTTTTTCATTCTTTTGGTTTTGTTTTGTTTCTTGATTTCTTACAAAGTCATAAGCTTTCCTTAGCTACATTCTACATTTGAAAAGAGTTATTTTCTTCAGAGAGCTTTTGTATCTCCTTTTCCATCCGGCCAATTCTATTTTTTTAAGACATTCTTTTCCTCATTGACCTTTCAGCCTGCTTTTTCCATTTGACCTAAACTAGTTTTTAACATGTTGTTTTCTTCTACATTTTTTTTTGTATCTCCTTCACCAAGCTGCTGACTTGGTTTTCATGATTTTCCTGCATTGTTCTCATTTCTTTTCCCAATTTTTTCTCTACCTCCTTTACTTGATTTTCAAAATCTTTTTTGAGTTCTTCCAAAGCCTGAGACCAATTCATATTTTTCTTGGAGGCTTTGGATACAGAAGCTTTGACTTTGCCATCCTTCTTCTAAGTGTGTATTTTGATCCTCAAAGTAGACCAAAGTATTTGTCATTTCCCCAGCCTGGGACTTTATTTTAACTCTTTGTTAAGATGGGTCTCTGTTCCAGGGTAGAGGATGCTCTGTCCCAAGCTTTTGAGGGTTTTTGCAGATGTCTTCTGGGACATCCTTTCCTTCAGGGTCCTCAATTCCTCCAAGGTCTTATGAGAGATTTTGACTGCTCTCCTGGCTTATGCTCTGGTCTGTTAATGACCACAAGCACTCCCCTCTGCCCTGGAACTGTGAGGAAAATCCCTCCCCACATATGGCAGTAAAGCTTCTTTTCCTGAGATGGGGGATCTCAGACTGCAACCTGAATCTGAGAATGAGCAAAGTCATGGAGTCCTGTCCCAGGGTTAGCAGAGAGACCTCTGCAGTCTCCCTTGACTCCTTTACCTTTGGTGGGCTGAAATTTTTCAAAGCATCTGCCAGATGGTTCCATGCTGGGTGGCTCCCCAAACCCATTTCCAGTTCCCAACCATGGCTGTGCTGAGGTCTGTGCTGGACTAGGTTCTGCACTCACTCTAATATGACAGAGTTTTCCCGCTGCTCTTCTTAATTGTCCTTGGCTATCTCTTGGCTGAGAAGTCTAGAAACTAGTATTGCTCCCATGGACCCAGGCACCCCCAGCATCTAGTACCCCCAAGGGACCCCAGGAACCCAGTGGGCTCCTCCTGGGTGACTGGAGCCAGTTCTCTTGGCACAACTGGTCTGCACTGTAGACTTTTCCTAACCCTGGTCCAATAGACCTTTATTGTGGATCTTCCAAGTAGAGTCTTGGGTTGGAAAATTGTTTTACTCAGTCTCTTAGTGGGTTCTGCCACTCTAGAATTTGGTTAGAGTCATTGTTTAAAGGTATTTGGAGTGGTCTGGGAGAAAGTTTGTAGGAATTCATGCCTTTATTCTGCCATCTTGGCTCCACCTCCCAAGTTCTACTTTTCCTCAAATATTTCATAAATTATTTTGTTTCCATTCCCACAACCTTTATTAGGACTTGCCTGGGCTATTTCAAATTGAATACTAATCAGATCTGGTCTCCTTGCCACCTGTCTCTTTCCTGAATATACATCTTTTACAGTAAATCTTTCCCCTTTCTTTTATTTTCTATTTTCCCCTCAGGTAACTTGTTTGTAAATATGTATATATTTGTTGTTTGTCACTACCATTAGATTATTATCAACTCTTGGAGGACAGGGATGGACTTTTCCTTCTTTTTTTAATCCCCAAACCAAAAACAGAGGTGACACATAATAGGCACTTAACAAATGATTTAGTGATTAACACACAGATATTCCTAGAGAACTCCAATTATGTTACTTTCCTGCTCAAAATTCTTGAGTGGTTTTCTATTGACTGCCAAACAAATTTCAAACCCTTTGCCAAACAATTATGATCCATCCTAATTTACTTCTTAGCAACTTTGCAGTCTTATCTCCCTTATTCTCCTACCTAGAATCATACAAAATTAGAGATGGGAAGGGGTTATCTCATCTACATTTACTCTATCATCTTGGCTCTGCCTCTAGAGGCCATCTAGTCTAACTCATAGATGAAGCAGAAATTACCTCTTCAACGTCTTTGACATAGGTTCTTCCAGACTACTTGAAGACACTACCTATGTGGACCTCAATATTTTCCAAGGCCACAGATTCCTCTTTATTTAAACTCTAATAGACAAATTTCCCTTATTTTTAGCCTAAATATTTGTCTCTGCAACCTATTTTCACTGGTCCTATTTCCCAAATAATGTCTGATTCCTCTTCAAGATGAAAACTCTTCATATATTTGAAGATTGCTCTCAGGTCAATTCAGTTCTTTAGTTTCCAGGTTACATATCCCAGAATCCTTCAATTGATCTTCCTATAATATAGTTTCAAGTCTCTCAACATTCTGACCCCTCTCCTTCCTAAAATGTGGGTACCAAGAACTGACTCAATACTCCAAACATTTTCTAATCAAAGTAGAAGACAGAGAAACGATCACTCCCAGTGTTCTAAATATTCTACTTCTTTTAATGCAGTCTACAATCCTATTATCTTTTTTTTGGAAATTATTCACTCAAATTGAGTCTGTAGTTCTCTAAAACATTAAATTCTTTCCATATAAATTTTGATCTACTTATCTGTCCCCTATCTTTTTCTTCTTAGTTTCATTTTAGGAGTCCACATATAGGACTTTACATTGATCCCTATTATATTTCATCTTTTCAACTCAATCTATTATTTCTTTCTGCCAAGATCTTTTTAGATCTAAGTTTTGTCATCCTGCTCAGTGTCATCTGCAAATTTGATGAGCATGCAGAGTAGTTGGTAAAAAAAATTGTTGAACAAAACAGGGCTAAGGGCAGAGTCATGTGGCCCTCCATGGGGGAAGTTGTAGGGAGGCAGATGGCTACAGACCTTTCTCCAGGTTTACATCAATCCATTAATCAGCACTCTTTGGATCCAGTCAGTCAACCTGTTCTAAGTTCGCTTAACTCTACTATCTTCCAGCTGACACCTATCCATCTTGCCAGTAAGGATAGTGTGAGATATTTTGTAAAATGCCTTCATGAAATCCAGGCATACTGTATAGTTAGAAACTGGTAAATTGGATTTAACTGATCTACCAGTTTTATAATTTTGATGCTATTTTTTAAAGTAATGAGATTTCCTGGCATAAATTTTAATATAATATAATTTAATTTTTTATGGACCAGTCATATGGTTTCATTAATAAAGGAATCTCTCAGAATGAAGACTCCCTTCACCAATGCAAGTTAAGCATCAATTCTGCAGATTTTAGTCAAGATTTGCCTGGGACACAGAGAGATTAAATGACTGGTCATAAGTCATGCAACCAGTGTATTTCAGAAGCAGATCTTGAATTTAGGTCTCTCTGAAGGCTCTCTACCCAGTATGTCTTATAATGCTTCTTGCTTAATGATGATTGTGTGTGTGTGTGTGTGTGTGTGTGTGTGTTTGTGTGTGTGTGTGTATGTGTAGTGTCAACAATTCTTCTTCCAACTACTTGCAAACCATTCTTTTGAAATCTGTCAGGAATCAAAGTCAAGTTTCTTGGGCTATAGTTTGAAGAATCAACTTTCTTTTCCTTTTTAAGATGATACCAATACTTATCTATCTACAGTATGGTGGGATCTTTCCTTTTAACAATTGTCCAAAGACTGTCAATAATATTTTAGGAATCCTATATGCCAGTTCTTTCATTATATTTGGACAATAGTTGACAGGGACCTGGTGAAATAATTGACGAGAATATGGTTTATTTTGATCCACTTTTGGGGGATATTTCATTCATTTAGTCATCATTTTCATTTTCTTACTCATTCCAAAGACTCTGGTAAAGAGAACAAGCAAATTTCTATAATCTACTGTCATCACCCCTACTATCCTTTCTCTCTTGGTGACCTCATTGGGTCCCAAGTGTTCAATGACCTCTTCTCTGTGGATGACTCTTGAATTTGTATATCCATCTCTAATCTCTCTCTTGAACTCCAGTCTCACATTATCAACTACCTACTGGACATTGCCCAAGTCATAGGATCATAGAATTTAAGAATTGGAAGGAACCTCAGTGGTTATCTTAGTTGAGTCTATACAGGGTAGGGATCCACAACTAGATAGCACAGTGAGTGAGTAAGTGGATAGAGAGGTGGACCTGGAGTTAGGAAGACCTGAATTAAGCTCCTACTTCAGACACTGATCAGCTATATGACCCTGGGCAAATCACTTAATCTCTGTCTGCTTCAGTTTCCTCAACCATAAATGGAAATCAGAAGAGGACCCACCTCAAGGGGTTGTTGTGAAAATCAATAGTGCTTGTACACAGTAGGAGGTCAATAAATGCTTGTTTTCTACCTCTGATCCCCACCTAGAACTATAGCAGAGATAACAAGGATAATACTATAATGTGAATGACAAAGCTCTGCTAGTAGGCTTCCAGGAAGAGAAAATCATAATCTCTTAAGACGGGGTCTTTCACTATTGGTCCTATTCCTCTGAGAGGAAGTTTGACTAAATTTTCCTTTCTGCAGTTTCCACTCCTTGCTCCCATTTCTGTCCCCAGGGCCAAATAGAACAAGTCTAATGCTTTCTCCTTATGACAGCCTTTCAAATACTTGAAGGCAGCAATCAAATTCTCTCTGAGTCTTTCCTTCTCAAAGTCCATTTCCTTCAATTGATCCTTAACTGCCATGGATTTAAGGCCCTCTATCTAGCAAACTAAATTCAACATAGAATGCATTGTGTTTATATATGTCCCAAACAAATATTTATATTATGTTTCTTGTGACATGAATATATTATGTAAATATATTTCTATTTGTCCATTATATTTATCCCTGAATTCCTCTCTCTTCTAAACTTTCCTTTTTAATAAGGACACTAACATCTTTCTAATCTTCCAGGTTCATAACCTTTCAATAATTATTTTTTCTTCCATCTCTCTTATTCCCCATATCCAATATTCCCCAAGACAAATTCTTGTCAGTTCTACTTCTCCATCACCTCTCATGTTTTCCCTTTTCTTTCCACCCACACAGCCATTGTCCTGGTTCGTGTCCTCACCACCTCTTGTCCGTACTGTAGCAATTTAATTCTAACAGATCTCATTACTTCCAGTCTCTCCCCTTTCTAATATGTACCCCATGGACTGCCAAAATGACACTTTGACTATATAGATCTGACCACTTCCTTATTTAAAATGTTCAATAACTCACTCTTACATCTAAGATAAAATATAAAATTCTCAGCTTGTTATTTAGACTTCCACAATCTATCTTCAGTCTATCTTTCTCATTATTTCTTATATTAGACTCCCAATTCCAGACAAACTGGATATGTTATTCATCTCTGGCCTCTATACTTTTGCACAGGTGTTCCTCCATGTCTGGAATATAGTTGTTAACAGGAGGCTGGTGAGCAGGTATCAGTGGGTTTGGCTGATGCATCCTCCACTGGGAAGCAGGTTTCTAGTGAGTTGTGATGACATGTAATAAGTGTCTGCATTTGTATCTGCATCTTGAGAGCTTCCTGTCCTTTAAACCACTCTGTGGACTCTTCAGCTATGAGAACCCTCTTCTTGAGCTCCCTAAAATAGGTTTTTAAAAACTCTAGATTATTTGTCAGACTGACCTTCTCCTCCTTGTCAATCACAAACCCTAATCTAGCATGGTTATTTATTTGCTCTCCAGGTTGCCATCACTTCACATATGAAACCAGTCCTATCTTATCGATCAAAACCTAGGCCCATAAATACCAGTTTTCCTAATTACTTTTATCATCTAAAGGAGGAACTTAACAGCAAAGCAAGTTGGGAATGAATTAACAGATTTGTTTTTAGGAAAGAGATGTTTCTCACTCAGGAGAAGTTTGGATAAGTAACATTCACCATCATAACTAAAGCTGCCTCTAAGTCAGCTTTGTGATCTGCTTCTGTAATTTATCATCTAGTTCTACCATTGGTTAGGGTTTCTGGAATATGTTTTTACCATAATATAACTTTTGCTTACTTCTCCTTTGATGCTCACTCCATTATTCTCCACTTTAATTAATTTCTCAGATTTATGCATTTTTGTGGAGAAGTGATTGTGACTCTCCTGGTCTCTATAATCTTTTCCTTTTGAATTGGACATATACACTTCCTGTTCCCAAATCACATTCTATGAAGTCTCAGTCTCAATAGTTGTTCCGTTGTTTCAGTTGTGCCTGACTCTTTGTGACTCTATTTGGAATTTTTTTGGCAAAGATAGTAAAGTGGTTTGCCATTCCCTTTTCTAGCTCATTTTACAAATGAGGAAACTGAGTCAAACAGGGTTGAGTGACTTGCCTGGGTGCAAACAGCTCATTAGTATCTGGGGTCAAATTTGAATCAGGTCTTTTTGACTCTAGGTCTGATGCTCTATCTACTGTGCCACCTAATTATACAATATTAATAGCTAGTATTTATATGGCCCTTTAAGATTTGCAAAGTACTTTACAAAATTTTCTTATTTGATTTTCACAAATTATTACTATTATTACCTCCATTTTATAGATGAGGAAACTGAGGCAGACTTAAGTTAAGTGACTTGCACAGGCTCATACAGCTGGTTTCTGAGAGCAGGTGTGAATTCAGTCCTTCCTAGCTGTCCAATTAATGAAATTATGATGCCAATTATAATAGGAAGTTAATAAATGCTGTGTGGTGAACTGAACCATTCTTTTTTTCTGGGTGATAGGGACAATTATAATATCTTTTATAATTTTTTTGTTTCCTTCCCTTTTTTTGATGAACGGAAATGATCAACCAATAATTAAACTGGAATGTAGATGGAATACAAAAATCCTGCTCCCACTAAGCTGACTTCCTGTTGGACTGAGAGCTAGTCTTTGATTAAAGAAGGGGTGATTGGGTTCATCAGTGAGTGAATCCCATGGAGGTGTTCTGATGAGAAAGTTGCCATTCTTGGGTAAGCCCAATTAGTAGCAAAAACTGGTCAGATGGTCTCCAGGCTAAGTGACTCAAGGCTTGGGGAACTTCAAGATTAGTTAAGCAAGTTTAGATACCAAGCAGTCTATGCTGACCAGAATCTGAATAGATTGGCAACCCTATCCTTAATGTTTCTGTATACTACATTTCTTCTAGTGACACAGAGAGACTGGATTAAAATACTGAATTTGGCATCAGGAGACTTGGTATTCAAATATTTATTCAGATATTTACTATCTATGCAACCCTGAGTAAGTCATATATAGTCACTCTAAGCCTCAGTTACTTTGGATTTAAAATGGGGATAAAACTTCTTTTGTTTTTATTTTATTTTTCCAATTCCATGCAAAGATAGTTTTCACCATTCATTTTTTTAAAAAATCTATTTATTTTATTTCCCCAATTACATGTAAAAACCTGTTTTAACATTCATTTTTAAAACTTTGAGTTTCAAATTCTTTCCCTTCCTCCCCCCTCAATTCCATCAAGAAAGCAAGTAATTTGATATAGTCCTACAAAACATTTCCATAATAGTCATGTTGTGAAAGAAAACAGAACCTTTAAGAAAAATAAAATTCAAAAAGTATGTTTCAATCTGTCTCTCTGGGGATGGATCACATGCTTTATCATAAATCATTCAGAGTTGTCTTGGGTCACAGCAATGTTGAGAAAAGCTAAGTCATTCACATCTCATCATCCTACAACATTGCTATTACTATGTATACAGTACATTTCACATTGCATCTGCTCATATAAATCTTTCCAGGTTTTACTGAGAGCATCCTATTCATCATTTCTTATAGCAGAATAACATTCCATTATAATCATATACTACAATTTATTCAGTCATTACCCAGTTGATGAGCATCTGGACAATTCCTTATCACCAGAAAAGAGCTACTGTAAATAACCTTATACATATAGATCCTTTTCATCTCTTCTGGAATACAGATCTAGTTAGCTTTGCTAGGTCAACAGGTAGACATGGTTTTATAGTCCTTTGGGCATAGTTCCAAATTGCTCCACAGAATGGTTGAATCATTTCATAATTCCTCTAACAAGGGTGGCTAGGTGGCGTAGTGGATAAAGCACTGGCCTTGGAGTCAGGAGTACCTGAGTTCAAATCCGGAGTCAGACACTTAATAATTACCTAGCTGTATGGCCTTGGGCAAGCCACTTAACCCCATTTGCCTTGCAAAAACCTAAAAAAAAATAATTCCTCTAACAGTTCAGTAATGTCTCATTTTTCCTACATTCCCTCCAATATTTGACATTTGCCTTTTCTATCTTATTAGCTAGTCCAGTAGGTATAAGGTAGTACTTCAGAATTGCATTTCTCCAGTCAGAAGTTATTTTAAAATATGGGCATAATAGATAGATTGATCACCTCATTTGAAAACTGTTCATATTTTTTTGATCATTTATCAATTGGGGAATAGCTCTTATTTTTTATAAATTTGACTCAGTTCTCTACATTTAAGAAATGAAGCCTTTATCGGAGAAATTTGCTTCAGTATTTTCCTCCCTCAGTTACTATTGCTAACTGTATTTCTCTCCAACCTATTCCTTCCACCCTCTATTAATTTTATTCTCTCTCCTTTCAACCTGTCCCTCCTCAAAAGTGTTTTGCTTCTGACTACTCCCTCCTACAATCTGCCTTTCCTTCTATCATTCCTTTTCTTTCTTCCATTTCCCTCCCTTCCTACTTTCTTGTAGGGTAGGAAAGATTTCCATACCCAATTGAGAGTGTATATTATTTCTTTTCTGAGTCAATTCTGATGAGAGGAAGGCTCATTCATTCTCCCTCATTTCCCCCCTCTTCCACTCTACTGCAGAAGCTTTTTTTCCTCCCTCTTTTATGTGAAATAACTTACCTCATTCTACCTTCCCCTTTCCCTCTCTCCCAGTACATCACTCACCCCCTTAACTCCATATTCAGCCCCCTCTTGTGCCTTCTCTATAAATGCTCCTTCAAACTGCCCTAATAAATGAGAAAGTTCATATGAGTTATCAGTATTATCTTCTCATGCAGGAATCTGAACAGTTCAACATTATTAAGTACTTATAATTTTCCCTTCCTGTTTACCTTTTTATACTTCACTTGAGTCTTGCATTTGAAGATCAAATTTTCTGTTCAACTCTGGTCTTTTCATCAGGAAAGTTTGAAAGTTCCCTAAGTCAATGAATATCCTTTTTTTCTTTTGAAAAGAGTATGCTCAATTTTTTCTGGGTAACACTTGCATTTCTCATCTCACAACATTGTTAAAAAGTATTTTGTAAGCTTTAGAGTACCACATACATATTAATTACTATTATTAATAAACTATAATTTTATTGTGATCTGGAATAAGGAACAAGGAGAAAAATGGCAACATGAAGTAGATACTAAAACCAGGCTACAAAATATGGTGACTAGAGATGGGGGGAAGCTATTAGGAAGCTATTTGGTCCAGGGAACCAAACTTAAAGACTCCACTTAAGGATAGTGAGCTGGGTGCCTTATTGGGGTTTAGAAGTCAGTGAAATTTAGACTAGATTATGAAGGAAAGTACATAGCCCAAGGGTAAAAGTCTCTGGGATCAGTATGAAGAGGAACTAAAGCCTGGGAAGTTAATACAGTTAGCAAAGCCCATGACCTAGGACTTTGTCCTTCACTATATCCTAAGCTTCAGCCAAAATGGATTAATCATATCATTCCACTAATTTCCCCTGGGCACTGCCAGGCCTGGGGTCAGTTAGACTCATCTTTTTGAGTAAAGATCTACCCTCAGACACTAATTAGCTGTATGACCCTGGGCAAGTCACTTAAGGCCCAGTTTCCTCATTTGTATCATGAGCCAGAGAAGGAGATGGCAAACCACTCCAGTATATTTGCCAAGAAAACCCCAAATGAGGTCTCAAAGAGTCAGACATGACTGAACAACCAACAACAACTCACCCTGATGAGATTTTTGCTTCATTCAGAACTTTTTATCTTTCCTTCAGCTTGAAATACCCTTCAAATCAAATCAAGTGGTAATTTTTATAAAATGTTTAGCACAGTGCCTATTACACAATAGGCATTGTATTGAGGCTTACTTATTTTCTTTCCCTCCTCTCCTAAAAATCCTTTTGTTCTTTCAAAGTTCACCACAAATATCACCTTCGTGAAAGCTTCCTTAACTCCCCCATTGATCTCTTCTTCTTTGAATCGTCAAGTAACTTAATTCCCATTTTTCTTGTGGGCCTGAGTATCTTCATCAATAAAAAGAGAGGGTAGAATTAGATGACCTTTAGTGTTTCTTCTATCTCTGAATCATGTTATCCTTTCTATGTAGTTGGGGCACTGTTCTCTCTCTCAAAGTTTCCACAGATATTACACTAGGTTCAAGCTATTTAAAGGGTCTCCATAAATCAAAACATAGATAATGAATTCCTATTACTGGGTTTACTTTTATTAGTTGGTCAGGGGACCTAATTGAGTAAAAAAAAGATGTTCGGGGGTGACTAGGTGGCACAGTGGATAGAGCACTAGCTCTGGAGTCCAGAGTAACTGACTTCAAATCTGACCTCAGACACTTAATAATTACCTAGCTATGTGGCCTTGGGCAAGTCACTTAACCCCATTGCCTTGCAAAAACCTAAAAAAAAGATGCTTATTGAAATAGAAGAGTAATAATAGAGCATTTCCTCCCTAGACCTGGGACATCCTCTCTCACAAATACACAGATCACCAGTAGGGAGAATAAGCATTGGAAATCACTCATAGGAATGTGAAAATATGGAACCCACATAGCTAATACACACTTTTGGAGGGATAGGTCATATCTTTGATGCTGCAAGTCATCACATTATGTCTTTTCTGCTCTCCCATTGGAAATCACCTCACTTTTTTTTTTTAGATTTTTGTAAGGCAATGGGGTTAAGTAACTTGCCCAAGGTCACACAACTAGGTAATTAGTAATTGTCTGAGACTGAATTTGAACTCAGGACCTCCTGACTCCAGGGCCGGTGTTCTATTCACTGCATCACCTAGCTGCCCCTGGAATCATCTCTATTACACCTTGACTTTCTCTCTTTTTTTCCTTAAGTTTTCCTGCCTTCCACTGGATATGTCTAGCTACTAGGCATTGCACTTTGTTATCAGCTTCTGAATTTCTTCTCTTTTGGCCACCCAGAAAGACATTTCATTTCCTTGTCTGTTAGGATGCAATGACTAGAAAAGCCTCTGTAAGATAAAGTCAGACTTTCAGACAAGGGAAGATGAATCATTCTTTAGTAATAGGTAAAGACTATGAATCATCATGCACGGTTAAGGAGAGGTAGGAACAAAGCCAGGCAGGGTAGGGTGCCTTTAAACCAAGAGTAAATATTTTTTTTATTTCACTGTATCTGAAGCAAAATGACAGTCCTTTATCCCTAACAACTATCTTACTTAGGGTTAAAGATTCTCTATAGTCCACCTGGCTTGGAAGGCAAATGAACTGAAGTCTAAATAGAAACTAGGGGAAGGTGGTGAGGTCACTGAGGTAGCTAGGTGGTACAGTGGATAGAGCATTGCACCTGGAGTCAGGAAGACATGAGTTTAAATCCCTCCTCTCAGACACTTACTAGCTGTGTGACCCTGGGAAAGTCACTTAATCTCTGTTTGCCTCATTTTCCTCAACTGTAAAATGGGGATAATAGCCACATCTAGCTGGAAGGTTTGTTATGCAGATCAAGTGAGGATATTTGTGAAAACACACTTTTGGGGACCAGTCACCAAATTTATATTGTATAAGAATGAGATTAAGAGGTTGATATCAAAACCTAAGTCAAACCAGGAGAAGCCCAGGCCAAAAGTGTCTGGAATACAGACAATATAAATGCATATTTCCTTCCCTCTCTCTTCTCCACATACCTGGACTCAATTCCTGCCTTTATCATGAACATCAATCAACAGTGAATCCTCTGACTTTGATTCTGTATTTTGGCAAGTAAAAATCCTCACTGCTTTCCTATACCATTCTAATTTATATTATGATTATTTATATACTTCTATTATTTCTCCTCATAGATTCTAAGTTTCAATGAGAGTAGGGATGGTGTCTTATTTCTCTCTAAATCTAAATGAAATGGTGGAATATTCAGTATTCAAATAAATCTGTGATCAAATAAGAATAAGTATACTCTCCAACAATTCAGATTGCTACCCATTCATGCATTCCCTTTCTGATTGACTTTTGTCCAAGTTCTCCCAAAATTTCACCACGGGACTTCATCCTAGTGTGGGGAGGAACCTTCTAACTCCGTTAGGAGATACCAGTAGAACTCACAAGTTGTCCATTGGTCATGCTTCATGGAGCTATGTGATTAGATTAGCCTAGTCTTGGATAACATTCTTAACTTTATTCCTTCATAATTCCCTGTTAATATGTGGCAGCCTAAGTATACCTACCATATGCATTTCTATTGCCCTCTGGGTGATCCCCTCCCCTTTTCAGTTCTTCAGAAACACAGAATGTTTTGTGTCTTGCAGCCATACAACATCAGGAGCACTGCAATAAAAAATGCACTTTTTTTAAAAAAGGGAGTAGTTTGAGATTATTTCATTTCTGA
This sequence comes from Macrotis lagotis, assembly GCF_037893015.1. Taxonomy (NCBI): domain Eukaryota; kingdom Metazoa; phylum Chordata; class Mammalia; order Peramelemorphia; family Peramelidae; genus Macrotis; species Macrotis lagotis. Next base: position 156,901,424 of record NC_133658.1, read on the forward strand.
GCCTAATTCACTGCCTATTTGTAGCATCTATTTAAGGGATGTATGTATATGTAGTTTATACATGTTCCCACAGATATATATTGATACAAAATCCAATATATATATATATGCATAAACACATACTAAGTTTCTATACAAACTTACTTTACTTTCTATATACATATACTACATATAATATGTAGTACATTTATACATACACACACTGATTCAATTCCATATTATTATCCAAGCAGTAGACCTCATTTATCCTCTTGGCTTTTCTAGGGATGATAGTTAGATAAGACTCTTTTGAGTGGTTGTGGATCTTATCCAATAAGCCCTGAAATGTTCCAGGCCTGAATGCAATTAGTACAATGTCATTTGGAGAGAAAAAAATAAAAGGAACATTTAAAGGAGCTCACCATCTATAGGGATTCCCTCTTCCTTCTGGATTCTCTGCTGGAGCTCTTTCATTAAAGTAGTGAACACCTTTGGTAAGCATATGTCTCACTGCTTCATTCCTTTCTTGATATAGTGATCATCAAACAAGGTTATCTCACTTACATCTTTCAAGGAATCTTGTCTAATTTTGACAGATGTGTGGGAGACACCTTGTTGGAGGAGATCCTTTAAAGCATTATGCTAGTCTTCTGAAATCAAATGCTTGTTTTTCATGAACAAAATATAATATCTTGTATTCTTAATCTCTTTTAATCGATTGTGACATTGTAAAGATGTGGTCTATTGTGGATTATTGCTTGCAAAAATTTGCCCATTCTCCTCTAATACTGTCATCAAGGATGCCCTTCAATGAACATGCAAAAATTGATGTTAATGGGATGGAAGACTTATAGACTGATAACTATTGATGCTCTCTCAGTTGCCTTTTTTTTTTAGGTTTTTGCAAGGCAAATGGGGTTAAGTAGCTTGCCCAAGGCCACACAGCTAGGTAATTATTAAGTGTCTGAGGCCAGATTTGAACTCAGATAGTCCCAACTCTAGGGCCGGTGCTCTATTCACTGTGCCACCAAGTCACCCCTCAGTTGCCTATTTTTGCAAGTAATATATGCCTGAGACCTTTTCCCACAGCTTTGGTATCTATTTTTTTCTTCAGTAACTTTAAGAATTGATTGCTTAATAGCCTCGAAATTGTGCTGCCAAGAGGATGAATTTCCTTTGTGTAAATTTTATACTGTTCAGCCTCTTTTTCCATCATTATTTTCTTTAGGGATGCTGCCACCTTCTTCATATACACATCTGGTAATGGTAATGTCAGAAGTCAGATGAGGCAGTTACACTGTCATTGCTAGTGAAAAGAGTTGTAGATCTTCTCACTATTTATGTTGGTTATCCTCTTTTCAGTTTTTCAAAAATACTATTTGCATTTAAATTTTTTTGCCTTTCACTTATTCTCTTTTGAAATGATACTGCTCATAATTTTCTATTACCTTTCTCTGCGAGATTTTAAATAAGCAAATTCATATTCTAAACTTCTGTTATTCTTAACCACCATAATCTTTCCACTTGATAGCTAAAGTCGAGTATTTGCTGACCAAAGCAATTTTTAGATTCTTGTGGCCTCCTAATTATGCTAATTAATTTACATTAGTCAAATTTCAGTTTGAAGTTATTATAGTTCTATGTAATTTTCTACATCAATTTCCCATTTTTATGTTTCAGAAATTCTTTTTAAAAGGCCAGGTAAGATTTTCTTTTAAAGTGTACACTATGGGGGTAGCTAGGTGGCACAGTGGATAAAGCACCGGCCCTGGAGTCAGGAGTACTTGGGTTCAGATCTGATCTCAGACACTTAATAATTATCTAGCTGTGTGGCCTTGGGCAAGCCACTTAACCCTGTTTGCCTTGCAAAAACCTAAAAAAAAAAAAACAAATAAAGTGTACACTATGTTTTAAAATTTCAATTCTTCTAGCTTTCTGTTGATTTTGATATCTGCTTCAACAATTCTGTGGTCTAACTTTTCACAGAAAGTTGATTCAGGGTTTGCTTCAGTAATGGGTAGCTTCCTAGCCAATAAAATACAATCATTGTCTTTTTGAGACACTAGGAATATGATGTCTGGTGCCTTTTGATTATTTTTTAAATTCTTTTTTCTTTTTTTGAGAATTCTGAATTTAAACACTCCCTCTCCCCATCCCATGAGCATTTCCATGTACAAGTAGAACATAAAAGATAATTATTCATATAATTGTGGATCTCTATTCCATACCACTTGCTTTTATAAAAAAGTATATACTGAAATCAATATATTTTCAAAATTGTCCTCCTTACATACCCTTTGGAATTTCTTTCTGTTCTTATCCATGTATTAAAAAAAATGTTTCTTAGTTATCATCACTATGGCAACCTTAGAAACAAGGAGGAAAATCCTTTGTTTTTCATAATCAAAACAAATTACCAAAATGTCACATTTGAAAATACATGTCTCTTTCTATACCTTGAACCCTCCACCTCTCTAACATGCTTCATCAGAGGTCCTCAAGAAACACGGTTGGTCAATGCAGATCAGAGGTCTTAAGTCTTTCGAAGTTGTTTGTCTTTACAATGCCATTGTTGTTGTATAAATTGTACCATTTCCCTCCTCATTTTACTGCATCAGTTCATATAAATTTTCCTAGGATTATGTGAAATCTTTCTCATCATTTCTTAAAGCACATATACCTATAATCTGCTTGTATACTTCCCAGTCAACAGGCACTCCTTCAGTTTATAGTCCTTTTTTCCCTTTTAATTCCACGTTCAGAATCTGTCTTTCACAATTGAAGTGTATTTTGCTTGTAACTATCCTTTTCAGTATTATTTAATCCTGCATATCCTTGTCTGTTATCCTGGAGAATTTAATTTATTTCTACATCAAACCATTTGAATGGATGTTTAACTTCATCTGGTTCAGATAAGAGCAAGATTTATTTGATGCTCCTTCCCCATCCACATCCCCCCCCCATCTCTTTTTCCATGTCTGTATACTCTTCTCATATGCACTTCAATTGTGGTAAGAATAGTGAGTTTCATTCCATTCTTTTGACACTATTATATGTCTTTCACCTCTCTTTCTTTCCCTTACCCCCAGGTCCTTTGTCTTTTAATTTCCTTGTTACACTTCGAAAACATTAAAGTTCTGGAGGAATATTTGTTTCTTCTTTGCCATTAGATAGAATGATTGCTCTTCATCATCCTATAAAGAACCTTCAATTAGTGAATTTCTTTTGACACTTCTGTTTTCATTTCAAAGTTCCTTCTAACTCTGGTCTTTTTTTTTTTAAATCAGGGATCCTTGCATGTCTTTTAAAAGTCATTCCTACCTCCCCCCACCCCATTCCCACCCCTCAGGGTTCTACTTGGTAGGCAACGTGAGTTATTCTTTGTTGTAGTGCCTACGGTTTTTGCCTTCTTAGCATACAGTCAGTTCTTCCTTAATTTTAGTGCACTGCAGACCTCTTTCCACTTCCTTTGGGTTCTGCATGGATTTACTCCTTCCTTAGCTCTGCTGAGGGTAGAGTGACTTTAATGACAGTCCTTTCTTTCCCCTACCTGAACAGCTGTTATTCTGCCACTGCCAGCTGGAGAGTTGAAATTGAGTAATGTGAATTTACATAAAACTAAAACTGTTTGTTTTGTATTCCATGATCTTCTCTCATTTATAACAGAAGCTATCAAGTCTTTTGGTACTTGAATTCTTTATTTCTGATTATTTACAATAAACACACACACACACACACATATGTGTCCGCGCGCGCGCACGTGTGTGTGTGTGTGTGTGTGTGTGTGTGTGTGTGTGTGTATTGACAGCTAGGGAATATAGTGGATAGAGAACTGGGCTTGGAATCAGGAAGACTCACGTTCATGAGTTCAAATTCATTCTCAGACACTTACCAACTGTGTGACTCTGGGCAAATCACAGAACCCTATTTACTTCCATTTCCTCATCTGTAAAATGAGCTGGAAAGGAAATGACAAATGATTCCAATATCTTTGTTAAGAAAATCCCAAATGAGATCATGAAGAGTTGGATTTGACTGAAAAATTATTGAATATGATATGCATACATTCATAGTTATATAGTTATATAATATCCTGAGAATTTTTTTAGGAAGTAATTGGTGGATTCTTTTTATTTTTACTTTGCCATCTAGTTTGAATAGGTGTGGAAGTTTTCATTTATGATTTCTTAAAGCATGGAGCTCAGGGTTTTCTTTTTTCAATCATAGTTTTTAGGGAGTCTGATGATTCTTAAATATTCTCTCTTTTACTTATTTTCCAGAACAGTAGATTTTTTTTAGTAGATAGCTTAAATTTTCTTCTTTTTTTTCAATGTTTTTATTTTGTTTAATATTTTTGTTAGCCTCATGGAGTCACTGATTATTGTTTGGTCCATTCTAATTTTCAGGTAGTTATATGGGCAACAGTTATCATTTTCTTCCCAAGTTATTCTCCTTTCATTTTTTTCTTCTACAACAGGGAAGATTTTAATTTGTTTTTTTCCAATTACATGCAAAGATAGTTTTCAATATTCATCCTTTTGCAAGCTCTTGAGTTCCATGTTTTTCTTTCTCTTAAAAATATTTATTTTTTCCAATCACATGTGAAAGTTGTTTTCTACATTCATCCTTTTGCAAACTTCATTTATTTATCTATCTATTTATTTATTTATTTTAGGTTTTTGCAAGGCAATGGAGTTAAATGGCTTGCCCAAGACCACACAGCTAGGTAATTATTAAGTGTCTGAGGCCGGATTTGAACTCTGGTACACCTGATTCCAGGGCTGGTGCTCTATCCACCGCACCACCTAGCCATCCCCCATCCATGACAGTGAAGGAGAGTGTTTAACATATTTCCGTATTAGTCATATTGTGAAAGAAGAATTAGAACTAAGGGGAAAAACATGAGAGAGAAAGAAACAACATAAAATAAGTTTTAAAAAGTGAACATAGTATGCTTTGTTCTGTACTCCGACTCTGTAGGTTTTTTTCCCTCTGGATGTGGATGTCATTTTCTATAATAGGTCTCTCAGGATTCTCCTTCTGAGAAGAGCTGGGTCCATCATCTTGATCATCTCACAACGTTACTATTAAGGTGTACAGTATTCTCCTGGTTCTTCTCATTTCACTCAGCATAAGTTCATGCAAGTCTTTCCAGGCTTTTCTAAAGTCCAGCTGCTCATGATTTTTTATAGAAATAGTACTCTATCACATTCATATACCATAACTTGTACAGCTATTCCCAATCAATGGGGAATCCCCTTAGTTTCCAATTCTTTGCTACTACAAAAAGAGCTGTTAGAAAGATTTTTGTTCATGGGGATCTTTTCTAGAACAGGGACTCAACCTTTTTTTCTTTAGAAATTAGGTGAAACCTACAGATCCTTTCTCAGTGTATTTTTAAATGCATAAAATACAACATCTAGTATTACAGAAAAAGTAAATTATATTGACCAAATAATTATAAAAATCTTATTTAAAAAAAAGTACCTGGACTTAAGGTTAAGAACCTCTACTCCTGAGCTTCACTTCATTTTTGTCTCTTGTTTCATTTTTTTCTAGGTATGTATATTCTTCTATTTATTCAGTTCTATAGTCTTGGTCCCTGAATCAGGGGCTTTGTTTTAAAGCCACCTGCTGCTTTTTGGGATAGTATGGTTGACCTTACTTGGTCACCTGGGTTTCTGTACTAACTTCTGCCTCCAATTCTTAGAGTGCTGGTAGGCTTCTAGGATCCCTGGGTTCTTAGGGTCTTTTTTGAGGACTGTTTACCATAGCCTAAGGACCCTGGAACATGGGGTGTCCCATGTAAACACTACCATCTTGAACTGGTCCCTACTGTACTCTGGGTTGTTTCCAGGGTTCAAACTGTGTGTTTCCAAACATCTAGAAGCTCTCTTATGGGAACCTTGCTGCCTCTGGCTGCAGAGCTTTGCAGGCAGCAGGTATCCTTGGTCTGTCAGTTACATCTTGTTTTCCTGTGCTTGCATTTTGGCAGGCCCCTTTTTCCATGGCCTGTGGGCTTCTAGATGACTTTAAGTGGATTAAATTTACTTACCACTATTTCTCTTTGTATTTATTGATCATTGGTATGGGATATGGGTGGCTGAGTTTCTATTCAAGCAACCTCCTTGGACCAAAATCTCTTGATTCTTTTCTTGAATTAAGTATTTGAGATAGGTGGATGTCAAGTATCAGTAGAGTTTATCTTTGATCTCTTAAATTCCCTGTTCCTGATTTTCCAAATATTTTACATTATTTTTGTTTATTCTCGTTTTCATCTCCCACATTTTTGCATTGGCTGTACCCCAAGACCAGAATGCTCTCTTTGTCTCTTCTTAGAATCTCTGGTTTCTTTTAAAACTTAGCTAAAATAATACTTTTTTGCTTCTCTGCCCCAGTCTCACTACCCTTCCTCAAGTTGCTAATGCCTTCCCTGCTAAGCTTGCCTTGTATCTACTTTGTACACAGCTTGTATGGATCTGTTTGTCAAATTAGACTGTATTCTTCCTGAGGGCAGGAACTGTTTTTACTTCTTTTGATCCCTAAAGCTTAGCATAGTGCCTGAAACATATAAAAGGTTTAATAAATGATTACTGAGGAATATCTCTCTATCTTTTTATCTTCTTCAAGAGATGTTGGTACATTGATGTGTAATAATTTTCAAGGCAGTCTTTTTTTTTGCAAATATTTGTTGTAAGCATTAGATACATGGTAACCAAAAGTCCCATGAAATGATGTTTTCTTTTGCCTTTGTTTGGATGATAAAATAAATTCCACCAGCTTCTTACTTGATTTTTCCAAAAAATCTGAGTCATCCTTCATTAAGTTGTAACTTTCCTCTATTTTCTGATTCCATTTATAGTGAGAATGTTAAGACTGATACAATTTCATTTTTAGAGTAGGATATCCACTGAACAAGGATCTCATGTTTTGAGTATTATAAGTTAAGTTAGTATTTCCAGACAAGGCAAAAACTTTGTGATGGTGGGAATTTTCTCTTTCTCTCCATTCTGCTACCATCTCTAAAAAAAGGTAGAAGAGAAACATGTAGGAAGGTAGGCCATTTTATATTTTCCTTTGCTTCATGGATCTCCATAGCCAAAGAATTCAGGGCCTAGGCTAGTGGCGATGAATTAGTCTAGTTTTTGGAAAATAAAACTAATCTGTTGCCAAAATAGTTCTCAAAACCTTTTCAGCAAGATAGACTCTTCCAAAACTTGTGCTCTGTTGGCAGAGAACTTCAAATTACAGTGAGGTATTAAAAAATAGGACTTTGCAGAGAAATGTGATTGGAATGCCCTGAGTAAATGTTGACTAAATGAAATGAATCCATTGGATAAGGGTGCTACCTATGAAGATCCAGCTTGTGACCCTGCTTCTGACTTTTCTTGTTTTATTCGTTCTCCTCCTTCCTCCTTTTTTTAATTCATAGCTTTTTCTGACGAGGACTACTCTACATGGTTTAAGTTAGGGTCCTCAAGTTGCAAGGCAACCTCCACTTACAGAATTTTCTCTTTTCTTTGAAGAACCCCATTCCCACTCCCTCCCCTCTCCATAGTCGCTATCTCCAGAGGAGCTCAGAGTTGGAAGGGTCTATCTACCCCCTCTTCTCCCTGCTGCTCTTGACCTCCACCTTACCTCTTTTTCTTGGAACAGGGTCAAAGAGGAGATTGAGCCTCATGTTCCTGCCTGAATGGACATTGGCAGTCTTGCCTGAGAAATGTTTTGTGCAGCAGAAAGGGGAGGAGGAAAAAGGGGGAGCGAGTTCTCCCCTAACTAGCCTTTGTCTCTCTGCAGCAAATTGAAGCCAGTGAGTGTTCTGGGGCTAGGACCCTGGAGGCCTAAGGCATGTGAAAGGCCATGTTAATCTTTCCAAGGGCACAAAGATTTACTAACAAACATGCTCTGGTGCACAAAGACAAAGCTTGCAGGAGAAGGTCCCACTCTCAGAGCTCTGGTTGCTGGGGTGTTTTGACTCCATGCTGTCTAGGGAGTTTGCTGATGCCCTTTGTGGTATGAACTTTCTCTCCCTCAGAGATGAGATAAACCACATTTACTTTCTCTGCTCCCTCCCTCTTTTTTCAGTTCATCATTAAGTTCATATATTTGGAGCTACAAGGAGCTTCAGAAACATTGCTCCTTCTTTCCCATCCCATGGGATAGAAATTTAGCCCCTCCTCTCCCTTCTTCTGATTCCTAAATGCCAAAGATGAAATTTTCTGGGTTTTCCTTTCCCTTCAACCACAAGTATTTTTTTCTTAAATTAAGAACTACTATATGTTAGGCACAAATGAAAACAGGAATAATCTCTGAGAGGAAGTAATATTTCAGCTAAGAGTTAAATGGGTGGACTTTAGAAGAGACAGAGGTAAAGGAGAGAGAGAGAGAGCATTCCAAAATTGAGATATAGCCAGAACTGAGTTTTGACTAGACAGATCATTGGGCTTAGATAGTTGGACCTAGAGTCTGGAAAACCTAAGTTAAAATTCAGTCTCAGACACTAAGCAGTTGTGTGACCTTAACAATTGTCTCACAGGGATGTTATGAGACTCAGATTATCTTTCTATCTATCTATCTACCTGTCAATCATTTATGCATATATGTGTATATGTATGTATCTATCTTTTTCTTTCTATTATCTATCTTCTGCTGTCTGTCTGTCTGTCATCTATTTATCTTTCCAGATAGATTATTTGAGCTATAGCTAAGCATCAAGGACTCAGCGAATAGTGGTGGACTTGGAGTCAAGAAGACCTGAGTTCAGATCTTCCCTCATACACTTGGTTATAGTGTAACCCCAGGAAAGTCACTTAACCTCTTCTAACTTCAATTTTCCCCATGTGTAAAATAACTATAATAATAGCACCTTGCTTTTTGGTTTCACTGAGCCACCTTGCTTTTATGTCAACCAATTGAGTTAAAGCACTTTAAAATTGCTACATAAATGTGGCTATTATTATAATTAAAACTTCTGACTCCTTAGGCCTATTCAGTTGGATTTGGGACAGAGGAGTGAAGGGCTTGAGTCCTAAGATATGATAGCTTCTCTATGTTTAAGACACTAAATTTGAGGACATGGGACCCAGTGGGTCTTGATATATAATTATAAAAGAATATAGTTATTAGTTTAGAATATATAGTTTACAGTATAATATACTACTTAGCATACTATAGAATAATAATGTATAGATAATTATAATAGATAATTGTCACAGGATGTCTAAGATATAATAAGCCCACTCCTGGAAGGACAGGGCAGGCAGTGGAAGGGGCATTCATTGTGACAAAGGGAGTGACCAAACTGACCTGTGGCTAAGAAACCAGGAGACCAGAGTGTACCAAAAAGGTAAGACTTGGAAGAGGAGAAAACTGGGACCAAAATGTTGAAATGACTGGGCAGGAGGGGTGGAGTCTGGCTCCATAGCTTTCAACAATAAAGATTAAGACAAGATACAGTAAACCTTAAAGGTGGAGAGGAAGTTGTTAAGTGATACTACAAGGGTCTGTAAGGGGAAGTGAGAACAAGGAGGGAGCCAACATGTCCTTGTGTCCCTGTGTGCCAGAGCCATGAGAGACTGGAGAGGGTTCTGAAAGACATGATGTCTTCAAGAGAAGGTTTGGTTTCACTGAGCCACAGAAGGCAGAAGAAATGTGAGAGGGAGAAATCAAGGATCTACAGACTGAAGCTGAGAGAGACCTTGGAGGTCTCTAATCTGATCCTCCCATTTTACAAACAAAGAACCTAAAATCCAGAGTTAATGCCCAAGGTCATAGAGAAAGTAAGTGACAGAGGCTGGGTTTGAACTTAGGTGCTTTAGTCTGTTCCTTTCCATTGTATCACCACAAAGAAAGGTCCCAGGATAATAACTGGGAGAGTATGAGCTTAAATTTACTATAGAGAAGAAAGAGCTAGAGGGGCAGTTTCTATGGAGCTATTTTCCCTGAAGAAACTCTGCAATGATCCTGGGTATCCAAGATGACATGGGTGAGGTCCCCAAGCCAGAATAGTCATCAGGATAAATCCTCAGGGCAGTCAGATTGTCGATTTACCTGCATAGAGGAGGACAACATTCTACTCTGCTCAGGTGGGAAGGTATTTTGGATTTAAAAATTATGAGATGGGATGGTAACCTTGGGCTCTAGAGAGAAAGTGGTTTGGTCTGGAGGCTGGTATTGGAATAAATAGCAGTGTAGAAGTCAGATAGTTTATATGTCCTGGAGGGAATTATGTACCACCCCCCCATGATATTTAGTATCATTGCCCTGGTGACCCTGACTAGTTCTGGTTCCAGGACATCTTGTACAATGGTACAAGAGTGGCTGATGAAGAAATAACAAGTAGTCCAGTTTGGTCATTCACCTTGAGCAGGCCCAGGCTTAATGTATGCCCATTCCACTGACTTCCCTTTCCTTATAGGAATGATCTTATTATACTTTATAGATCTTGCGGTAATTGTATGAAACTGTTGTCCTAAAGCCAATTTGTTAAGGGACTCTCTCCTTATTGGTGGAGATGAAGGTCCTGCCCTCCATAGGGACAAGAAGGGGAAGGGGAAAGAAAAAGACAAAGGGGGGAGAGGGAGAGAGGAGGAGGGGGGAGGAGGAGGGGGAGGAGGAGGAGGGGGAAGAGGAGGAATAAGAAAAAGAAAAAGAAAAAGAAAAAGAGGAGAGGAGGGATGAAGGAACTTCAGTTCTTAGCAGTTCCTCTTTGGAGACTTTGCCTTTGGAGAAGGCCAAACCTACTTTAGACTGGAGAAGGAAAAAAAAGACTGAGAAGATATGAGAAGAGCTGATAGTATTTATCATATTCTTATTTCCAGATTGCTACTCTAGACTTTGAGAAGTTTACCCTTTGTTTAAAGTCATCACCTTCTTTCTTAACTGAGTTATCTTGCTCTTCTTTATAGAAGAGTTTCCTTCATTCTATGTTGTCTCATATATATATTCTCCTATGTATTTCCTTCTTGGATTTCTATTCTGCTGTGGGCTTTTTTTGCTATTTGATAAGTATGTTCATTGTGGAACTGGTGTTAGGTGGGAGAAGAGTCAAGCCTTGGATACAGAGTTTGGGGTCACCCTTTCCTCCCAAATGACAAAGCAAATGAAAAGTTGACTAAAATTTAATATAGAAATAATTCTAGTTTGACATCCCTTCTCCCTCTGAGGAAAGCAGAGGCTCCACCTCCTGCTTCCTTCACTAGCAAGAATATAAGTCTTCCTTGGAGAAGGGGTTGGAGGAGAACAGATGAGTGATATCTATTTTGTCTTCCTTCACATCACACATGGAAAGTCATCCTGTATAGGTTTTTCCACACATGTGAGCCCCCTCACTTATTCAGTCCTTACATATAGGACCAAGAGTTATTGGAGCTAAATGGAGGGCATCAGATACCTAGTGAAATAAATCATGTCACTAGAATCCTGGACTCTCAATGTTTTCTATATCTCTTTATTTCTTCTTCCACTCCTTTGGAGGCTCTGCTTTTAGCTTTTATCTCCCCTCCCCCCTTAACTCTTCTCCCCTACTCCATTCCACAGAAGGAGATATTCTGGATTCCCTTTGCCCCTTTTCTTGATTTTCTCTTTCTCCTACCACCCAGGAAGGAATGTACCAAGTTCTTTCCTCCTTCCCAAATCTCCCTGCTCTCCCTACTCTGTATAATGAATTACTCTGAATTCTTCTCCCCTTCCCCATGTACCTTTTCCATTCACTTCACAGTGTGAGAGGTTCTGGGGTTGGCTGAGTTGTATTAAATTTTCTTCCAGGTTTGTGAGGTGATACCCAAAGAAAGCTCCTGCAAGGATCTGGGAACTTTCAATAAGACAAGGAGGAGAATATGAACAGTTTTCCAGAGCATTCTGAATAATTTCCTAAATGATGTTTCCAAAATGAGTCACTAATGGACTCTAAGGATATCTGATATATCATAACAAACTTGATGGTCTGTGACTTGTATCCATAAAAGTCAGAGAGAGTGATTAGCATGTACCCCAAATATCTTTCAGTGTGCCCATTAGATTTAGAATCTTGAGGCTGGAGCTCCTGTGACTGGTACCAAGTTCAATTTATCTGAGGCTCCCTTAATAGAAGAAATGAAAAGGAGAATCATGTGGTATTTATAAAGATGCTATCTCTCTCCCAGGTTCAGGATGACTGCCCAGAATGGGAATCACCTGGAAATATGAGACTTCAGAACTGAAAGGCAACTGGATAGTTCTAAGCTAATCCTTTAGGTACAGAAAAGATGAGTCATGAACTGCCAGACAGAGAGGGGACCCCAAGTGGCTTCACTGACCAGGAGTAGCAGGGAAAGGTTGTTTAGGACTTAACACTACACCATGGGTGCTTAGGGACAGAATCATATTCTTAAGGGATGCTTCCTATCTGCCCTAGGATAAGAGTGGTGTAGAGAAGAGACTGAGCCCTAGGCAACTAGAGTGAAAATATTGAAGGGAAAGAAGTCTTCTAAAGATACAGAATGGGGAAAAATGTTAGTATTTGTGGTAAATTGATAGGACCAAGATACGCAAATGTGGCATCTGAGTCCATTTCTTAAAAGAAGTTACTTTATTGTAGATTATATAGTCTAAAATATTGACTTGAGATGAGAATGGCACAAATGTGACATTTCATAAATCACTTAAATTTATATTTTTCAATAGAGGGGTGCAACTAGAGGAATTTCTAAGTCTCCTTTCATTAGTATTAAGCTCCCCTCCCATATCCCCCATCTCAATCTGAAAGAAGGTTGGGTCGAGGTGAGGTCAAGGACAGTCCAACAACCCTTAGCATTTGCTCCTTAGACAAGTTTGGGAACCTGTTCATGAAGCTTTTTCACAGCAGGCTCTAGCTCTGAGACAGGGGGCTGCTACCCTCCCAGTCTCCTTTTGTTCACAGGGGTGTTTTGTTATTCACCAGTAATTACCCTAAATGCTACATCTGTTGTCATGACAACATATTACCCAACCTTAGGTAAAAGCCCTATTTGCAGGGGAGTCAGTCTCAGCCAGGATCCTAGGTCTTCTGCCTCTGTTTCCCCTCCCCCTCCCTGTGCCTCTCTTTCATAGGCTCCTCTTTTTTCCTTCCTTTTCAGTTCTTTCTTCCTTTTATTTCTTCTCTCCTTCATTCTTCCCATCTCAACATTGCTCCCTTCTTTCCTTGTTACTCCAAGTTTCTCTTTGTCTCTGTCTCCATTTCTTTCTTTCTTTCTTTCTATTCATCCCCCACCTTCCCTCCTCCATCCCTATTTTCTGCTCTTTCCTCACTAGATAAAACCCAGATTTATGATTTTATAAGACTGATCTCTGATCTCTGATCTCTGACTGTGAGAAAGACTCTTCCTAGCTGGAGATAGGGTTGGATCTGCAGAGGTAGCGTATCTTCTTGGAATGGTTAGAGATGGTCAATAGTTAAAGCAAATTACATTCATATAGCACTTTAAGAGTTGCAAAATGCTTCATAAACATTATCTCATTTGAGTTTCTCAACAATATAGAAATAGGTATCACAGGAATTATTATCCCCAAGAAGAAACTGAGGCTCAGAGAAGTTAAGAGACTTCCCCAAAGTCACATAGCCACATAGTGGTGGACCCAGGATAGTGGTCTGCATGGCTGTTGAAAGGAGAGAAATACTGAGGAAGTCAAGGAAGCAAGAAGGCAGTGTCATTTGGGCAGGGACCATGCTTTATCTAAACTTTGTCAGTGTTTAGCACCAGGATTCTACAAACAATTGTAATTTAATAAATGTTCACCAAATTAATGAATTAGGTGGTCAAGAAACTGGAGAGAGGGAGTTTAGAAGCATTATCTTTAAGGCCTGACATAAGAAAAAAATTTCATTTCCAGCTTCTTCCTGTCATTCCCACTTCCAGAATGTCAGAACATCATAGGATTAAGAATCAATTCCTTCCTTCCTTCTTCCTGCCTTCTTCCCTCCCTCCATTGTTCCCTTCTTCACTTCCTTCCTCCCTTCCTTCCTCACTTCTTTCTTCCTTCCCCTTCTTCCTCCCTTCCTTCCTCAATTCTTCCCTCCCCTTCTTCCTTTCCTCCATCTGTTCCTCCCTTTTCTTCTTCCCTCCCTCCCTTCCTCTCTTTCTTTCCTTCTTTCCTCTTTTCTTTCCTTTTTCCCTTCCTCCCTCTTCCTTCCCTTTCTTCCTCTCTTTCCCCTTTCCTTCATGCTTGCTTCCTTCCCTCCCTTCCCTTCCCTCCTGCCTTTTTTAATTCTTCCCTTCCTTTCCTTTCTTCCTCCCTTTCTCCCTCCCTCCCTCTCTTCCTCCCTTCCCCTTTCCTTCCTCCCTACTTCCCTCCCTTCTTGCCTTCCTCCCTTTCTTTTCTTTCTCTCCCCTTCTCCCCTTCTCTCCTTTCCTTCCTTCTTTCCTTCCTTCCTTCCTTCCTTCCTTCCTTCCTTCCTTCCTTCCTTCCTTCCTCCCTCCCTCCCTCCTTTTCTTCCTCCCTTCCTTCATCACTTCTTCCTCCCATCCTCACTTCTTCATTCCCTCCCTCCCACCCTTCCTTCCCTGTAGAAGTCTTTATTATCTTCCTTTGCTCTAGAAATAGGATATGGAAGTGTTGGCTTTTTTGCTCCCCTGGCTTATGGAGAGAAACCAAGTTAGGCACTGGTAGCTCTCAGACTGAGGTTGAAACTCACCAATTCCTTCTATATTGGTGACTTCTCCAGAGCTTCTCAGACCCAACACCCTTCATAAGACTTCTGATGGCTTTATTACTGGAGGGTAGTATCATTCAATCAATGAAAAATGCTGCCTAATATTCTGTAGCTGCCTTATCTCCAGCTTCTCAATCTCTTTTCATCCCTCCTGCTTCCTCATTTTCTGCAGCTTTATATGTCTCCATCTCTCCCTTTCAATTCCCACCCCCCCTACTTTTCTTCTCCCAAACCTATTCTCTGTTATTTCCCCATTAAAACTCAGATTTATGACTTTATAAGGTTAGATTCTGATCTAATTACTGGTATAGTAGAAAAAGACCTGAACTTGCCCTCAGAAACCTGCCACTGACTAGTTGTGCTGCCCTTGGCAGATCACTTGAGACCTCTGGGTCTGTTTCTTCATCTGTAAATCAAGGGATTTGGGCTAGTTGATTTCTGACATTCTGTGTTGAAAGGTGTGTGTTATTTAGACATGGATTGATGATGCTGTTACAATTCATGATTGAGGTTCGGTATCGAATTCTTTCCAGTTCTGCCTCCTCTTATTCTCTGACTTGTTGGGGCTTCACTTTAACACCCCAGTTACACCTTGCTGGAATGGTCCCCTTTTCAGTTGGAGCTCCACTGCCTTCCTTCAACCTCCTCTGAGCCATATCATGGACATGTACTTTTTAAAAGAAAATCATAAACAAAAATGAACAGGATGTCAAAGTCCCACTTGGGGCCCCAGTCAGATAGATTTCTGTAAACAAGAAGAGAAGGAAGAGGAAACGGGAAGGCACTGGGGGCTCAGCATCTAAGGATGGAATCAGACAAAGAACCTATGGTCTATAATTCTTGCATCTCTCAGGAGAGGTTCATGGGGTCATCAGGCTTTTAGAGGAGAATGGGTCCCAGGTTAGTCTCCAGTTGGTGATCAGATCACAGCCAGAACGCTGAAGGCAAAATGACACGTGAGTCCAACCCCCAGGGATGAAGCCAATCCTCAGTTGGTGGGATAGGAGACTAATTGTCTGGGATAGGTAGCTGCAAGAATGAGACAGAATCAAAGCCAGCCAATGGTTTGCTTTCCTCTGCCTTTGTTTCTGAGCTGTGCTTTCTTAGTTCTAAGGGAGCATTTTTCCTCTATCCCAATAATCCCTGGAGAGGGACTTGGGGAAGCTCAGAACACACTGTCCCAGGAGTGAGAGCTGTCAAGATGATGGAGATGAAGGTTTATTTTTAACAGCTGAAACATGTCAGCAAAAGCCTCTTCCAGGCCAAGGGGAGGGATCCAAAACCCTAAATTTCCTTCCCTCCTTCCCTCTTTTCTCTGGGATGTGAGCCACATTCTGCTTGTGGGTTGCAGAGCCCTAGGGCTAAACAAGACCTGGGATTTCCAACCTTTGACAAAACACCAGGCCCGTCATCCCCCTCACCCCTGTGCTGCTGTCACCTCCCATCTCCATCTTTGTGGAAACTACAGCCTTTCCTAACCCCTTTTCTTTTCCTGGCCCCCTCCTTAGGGGCAAGGCATCTAATAGCAGCAGACTCTTGCTCTCACACTGGCTGCCTTTGGTGTCACTTTCCTGATCACACAGGCAAATATACAAAGAGAGTCGTTGCAGAGCCAAGTTTTGGAAGCTTCTCTCTTAGAGCTCACTCAGTTTGAGATGCTGGAAATCGTCCCCAGAGGGGAGCTCCTCCCTAACCCAGCTCTCCTTCCTGGTCCTTTGTGCTTGCATACATTTTGGTAAATCTACTGCCCCTCCCACCCCAACTGGACCTGTGAGTTCATTGATGTGGGGAACTCTAAAGCCAGACTTCTATCCAAGTGTATCATGCTGCTTATCTGGTTAATCAATTCAGTTCCCCAAGAGAACTTGGAAGCCTTAGATAGATCAATCGAATCACAAAATTTAGAGCTCAAAAAGACCGTTAGAAATAATTTGATCCAATCCCTTCATTTTGTCACATGGGAAAACTGAGGCCCAGGGAGAGGAAAAGTGACTTTAACCTATGTCACACATAACAGAGGGAATTAGAATTCAGGTCCACTAGTTCCAGATTCAGTGATCCTTCTATGACACAATGGAGAATTCTCTCTCTTCTTTCTGGGCCTACCTCTAATCAAAACAGAATTTTCCTCGAGTCTCTAGTGTCCCAAGAAGGCAGATCTCTCTTGGCATCTCCAGGCAGAACAAAATAAGATCCACAATCTCCCCATCTTGTCATTGGCAAAAGTCAGAAGGCATCTCAGAAGCTTTAACTCCCTCTCTACCTCCTTTCTCTCTTTTTCTTTCTCTGTCTCTGTCTCTTTCTGTCTGTCTCTGTCTCTCTCTGTCTGTCTCTGTCTCTTCTCTCTTTCTCTTCTGTCTCTTCTCCTCTCACTCTCTCCCTCCTCCCTCCAACTTTACAGCTTAACCCTCTCACCCCAAAGCTACAGCCACAGTCAACCCTCTGAAACCAGCAAACTCACAAGTATGCAGTAGTGTGACTGGAATAGTAGGCACTCAATAAAGGCCTGTTAAAGCAAGGCAGTTGGGTTGGCTTTCCCTATCCTGAACTTGGCTATCCTACCTGACCCTTCCTCCTGAAGGGTTGGGACACCCTTTGCCACAACTCTATCATTTCTGGGGGACTGTTCAACCTCTTCCTCCTCCTGCCTTAGCTCATCTGAGGTTGGCATTTTCAAAGGGGACTTCACTAGAAAATCAAGTGCAAAAGAAAACAAAACAGGAATTAGCACAGAAATAAGTTTGAAAAGCTTAGATTTCTCACCCTAAGGATACTAAAGTCTTATTTATTTACCTACTTGTTTATCCATTTATTCATCTGTTTATTCATTCCTTCTATCCATTTATTTACTTCTTTATTCATTCATTCATTTATCTTTCTATTTAACTATTCATCTATCCATCCATTTTTCTATATCTATGTATCTACAAGATTACTCACCTCTTTCCTATTTAACTTCCTATTCTGACACCCCCCCCCCCCCCCGTCAGAGGAGAACACTTTTCTGTTCCACTCCACAAAAAGGACGTAAGTTAGTAAACCATGGGGGAAAGAGTATTGCCTTGAATCACCAAGGACCTATTTGAAAACCTGATTGCACTATCACCACCAGTATAAGCTCAGAAAGTCACATCTCTGTAAACAAAGATTTGCAGTAGAAGATCACCCAGGTCCCTAATTGCAAAGTCCAGGGAAAGGACTTCAGGTGGTCCTAACATTGCAGTCATGCCCTTTTTCTTTCCCCCAAATCTTAATGTTTTTGTATCTGAAGAAGGCTTATTCCTGGTTCTGACTTGTTTCTACCAGTTTAGGTAGAATTGCCTGGAGTATGTTTATTCATCAGCAAGTTGGTTTTCCCCTTAGGTGAAGCTCAACTGGGAAGCAGCTGTAATATACTTGGCCTTGGAATCAAGAGACTTGGGTTCAATATACTTATATTTGTTTGACTTTGAGTGGTTTACAGATTTTGAGTTGGAACAGACCTTGGAGGCATTTTAGATGCCTGGAGAGGTCAATGACTTGTCCAGGTCATTCAGGTAGTGATAGAGCTCTTCAGAATTTGAACCCACATCTTGTATTCTTTTGTTTATATATATATCACAGGGAATTGAATAAATTAAGGTTGAGTGAAAATGTTCCTCAATACTCTTAATCTTAATTCTCTGGAAAGCTCAGAAGATTTTGGGATCCTGGGATCCTGATTACAGATGAGTTAGCTTTTACCTGCTGCTCATTGGCAGGGCTCATCAATTATATCTTAGCCATAAATATAATTTTTTATCTCCAGGTAATCTTTCTCCTTTGACTGAGACAGCTGGGATTGGAGGACAAATCGAGGTTTACTGAATTTCCCTTCCCTGAGATTGTCCATTGATTCTGAGATCATTTACCTTGGTATGATCTTAGAAAAATCTTTTTTTCTTGTTGGGACTCAGTTTCTTTCTATGAAGAGTGAGATATTGAGAAAACAAATCTGAACTTCTGAGGGAAAAGAGCTGGAGAAATCCATAAGTCAGCCATCCTCCTAGGACCAGGGACCAGGGTCAGAATAGAAAGGTTGGACTTCGGTTTTAGCTTGTAGACCTGGTGACAGATAATAGGTAATTGGCTGCATTTCTAATCTATATTGTTGAGGCAGGGAGTGGTTATAGATTGCAAACTACTTAGGTCTTCTCATACTATGTGATTTCATTTATATCAGCCCACAAATTCTCTTCCATTTATTTCATCCTCTGACTCCAAATACAGGCCTGCAGGGACTTCATTTCCAAATATGCAAAATGAGGTGAGAGCTAGGCTATATCTCAGATCTTTTCTAGCTCTAAAATTTTATAATTTTATGATCTTTCACCTAGTATTCTAAGCTACTCTCTGGATCTAGTTCCTCTGGCTGCCATATTGGGCCTCCATCTGCAGCAACAACAACATTATTTTCAATATCTCAAATCTAATTTATAGAGCCCTATAGGATTTGGAAAGTGGCTTACAATGATTCTTCCATGTGATCCTCAACAACAAGCAACCCTGAGAGGTAGGCACTATTGTTATCCCCATTTTTTGTATGATTCAAGTCAATAAACATTTATCAAGCATCTATTGTGCCAAGCATTGGAGATATAAAGAAAGGCAAATAATTCCTGTCTATTTTTGATACAATCCCTTCTCCTGGCAGAGGGCGGGCCACAACATGCAAACAACTTTGCACATACAAAATATATCCAGGTTAAATTGAAGAAAATCAACAGAAGAAAGACCATTAAGCAAGTCAGGAAAGACTTTTCACAGAAGGTAGCTTCCTAAAAGAAGTCAGAGAAGGTAAGAAAAATGAAGCTCAGAAAGGTAAATTTAATTGCCCAGGGCCACAATTGTTTTCTAATCTTTGTGACTCCTAATTGAGGTTTTCTGAGCAAAGATACTCAAGTGGCTTGTCATTTTTTTTCTCCAGCTCATATTACAGATAAGAAAACAGAGGCAAACAAGGCTAAGTGACTTCTCAGAATCACACAGCTAGTAAATGTCTGAGGCCAAATTGGATTTCAGGAAGATGGGTCTTCCTGACTCCAGGCATGGCACTCTTTCCACTATGCCACTGTGTCAAAGTAAATGTCAAAGACAAGACTTGAACCCAGGTATTTCTGACTTGAAGTCAAACACTTCACCTCCTCCAAGGCTGCTCTCTGCATCACTGCATCACTGCATCACTGCATCACCGCATCACTGCATCACTGCATCACTGCATCACTGCATCACTGCATCACTGCATCTCTTATTATCTCTTCCTATTCCAGAGTTTTGAATAGGATTTTTTGGTGGGAGGGAGTGCTTCCCCTGCTTCTTGCCTCTAGTTCTATGCTTATGTGTAGAGCTAAAGGACTGACACTGATCCTAAAGACTTTTTCTGACTTTTCTGCCCCATGTTACCAGACTGTTCATTTATTTATTCATTTATGCAAGAATCAGAGTTGGGGGGAAGCAGACAAATGGGGGCCTCAGAATATGGTCAGATTCCTCTCCTGTTGCTGACCTTATGAGATATTTGCTAAGCCTACACCTGGAAGTATAGAAGTAATGATTTGCAATGGAAAGGTCTTGACCCTGATTCAGAGTATCTGTAGGTATACTCTGACTACTTCTGTCCACTTACTGAGGAGTGAAGAAATGACTTTCAAATGGTCTCAGAGCTGGAACTGAAGTTACAGTCCACAAATGGATCCAACAGAGGAATTCTTTCCCTTATTGATGTTTAAGGGAAGAAACAATGTAAGCTTCCAGGTGGGGAGAGATAGTCCCAAGACTCTCCTTTCCCTACCTAGGTCAACAGATGGCCATGAACGTGCCAATCCTGTTTCTTTACTTCTGCCTGTTTTTCCAGTTCTTTTTTTTTTAGTTTTTTTTGCAAGGCAAATGGGGTTAAGTGGCTTGCCCAAGGCCACACAGCTAGGTAATTATTAAGTGTCTGAGACTGGATTTGAACCCAGGTACTCCTGACTCCAGGACCAGTGCTTTATCCACTGTGCCACCTAGTCGCCCCCTGTTTTTCCCAGTTTTTAGGAGAACTAGTGTCAAGACAGAATTGACCAAGCACAGGTCTTAAAAGAGTTACTGGAGGTACAGTATCTGGACCCAGACAGGAGTCAACCCTAAGTGGTGATCCGGCAAAAGCCAAACACTATGACCTGCCATCAATGGAGAGATCTGTCAGCTGTGCTATACCTGGTGATGGAAAGAATATAGTTATCACCTTAAGTTTGAGCCAAATTTATTCTACCCAAGGTGGCAGGAAAAATGTGTTTTGGTTTAGGAAAATGTTTTGTATATCTATTCTTGACATATCTTCCAGATAAACTTTTTTTTCAAGGATATTAATTTCTTAACAATGACAATGAGGAGGTAGCAACTGGCTAAGTGATACTAGTACTAATATTGATTACTAGTATTAATGATAATCAGATAATGGATATTTTAAAAAATTTATTTATTTAAGGCAATGAGGTTAAGTGACATGCCCAAGGTCACACAGTTAGGCAATTATTAAGTGTCTGAGGTTAGATTTAAACTCAGGTACTCCTGAATCCAGGGCCAGTGCTCTATCCACTGTGCCACCTAGCTGCCCCTTGATAATTGATATATAAGAAACACAGTAGAATTGGGCCTGGAACTGATAAAATTAGAGAAAGCCCACACTGGCCCTGAGGAGTACTCCTAGAACCCTGAGGAGGGGATATAGTCAGTTCCACTATGAGGAGTGGATGAGCTAGTACCTGTAAGGGTTGGGAGAGTAAGTCAGTCTTGCTCTACTTAAGAATTTATTTCATAGGATAAGAGGAAACTTGATATAGTGAATAGAAAACAGATCTCAGAGTCAGACAGACTTGGGTTCAACTCCCCTTCCTGACAAACTGTGTTTCCCAAAGTAAGTCACTTATCAGTGCACAGGTAACTCTCTAAGGTTAAATAATGGTAGAGAAGGTGGCTAATCTTCATTGGTAGAGATTGTTTCTTCATCTGAAGTTCCTTAAATCAATGAAAACACAGTCAGGGCAAAAACTGCCTCTTCCCTTCAAATTTAATATAATCATAGATCTAGAACTGGAAGGAACCTCAGAGACCCTTTCAAAACCATCTAGTCCAACCTTCCAGATGAGAAAATTGAGGCCCAGGGAAATGAAGTATTCTATCTGTTTGCTTGTCTATCTATTTTGAAAATTTTTATTCATTTATCTTTCCATATAACTGTCAATCTATTTATATTTTGTTTTGCCCTGTATTGCAAATGCATATAAATTGAAAACAAATCATTTGTGCATTTAGTTGCAAATTCAGAAAACTAAATATGTTGAATTATAATTTATTCACTTAATTACATTACTTAAAATATACCAAAAATGCATATTTACTTGATAGCTTACATTGACTGTGAAAAGGTTGGTGTGAATTCTTGAGTGACTAATGTATCTTGAACTAATTTTCTAGGAGTGGGAATGAATTTACCATCCATCCATCCATCCATCTATCCTTTCTCTCTCTCTCTCTCTCTCTCTCTCTCTCTCTCTCTCTCTCTCTCTCTCTCTCTCACACACACACACACACACACACACACAGAAATGTATTTGCAAAAAAAATTTGTCTGAGTTTGGGGATACAATCTCTATGTGACAAAAATCATTTAACATACCCCTTCTTAGCTACAGAACACTGTCATTCTAAGCTTGAAACATTCATTTAGATGACCAGGGAGGCAGAAAATGATCAAGTCAAACTTCTTTTTGCAATTATTCTGAGATATTCTGATTTGCTTTCTAATTTTTTCTGATTCTCCCAGTTATCACTTTACCTCTTTCACCCAATGGCAGGGAAATTTTTCCAGAATCCTATTCCTACAATAAGAACTACTTTAAATCAGAACTATTTTAAACATTCTACAATAATAAGATAATTTCCAGCCTCAGTAGGAAGAGGATTGTAATCTCACATTGGACCCTTCTACCATTTTAGGCTGAAATTTATTTCCACCAGTATCAGACCTTTATTCTTGGTAGAGATAATCTAAGCAGTAGCTTCCCACCCATTCCTTTGATGTCACATAGCTCATTCATTCTCATCTTTTTCATTTTTTTCCCAACTTCCTTTCCCCTTTATTCTAGTGCTCTACACTTCCCTCTCAGGCACCTCAAGTTCTATGTGCCTTTCATCTAGGGCTCCAGGGTCCAATTACTCAAATGTCTACCTTCCATATCACTCACTCATGACAAACCAGCTCCGATGTGACAGTGGTTAATTAGGAATTCCATGATCAGTTTGTTTCCATATCATTCCAATGATATTACAGAACAATGAAAAACTGAGGTACCTGATATACACTTCCTTCTGGAGAGGGTGGGCAAGCCCATGATATTTGGACAATGACACCCTGGAAAACTGATGAAAGTAAAGTAGAATTTGAGATGGTTGAGTGGGAGGAATAGAGTAGTGAAGGAAAACTGAAATGAAGATAGAAAGAGGTGAGTAAGAGGAGAGTGAATGAGCTGTCATCTAGAGAGATTGGGAAACAATGTAGAAAGTTACTTATTGGAGCATCTTTGCTCAGAGTGAAGGTCCAAGACTTATAGGAATATATTTCATCTTAAACTAGTAGAAGGGTCCAATGTGAGAGAAGACCGTCCTTTTACTGTTGATTGAAATTGTCTCTCAAAGGAGAATATGGGCATGCCTATTAACACCTTGCTGAGAGGACACACATCTCTTAAATGATTTTTAATGACTAGAGCTACCCTGAGCTGATTGATTGACTGGGATTTAGGAAGATAGACTGGTTGGTTTGGTTGATTGGTTCTTGTCCTTCATTATCAAAGAAGACCAACATGACAGGTTAATGTCAGAGGAACTACTTTTTTTGATTAACCTACAAAAGAGAGCAAAGTCAAGTTTCCTATCACCTTTTTTGGTCTTTTTTTGTTTAGAAGTTGGATATAGTACATTAGTATGAAAAGTATTCTTGGGGCAGCTAGGTGGCGCAGTGGATAAAGCACTGGTCCTGGAGTCAGGAGTACTTGGGTTCAAATCCGATCTCAGACACTTAATAATTACCTAGCTGTGTGGCCTTGGGCAAGCCACTTAACCCCATTTGCCTTGCAAAAACCTAAAAAAAAGTATTCTTAAAAAGGAATGGGGGTAAGTGGAAAACCACGGT
This sequence comes from Macrotis lagotis, assembly GCF_037893015.1. Taxonomy (NCBI): domain Eukaryota; kingdom Metazoa; phylum Chordata; class Mammalia; order Peramelemorphia; family Peramelidae; genus Macrotis; species Macrotis lagotis. The sequence goes on from NC_133658.1 coordinate 156,925,261, forward strand.
GCATGCGGTTTCCTCCTCACAGTAATGGCTGCTTTGGGCAAAAGAAGCAAACAAAATTTAACAAAAAGGAAAAAATACACATGGGAGTATGCTAGAGCACAGAGGGGGTACAATTGATAGAGAGCTAGACTTAGAGTCAGAAAGACTTGAGTTTGAATCCTGTCTCAGATATTCACTCCCTGTGTGATCCTGGGTAAGTCACAACCTATCTGTGCCTGTTTCCTGATCTATAAAACAAGGGGGTTTGAGCTCTAAACCCTAAACTCTTTTGTACCCCAAGAGTATTGTTCTTTATTTTTTGTTTTTAGTTTTTGCTAGGCAGTGGGGTTAAGTGACTTGCCCAAGGCCACACAGCTAGGTAATTATTGTGTCTGAGGCCACATTTGAACTCAGGTACTCTGGATTCCAGAGCCGGTGCTCCATCCACTGTCCCACCTAGTTGCCCCAAGAGTATTGTTCTTGATAGTGAATATTCTCAGCTTGAAATGATTGCAGCCACCAGGACAGTAAGTGGGAAGGATATCTTGGACAAAGCACATAAGAGCAGATGAATGCTTGCTCAGGAAAATGATGCAGAGAAGAATTTGATTTCTTGTCCATGGGGTCACAGAGGAGATATGATGGATGATGTTTCTGAACCCAACCTCCTTTTTAGAGGTGAAGAGGACTTTTTCCTTTTCTTTTAAATAGTATTTTATTTTTTCCAATTACATGTAAAGACAATTTTTAAGATTTTAAATAAAATTTTGAATTCCAAATTTTCTCCCCCTTTTCCCACCCCTCCCTAAAATAGTAAGCAATTTGATATGATTTATATGTGTGATCATATACAACACATTTTCATTTTAGTCATGTTATATAAGAAGTAACAGAACAAAAGGGGGAAAACTACAAAAAAATAGAGAGAAAATAGTAAGCTTTGATCTGTATTCTGACTCCATCAGCTCTTTCTCTGGATGTGAATAGCATTTTTCATCATGAATCTTTTGGAATTGGGAGACTGATTTTATAGGCAGCATGACCCTAGAATCCAATTGTCTAATAAAGAAAAGAGGTTGCCTGGACACTGTCAGCCTTCGGAATTGTCTTGAGACTAAAGGTCCAAGTTTGAAAGCTTGGGGACCAGATCTAGAGATTAAAAAAGGAACTCCTAAGTAGAACATCTCTTGGCTAAAGAAAGAGGATTATTCATGTGGCCCCTGTCATCAGAGATGTCAAGGGAACAAATTTGCCAGAAATGTTAAGGATAGGAACAAAGAGTCTTGGACAGGGATTTATTTGAATAGTGAAATTTTGATAGGAAGGTGTTGCTTGTTCCAAAGTGTCTTCACCTTCCAGAAAGTGAGGTGGCCAACTTTATGGTGACATTATGTCTTTGGGGTGTCTTGTGAAATGGTAAAGGATTCATATAAATGTCTTTGTGGCACTACTGTCAACCTCAAATCCAGATCCTTCACAGAACTATATGACTGTTTTACATGTTTTCAGTTTCAGTTTATGGGATCCTATGAATCCTTTGTGCCTTTAATATTCTCTGAAGGACTAAATAAAGTACTCCTGAATCTAATATTCACGCGTTACTTTGACTATTTCTATGGGAACTGTGACCTGTTGGAATTATAGAATCTTTGAGTTTAAAAGTATCCTAGAAGACATTTGGTCCAATTCATACCTCAATAAAAATTCCTGTTAATCCATACTTGATAAGTGGTCAGAGAAACTCACTACTTTCTGAGGCAGCCCTATATGCTTTTGGCAAGTCTAAAATAGTCTCTTCAACTTATACCTATTGATCCTAGTTCTCTCCTCTGGAGCCACACAGAAAACTTAATCCTCCTTCCATGTACAACCTCTCAAGTAATTAAAGGTGGTCATTGCCTCCTTAATCTTCTCTTTTCTAGGTTAAGCATATACCAGTTACTCCACATGATCCTTCTACGGCATGTTCTTTAGGTCTTGAACCATCTTGATTGTCCTTCTCTGGATATAGACAGGTTTTTCAATGTCTTTCTTAAACTGTAGTACTCAGAATTTCACATTATATTCCAGATATAGTCTGATTGTGAAAGAATTCAAAGGGACTATAAAACCAATAGTATTATCTTCCCATGTTCAAGACACCATGTATTTCTTAATGGAGATTAATATCTTAATTGCTGTTGGATCATATTTAACTCAAAAGTCCATTATACCCCTGTCTATATTTGTGAAGTTCTATTTTGTTTTTAATCTCTATAAAATGCCATCTTAATAAATTGACCTATCATTCTATCCTGCTGAGATCTTCTTAGGTCCTGATGCTCTCCTGGAATATGTTAGTTTTCCTTCCCAATATTGTATCATCTGCAAATTTGATAAGAATGTTATTGATGACATCATTCCAGTTTTTTAATTTTTTTTTTTACCAAAAATATCAAACAGCACAAGGATAGGCTTGAATCCTTAGAGCATTTGATTGGTGATCTCCCTCCAAATAACTTGGCGCCATTAATCTTTGAGTTGCCATTAACCTTTCTAAATACACTTAATTGTCTTATTGTCTCACCTATATCTTTCTATCTTGTCTACAATAACAGGACAAACTTTGTCAAGTGTTTTGCTGGAAACTAAGTAAATTTAATAATATGCTCTAGACTTCTGCAAGGAATCAAAATAAATCTCGCTGATGTAGTTTGAACACCTACCCTCTTCTTGGCTATTCTTATACCTAGTTCAAGATGAGGTGGCCTTAGATTGGATTGGATGTTAAGAAATAGAAAGCTACAATTTAGACAGTGGTTCATTTTTGTTTCAGGTCAGTGATTGTGGGAACAGAGAGAAAGGTAGAATCTAGGAATTACTATCAAGAATCAACAAGGGCCCCCGCCCCTTGGCGCGGCGGCCTCGGAGCCGCAGTGACACGGGCAGCGCGGGCCCCGCGGAGGCAGCAGGAGGCCGAGCTCCGGCCGGGAAGGGCCACGGCGAGGTTTGGAAGATGATGGCAATGCTTGTGCTTTTATCACGGATAGTTGATTAGAGTTTGGAAGAGTATGACGGGAGTGGCAATTCCATTGTTGGATGTTTCAAGCTGCTCCTCAAGAGCCAAGAAATTACCTCCCTCAAAGGCTACATTAGGATGCATGTTATGAATTGTGTCTCCTTGGCCAGTGAAAAAGAAAATGGGGATCTTTCTGCTACAGCTGGATTAATGATTGGGCAAACACCCCCACCTCCACCACCCTCACCCCACCCCCACCCCCTCCACCATTGCCATGTCCAGACAATGGGTGTCCTCCTGTTCCTCCACCACCACCCTTACCAGGGGGTCCTCCTATACCACCACCTCCTCCAGGACTACCTCCTCCTTCTTATGTGAATGGACATGGCCACCATAGTAAGAAAAAGAAAATGAGGAATTTTTTTTGGAAAACTATTCCAGAAGAGCAAGTTCGTGGTAAGACCAATATCTGGACAATTGCTGCAAGACAACCACAAAAGTACCAGATTGACACAAAGACTATTGAAGAGCTCTTTGGGCAGCAAGAAGAGACCAAATCATCAATTTCTAGGAGAGGTGGTGCTTTAAATTCTTCCTTCAAAGAACCTAAAGAAGAGGTAAGGATTGAGTCTAGAGATTTAAAAAAAAAACCCTCCACCTACCCCCCCTTTCCTCTGTGAGCATGGAAGCATGAACCCTTCCAACATTTGCCATAATTCTATCATTCCACACTTGGCTAGGTGATTCTTCTTGGTGGATTCATCAGTGATTTTGGCCTTAGTCATTGTTGAAAGAGTTCATTTTGTAGTTGATTTTGCCTTACTACTCTGTAGCATCGTCACATAATGGAATCCTGGGTCTTGGGCATGTTGTTCATCTTTGGCATCCATGAGATCTTATTGATCTAGGCCTCGGTATGTAAATCTATAAAATAAAGAGGTTTGACTTAAAAAAAAAAAGAATCAACAAGGACCCACTATGTATCCAGGCACTGCCATGCATACCAAAGACACAGGAAACCCCATTCCTCGGCTAGATGGTCATCCAGTGAGTAAAGACAGTTGCAATAATGTCCAAATTCTTTTCCCCTGCTTCTTGTTTCTTCCCTTTCCAAACTGTCTTTCACATAGCTACCAAAAATAATCTTTCTAAAGAACGATTTCACCATATCATTCCCCTTTCTCAAGAACATTCAGTGGTTCCCTTGTGCCTCTAGGATGAAATGGAAATTCTTCAGTGCAGGCATTTATTTAAACCTTTTACTATCCGACTCCAACCAACCTTTCTACACTGATTTCAAATTATTCCCCTTCATGAGACCTCTGTTACAGTCAAATTGTTCTCCTAGCTGTTGCCCAAATTTGGCATTTGCCTCTACTTTGTGAACTAACCTTGCACCAGCTCCTACACGAAGCCTTTCTTCACCTCCCTGGTGCTTTCTTCTTCCTCAAATGACCTAGTATTTGCTTATCTGTATAAATATTATATCCTCCCCCAGGTCTAGTAGAATATTAGTTTTCCAAGGGAAACATTCCACAGCACCTTATGTATTTTAAAATGCTTGTTGAATTAAATTGTTTTACTTCTCCTTCCATCTCAAAGAGAACCATGCCATTAGGAAGGTGATGCCATGACTTGCAAGTGAATTGGATTTCAATGAGGGAAGGCTTCTGAATAAATCAGATGCTTGTTGAATTTCATAGCAATGAATAAAACTGTAAATATAATAATCAAATTCCTAATTGTATTGCATAAGCATTCTAAACTTTGTTTCAAAAGTGGGACTCCTAGACACCTACCCAACACACACCTCTTTGAATCGGTTCAGTCTTGAGGAACCTGTCTCTGGTAATATCAGTAAAGTCCAACAAATGAATTTGGCTTGTTTCTAACTGTCTCTTTTCCTCTGTTCCTAGGCAACAAGCTCCTAATTAACATTTTTAATATAAAGCACTTTAAAAATCCCTTGTAAGTGTATAGGTGGTATGTGTATGTGTTTTCCCTGAAGGTTATATGTGTGTACATGGGTGTATCTTATTGTGACTCACAGGGATATGTAAATAGATATCTCTAGAGTCTTCTCCACCCATACCTCTCCAATAGATTTCAAGAAGACAAATAAGAGATTGGTACTTCAAGACTGACTCTTTGATATTATCAGTGTTTTTTTAATGAGTTTTTTCCTATTGTCAATCATTTAATTTTTTCAACCTCCCTCCCCACTTTATGGAAGTATTACTTCAATCATTAGGGTTATGAGGAAATGCTTCACAAAATTTGAGGTGCTCTAACCAATGGGAGCTGTTGTTAAGGAAGTGATGTTTAGGATGCATAATTTGACATAGAGGATGGAGGTAGATTATAAAGGGGGAGAACCTGGAAGTAGGAAGATAATGTGTAAAGCTTTTAATGATCTGTGTTTGGAATGATGAGGTTCTCAACCAATATGGAGGTACTGGGACAAGAAAGAAAAATCAGAGATATGATGAAAAAAAGAAACAAAAAGAACATGGAGACAGATTGCATATAGAAGGTTTGGAGAGAATAGTGCTTTGAATGAAGGAAATGGGGAAACTGTAAGAGCAAGATGATGGGTTTACTTTTAGAAGTGTTGACTCTAAGGTCATAGAGTCCCCAAGTAGAGCTTCAGGTAGCTAGCAATAGGGCCCTAAAATTGGTGAGAAAGATCAGAAATCGATATGTAGATTTGAGACTTTTCTCAAAGTTGTGATATGGATTTGTGATATAGCTTGTGATATAGATTGTAATATAGTTCATCTTTTTTTTTACAAAAACATTGTTGTGCTTCTCAACTCTTCATGAAGGAACCTGCATATATTTTCTAAGTTCAAACTTTATTCAAATATAATTAAGAATTTGCTACACATAAATCTTAAACATACAATAAAATAGAATTTTAAATTTTCATATTTATAATTTATATATACATATATTTATAATGATAATATTATTATTAATTTGATGAAGAGGCATTTTTTTTCAGCAAAAAGTTTCTCAGAACATGATGACAGTGATGGTGTTGCTACTTGTAATTATTTTTAAACCATTAAGAGTGATATTTTGTCTTTTTAATAGTTACTGCAGGAAACTCTGCCTTACTTAAATAAGATATTCAAAATGTTAGTAAAATGTGTATAATAATTTGTTCAATAAACCGGATAACTCTTTATTCATGAGTAGTCAAAACACAGTAAGAGTTTTAAAGTTTAGTTGCTTGTATCCACATATTGCCATAAGGTAAATTTATTAACCATTTCTCTTCAGATGGAATTAGGCTAAATGCATCATATTTTTACATTGCCTATGGATGTTGATACCTTGAATTTCTTCCTCTGATAACAACCTATTCATATTTTTGACCACTTTTCAGTAAGGGAATAATTTTTATTCTTATAAATTTGACCTATCAGAAAAACTTCCTGTAAAATTTTTTTCCCTCAACATTCCTTCTTCTATTCTAATTTTAGCAACATTGATTTTGTTTGTGTAAAAAAGGTTTTCATTTTATACAAACAAAATTGTCTCTTTTACCTGCTGTGAATCTCTCTCTCATTAAGTTGGGTTGAATTCTTCTCCCATTCATAGATCTGACTGGTAATTTCTTGAATTTGTTTGTCTAATTCATTTTGTCTAATTCAGTTTGTCCTGATATACAGTGGGAGGAGTTGGTTTACGCTTAGTTTCTATAAGACTGCTTTCCAGTTTTGGGTTTTTTTTTAGGTTTTTGCAAGGCAATGGGGTTAAGTGGCTTGCCCAAGGCCACACAGCTAGGTGATTAACTGTCTGAGACTGGATTTGAACTCAGGTACTCCTGACTTCAGGGCTGGTGCTCTACCCACTGTACCACCTAGCCACCCCTGCTTTCCAGTTTTTCTGAACAGTTTTTGTCAAAAAATGAGTTCTTGACATTATAGGTAGCATCTTTGGGTTTATCAAACACTAGACTACTACAATCTTTGGCTTCTGTGTATATTGTGCCCCAAATCTGTTCCACTGTTTGTTATTTCTTTCTTACCTAGTACCAAATTGTTTTTGACAATTACAGTTTTGTGACATGTTTTGAAACTTGGAATTTTTCGTTTCTCCAGATGAATTTTACCAATTATATGCAATTACAAGGAGCTATTTCCCATTTTTTTCAAATAGTTTATGTAGTATTTGAATTAATTGTTTTTTAAATGCTTGGCAGAATTCACTTGCAAACCCATCTGGTCCTGTTTTTTTTTTCCTTTGGGAGTTCATTAATGGTTTGTTCAATTTATTTTTCTAATATAGGGTTATTTAAGTATTCTATTTTTGTAAATATTCATTTATTTCATTTAGATTGTCAATTTTATTGATATTCACTTGAGTGATATAACTCCTAATAATTGCTTTTATTTCTTCTTCATTGGCTTTGAATTCATTTTTTTATTTTTGATATAGTAATTAAGTTTCCTCTTTTTTTTTTTAGTTTTTGCAAGGCAATGGGGTTAAGTGGTTTGCCCAAGGACACACAGCTAGGTAATTATTAAGTGTCTAAGGTCAGATTTGAACTCAGGTACTCCTGACTCCAGGGCCAGTGCTCTATTCACTGTGACACCTAGCCGCCCCTCCTCTTTTTTTTTCTTAAATGGAATTAGCTAATGATATTTTATTCTTTTTATTCTTAAAATAATTCCTATTTTTATTTATTACTTTTTCTTTTGCTTTTGACTTTGTTAATCTCCCTCTTGGTTTTTAGCATTTGTATGTTGGTGTTTAATTTGGGGCTTTTAATTTGTTGGTTTTTCTAGTTTTCTACCTTGTAAGACCAACTCATTAATCTGTTCTTTTTCTTTTCTATTGATGAAAGTAGCTTGAGACATAAATTTTCCCCTAATTACTACTTTGGCTATAACCCACAAATTTTGGTATGTTGTTCTAGTGTTGTCACTCTTTTTAATGAAATTAATTGATTACTTCCATGATTTATTCTTTAATCAAAACAGTTCTTTAGGATTCAGTTAGTTTCCAATTAATTTTTAACCTTTGCATTAAAAGACCTTCATTGAATGTAATTTTTATTGAATTGTAATTGGTAAAAAGATAAATATTTCTGTTTTTCTACATTTGTGCTAGAGATTTTTATGCCCTAATGCATGGTCAGTTTTTTTATGAAGGTGTTATGCACAGCTGAGAAATAGATATACTTCTTTCTATTCTAACTAATTTTCTCAAGAGGTCTATCATATCTAACTTTTCTGAAATTTCATTTAGGTCCCTCCTTTATTTTATTTTATTTTATTTCATTTCATTTTATTTTATTTCATTCTTGTCTCAACTTCTCTATATCTGAGATGAAGAATTGAGTTCTCTCACTATTGTAGTTCTACTGTCTATTTCTTCCTGTAACTCATTTACTTTCCTTTAAAAAATTAGATGCTATGCCATTTAGAAAATATATGTTCAGCATTGATATTTTAGAAAAAAATGTAGTTTTGTCTATCCATTTTAATTAGTTCTATTTTTGCTGTTGCTTTGTCTGGGATGATGATTGCTACCCTCACCTATTTTACTTCAACTGCACCATAATATATTCAGTTTCATCCCCTTATTTTAACTTTGTATCTTTCTTTTTCAAATGTGTTTCTTGTAAATTTACTATTGGATTCTGGATTCTAAGCCATTCTGCTATCTGCTTTCATTTTATGGATGAGCTCACACCATTCACATTCACAGTTATGATTGCTAACTGTATTTTCCTCCATCATGTCTTATATTTTTCCAATCTTTCCCCCTCCAACCTTTCTTTAAGAGTTCCTTCTGCTTCTGACTAATCGATCCCTTATTCTATCCTTTTGTTCATTTCTCTTTCTTCCCATCACCATTTTCCTGTTTGGAAAATGTACTTTTTTTATTTTGAGCAATTCAAAGATCATCTCCCTCTCTGTCTCTCTGTCTCTGTTTCTGTCTGTCTCTGTCTCTCTTTTTGTAGTCCTCTAGATCTTTGGGATTTGTTTCTTCACTTACAACATAGAAGTGATAATCCTTATACTATGTATTTCTCAAACTTATAGCTGAATCTGGAACCAGAGAACTTGACTTTGAATTCATCTTCTGCCACTTAATTCCTGTGTCACCTTGGGCAAGTTGCTTCAGTTCTCTGGGCCTCAGCTTCATCTTGAGTTAAATAACTACAACTGGATTAGATCTATTACAGTTCTCCAATCTGGGGCAAGTAGTTGGCACAGTGGATAGAGCACTGGCCCTGGAGTCAGGAGGACCTGAGTTCAAATCCGACTTCCAACACTTAATCATTACCTAGTTGTGTGGCCTTGGGCAAGCCACTTAACGCCATTTATCTTGCAAAAACAAAAAAACCCCAAACCCAAAACAATTCTCCATGATCTTCTAGTATATCAATATATACTAGATAGTATATCAATATAAACTGCTATTATCATATCCTTTTTTATCTTTTTCTCTTTCTAGTTTATTCCAGTCCTTTCAATTCCCACTGACTGGGCAGGCAGCATTGCAATTTGGAGGAGAGAGTCTAAGAATAGGAAGTGGGACTAGAGGATTGCATTCCTCCCTTGTTGAGTAACCTCAAGTTAGTCTTCCAGGCATCAGTTTCCTTTCTGGATGATAATGTCAGATCAGCCCTGAGTCTGGACATTTACCCTCTAGGGAGAGGCTGTAAGATTTGGTATCAGAGGAGCTAGGTCTGAACTACCAGCTTTGCCATTTACTATGGAGGCATGTCCCTTAACCTCTCTGGGCTTAGTTGCCTCATCTGTAAAATAAGAGGGTTTGACTAGATGACCTCTGATCTGTCTTCCAGTTCCATAGCTATGTGCTTAAAACTAGATGAATTCAAAAATTCCTTTTTTTCTTTAAGACTATGGCATTATAAGAAAGGGGGAAGGGAGAAGAATGCTCTTCTTGGAAGCTGAAATAACTGGATTCTTAAAATGAGAGGGATTGTCCCAAAGAATCCTTTTATCCTCTAGTCTCTCTTTCAGCCTTCCTTAGATTTGTGGATGTTATCGAATTGTTCCTTCTGTCATTAGATTTTGAAAATAAGGAGATCACTTGGATAGTGAGAGGAGAATCATAATATCCAATCTTCCCCTGAGACAGGTGGGACTGAGGCAAGTCTTGCCCCCTTCACCTATCCCTAAGCCATATATTCTTAATCCTCTTTGAGTCATGGACCCCCTCTGTCAATCTAATGAAGCTTGTGCATCATTTCTCAGACTAGTTTTAAATACATAAAATTATAAAGAAAACCAGAGGTTAGAGGATATAAAGATATGATTTTTTTCCCATCCAAGTTTAAGAATCCTTTGAAATCTATACATGAACCTAGATGAAGAATTCTTGCCTTAGAGGCTCTAAAGGGAAAAAGATGGAGAGGGAGGGAGGGCAACTGGGGAGGAGGGGAAAGAGGAAAGGGAGAAAAGCTATCAGGCAGCAATGGATAGTGATGATGATATCAGAGATGTTGGAGATGGTGATAGTGTATGCTAATTTGCCAGATATGACCTCTAGTTCTTTTTTTTCAGGACCAGCTGATGTTAGCAACCTGAGATCAGAGATAATAGAGATAGTGTTAGTGTGTGTTAATTTGCTAATTGTGCAGATCTGATCTCTAGTTCTTTTTTTTTCAGGACCAGCTGATGTTAGCAACCTCCCAGACCCTAGCTGCCAAAGCTCAGGGACCCTGGATTATTGTTCTGATTTAGGGTAAATGTGGAAGCACTGACTCCATTCCCAGACAGTTGGCCTGGTCTGAGGTCCCATTTCTCCTTGATCTGTGTTACTCTTTGCTGCTTCTGCTCCCAGCTAGGGAAAGGGGAACACATGCAGCTGTGTCCAGGGGAAATGGGGACCTCAGGGTGCTCTCTGGTCTCCTGGGTTTTCCTCCTGACCCAGGCCTGGTCTTAACACTGCCAAATGCCCCTGGCCAGCCTGGCATAGCCTAGTGCAGCTCTAATGAAGCCACAAGAGTTTATTTTTCTGCAGGGTACACTTAGCTGGAGCTAATGACTCCTTGCGTTGGGCCTGAGTGATGTCCCTGATGTCTGGAATAAACTGAAATGTAGTTATCTGCTCCCTTCTTTCCAGTCAGCTGGGAGACTCTGACAATGGAATTATCAGCTCTCCACCCAACCCATCCCCAACCTCCCATCCCCACCCTATAGACCATATTTTTGCCAGTCTCCAGTGGACAAAGGGGCAGCCCCCAAAATTCAGGCTAACACTTTGAGGGGTGCTGCTGTTGGCTTTTGTTTCAGACCCAGTCCTGGAATGAGATCAGATATGCCCTGCTTAGGATATACATGATGGCATTATTCACCCTGAAGAAAAGTTGTGCATCCCTTGTCACTGGAGCTGTCACCTCCCACAGTGTTCAGGACCTCCTATTGGTTGAGATGGAACCTCCTGCCTCAGTTGCCTCAGGACTAGAGAAGTCTGTTTCTAAGGTAACCACCCACCAAACAAGGCCCAGGTGAGGTCCATGTCCTCTGTGATGGTGGCATTTACTTATTTCTTTATTAAATCGGTAGAGTACCCATTCCCAGAGCACCCACGTCATGGCCCCGATTCTTCTTGCTTCCAGCCAAATGCAGCTGATAACACCCCAGACTGATGGATAAGCCCTGTGTTCAGATAGCACACTGTTCTGGTAACAGTGCCATTAATAGGATATAAAAATAATGCAAGCAAACACGAGTGTATCATGTCCTGCCTGCTTGCAGGTTTGGGGCTACCACAAGGCCAATTACGTCCCTCTTAGCAACAAGAATCTGTTTAGTGAAAGCATGATCTTTAAGTTTTTCTCTAACAGGGATGTTAGGGCAGGCCCTGGACAACAGCATCATAATGGGGTTCCACTGTATTTAGCTCAATTTTCTGACCTGCAGATCAACTAAAAGTCAGAACACAAAGGACTGAATCATCTCTCCCTTGGTTGAGCACATTGATCTCTGGGAAACAGCCTACCTCCCTACCTCTGTTTTTCAGGCAGAGGAGGAACTGGGCTGTAAATTAGCTATGATTATTAATTCTGATTAGCCCCCGTTTCCTCTAGCTCTTTGTTTCATCAATCATCCCATTTCTTTCCTGCATCCTCAGTCTCTTTCTCTCACCTGGCTCCTTCTCCCTGCCTACAATGATGCTCAGATCTCCACTGGATTAAAAACAAACAAAAATCTCCAGCAATAAACATATATCCTTGCCTAGACTCTCTTTCCTTCCCTCTCTTTCATAATAATAATAATAATAATAATAATAATAATAATAATAATAATAATAAAACCTTTCAAATAAGAGAGGCTTTTTTTGTGTTGTCTCTTTTCCCTCAAACCTTTCAAATAAGAGAGGCTTCTTTGTATTGTCTCTTTTTCCTCAGTTCTCATCAATTTGGCTTCTGCCCATACTCTTTCCCAAGTTTCATCTTCATTGACCATATCATTTAACATTCCCCTCGCCCCTACTCTCTACTGGTGTAGCTTCTGTGTGTGACACTGCCCTCTCCTGGTTCTCCCCCTATTAGTCTCATCCCTCTTTTGATGTTTAATTCTCCTTCCATTCCAAAAGAATGAGTGTCTCCAAGGGCCTTTCCTCAGGTCCTCCTCTCTTATTTTTCTATCTTTCCCTCTGGCTGAAATTATCAGCACCTATGTCCTTCAGTTATCACCTCTACCCAACTAACTCTTGAAATCTGTGGTTGCCTTCAATACAGCCAAGTATCATCTTTTTAATAGTCCTTTTCTTGGTTTTTCCAGTCACTCCTGCCTTCTGCTTCTAAATGACCTTAAAGCTTCTCTGTATGTTTTTATATGGAGTTGTGTATGTATTTTCAAATACTGATAACTACTTATTGTTGCCCTCATTGGAATGAAATCTCTTTGAGGACAAGAATGATTTCACTTTTATCCTGGAATTCCCAGTAGTTAGATGATGCCAGACCACAGCCAAGTGCTTCATAAATGCTTGTTTATTTGCTTGATTGACTTTCAGATTTATATCACCATTCCAAATTGTTGCCCTGAACCTTGATATCTCCATCTGAATACTTTATTAGCACTTAAAATTTAGGGTGGATTATAATCAAGTTGCTGTAAGATGGGCCTAGATGGTGTTTAACTGAGTCCTAGAGACTAGATAGAATGACAGGTCTTAATCATCCAGTCCATTAACTACCATTAATGTCTCAGGGTAATCGAGAATGATTCCAGCAAGAGGAAGTAGGGGGAAAGACTTGGTAGAGAGTTGATACTGGGATGATCTGGTACAGGTAATGGGGAATCAATCATAGGATAGAATTTAGTAGCAGGAATATAGTCTTTGAAAAGACTAGAGTGTGGGAGAGGGGAAGGCAAGGCAGTATTCCAGTTCCAAAGCAACAAGATTTCTTGGTAGAGATTCTGACATGACCAGTTGCATTGGGATAAATGATAAATGTCCAGTTATTTGAGGGTCAGTACAAGACTAGCATAATGAATAGAATATTGACCTTGAAGTCAAGAGGACCTGTTATACTTATCTGTTGCAAGACCTTACAAGAAATTTATCTCTCTGAACATCAGTTTATACATCTGTAAAACTAGGTAATAATACTTATAGAATCATTATATAGTATAAATTATGTATTATATATATATAGTATAGTATAATATAGAATAGTACCTACCTCATTCACAGAATTATGAGGTTCAAATGAGATTATATATATATATATATATATATATATATGAAACATACTTTCTAAATTTTATATGAAAGAGGAAAAGAGGTCAGAGCTCAGATAGATTGGGTTGAATTTGAGGTGAGGGTTGATCCCCAAAAGGGAGTGCATGTGAAATTTTTCTCTCTTTGACTTTCTTTTCATCCCAGAGTAGCTTCAGAGAAATTTCTAAAATAAAGTTTAGGTGCATCTGGACTGGTTCATGTTCAAGAGTCTCCTTAAAATGCAGGTGATAGAGTCCTCTAATAATAATAATTATTATTATAATGATTATAATAAGTGATAGTTGGAATTATATAATACTTTAAGGTTTGCAAATCATTCCAAATGTTAGCTCATTTTTTCCTTACAATAATCATGAGGGATAGATGCTATCATTATTTCTATTTTACAGATGAACAAACTGTGATAGACAGATGTTAAGTGATTTGCCCAGAGTCACATAGTGTCTGAGGCTGGATTTGAACTCAGGTTTTCCTGACTCCAGGTCCAGGGCTCTAACTATTCTTCTGCCTATTGAATGTACCAGTTATAGAATATCTATTTTTCTAATAATAATAATAATAATAAACAGCTAAAATTTCTATCATACTTTGTATGTACTAGGCACTATGCTGACCGCTTAACATGTTTCTCATTTGTTCCTCACAACAACCCTGGGCATTAGATACTATCATTAACACCATTTTACAGATGAGGAAAATGAGGCAAAGAGAAGTTGACTTTCTGTGGATCACACAACTAGTAAGCATCTGAGGTTAAATTTGAACACAAATCTTCCTGACTCCAGGCTTAGCAATTGTGAAAAAAAACAAGAGAATTAAAATCATCAAAACCTCCCACAAAAATATGTCATGTGATCCATTTACACTCCTTATGCTCTACAGAAAGTAAAGAAAATTTGTGCAGATGAAACTTTTTTTAATTAGGTTTTTTTTTTTGCAAGGCAATGGGGTTAAGTGGTTTACTCAAGGCCAAACAGCTCGGTGTGGCCTAAGTGTCTGAGGCTGGAACTCAGGTACTCCTGACTCCAGGTCTGGTGGCCACCTAGCTGCCCCCAGATGACATTTTTTAACAGATGTTTTGCATTGACTTTGGACTTTGCATTGACAACATCTAAGTATCTCCCAAGATCAGGGTACAACCCTCTTTTGGTCCTTCAGTCAAGTTGATCTTGGTGGTAGTCATCTTTTCTTCTAGTGCAATGTTGTAAAATTGGGACTGATGGTCAATTCTACAACACGAGACCTCTGAGCTTGTAGTTACTGCCAAGGTTGGAAACCTTTCTCAGTCTCATTGACTGATAGCTACACTGTACTCTGGAAAGAAAGTAGTGGGGAACTCGGGTTTGCTGGGACAAGCACATTTCTCATTGCCATGTACTTAATACTGCTAATTTGACATTACTATTTGGAGTGAGGAAGGGTAGAAATCTTCTTCCCTTGCTAGAAGTACCAACCAGGAAGTATCAGGGAAAATATGAGTTAAGGTATATAGAGAGAGAATGAAAAGAGAAGGGGGAGTCATTTCTATTCCTCTTAGAGGTTACCTCCTTAGAGAGGAGACGTCCAGAGAAGAATCTATCTCCCTGACTCAGTCACCAATCATCTTCAAGCTCTTGCCCTAAAACCTGTTAAGACTTACATGAACTGATGCAAAATGAAGTGAACAGAACCAGGAGAAACTTGTACACAGGAATAGCAACATTATGCAATAATCAACAATGAATGATTTAGCTACTTCCAGTAACACAATGATCCAAGACAATTTCAAAAGTCTCATGAGGAAAAAAATGTTAATTGCTTTCAGAGAAAGATATAGTCTGAAGGCACATTGAAGCATTTTATTTTTTTGTGTGTTTTTTTCTTTTGGTCTATTTCTTCTTTCATAACATAAATAATATAGAAATATGTTTTATATGATTGTACATAATTATAAACCTTTACAAAACTGTTACCACCTTTTATGGGATAGTGAGGGAACTAAAAATTGCTAAACAGCTATTAAAATTTGTCTTTACATGTAATTAGAAAAAATAAAATTCTCTCAATAAGAAGTCAGAGTACATAACCCCCGTCTATGGGAGGTGTTTCAGTTCAGGAAATTGGGAGGAAGAATGTCAGCTGATTACACCTGCCACATATAAATGTCCAAATTTACCAACATAAAAATGCAATCACCAAAAAATGAGATGAGAGTACTAGAATAGCACTAGGATAGATTTCTATTCTCATAGATATAGATGACTATTTTTTTCCAAAAATAAAATTTTGCTCAAGAAATTTTGACCAGGTAGAAGAATAAAATGCCACTCTAGGATCTGATCACATTACTGGAGACCAAAATTACTGGTGTGTTGCCAACACATTTATTCATTACTTCAGTGGTGTGGTGACCCTGCTGATATATTTCCCCCATTAATGTAAAAGACAACTGATCCAAGTCTTCACCTTCTGTATAATTCTTCCCTACATTCTTCCCTCATCCTCCCCAGAGGACCTACCCAACATTCTCCTTCTAGAGACCTTCATGCAGATCTTTTTGTGTTTTATGGCAACCACTTTGCTTTTCCATCTGTTCATACTCAGCCCTGCCACATGATCTTTCCATTCCTTTTTTGATCATTTATTTTCTTCCTGTTATCTAATAAAATGGAATGTAATAAAGAAAAATGTAAATTTTTGTCCTCAGCTTCCATCTCCTCTTCTGATTGGTCAGTTATTCTTCAGACTCTCCATTAGAGAAAGTGCCAACAATACATACAAATTCTGACACCCTCCATCCCTGGCTTTTTTCAGATTGCTTTTGGATGTTGGCTTTCTGTTAGACTCTCTCTCTCTCTCTCTCTCTCTCTCTCTCTCTCTCTCTCTCTCTATCTCTCTATCTATCTCTCTCCTTCCCTGCCTCTTTTCCCCTTTCTCTTTCTCCTCTCTCTCTCTTTCTTCCTTTCCCTCTCCCTCTCTTTTTCCTCCCTTTCTCTTGCTGCCTCTCCCTCTCTTTCTCCTCTCTCTCTGCCTTTCTTTCTCTTTGTGTTTCTCTGCCTCTCTTCTCATCTCTCTGCTTCTCTCTATGTCTTTTTGCCTCTCTTTCTTCCTCTCTCCCTCTCTCTGCCTCTCTCTCTCTCTCTCTCTCTCTCTCTCTCTCTCTCTCTCTGTGTGTGTGTGTGTGTGTGTAACTAAACTTTTTAATCTGTTTAAACTAATTTCACACACATAGTATGGGATAGGAGTGACTGGACATCAATTCATCTGAATAAAAATTCTGAGTTTTTTGTGTCACAGACTCCTTGGGCAGTCTGGTGAAATCTTTGGATTCCTTATCAGAATAATATTTTAAGTGAGGTGGCTAAGTAGATAGTGCCAGGCCTGATGTCAAGAGGACCAGAGTTAAAATCCAACCTTAGACATTTAATAACTATAAGACCTGGGCAAGTCACTTAACCTTTGCTACCTCAATTTTCTCATCCATAAAACAGGGATGATATTAGCACATATCTCCCAGGGCTATTACAAGGAGAAAATGATCTAATATTTGCAAAGTTCTTTGAAAACCTTAAAAGCTGGTATTTTTTAGCCCAGGGGCCAGAACCAGAAGAAGTGGGTGGAAGTTGGTACAAAATTAGGCTTGATGTAAGAACAATCTTCCCAATCTTGGCTGCCTCAGGACAAGTTATTCTTCTTACCAGATGTCTTTAAACCAAAGTTTGGAAAGTCATTCATTTGTAATGTTAAAGAAGGTCTTGCTGGGTTTGATCAGAAAATCTTCAATATTCTTTCCAGGTCTGAGAATGTGATTCTACAAAGGACTGATACAAAAATCACCTTGATTTTGATTTAATGATGTACTATTTTGTAGATTTCTTAAAATCCCTCTAGGTTTGGGGAAAAGATCAGAACCTAGGGTGAGGCACCTGAACTTCCAGGGAGGGGTTAAATAGCCCTAGTTTGTTGGCATAGGGGGTATCCACACCAGATCATTGTAACATTCAAGCTGAACATATCTTTCCCCTAAAATCAATTCTTCATACTGACTTGTCTATTTTTGTTAACAGCACTGCCTTTTTTGTGTTACCCAATAATGTCAGCCAGTCAGAACAGATCCTTTCCCCCAGAGGTGGAAGAAAGAACAGGCAGACATAGTTAGAATGACTGATGAATCCACTAGCGAAACCCCTAATACCAAAGGAATACTACAAATCCCTATGCTTAGCCCTCCCTGATCTACTTATGATTGGCCAAGATTGATTCAGAAAGGCACCAGCTATAAAATTTGTATGGATTCTCACATCCTTGGGTCACTATGAATCAGGCATTAGAATGTATAGAGCTTATTCCTGGATTATGGTTGTGTGTGCAGCCTCATTTCCCAGAACTGGATCAAGAACAGGGGTTAATGAGGTGGAGGTGCACGTATCCTTGTATGCTTTTTGGGTGAGGGAATGTTGTATTGATGGTTTTTTTAGGTTATCAACAAACCCTATAGTTAGATTAGAGATTGTCCAATTATAATTTGCCTCTGTACTCTAAGGACCATGGGACTTTTCCACTGATTTATAGTTGAAACTTTCCATATATGTAGTCTCTCCCAATTAGAATGTGAGCTCCTTCCGAGTAGGGCTATCTTACTTTGTTTTTGTTTTTGTTTTTGTTTTTGTTTTTGTTTTTGTTTTTGCAAGGCAGTAGGGTTAAATGACTTGCCCAAGGTCACACAGCTAGGTAATTTTTAAGTGTCTGAGGCTGAATTTGAATTAAGCTTCTCCTGAATCCAGGACTGGTGCTCTACCCACTGTGCTACCTAGCTACCCCTGTCTTACTTTTCTATTTGTATTCTAAGTGCTTAGCACAGTGCTTCCCAAAGAGTAATTACTAAATGAATGTTTTTTTCCCAATTCAATTAGAGGTCAGTAGAGTTATATCTCCCTGTCCTAGTCATTTGACTCTTTTCTCTTACTTAATTCCCCTTTCATCCCTTTTCCTCCACTTTAATTCAATCAGTTGCTAAAGTTCTGTCAATTTTTCCCTCAAAATGTTTTTTTGATCCCAGGTCATCTTTTATATTTTCATTGCCAAGCCTTTCTATCTCAGGGGATGTCAGAATATATATTGCAAAAGCCTCCGAAACAGTCTTATTTTATACACCCCCTTCCCTCCCCCCTCTGCCTACAGTCTCCAACTCATTACTGCTAAATTAATGTTTTCAATATATAATTCTGATATCATTTCACCTCTTAAAAACCTTCAATGTCTCATCATTGCCTTTAAGTGTGAAATTCTTAGCCTGATATTCAAGACCCTATACAATGTCTCCTAACTACCCTCCAGTTTTTTGTCACAATGCATGCCAGACAGACTGAATTTACTTGCCCTCCTCCAACAGACCCTTCACTTTTTGCCTCCATACTTTTGCTTTTGCTACTATTGCCTCTGCAGAGACCACTCTCTTTCCATCTAAGCTCAGGGAAATCCTACCTATTTTTCCAGTCTCAATTCTAAAACCACCACCTTCCTCTATGAAGCCTTGCCTGATTCTCTACCAGAGAATTATCCCCCCTCTTTTAAACTCCTATAGTAGGCAGCTTCTACTTCTCTTACTGTACTTTTCATATTCTGCCTTGTGTTCATATTATGTCCTGACCCCTTCCTTCCTTTCCTGTCTTCTTATACTCTAGGATCCAACAACAGTTGCTTTCTTGCTGTTTCTTCCATTTCTAAGTCCTTTCACTGGCTGTCCCCAGAGCTAGAATGCTCTCCCTCCTTTCCTCTGCCTCTAGATTTTCCTGGTCTCAAAATCCAACTTCCCCAGAAGACTTTTCCCATTTCTGCCCTCCTTTCCTCATCCTATCTTCCTTTAGTGTTATTGCTTACAAATATACCTACACACAAACACACAGACATACATTGTATGCAGTTATCTGCATATTATATTTCCCATTAGGATGGAACCCTGATTTGCCCTCCTCTCCATTCCTAGCCCTTAACACAGAACTTTGATGTTGCTATTGGTTCTTTGTTTTCAAAGAGGATCCATAATATCAAAGGATGATGTCTTCACTTCTACATGAATTGGATTTAAGTGAAGCCGAGTTTCACAGTTGTTGACCTCACTCTTCAGTGTCTTCAGAGTCCAGTGGCAAGACAAAAGTCAATATGGTTGGTGGTGGTCCAGGCTTCAGTGGATGACCTTAGTGCCTGCAATGCCTGGCCAAACTCCAAATGTTCCTCAGTAACTGCTTCAGTTGTGGCACATAGTAAGTCCTTAATCAATGCTCATCGACTGACATGTCCTCTCTTCCCTAAGATGGTGTTAACTCCATGAAGGCAGGGACTCTGTAGGCTTCATAGGACCTAAAATAGGAGTTTGGATTTAATGGCTATTCAATAAATAGTCATTTATTGAGGGAATGAATGAACATATAGTTGTGGAAGTGCATGGAGTTATGATTATGATCAGAGGAGAACATGAAAGAAGGTGAGGGAAAAGAATACTAAAGGATTTAGAAGCAGATGAGACTTGTTTTGCTCCTTGTAGGGACCAAAGGGGACTTGGCTAAGCCAGTCCTAGGAATTCCTATATATCTATCAGCATGTGTCCGGAAGGCAGGGACATTCTGGTAGGACAGGAGTGAGGAGCTGTTTGGCTCTTGCAAAGGAAGGGGTTGGGTGGAGCATAGACTCAGGATTCTCAGAAATGTGTAAAGGCAGATAGGAAGTTCATCGGGGTAATTCTCTGACTGGAGAGGACTTAGGATTATGAACCTTTCAAAGAAAAAAAGTTTCTTTTGGAAATACATTTATGTCAAATAAAAACTAAGTATATTAGCTATTAGTTTTCTATTCATCCATCTATCCACCCATTCATTTTGGCTCCCTTCCCAATGCCAGCTGGATCTCTTTTCCTTTCTTGAAGTTAATTGGAATAGCAAGTCAAACCTGGGCTATTGACCCTGAGTGAGGAGGAGGAGGCAGCCAGGAAGGAATGGAAGGCAGTTCCCTTCATCCTGAATGAAGGCCCTTGGCAACCACTGGCCTCTTTTTTTTAAACTTCTAAATTAAAATAAAATTGGTCTTGTATTAAGGGACCATTCTATAAGGGTTATGGACTCTAGGATGTAGAGGGAAACTATATCAGAGAAGGAAGATAGACTTCTGCAGAGAACTGGGATCTAGAAAAGTTGCAGGGGATGAGGGCAGGGGTTGGACAAAGAAGAGAGGAAGGGAAGATACTAGCTTTCAAGATATTATAGGAAACCCTGCTTTGGGTCCAAGGATCCCAGATAGACCCTAGGGAAAATGTCTAATTGTTTTAAGAGTGGAGAAAGGAGGAACTAGAAGAAGTCTCAGGGGCTCAGATTCTCCCTTGCCATTACTTCCTCCAGAGCTCTGCATCCAGGAATGAGTGAATTTGCTATCTTTTTTTTAAACCCTAAATTTCCAAGCTCTGATTTTTTTTTCTTTTTTTCTTCCCTGTCTTCTCAAGACCCAGGAACTATTTATTTTGAGATTTGTCAGTTTCCCTTCCTCCCAGGCAGTTATGACTTATTTCTCAATCCACAAGATTTATTAAGCACTTACTAAGGGCCAAGCCCTGAGCTAAACAGTGGGATACAAAGAAAGACAAAAATAAGGTCCCTGCCCTCAAGGTGCTCCTATTCTAATGTGGGAGACAACATGCAAATATCTAGGTTCATACAAGATTTATACAGGTAAATGGAAGGCAGTTTCAGTGCTTATCTAAAGGAGCTGGGGTTTCCTCAAATGCTTAGATTTATTTGGGGAGCATGCTTTGTTTTCAATTGTCATTCTTTTAGGAGGGGCTGCTTAGCTCTTCCCAAGGATCCTGGAGTCTCTAACAAATGGAGCCAAGAGTATTTCTCTAATTCCAGAGAAGAGAAAGATCAGCTGAGTTCATTGTTTGAAGGTTAGTATAAAAACAAGGTCTGAAGCCTATTCTGCAGATACCTTTGTCCTGGGCACTTCTATTGTGATAAATCTGCAATTAAGAGAAACAGAGGCACAAAATTCCAATAGTAATCCATTTATTAACAAGACTAGTAATTGCCAGAGGTCAGTGGTTCCTTGGTATCCAAAAACATGTTACAATTAGAGCAACTTTTTAAATAAAATTTGGTTGCCTAAGTTTATTATATAAGGTCTATTAGTGCCAACTAAACTAAGACTGTAATTGGTTCATAATTATTATGCTCACTTGCATAAGAAGGGTCTCCAGAATCTATAGTAACAGGAAAAACACAGAGTTGAATAATATTCTCTCAAAAGTCCCCTACCAGATACCCTGCCTTCCTCCCTTTACCAGAGAGGAGAAAAATTTCTCCTGATCAGGTTGAATCATCTTACATCTTTCTTATCTCCCTCAAGAGGCAAGATCAGTTTGCAGGCCATATCATTTGGACACATGGATTCTTTCAAACTCTTTTACTAAGGCCCATACAAAGTAAACTCCAAGCTAAACCCTGGAAATTGTTTACAGTGATTTCACAGCCTTTGACTTTGATTCCTTCTTCTATACTGGGCCATACTGTCCTGAGGGTCATCAAAAGCTAGGGAAGAACCTTCTTTTTTCCTTCTATCTGAAGAAATTATAGAAAAATTTAGAGATGTCGCCACTCCAAGTGTTCAGGACTATTTGTGCCCAACCTTCTGAGTCAGGTATTGATCTGATCAGCCATAGTCAGATACACTGTACTTTGATCTCAACATAGGAATGTCATTTTGGTCCTCTTCAAGAATGAAGGAAAACATATATAGATATATGTATATATATACACATATATATATATATTACTCTATGAATATATTATATATATTTTTAGGTTTTTGCAGGGCAAATGGGGTTAAGTGGCTGGCCCAAGGCCACACAGCTAGATAATTATTAAGTGTCTGAGACCGGATTTGAACCCAGGTACTCCTGACTCCAGGGCAGGTACTTTATCTACTACGCCACCTAGCTGCCCCACGAATATAATTAAATATATGTATTACTTTTCTAGTAATTAGGCAGTTAGGTGGAACAATACCTAGAAGTCTGGACTTGGAGTCAAGAAGACCTGAGTTTAAATCTTGACCCAGAGATTTATTAACTGTGATCCTGGGCAAGTTACTTAACTTCTCTGTGGCTCAGTTTCCTCATCTGCAAAATAGGGATAATAATAGTTCTTAACTCCCATTATATAAATTCTAACTGTAAACCACACAAAGATAGAAATTTTAAACTCATGAGATAAAGATGTAATATTTGATCCTGGAGTAAATAGGAAGTTTCTGGAATTTGTTGAGGACAGGAGTAAGATGATCCTAGATAAACTATAGTAGCTTTCTCTTAAAATACTCTTTTTGGTTTTTTTTTGCAAGGCAATGGAGATAAGTGACTTGTCCAAGGTCACACATCTAGGTAATTATTAAATGTCTGAGGTTGGATTTGAACTCAGGTCCTCCTAACTCTAGGGCCAGTGATTAAAATACTTTTTATTATATTTATACTATTAATAAATTGACTAATTTACATTTAAAAATACTTAGGAAATTTGGAAAAGGGGAAGGCTTTAAAAGGAAGAAAATGTAAAGAGTTCTTCTATGCAGATTGCAACTCATCATGCCAGTCAGTATTCTGTATGATTTACTCTATCCCAGCCAATATGAAGAGGGGGAGGGATGATACCCTTACTCATCTATCCTTGCTCTGGAGTGCAGACCCTTCCTTCAGAAAAATTCCTGTGCTTTCCTGATCTGGTGGGGTGGGGTGAGGTGAGGTAGCATATGTTGGGTAGGGCATGGAATTCTTTCAATGGTATCTACAAATGCTGTGTGTCCCCAGGTAGTTTTAAGGTTGTAGCTGAACTGAGCGACCATCACTTGGTCAAGAAATGGGGGATGTTGTGAGTTTGTAGAGTAGAGGAGAAAGCAGGTATCATTCTATTGGAGTCAAGTCTCAAGGTAACCAGTAGTATTCTGATAAATGTTTTACCAATCAACTAAAAAAAGAAAATATACCCATGACACATTTTTAACATTAATCTGCATTAACATTTCCTCCATCACTTAAGTCTAGACAATCAACAAAATAATAAATCAAACTCTGATTTGAAGTGTTTGCCAATTTCTGAGGTATAAATGGTCACACTGAAAATTCACAATTGGCTCTCCTGAGCCAGTATGTTAGCTCTCAAATATCAACAGATACAACCCATTATCCCATTGCCATAGTTGATCATTGATTAGTACAACACCTCATTTTGCAGAAAAGAACACATATGTATAAGTGAAATAACTGGCATTAGCACTCATTTCTCTGCTTTCCATTTGTACTCTCTAGGTCAGAGTACAGAACCTGGAGTCAAGAGACAACAAGGTGTACCTTCTGACTCTATTTCAAAATCTTTCGCTGGATCACCATGCATATCATGGCCTTGAACTTTAAATGAAACATAAGACTTTATCCTGGGTCTTCTCTCTTTACCTAACTTTCTCTTATGTGATGACCTCATGAAATCTTATTTTGTTGTTGTCCAGTCATTTCAGGTCCAACTTTTCATAATTTCTTTTGAGGTTTTCTTGGCAAAGATATTAGAATGATTTGCTATTTCTTTCTCCATCTCATTTGACAAATGAAAATTTGGGGTCAAACAAGGTTAAGTGACTTGCTCAGGGTCATGTAGTTAGTAAGTATCTGAGGTCAAGAAGATGAATCTTCCTGAGTTGAGGTTTAGCACTCTATCCACTCTATGCACTTAACTGATCTGATTTATTATAGGGCTTGATTATCAGCCCATGCTGATGACTTCCAGATCTATATATCTAGCCCCAATCTCTCTCTTGAGAGCCAGTGTTGCATTACCAATAGCCCATTGGCTATTTTGAGCTAGATGTCACACAGGTAAATTCCTACACAACATGTATGAAATAGAACTCATGTTTCCTCCCAAACTACCCTTTTCTCAGACTTGCTTATTTCTATGGAAGACATCTTCATTTTTTAATTCACCCAGATTCATGATCTTAGTGTCATCCTTGACCCCTCACTCTTCCTCACCCCATATATCTAATTAATTGCCAAATTTTGGGTGGGAAAGAGGCAATAATAAATGAGCTTGGGTCAAGTTGAGTTAAAGGTATGAGAAGGGCACCAGTCAGAGATAGTAAACAAGTGGTTGAAAATATAAGACTGACAGTCAGGGATCAGGACATAAGCAAAAAATTGTAGGATCGCAAATTTTTAGAGCCAGAAGAACCATCCAATCCAATGTTCTCATTTTACAGATGAGTAAACTGAGGCCTAATGTGACTTTCCCAAGATCACACATTTAATGTGTCTCAGAACTAAGACTCTAACTCACATTCTCTGTTTCCAGATTCAGTGTTCTGTCTAGTTGACAAATAAATGCATAAAAGTGAAAAACAAGGCCATGGGAGAAGTATAGAAAAAGAAGGAAAAAACCCTACATTTAATTCAGTTCAATTCAGCAAGCATTTTTTGGCCAAATAGGATAAGAAGAGAACAATGAACCAGTAAAGGAGAATGAGCTGTCAGATAGTTAGAGGAACCAGGACAGAACAATGTCCCAGAAACCAAAGTAGTATACAGATGGAGGGGGTGAGTGTAATGATGTCAATTGCTGCAGAATGCTCAATAAATAATAATTCACCTATCCACCTACAAAGCATTTTCCTTGAGTTGTTGTGAGGTGGGTGGTGTACAGATAAGGAAACTGGGCCTCATGGAGGTAAAATGATCTGTATAAGGACACATGAAGACTGTGTCAATAGCTAAGACTGAAACCTGATTATCTTAACTTCAAATCCAAGTCTTCCCACTTACCACACAGTTCATGTGACTCATAATAACTGAAGTGTTTGGTTGAAGATACTCCTAGGTGAACATATGATTTCATCTTGGGCTGATCCCTCTTTGTTTTTTGGGACTAGCACAGAATGAAGCCTCTGAGCCTATCTCCACATCCAAATGAGAATGTGGATCTCATTTTTTTCTTTTGCTTCCCTTCTACTATTCTCCTTCTCTTTCCCTACTATTTCCCTTCCCTTCTCTTCTGAATCCATTTCCCCTCTCTCTATGAAGACTCTGTCCTGCATCTTATAATATCAGATACTCCCTGTATTAGTTCTGTGGATGCTTAGGTCTATGTGTAGCCCAGTACCTACCTATAGAAGGAGACTGGATAATACTCACAGGGTAGTCATGCAGGTCAAACAAGACTTGAGAAAATAATTTGTGATACAAGTAACAAGGGTTATTAATTAGGTTACCTAATGTCTTGCACTTCACTGATATTCTCCAACAAAATCTCTCAGGGGAATAAAATAGACCTTTGCTACATCCCCATCATAAAAGGAAATGAGATTAATCAGGAATGGTTCATTATTGATGAAGTCATTTTAACTCTTAATGATACCAGTTTCCCTTACAATGTTTTCCTTACAATACCTCTAATGAGATGTTCTAAAATTTAGACAGGAAGCAAAACTTAATAGCCTTCAGTTTGCTGACTTCATTTGTTTTCACTTTTAAATTGGGACATTTTCTCCGAAGAGTCCTAGGCAATTCTATTCAACAGTCTTTGGATGACCCAGCTGGGTAGCACAGGTGCTAGAGGATTGGACTTGGAATCAGGAAGATCATCTTTATGAGTTCAAATCTAGCCTCAGATACTTATTAGCTGTGTCACTTAACCCAGTTTACCTCAGTTTCCTCATGTGTAAAACAATCAGAGAAGGAAATGACAAATCACTCCAGTATCTTTGCCAAGAAAACCCCAAATAGAGTCACAAAGACTTGGACACAATAACAAAAATAGTGTCTCCCAGTATTTTCAATACACTAGGTATTGTTTTTCTCATCTTAGTGATGCCTTACTTTTTTTTTTTTAGGGTTTTTTTGCAAGGCAAATGGGGTTAAGTGGCTTGCCCAAGGCCACACAGCTAGGTAATTTTAAGTGTCTGAGACCAGATTTGAACCCCAGGTACTCCTGACTCCAAGGCCAGTGCTTTATCCACTACGCCACCTAGCCACCCCGATGCCTTACTTTTAAGTTTCACCTACTTATTGTCAAAGTAAAGAGAAGCAAAATAAGGGACAAACTTATTTCTATCATTGTTATCAATATTCTATATACCCAACGTTGCATTTTTCCCTTTTTGGATCCTTCTCTTTCCTTTGGTACTTAGTATTTATTTCCAGTTTAACACCAGTTCATTGTGACACTTAGTATTTCTGACATTAATCCTTTTTTCCTGGAGCAATTTCTTTTAAATTTTTATTAATATCCCTTGCTTTCAAAAAGTATGATAGTTTAATAGATGGAAGATCTTAAGAGTTATAAAAATCTGGGTTCATTCTGGAGAGCAATTTGGAACCATGGTACAAAGGACTTTAACACTGTGCATACACTTTGATCCATCAATACCACTGCTATGCCTGTATCCAAAGAGATTTTTTTAAAAGAAGGCAAAAGAACCTATTTATACAAAAATTTTTATAACAGCTCTTTTAGTGGTAGCTAAGAATTGGACATCAAGGGGATACCTCTCAATTAGGGAATGACTGAACAAATTATAGCATATGATTGTAATGGATTAATACTGTGCTATAAGAAATGATGAGCAGGATGATTTGAGAAAAACCTGGAAAGACTTAGATAAATTGATAAAAAGTGAAGTGAGCAGAATCAAAAAATGTCACACACTACAAAAGCAATATTGTCTGATGAAGAATTGTGAACGACTTAGCTATTCTCAGCAATACGATGATCCATGAAAATCCCAAAGGACTCATGGTAAAAATGTGATCTGCCTCCAAACAAAGATCTGGATGTAATCTGAATAGACTGAAACATACAAAATGAGGAAATATTTTAAATGATTTTACATGTATAAGCTATATCAGATTCCTTACTGTCTCAGGATAGGGAGAAGGAGAAACAGAATTTGTAACTTAAAACTTTATTTACTCATTTTTTTTGCAAGGCAAATGGGGTTAAGTGGCTTGCCCAAGGCCACACAGCTAGGTAATTATTAAGTGTCTGAGACTGGATTTGAACTCAGGTACTCCTGACTCCAGGGCCAGTGCTCTATTCACTGTGCCACCTAGCCGCCCCCTGTAACTTAAAACTTTAAAAAAGCAGCAGTAGCAACAACAACAGAAAGATTTGGGTTTGTCTTACCTCTAACACAAATACTTGCTATTGAAATCTGGCTAAGTCATATAACCTCTCAGTGCTCCAAGCAATGCTCTAAATACTATAACTTGCAAAGAAGGCATCAAACTGCACTGGTAGAGGAAATTTCCTCATCAGAAATTTCCTATGCCTGTGAAATCTCAGATTTAGTTTCATTTCATTTCATTTCACCCTTTGTTTTCATATCACTTTCATACTGAATATATACTTTCCCCTTTCCCTACCTAGAGAACTATCCCTTTTAACTAAAAGTAAGAGAGAAAAAATTATTTTAGTAAAACTAACCAACAAATCAACATATCCAACATATCAATGGTCAGTTATATTTAGTGTTATATGCAGTTATATACCACCCATAACCAGACACCCACTTTTTCAAAGAAGAAAGAGAAGATTCTCATCTTTTATCCAGAGCCCAACTTGGTCATTAGAACACTGTATACAGTGTTCCTAACACTATTTTTAACGTATGACACTTTTGTATTCTCCTGCCATTATCTGCATTTGTTTCTCTCTATTGTAGATGTGAAGGTTGAACATAGTAATGACCCAGTTTTCTCTAAGCTCTCTCTTTAGCCTGAGACTAGTTTTCTGGCTCCACCCATAGGTTGGGTAGTGTCTCCAGAGGGACAGCCAAGTAGTTATTACTCACTCCTAGATTTCTAAGGTAACCCTGATGTGAGGGATATCCTCTTACTATTCACTTAGCATAGCTCCACTGGTACGCTTCCCATGCACACAAAAGCCATCACAATATACCATGAAACACTTCTTAAATGAGAATAACAAAGCAAAAATAATCATAGTATTTACCTGACAGAAGATAAAAATGGAAGTAAATCAAACATCACAATCCACACATAAACCTAGGTCTTATTCTCCAGTATTCTTATTGTATATGGAGGAACTATAGAATCATAACTTTAGAGCTAGAAAGGAACTTAGAGGTCATCAAATCCAAATTTGTCATTTATAGATGAAGCAAGTGAGAGGTCTGAGAGTTTACTTGTCCACAGTCACACAACTATGAACCATTTGAAGTAGGATTCAGACTCAGTCTTCCTGAGTCTAAGGCTACCACTCTATCAACTGCATCACCTAGCTGCCTAAGGTGGGGAAGTAGACACATACAGAAACTTAGAAGTAAGGCATATAACTAGAGAAACTGTGCCCAGGCAATTCTCAACTCTGGAATGAATGTCCTTAGGGAAGAAGAGTCTGCATCACACATCACAAAGTTGTCTAAATACATAGCTACTCATACTAGGGTGCTAAAACAAAGTGTTGGGATCTTTTAGTAAACTATATCAGTATTACACTTATTTGGTGAAAATTAATTCCCCCATATCTAGAATCTGTCAAGGTAATTAGGTCTGTGAGCAACTAGATGGTTCAGTGGATAGATACCAGACCTGGAATCAGGAAGACTCATCTTCCTAAGTTCAAATCTAGCTTCAGACACTTAACTGTGTGACCCTGGGTAAGTCTATTTGCTTCAGTGTTCTCATCTGTCAAATGAACTGGAGAAGAAAGTGGAAAACCACTCCAGTATCTTTGTCAAGAAAACCTCCAAACCCCAAATGGGTTAACAAACAGTCAGATACAACTGAAATGACTTAATTACAACAATAACAAAATCAAGTGTGTTCTTTAAGAGTTTTGAAGTGTTTCCCCTTTTCTAGTCATCAAGGATAGCAAAAACAAAACAAAACCCCCCAGATAAAACAAACAAACTAAAAAAATACAAGACAGGCTGCCCAAGAGGCTACCTCTCTCGGGAGGAAGACGCACTAAAAAATAATAAGACCAAACAACTCTTCCCACAGAAAGATATTGTTTTCCTCCAATCAGCTTCCAGCGGCTATAGTACTCTTCTACAATCAAATAGCTCCTCACATAAGTTGCAAAAACCTGTCTGTCACTTTGTCTCAATTCCTACCAGTTTTTTTTATTTTAGTTTCGGTAGGCAACTAACTTATCCAAAGTCAATCAACTTAATAACTTATTAAGGTTAGCCTTGAAAAGATTAACTGTAGGGTCTCTATTGGTTTAGCAAGGAAGAGAAACTAAAAGTGAATTGTTGAACTGAATTCCTCAATCTGGAACAAAGAACAGATTTAGTTGCACCTATTAAGTGTCTATGATATGTCAGACACTAGGATTTTAAAAGAACGCAATATAGTCCCTCATTGAAAGGATTTGCAGAAGAAATAAGTATATATAAAAACATACAGCACAAATATTAAATCAATAAGTAAAATATATGCAAAGTAATTAAATACAAAATAGTTTAGGTAGAAGAACATTATCAATTAGAAGCCTTCACATAGAAGATGATGCTTGAGATATGTCTTGAAGGAGGAGTGGGACTCTATGTATTGGAGTTAAGGGGAGAGTACATTTCAAGGAAGGTAGACAATGAGAGTTGGAGTATTCTATGTGAGGAACAGAGAGAAGGTCAGTCTGGTTGAATTAGAGATTGCAAGTGTGATATATAGTGAGGCTAGAAAGATAGGTCAAGACTAGGCTGTAGGATTTTAAAAGTTAGACAGAGGAATTTCCATTTTAGCTGGGAGGCGATAGGGAGCCCCTGGAGTTAGTTGAATTAGAAAGTCACAGAAATCACTCATCAGCAGTGAGTAGGATAGCAAGCAGTGAGGGGAGATCTGAGTCAGGAAGACCAATTAGGAGACTTTTGCAATAATCAAAGCAAGAGGTAAAGAAGGCCTGAACCCAAAGTGCTAGCAGAATGAGTGGATAGAAGGGTACGTATGTGAGAAATGTTGTGAAGGAACAAACAACATTATTTAGCAACTGATTTGATATGTGGGGTGAAGGAGAATGAAGAATCTAGAACAATGCTAATGCTATGAACTGGGTAACTGGAAAGATGGTGGTGCCTTTAACAGAAAAAGGTAAGTTTGGGGAAAGAGAATGAGGTAGTTTTGGACTTGTTGGATTTAAGATGCCTTTGGGACATCAAATTTGAAATATCTAATAAGCTATTAGTGATGCAAGGTTGATACTAAGGAGAGAGAGAGAGATTGGGACTGGAAATATATCTAGAGATATGGATATAAATAGAGAGGAACTAGAGATAGAGATAGAGATAGATATATAGATTTGAGAGTCATCAGTACAGAAATGTATTGGGATCAGATGGGATGACCCGGAGAGTATGAAAAGGGGACAAAGGCCTGGGGCAGAACCTTGTGGAACATCAAATTTAGAGGGTATGATCTGGATGTTAACCCAACAAAGTATACTTAGAAGAAGTGATCATACAAATAAGAGGAGAGCTGGGAGAGTAATATGATAAAAACCCAGAGAAGAGAGTCTCCAGGAAAGAGAATTCAGCAGTGTCAATCAGCAGACAGAGAAAAATGAAGACTTAGAAAAGACCAATAGATTTGACAATTGTGAGATGGTAACTCTGGAAAGTGCAGTTTTAATTGAGTAAAAAGATCAGAAGCTGAATTACAAAGGGATAAAGAATGAATAAGAAAAGCAAAAGTGGCCAGCAACTATAGATAGCTTTTTTCAGGGAGCCTGGTTTAAGGAGAGGAAAGATAAAAGATGGAGAGGATAGTAGAGTCCTAGTGAGGTAGTTTTTATGCATGGGGGAGATTGAATATATTTGAAAGCACCAAGGAGGGAACTAACTGAGAAGAAGAGGATGAAGAGTAGAAAGTGAATGATAAGGTAATTGAGGAAGCAGTCTTGAAGAAGAGAGGAAATAGAATCAAGAGTACGTGCAAATAAAAGTGTCATCCCTTTATCAGAAATTTGGGGAAAGAGGAGACAGGGTGAGACAATGTCAAGGACTATTGGATCAATCTTTTGGAATTGTTTTAGTATCTCAAATTTGAAGTTTTCCTCTACCTAGAGCTTCCTTCTGTACTTCCTCATACCCACCAAATCTATTCTTTGTCTTGACTGAGAAATTCAGCTCAATAACCCACTTTTTGTTCCACTTGCTTTCTGAACCAATAGAGACTCCACAGTTAGTCTTTTGAAGGCTGACTTGGAAAAGGTCAAGGATATTATCTTTGTTATCTATTCTTGTTTCCCCTTTTATCTTCTGTCTCAAAATTCCAACCTTGAGAAATTCCTTCTTTTCCATTTCCCTCTCTCCTCTGTTTCATCCTATACTTAAATACAAACTTTTCTTCCCTAATATTCTGTAAGCAACATGTGACCAGAGACATTTTCTTCTTTGTATCACTACATCAACCAATAGAACCTTTTTTGCAGATAGTGGGTACTCAATAAATAATTTTTGGATGACTAAGTTAGAAAATTTTACTGTGAAGCATAAACTACTGTATGAACAAAGGCAATTCATAAATAACTTAAAAGCTTTTGAAAAAATGGCATAGCTTTTGTTTAAGGTAGGAAAAATCTTGGATTTAGAGAAACGGTTGATATATTAAACATCATGGAAACTCAGAGTAGTTCACTGTCATAAAACATTTGAGAAATATTTCTAATTTACAGAATATGCCCTGAATATATAAAAAATTAATTTCCAGAAACAACTTCAAGATTAAAAATATTTCAGTTTTTATCTTTATTAACTTTAAGGATATTTCCTATCTATTCTCACAAATCCAAATGTATTAGAAAGTAAAATTCATGTAGTATCTGGGGTCAAAAGATTTTTATATACTGATAATTAATTTTTTATATAGTATTTTAAAATGTTTTGCATAGATTATCCCTAATCATATAGTAAATGCTATATAAATGTTAGCTATTAATAATAGTAGTAATAATAAATTATCTAGTCCTTATCATGTGCTAGTGCTTTGTAAATATTATCTCATTTGATTCT
The DNA here is from genome assembly GCF_037893015.1 of Macrotis lagotis. Taxonomy (NCBI): domain Eukaryota; kingdom Metazoa; phylum Chordata; class Mammalia; order Peramelemorphia; family Peramelidae; genus Macrotis; species Macrotis lagotis. The sequence goes on from NC_133658.1 coordinate 156,958,016, forward strand.
CACAGTAACCCTGGAAGATAGGTTCTATTATTATCCCCATTTCACAAATGGAGGCAAACAGAGGTTAAGTGACTTGCCTAAGGTCCCATTGCTTCATTTAGCTAGCTTGTCATCCTCTCAACAACCTGAGAAAGCAGATGTAATTATTATCCCCATTTTGCAGATGAGGAAACTGGATTGAGAATGGTTAAGGATATTTCAAGAGTCACACAAGTAATACATGTCTGAAGCAAGATTTGAACTCAGATCTTCTGCATTTAAAGTCACACTCTACATACAGTCTCTTAACAAATAAGCAGAGAAAAAACATATATATAAAACAAATTAAAAAGTATTAAATGCGAACATAGGAATACAGAACAATAAAAATTGGGAGGAACCTTGCATATAGTGCTGCCATTGCCTACTTGGCAGTCTATCAAAGGCATGTAATTAGATGCCAAATAAACTAAGGAAAATTATAACCTGAAGTTGTAGAGAACTGAGTCATTAATTTAGGAGCTACTGACAAAGTACAAATGAAATTTCACAATGCACTAAAACAGAATGCAATTAAAACCTTTATGATCAGAACTATTTGGCTACAACAAAGGTGAAAACACCTGACCTAATAAAAAGTCTTTTAGCATTTAGTCATTAAAATCTCTTGGACAGTATATAAAAGATAACCTTCTTATTAAAAAGATACATTACAAGCTATTTCTTCTCTCATTTGATAAGCCACATTTCTACAGTGATAATCACAGTTCTCATTCAAAATAGTGAGGAAAGAGCAGTTTTGACAGAAAAATAAAATGAAATCTGAATGCCTTGTAATTATAATGACCAATCTTGGCCCAGAAGATGAGTTGAAATAATAATAATAATGATAAGTTAGCATTTCTATAGTGCCTTAAGGATTAAAAGCTCTTTATAAATATTATCTCACAGCAACCCTTCAAGAAAGGTGTGATTGGGGCAGCTAGGTGGTGCAGTGAATAGAGCACCGGAGTCAGGAGGAACTGAGTTCAAATTTGACCTCAAACACTTAATAATTACCTAGCTATGTGACCTTGGGCAAGTCACTTAACCCCCCCCCCCCATTGCCTTAATAAATTAAAAAAAAAAGCAAGATAGGTGTGATCATGATTCCCATATTACAGATAAGGAAAAGGAAGCAGACAGAGATTAAGTGATTTGCTATAGATCATACAGTTAGTAAGGGAGGCTGGGTTTGAACAATTACAAATAGTGATTTGTCCATCACCCCACCTAGCTGCCTCTTGATGTTCTTAAAAATGTACCTCCTTCACTTCATTGGGGTTTGGGGAAAGGGAATGTCAACTATAGCTGCGGCAAATTGCGTATAATATTTCTTCTGACTTCTTCTGGGCTAAGTTTCTTCTCATCTTCTGTCTTCTATTTCTTAATTTGGCCATCTCTTTCTGGTTCTAATGCATCAGTTTAGGATCTTTTTGTTATTTTTTGTTGTTGTTGTTGGTTTTTAAAAATTTTGTATCTTATTTTTCCCCAAATACATATACATTCATTAACATTCATTTTTAAAACTGAGTTCCAACTTTTTTCCCTTCTTTCTTCCCCACCTCCATACACATTGAGAAGGTAAAGGATTCAATATAAGCTATACATGTTTAATTATGGAATACATTTCCATATCAATCATGTTGCGAAAGAAAATATAGACCCCTTACTCCCAAAAAATACCCTCAAGAAAAAATAAGTTAAAAAAGTATGCTTCAATCTGTATTCAGACACCATCAACTCTTTCTCTGAAGGATAACATTTTTCATCCTAAATCCTTCAGAGTTGTTTTGGATCATTGTATTGTTGAAAATAACTAAGTTATTCACAGTTGATCATCTTACAAAATTGCTGTTACTCTGTACATAGTACATTTCACTGTGCCTCGGTTCTTGTAAGTCTTTCCAGGTTTCCTCTGAGAACATCTTGCTCTTCATTTCTTATAGTACAATAGTATTCCATTATAATCACATACTTTAATGTTTTACTCATTCTTCAATTGATGATCATCCCCTCAATTTCCAATTCTTTGTTACCACAAAAAGAGCTGCTAATAAATATTTTTGTACAAATAGGTCCTTTTCCCTTTTTTAAAATATCTTTTGGGATACAGATTCAACAGTGGTATTACTGGGTCAAAGGGTAGATAGGCATAGTTTTATAACCTTTTGAGTGTAGTTCCTAATTGCTCTCAATCTCTCTCTCTCTCTCTCTCTCTCTCTCTCTCTCTCTCTCTCTCTCTCTCGATTTTTGCAAGGTAGCAGGGTTAAGTAACTTGCTAGCTAAACAAGTATTAAGTGTCTGAGGCCGGATTTGAAACCTTTGACTCTAGGATTGGTGCTCTATAAAACCTCATTATTTTTTTAGGTTTTTGCAAGGCAAATGGGGTTAAGTGGCTTGCCCAAGGCCACACAGGTAATTATTAAGTGTCTGAGGCTGGATTTGAACTCAGGTACTCCTAACTCCAGGGCTGGTGCTCTATCCACTGCGCCACCTAGCTGCCCCTAAAAAAACCTCACCATTCTGACAGGCATGACAGATCATGCTTATATCCTCATTCCACAATCCCAGTGGGATTATGGCATTTATTTAATTTTGTTTTTGCTTTTGTATTTGTATCCCCAGACTTGGCTTACTTGATAAATATTTCTATCTCATTTCTATCCCCCATTCATTTGTAATTTCTCAATTACATCCTCTAACATTTTGAAAGTCTTATGTCAATGAATTGATGGAACATAATGCATTGCAGACATCTTTACCTCCATCAATGCCTGGCTTTCATACAGGTCCTTTCAGTACGTTGATCTGAGAGAGTTTTCTCTCAGTTCTTCAAAACAGTCTATGTCTCTCCTAAAGTACTTTTTATTTGAAGAGTTGTGTTTGTTTTCAAGTTGATTTTTATCAGTGTTCCTTAAACTTTTTCTTTCCCTTTCAGGAACCAAAATGCCCATATGAGAAAGGGATTATACTTTACATGTCATTAGAAAATCCATATTGGTCTATTTACATTGATCTCTCTCTCTCTCTCTTGTTGGAATTGTTTCTGTTTGAGTCTTTCAAGTTTTGGAGACCTTCTAACCTCTTGGACTGACTTTCTTAGAAGTCTTAGTCCTTGAGGTACCACTATCCTTTTTCTAAACCTTTTGAAATCTCCTCCACTAAAATCTTGGATACACAGCAGACCAAATTCTTAGACCCTTGTTTCCAAGGTCCTCCTCATTTCTATGTTAGTCACCATCAGTTTTAGAATAATAATTCCTCTCACTATGAAATTATTAAGGGGAATTAATGATGGGTTAGCTGCTTCTCTGTTCTTGTCAGTAAGTATTCCAATGCACAGACTGGTGAATGATGTCTCCCATCTGTGCTATCTTCTGAATCTGTATCAGGTTTGTGATCTCTTTTCTTGACTTTCACATTCCCCTTCCACAAGGTATATTCTTCTGAACATCTGATTTCAGATTTCTGCTTCCATTGATCTTCACCTAATGCCCTTCTTTACATTTTCACCCTCTGGTTCCTGGATTCCCTATGTGAGTATATTTTAATATGTGTACAATGCTACTCTGCCTCAACTTTTATCTGTTTTGTTCTTCTGACATAAGGTATACCCTTCTGAAGTCATGTTCTTTTAATAATTGTCATTCCACAAAGTCTCAGAGACAACCTGTGAGATCAAATGTGTCTCTCTCTGTAAGGATCTATAGTTCAATTTGCTTTTTATACATACTTTGCATTTCAGGTCTTGGGTTTTATTTCTGGTTCTTTTCTTAGGTTTTTGACTCCTGGGGCATCTCAACTATCATTCTTCTACCTGTGTCACAACAGAGGAAGTACAATAGTTGCTTGTTGTTCAATTATTTTAGTCATATCTGATTATTTGTGACCCCATTTGGAATTTTCTTTTTTTTAATTTTAAAGATTTTATTTATTTTGAGTTTTACAATTTTCCCTCTAATCTTGCTTGCCTCCCCCCACTCCCTGCAGAAGGCAATTTGGCAGTCTTCACATTGTTTCCATGGTGTACATTGATCCAGATTGAATGTGATGAGAGAGAAATCATATCCTTAAGGAAGAAAAATAAAGTTTAAGAGATAGCAAGATTACATAATAAGATATCAGTTTTTTTTTTTTTATAAATTAAAGGCAATAGTCCTTGGTCTTTGCTTAAACTCCACAATTCTTTCTCTGGATACAGATGGTATTCTCCATCATAGACAGCCCCAAAGTGTCCCTGATTGTTGCACTGATGGAATGAGCAAGTCCATCAAGCTTGATCATCACCCCCATATTGCTGTTAGGGTGTACAGTGTTTTTCTGGTTCTGCTCATGTCACTCAGCATCAGTTCATGCAAATTCCCTCCAGGCTTCCCTGAATTTCCATTCCTCCTGGTTTCTAATAGAACAATAGTGTTCCATGACATATATATATATATATATATATATATATATATACTACAGTTTGTTAAGCCATTCCCCAATTGAAGGACATTTACTTGATTTCCAATTCTTTGCCATCACAAACAGGGCTGCTATGAATATTTTTGTACCAGTAATGTTTTTTACCCTTTTTCATCATCTCTTCAGGGTATAGACCCAGTAGTGGTATTGCTAGATCAAAGGGTATGCATATTTTTGTTGCCCTTTGGGCTTAATTCCAAATTGCTCTCCAGAAAGGTTGGATAAATTCACAGCTCCACCAACAATGTATTAGTGTCCCAGACTTCCCACATCCTTTCCAACATTGATCATTGTTCTTTCTGGTCATATTAGCTAGTCTGAGAGGTGTGTGAGATGGTATCTTAGACAAGCTTTAATCTGCATTTTCTCTAATAAGTAATGATTTAGAGCAATTTTTCATATGATTATGGATCACTTTGATTTCCTCATCTGTAAATTGCCTTTGCATATACTTTGGCCATTTGTCAATTGGGGAATGGCTTGTTTTTCTAAAAATTTGACTCAGTTCTCTGTATATTCTAGAAATGAGTCCTTTATCAGAAATACTAGTTGTAAAGATTGTTTCCCAGTTTACTACATTTCTTTTGATCTTGGTTACACTGGTTTTGTCTATGCAAAAGCTTTTTAATTTAATGTAATCAAAATCATCTAGTTTGCTTTTAGTGATGTACTCCAGCTCTTCCTTGGTCATAAACTGTTTTGCTTTTCATATATCTGAGAGGTAAAGTACTCCTTGATCTTCTAGTTTGCTTATAATACTGTTTTTTATGTCTAAATTCTGTATCCATTTGGATCTTATCTTGGTATAGGGTGTGACGTGTTGCTCTAATCTAAGTTTCTTCCATACTAACTTCCAGTTTTCCCAGCAGTTTTTATTGAAGAGAGCTGGACTGTTTGGGTTTATCAAACAGCAGATTACTATAATCATTTCCTGCTATTGCACCTAGTCTATTCCACTGATCCACCACGCTATTTCTTAGCCAATACCAGACAGTTTTAAGGACTGATGTTTTATAATATAATTTTAGATCTGGTAGGGCTAAGCTACCTTCTTTTGCACTTTTTTTCATTGAATCCCTGAAAATTCTTGACTTTTTATTTCTCCATATGAATTTACTCATAACTTTTTCTAACTCATTAAAGTAATTTTTTGGAATTTTGATTGGTAGGGCACTAAACAGGTAGAATTGTCATTTTTATAATATTAGCTCGGCCTATCCATGAGCAGTTGATATTTGCCCAGTTATTTAAATCTGATTTTATTTGTGTGAGAAGTGTTTTGTAATTATTTTCAAAAACTTTCTGAGTCTGCCTTGGCAAATAGACTCCCAGGTATTTTATATTGTCTGAGGTTACTTTGAATGGGATTTCTCTTTCTAACTCTTCCTGCTGTGTCTTGCTAGTCATGTATAGAAAAGTTGAGGATTTATGAGGGTTTATTTTATATCCTGCAACTTTGCTAAAGTTGCTAATTGTTTCCAGTAGTTTTTTGGTGATTTTTTTGGATTCTCTAGGTATACCATCATGTCATCTACAAAGAGTGAGAGTTTTGTCTCTTCCTTCCCAATTCTAATTCTTCCAATTTCTTTTTCTTCTCTTATTGCTGAAGCTAACATTTCTAATACAACATTGAATAGTAGTGGTGATAATCGGCATCCTTGTTTCAACCCTGATCTTATTGGAAATGGCTCTAGCCTATCCCCATTGAATATAATGCTTGTTGATGGTTTCGGAGATATACTGTTTATTATTCTAAGGAACAGTCCAATTATTCCTACATTCTCTAGTGTTTTTAGTAGGAATGGATGCTGTATTTTGTCAAAAGCCTTTTCAAAATCTATTTATATAATCATATGTTATTGATATAATTAATTATACTAACAATTTTCCTAATATTGAACCAACCCTGCATTCCTGGGATAAATCCTACTTGATCATAATGTATTATCCTAGTGATAACTTGTTGTAATCATTTTGCTAAGATTTTATTTAAGATTTTTGCATCTATATTCATCAGGGAGATAGGTCTATAATTTTCTTTCTCTGTTTTAATTCTTTCTGGTTTAGGTATCATCACCATATTGGTGTCATAGAAAGTGTTAGGCAGAGTTCTGTTTTCACTAATTTTTCTGAAGAGTTTATATAGAATTGGAATAAATTGATCCTTAAATGTTTGATAGAATTCACTTGTGAATCCATCAGGCCCTGGAGACTTTTTCTTAGGGAGTTCATGATGGCTTATTGAATTTCTTTTTCTGAGATAGGGTTGTTTAAGTATTTGATCTCCTCATTTAAGCTGGGCAACTTAGTATTTTTGTTTTCAATTTTATTAATTTCTCTTTTAATTTTTAGAATTTCTAATTTAGTATTTAATTGGGGGTTTTTAATTTGTTCTTTCTCTAATTTTTTAGTTGTATATTTAGCTCATTGATATCTTCTTTCTATAATTTATTCATGTTAGCATTTAAAGATATAATATATCCCCTGACAGTTGCTTTGAGTGAATCCCATAGGTTTTGGTATGTTGTTTCATTATCTAGGATAAAATAATTAATTCTTTCTATAATTTTTGTTTGATCCACTCATTTTTTAAAAGGAGGTCATTTAGTTTCCAATTAGTTTTGGGTCTATATCTCCCTGGCCCAATATTGCATATGATTTTTATTGCATTATAATCTGAGAAAGATATATTCACTATTTCTGCCTTTCTGCAGTTGATCATTAGGTTTTTATGCCCTAGTACATGGTCAATTTTTGTATAAGTTCCATGTACTGCAGGAAAAAAAGGTATATTACTTTCTATCCCCATTCAATTTCCTCCATAAGTCTATCATATCTAGGTTTTCTAACAATCTATTTACCTCCTTAACTTCTTGTTTATTTTATGATTAGATTCATCTAGATCTGAGAGTAGGAGGTTGAGGTTTCCCACTAGTAGAGTTTTTCTATCTATGTCTTCCTGTAGTTCTTTCAGCTTCTCCTCTAAGAATTTGGATGCTATCCCATTGGGTACATACTTATTCAGTATTGAAATCATTTTATTGTCTATGATACCTTTTAGGAGGATATAGTTTCCTTCCTTATCTCTTCTAATGAAATCTATTTTTGCAGCTGCTTTGTCTGAGATAAGGATTGCAGCCCCTGCTTTTTTCATGTCAGTTGAAGTACAACATATTTTGCTCCAAACTTTTACCTTTACTCTATATGTATCTCTCTCTGCTTCAAATGAGTTTCTTGTAAGTAGCATATTGTAGGATTGTGGTTTTTAATCCACTCTGCTATTTGCTTACATTTTAAGGGAGAGTTCATCCCATTCACATTCAAAGTTATAATTACTAACTCTTTAATGCCCTCCATGCTATCTTCCCTCTGATTTTATTCCCCCCCCCCTTTTCACATTATCCATATTCCCCAGTATTTTGTTTCTGAATACCGCCACCTTCAGTGTGTTTACCATCCTATATCCACTCTTCCCCTTTCTTTCCCCCCCATTTGGGATTTTCTAAAGATTCAGAAGGGGGTTGTAATTTTCCTCTCCAGCTCATTTTACAGATGAGGAAACTGAAGCAAACAGGGTTAAGTGACTCATGCAGCAGTGAGTATATGAAACCAGATTTGAACTCAGGAAGATGAGTCTTCCTGATTCCACATCTGATACTCTATCCACTGCTCCACTTAATGGTTTTTTGCTTGATACAGAGGTAGTTTCTTTCCTCCATCACCCATCCTTTTCATTTTCATTTTAAAACCCTCACCTCAGATTTGCAAGAATCAAACAAACATTTAAGCAACTCTCAATAGTTGCAAAGCATTCCTAGCTGAAAACTCATCAATTATTAAGCTATAGTTCATAAATTCAAATCCTGTTCTCCCCATCTTCTTTACCAATTTTTCATTGTCCAATCAGCCTCCTTCTCCCAATGCCTCTGCCTTCAACTGGCAACAGTGAAGAAATTCCAAATCTGACACTAAGGTCTTCAGTTCCTTACCTAAACCTCAATCTCTAGAAATTCTTCCTAGGGTTTTTTTTTGGTGGTAACAATTATCCCCACATGAATCACCAGAAGTGGGTAATGGTTATCAATTTTGACAAGTCTATCATGTCCTAGATGCATACCCTGGGAAGACAGCCAGCCTCTCTATTATTAATGTCAAATTGACAAATAGCTACCCCAGTATCCCTCAGCAGGGAGTCCCCAATCTCCACTATGTGTCTCTTCTTCCTCTGACCCCTACTGAATTGTCTCCATTATCTTTTCTCTCTTGGGCTACTTGGATTTGACAGGAGAGAACATCTGAAAGGAATTAGAGGGAACATGATAGCTGTCTTTAGGTATTTAAAAGGCTATCACATGGAAGAAGGAAGAGATTTGTTTCATTTGGGCCTAGAAGGCAGAGCTAGGAGCAAAGAATGAACTTTGCAGAGGTTTCAGATTTTAGTGAGATGGGAGGAAAAATTCCTAACAATCAGAACTATTCAAAAGTGGAATGGGTTGCCTCAGAAAGTAGTGGCCTCACCTTGATAGAAGGTTTCAAAGCAAAAGAGAGAGATGATGATTCATCAGGTATGTTATAGAAAGGATTCCCATACAACTCTGAAATTCTGTGATTCTTTTTACTTTGGGGATAGAGTGATAAAAAGAAGACTCAAGACTCTACCTAGTTCCCTAGGATCTCCTCTTTCTACTTTCAGAGATAAGCCCATCTTAGAGATACATTAAAACCTGTTAAGTACACTTGTCCAAAGTCTTCTTTCTTTCTCTTTACTTCTCCAATAAACAAGTCTTCTCTCTCATCACTGAAAATCTAAAGAGATGTTATTGCTCATCCTTTGTTTTTGGAGAGAACTGATGACATCTCAGGATGATGTCTTGACTTGTGCAGGAATTAGACAGAGGCAGAGTTGTGCAAAGTGTCAGTCTCACTCTTTTCTAGAATCATCAAAGTCTGGTGACAAGACAAAAATTGAAGTGATGGCCTGGAATGCAATGGATGACCTTGGCATCTTCAATGTCTGATCAAATGCTAATGGCTCCACAGAGCTTACTTTGGCTACCTTTTTGGCTATTGGAACAAATTGTTCTCCTCTGCTCATTTTGTTAGGGAAAAGTCTTCACATGCTTGGGATAGATATCCCCCTAATTTCACTACAGTTTGAGGACTGTCCGTTACCTTCAACCTGTTTTAACCCATCTGCCAAAACAGTTTTAGAAGTGTATTTCTATATGAGATTGTTATTATGTTATGTCAAGTCATGTCATATCATCTCATTTATCATTAAAGAAATCTATTAAAGATGATAGAAACCTTTGGGCAAAGAAAATTCATGTTAACTAGGCTAACTATATACACCTGGTTCATCCAATTTGGAAATGGGATGAAAAGGGAGGGAAAACATCTGCCAAATCCTATTGATTATTCTGTTGCACTCCTTCTGTGTACTCTGAGGTAGTACTGAGATACAAATCTGAGGTAGTGCTTCCCAATTCTCAATTACATTGAGAAATTGGATCTCCTAGAGTATGGCAGCTAGCTCAGGTTCCTGGGATACTCTTTGGATACATATTCATGAGGCCCCACTGGTATCTTACTTTTAATAGTCAATCAGTACATACATTAGTTCTGAAAAAAAAGATATTTAGTAAGACTACAAAACTATTTCCCCCTCTCCTAGCAATTTGAGAGAAAAAGTAGCAGCTTTGTGTATATGTCTCTGTGCTTCAGTTTTCTCAGCTTTAAACTCATGATCTTGTGGTTCTGTGATCTTTCTGATACTATTTCAGGGTCTCAAAGACCTTTCTCTCCTAACGGGGTTCTTTTAAGGCTCAACTCTTGATTGCCAAGCCTAGCTTCAGGGAGGTGCTAATGAACATTTAATAACTTGCTGTCCAATAAAGTTTAGTCTGCATTATTAACACCACTTTCTTAAATGTAGACAATCAATAAAATAATAAATCTAGTCCTGATGTGCAGTGCATGCCAATTTCTGACTTATAAATGCTCACAATGAAAATTTAACAATTGACTCTCAAAACCAGCTTGATACAGCACGTGCCTGACCTAACTCTCTTGAATTCATGGCCAGCTCTCTTCTCTGCTGCCAGGGGTCATCCTTGTAAAAGTTGCTTCGTTCCTTGAGTGACTGTTTTTCAGTATCTGAATATGGAGTGTATGCTTCTACTCAATTGTTGATACTTGCCTGGATACTTCCAGATCTATAAACTCAAATTGCTGGATGGTGTGCCTCCTTCTAAGTAAGTACCTCTGTGCCTCCTTCTAAGTAAGTAGCTCTGCTTCTAAATTGGGTCAATGAAGGAGGAAAAGGAAAATTCCCCTCTCCCCCCTCAACATAACTTGAGTTGAAATTCTGTGTTCTTCCCAAACTGATCTCTACAATTATCTCCAATTCTAACTGTTATAGTTGGAAGACCAAGTTATTTAAAGCCTCCATAGACATAGTCATTGAGTTTTGTTTGTGTATTTGTTTTCCTCATCCAGTGGGCTAGATTCCTTTTAATTCCATCACAAAGAGGTATTCAAATTTTGTAAAGGAATCACAGTTAATATTTTGTTAACACATTATTTTCTCATCACTTGTGATTATATCCTGTGACTATATCAACTAATTGATGTGAGGGGACCTCCTCCTCATGCCTCTTTCAATATAATACATCTTTTAAATTTTTACCCTTTCTTTCTGTTTCTGAAGTTATCACCCTTGAGAGTCTTTTATCTACTTGAAGTTAGCCATTCTATTCCCTTTCAGTCTAACACCCTTGTAATTTTTTAACTGTTCTTTATAGGACTTGTTTAACATTTTTTATTGAAGTCTCAGATAATGGCAAAGATGACATGATTATCAAATATGCAGATGAAACAAAGCTGAGAAGCATATCTGACACATTGGGTGACAGAATCAAGATGCGAAAGGTCTCACCGGGATATAACAATGATTCAAATCTAATTAGATTCTATTTAATAGGGATAAATGTCAAGTCCCACATTAAGCTTTAAAACACACACAACACAAGTATAAAATGGGTGGTGCTGCTGATGTTGGAAGTGAAGTAGATAGCAATTCGCATGAAAAATCTTGGGTTCCTGTAGACTATAAGCTCAACAAGAAATTCCCACCATGGCTTGGTAGTCAAAAAGACTAAAATGAGCTCAGGGTGTATTGATAATCCCCTGTCTGGGTAAGTGGGGCAGCTAGTGGCACTGGGGTTGGAACTAGAAAGTCACATCTTCATGTTTTCAGATTCTTAATAGCTTTGTGACCCTGGGCAAGTCACTTAACCCTATTTGTCTCAATTCCTTCATCTACAAAATGAACTGAAGAAGAAAATGGCAAACCTGCCGGGTTTTTATTTACAACGCCGGCTTCTTTATGCTAGTCCGTCCTCTTACTCACCAGTCCAACGCGTGATGAGTCTTCGGGGTACCTCCGGCCCCCACTCTTTGATGGGGGAAGAACCAGACAGAGCGCCTGAGGTGGGTAATCAGTCTTTATTCTTCTGTGATCACATTCCCGCTCCCCCCCACCTCTCAGCAGACACTTTTATCCCCTCTGTCCTCCCTCCCATGAACTCTTACCCAATGAGGGGCCGAGTTCTGTAACATTCCCTTATAAGGTGATTATGTTTCCCCCGCTAAGCGACCACCAAGCCTCTTCCCCCCGCCCCCAACATCTCCCCCTTTCTGTTTTACAAGGTTATCACTTGGTGTGACCTTAAGCGGTGCTGAGGTTAGCCTTAAGCGGTGTCATTTCTACTGGCCTCTGATAGCCGGGGGCGAGGAACCCTGTTTTAGGTCATCTCCTTCAACCCAGGACCTTGCCCGTCCTAGGCGCCCGACACCCTCAGGGCCTGTCTTAGGTGGCTGGGTCAGGAGAAGTTGCCCGTCTTGGGGTTTACCTCGTCTTACCCCTAGGTGTCACATGTCATGCATGGCGGCTAGCCAGACTTGGGGATCCTCCCCCGTCTCCATGGCCATGAAGGCTTTCTGAGTAAGAAGCATATAGCCCCTCTGTCGCCTAGCTAGGCGGCAGAAACAGACAACAAGTAGGGTGATTCCCAGAATCAGCGTCCTTGTTCACCCTCAAGGGGGTATCCTCCCGCCATCTGGCAATCCCTCCATGGTATGGGATCCTCGATGTCTTCCCCTGTGGCCACACATGAGGGGCCCCACCGAGGCAGAAGGGAGCCCCATCGATGTATTGGTCACTAGCAGGCGAGGGTAGATCGGGGAGTTCCGTGCTACCGGAAGGGGAGAGGGAATAACTCGGAGTATTCCCCATGTCGGATTTCCTTCAGATGGAGCACCTCCAAGGATCCCTACGATGATCAGAAGGCCTGAAAAAGAAAGAAATTCCTCTCACCCTGTAGGGTTGGGCATTAATCAAGGTCTCTTATCTTGTAAACAGGGAGCCATCTTTCTGGCTCTTCTATCTTATCCTCGGGATGAAATGACAGGTGGCCCTGTCTTCTGTTCTTTACCGTTACAGGGCCATGCCAACCTCCCTCTTCATCTCTCCACATGACTTTAGAGCCTGGTAGGGCCTTGGTGGGAGAGGGCAGGAGCGTTGGTTCTTTCTTAGCATGTCCTTTTGGGGAGAAAAATCTCTGGGCGGCTGTAGTGCCGTCATCCCTGACTTGTAGGAAATTCATGGTAAATAGTACCTGAGACAGGTCTGAATGGGTCAGTGACCTGCCAACTCCCCCTTTCTGTTTAAAAAGATAGGATGTAGCAGAGTATCCATGTAAAGCTGGCACAGGGTGGGGCTATTGGCCATTCCCTGAGGTAGGACGGTGAACTGATAACGTTTACTGGGGGCTTGGAAATTGATCGCAAGGAGGGAAAAGGCAAATTTTTCTTTGTCCTCCGGGTGGAGGGGAATGCTATAGAAGCAGTCTTTAACATCAATCACTATAATAGTCCACCCTTGCGGGACTGCAGTGGGCATAGGGAGACCAGGTTGGAGGGTCCCCATGGGTACCATGTTGGCATTTACTGCCCGAAGATCAATCAACATTCTCCAACTCCCCCCTTTCTTTTTTATGACAAAGACGGGGGAGTTATACGGGCTAAGGGACGGTTCCACTTTGTTCTCGTGCAGGAGGGTCATTACTATGTCTGTGAGGGCGATGAGCTTTTCTTTTGTCAGGGGCCACTGCTCAACCCAAATAGGTTTCTTATTAATCCATGTTATTCTGGGGGAAAAGCTCATCTCTAGAGTGGCCCCAATTAATTTCCCCGCAGGCTATCAGGGGTGGCAAGTGTCAGGTTAAGCTGGCTCAAGATATCTCTACCCCATAATGCATAAGGGAGGTCGGGTAGGCACAGTGGGGTGAAGAGTCCAGATTCTTCCAAAGCTGACCACCGTAGGGCGTGTGCTGCTTTCATGGCAGATCTATTGCCCCCCACCCCCGTCACTGCTTGAGGGCTCTGTAGGAGTGGCCACTCGCGCCTCCACTGTCCCCTATTTATGACAGAGCAATCGGCTCCAGTGTCAATTATCCCTTCGAGCTTCTGATTTTCCACCGTGACGGTTAACAGTGGTCGCCCAGAGCTGACCGGGTGGACCCAGTTCACATGAGCGGGAGGGGCCCGCAAGGGCAGCGCCTTTCCTACCTCTTGGCCCTGTTTTACCAAGGTGGGAAAGGGGTGGGGGTTTGTGACCCTTACGGATGTGGGACTTCCAGGACCAAAAATGACCTGGGTATGGGTGACTAAGTCCACACATCTCTCAGCCCCTGTGATGAGCGCTGGGAAAATATTTAGCTCAATGGGAATCATTGAGGTTTCCCAAGGCCCGATCTCTCTCTGCTGTGTCCCTTCTCTATAGTCAACCCTCACGGGGATAGTCACAGTAATGGGGCCGCTGTCTTCGAGCACGGGGGGGGGGGGGGGGGGGGGGGGCCCGCGGCCGGGCCCCTCCCTTTCCCTTTTCCCGACTTCCCTTTGGATCGGCAGAACCTGGCTATGTGACCTGGCTTTCCACAGGAATAACAGGTCGGAACTGAAGTGGAGGGGGGCCGCTGCCTGCACTGTGCTTTGAGGTGCCCTGGCTTTCCGCACCCAAAACAGGTGGGTCTCACCTGCATACCGTGAAGGGCGGTCAGGAGGCTATCCTCCCGGTTCTCCATGGCAGTCACTAAGGCTTGAATTGAATCCTCACTGGGCATGTCCAGCAATTTGTCAACAATTCCTTCTAATGAAGCGTCGGGGGGAAGGCTGCTAATGGCTGCGATCCCTTTGGGGCGAAGACCCTCTTTAATCAATTGTCTCATAAGTAGATCAGATCCCGGGGTGTCTCTCATTATACGAGTCACTGTCTCTTTAACCTCATTCACAAATGAGAGGGGTGTCTGATCTGCTCTCTGCTTCAGCCCAACCAACTTCTGTGTGGCTCTCCCCCCTTTCATGGCTCCAATCTTATCCCAAGCTGCAACATGTGTTTCTTTAACAGTCTCTAGCTCAAACTGGCCATACTGGGCCTGAACAGCAGGGTCAGTATAGGCTCCAGTTCCACACAGGAGGTCAATGGCTAAATCCAGGGGAGTATAACCCCGGGATTTTGCCAGCTTAGAGGCCTCTCTGCGGGCCTGAGCCTTAAAAGCTAAATATAAGGAGGCATCTAGGCACGCGGCTGCAATTTCGTCAAAGTCAGCAGGGGTCCAAGGGTGCGTAGCAAAGAGGTTTTGCATCAGTCTTTTTACATAAGGGGAGCTTGGGCCGTATTTAGTCACGGCCTCCTTAAGTTCCTTAAGCATCTTAAAAGGGACAGGGCGGTAGTCTCGGGCTCCGGTAAGGGGGTCCGTAAATACCGGGTAGAGGCCCCAGTCATCCCAGTCCACCTCCTCCCCTTTCTCTATTGCTATGGAGGCACTGGTGGCAAGTAGGCCGGATGGGCAGAGCCCTTGAGGGGATCTCTGAAGGGCGGACAAGGAACACGGGGGATTTTTTGCCTCTGTTTCCTGGCTGGGCCGCCAAGCCTGGGGCACGGCAGCTGTCCAATCAGCGCGGACTTCTCCCTCCTCGTCAGCAGCCTCCCGGTCCCACCTACTCACGCTCCTCTTCCTGCCACCCCTGAGGGCTGTTTGCACCCCTCCCTTCCCGCGCTCGGAAACTTCCGGCCCTGAATCTCTAAGTGTGCCACATTCATCGCCCTCCCCCTTTTCATTCTGTCTCGGTAAGGAGGGGCATGCGGCATTTTCTTCTCCCTGGGGGCCCCTTGTTCCCCCATTGTTTCTTCTAAGTTCCTCCCACGGATACAGGGGAGGGGGTGGCCTTCCCTCTTCCTCTGAGCCCTCTGAATCCGATCCCGCCAACGAGCTACCCACCTGAGTGCTGATTGTTCGTGCCAAAGTCACCTTCTGGGGATGCAGGGCTGCATCCACTATCTTATACACTGTAAAATCCTTGGGGGTCAGTTTTCCCGGGCAGGTGTCATTATAGGAGGCCATCTGCTGCCCTACCACCTTCCATTTATCTGGTTGGATCCCACTATGTTGCACCCAAGGGCAGATGTTCCAGATATTCTCAACAAAAGCACGGCACGTCTTGATAGGTAATTTACGGCCATGCTTAGCGCAGAGTTTATAAAGCTGCGCTGCAACGGCCTCTTTTTCCTCCGGCTCAAAGGCGGGAATACTATTCCGGCCCCCCATGCTGTCTACTAGCCGAGGCTGCAATCCTAACAGGTGGCAGAACTGGAAAATTCCCGTTCGGCAAAAGAGAAGGAGGCAGCAGGGCACAATCAGACAGGCCAGCACGGCAAGGAGCGTGATTAGAGCAGAAGGAGAAAGGGAGGGGAAAGAAAGCATAGTCAACACAATAGGGATATGTCCTTCAGGCAATATCTGAGAGTAAACGCCCTCTCCTTCCTCCCGGTCAGAAACGACCGAGGCTGTCTGGAGAATCCGACCAGCGGATTCAGACGTTCCCTAGCAAATTTGCCGGGTTTTTATTTACAACGCCGGCTTCTTTATGCTAGTCCGTCCTCTTACTCACCAGTCCAACGCGTGATGAGTCTTCGGGGTACCTCCGGCCCCCACTCTTTGATGGGGGAAGAACCAGACAGAGCGCCTGAGGTGGGTAATCAGTCTTTATTCTTCTGTGATCACATTCCCGCTCCCCCCCACCTCTCAGCAGACACTTTTATCCCCTCTGTCCTCCCTCCCATGAACTCTTACCCAATGAGGGGCCGAGTTCTGTAACATTCCCTTATAAGGTGATTATGTTTCCCCCTCTAAGCGACTGCCAAGCCTCTTCCCCCCGCCCCCAACACAAACCACTCCAGTATCTTTGCCAAGAAAACCTCAAAATGGGGTCATAAGATTTAGACACAAGTGACTCAAGAACAATTTGGATGAATGGACTGTCAAAGTTCTGTCCTGCTCTCCCCCACCCATTGTCTCCTCTTCTCTCCTATCCTCTTCTCTTGTTTTCTTTTCTTAGAACCCTTAATTTTAACTAGCACCTCTTTGCAGTTGGGATTCATGGATCTACATATCCAGGCTAGTATCTCTCTCTATATCCAGTCTCACAGCATGAACTACCCATCTCAAATTCAACATTTACAATCTAGATCTCATTTTCTTTCTTCCCCATCCCACCCTTCTTGATATCTTTCTTTTTTCTTAAGAACTTCTGCCTCCCAACAAAAATGTGCATACCCTTTGACCCAGCAATACCACTACTGGGTCTGTACCCTGAAGAGATGATGAAAAAGGGTAAAAACATTACTTGTACAAAAATATTTTTAGCAGCCCTGTTTGTGGTGGCAAAGAATTGGAAATCAAGTAAATGTCCTTCAGTTGGGGAATGGCTTAGCAAACTGTGGTATATGTATGTCATGGAACACTATTGTTCTATTAGAAACCAGGAAGGACGGGATTTCAGGGAAGCCTGGAGGGATTTGCATGAACTGATGCTGAGTGAGATGAGCAGAACCAGAAAAACACTGTACACCCTAACAGCAACATGGGAGTGATGTTCAACCTTGAAGGACTTGCTCATTCCATCAGTGCAACAATTGGGAACAATATTGGGCTGCCTGCAAAGGAGAGTGCCATCTGTATCCAGATAAGGAGCTGTGGAGTTTGAACAAAGTGCAAGAACTATTCCCTCTACTTTAGAAAAAAACAGATATCTTATTGTCTGATTGTGTTACCTCTTAGACTTCTCTTCTCTTCTTTAAGGATATGATTTCTCTCTCATCACACCCAATTTGCATCAAGGTACAACATGGAAACAAAGTAAAGACTGACTGAGTGCTTTCCGTGGGGGGGGTGGGGGGAGCAAAGCAAGATTGGGGAAAATTGTAAAACTCAAATAATATCTTTAATAAAAATAAATTTGAATAAAAAAGAACTTCTGCCTCCTAAGTTCACAACAATCATCCCTCATCCCTTCTCTTCTCCTCATTACCATATTGCCCATCAAGTCTTCTTGTTTATTATATCACCATAATATCTCTGGAATCCTTCTCTTTTCTCACTGAGACACTTTTCTAGTTCAGATTTTTTATCATTTCCTATTGTGTTCTTCCCAAACTTATCTCTTCCCAAACTGACTGTTTCAGTGATCATCCAGAGCAGTAGTGGGGAACCATTTTTTTTTCCTGCCAAGGGCAGATATTTGGATATCTATAACATCATTTGCAGGCCTTACAAAATTATCAACTTAAAAATTACCCTATTATATTTGGTCAAACATTTAATTAATTGATCCCTAAAAAGCTCCTAGATTTATTGAATTTCAAGTCCCACTTGCAGTTGCTGGGCAGCACCAGACCAAATGATTTCACAAGTCTTTTACTGTGGGTCTGGATGTTCCTCAGTCCCTGGCCTAGAGTACTTCCACTGCCTCCTAATTACTCTTTCAGTCTCTAATCTTTCTCTTCTTCAATCTATCCTCCATTCAGTTGCTAAATTGCCCTTCCTAAACATGTAGTTTCCTTTCTCAAGGACTTTTAATGGTTCCCTACTGTGTCTAAGATAAGAAAGAAACTCTGACATTTAGAGTTTTTCTCAATATGGTTCCCATTGACCTTTCCAAGTTTATTGTACATTGTTCCTCTTCACACATTCTGCCAAACTGTTTTACCCGCAATTATGTATTGCTATATATAATATTCCACTTTCTATCGCCATAGAGATGGACTGTATTGCCTGCCTGAAATGCACTCTCTCTTTACCTTTAACTGTTCAAAGCCCTAATTTTCTTCAAGTCACAGGTTCAGTACCATTTCCTCCCACAGGAGGTCTAGCCTAATCTCTACAATTGCCAGAATCCTTCCCTCTAGAAATTGTCCCATATTTATTTTGAATATATTTTGATTCTTTTATCTGTATACAAGTTATCCAGTCCTCCTCCCCCACCCCTTTCAAGAATACAAGAGCCTTAGGGCATTTTGATTTTGTATATTTAATGCCTGTGGTATACAGTAGGTACTTAACAAATTCATGTTACTTGAATGAAAGGGTGCAAGGCAATAGATTTGGCTCCATATAAGTGTAATGGGAGGAGGGCTGCCTGATGAGGGCCCAACTTGTAGAGGATATATAGTAGGTCTTATCCTATCCCAAACCATGTAAAGGTTGGTGAGTCTACTTCTGGGGATATAATATGTGTTCATTAACCACCCAGAGTACTCAAATGGACTTCAAGATTTCTTCCAGAACCTCATCATTCTACAATGTCACATTAACCCTGGAACTCACACCTCATCAGTACCCACTGCTCCTGGGTCTGCTCCTTCTGACTGGAGAAGGTGGGGATAAAGGACTCCTACCAGAAGTTCCATTTAAGGAACAGCCATCTCTCCATTTCCCATCCAGCTTCACTACTCTGGATTTCATCATGTCCCCATCCCACCCTGTCCCAATCCCTCCAGCTTCCCCTCTCCCTCACCCCAGGCCCTAGGACTGACTTGGCTTGTTATGCATCCTCTGAAGTTCATAGCAATCATCCTCATTCCTTCACTTCCCCTCATTACCATATTGCCCATCAAATCTTGTTGTTGATCACATCACCATAAAATCTCTGGAATTCTCTTTCCTCACTGAGTCACGTTCTTAGTTCAGGCTTTATCATCTCTATTGTCTTCTTCCCAAACTGTTCTCTTCCCAAACTGACCATTTCAATGATCATCTAGAGCAAGAGAGGGAAACCATTTTTTCTGCCAAGGCCAGATATCTACACTTTCCCAACCAGTTTCACTCCTCTGTGTTTCATCATGTCCTACTACCACCCTGCCCCAATCCCTCCATCTTCATCTCTCCCTGGGAGGGAGCCCAGGACCTAGGGCTCAAGGTACCCAACTGAGAATTGCCATACAAATTCCCAGTCAAATGGATGTGGTTTCTCCCTTGAGGGGTGGCAATGGGGGAGGTGGTGGTAGAAGAAAGGCTCCTATCAATTAACCCCAGATACCTAAGTCCCTTCAGAGGGAGCTTACCATGTTTTGAGAAGTTTAGTAAAGAACAGGTTTCCATCTGAAAAAAGAAACTTGATTTTCTTTATCTTCCTTTCCATGAATTTGGAAAAGCTGTTTCAAGTATCAATACAAGTCCTTATTATCTACTGGGCCAGCAGTAACCTCTGCTTGTTATAAAGTATGGTTTGTTTGTTTTTTAAATCTATATAATACTGTATCTAGGGGACAATTGTGATATTCGCTTTTATGTGTGGAATTGTTTACAATTTATGTCACATTGACTGTTTTAAGAATCTTTTCTTTATGGAACAGAAAAAACAAATAAAAAGACCATGTTTATGCCATTCCCTGGGACCTCAGAGACCTACTATATCAAGTTTATTGACAATGAGCTCAAAATATAATCCCATTGCACTTAATGAAGAGGACAGTTTTTTAAATGAGGGGAATAACTTAATGGAGGAACTGGTCAATAAAGGCCCAGTCCTTAGAGTATATACAATATGCTCTCCTTGCTACCAACCCATGTGAAGGCATAATGAACCTTCTTCTGGGTATGTATATTAGAGAGGACTTTCCCTCATTTCAGAGAATTTGCAAGCATTCTCTGGTTATTCCATATCAATATGCTATAGAGTGTATAAAAGTCTTTTAATAGACTGCTGAGCCAGAAATGAGTGTGTTTACAGAAAGTTCAAGTCAATCATCTCTTGCTCTCTTCCCTAGAAGATCTGAGAAATGGGAAGAATTGCTGTGAACCTCTGGGAGAAGAATCATCTATTTCTTGTTTTTAATTCTTTCCTAATCTTAAGTGAATTAGTATCTGAAGTTGTAATATGATGTAGGATATGATCTTGGAAGCTTCAAAAGGTCAGAAGAGCTACCTGCCTGACTTTAGCATAGATAACAATGAGCCAACCCATAAGAACAAGCTATGTCCATCCTAGGCCACATCTAGAAGTGAATATGGTAGAGGTTTGGTGAAGAAACCCAAAAGGCCTCTTTGGTTTTCAGTTTTGTTTATAATTTTTTTGGTACAGGAAAATGTTTCATTGCAACTCCTTTACACTAGAGCCTACTCTACCCAGAGACCACATGGCTGTGTAAAGAGGAGAGTATGCTTTTTGGTTTTTGAAGATGCTGTACTTTGGTCATTTCTATTAATTCTCAGGGAATATCCATTTGTAAAAGTTAACTAATATTAATTTGTTACTTGATATTGTGGAGATGATATGACAAAATAGGATAATTTGGTCTTGTGAGCAATAGTATAATTTTATGTCATGTAAGAATTGCTGTTGTTCAGTTATGTCACACTCTTTGTGACTCCATTTGAGTTTAGTTTTTTTTTGACAAAGAACCTGAAATTCTTTGCCATTTCCCTTTCCAGCTCATTTTACAGATGAGACCACTGAGGCAAACAGGTCTAAGTGACTTTGCCAGATCACAAACTAGTAAGTGTCTCTGGTCAGATCTGAACTCTGGTCTTCTTGACTCTAGGTCTCATCTCTATCCATTGTGCCATCTAACTGCCCCTAGAGGAATAGTAGTCAGATGCTATCTCAGAACTCAACCTGTCAGGATGAATGGAATTGGGAGAATGAGTCCAAATCCTGTGCTATATAAAGAAAAACCTCCTAATCATAAAAGCGTTCCTAAAGTGATAAATAAGTAGTGAGTTCCCCATCACCAGAGGTCTTCAAGCAAAAGCTAGAAAACTGTTTCAAAGCTAATCTAAAGCTGAAACCTGCTTGTAATTGATGACTTCTGAAGTCTCTTCTAATTCTGCATATCTATTATTCCACATTCGTTATTCATAACTCCTCCATGTCTTGTTTGTTTGGGATGCTTTCTTTGATTGTTTGTGTATCTTCTAAGAAGTGGTCTGTCAACATAGAGTGCAGCACAATTATCATCTCTTTCATTTTGAACATGAACTTTATATATTAATTCAGTTGAAGATTGTATTCATTTTTTAGTAGCTACATCACAATCTTGGTTCACATTGAGTTTGTTTTGGTCAACAAAACCCGAGCCATCCTCTTCCATTCTGCACTTGTGAAATTGATTGCTTTTTTTCCCCTCCCCACCTAAATATATCCATCCCCGCTAAATGTCATTTTCTCAGTTTTGGCCGAATGTGTCAGCTTGTTGAGATCATTTTGAATCTTGGTTCTCGCAAGGTTGGAAAAGATTTTTTGAGCAGTGAATAGTTTGACTTGTTCCAAGTGATGTCTCAGGGCCAGTTACAAACTTTACACTGCTCATCTGCCAGAGAAGGAGGTGCTGGCTTGCAAAGAGACAGAACGAATTCTCTGTGTTTCTGTGAAGAGAGCCCAACCCAGGATAGTGTGATATAATACAACAATCATGTACTGAACAGCCCCTGTCTGGAGTTCAATGTGCCATATGGTGTGAGAAATTAATTATTTTTCTCTTGAATTTAATAACTAATTGCATTGGGACCGTTGTTTCCCCTCTTATCTATTTAAACCAACCAAGATGGGAAATCTCTCTTAAAGGTTTACCCAACTCACAATCTAATCAGACAGTAAAAGAAATCCTAAATTTTGCCTAACAGGTGCATTTCTACTTATTGTGTTTGCTCAGAAAGGCCTGGGGAAGTGTTGATTCTCCCTTTTGTCAGACAGGTGTTATGGAAATTAATGTCTCTTTGAACAAAATTTGGGTGACCCAAGTCTTATACCCCCCAAACCCTCAATATACCACCATCTCATTGTAATATTCATTTTCTTACTAATCAGAGTTGATTGCCACCCTTCACAAATACCTGTTCTTCAAAGGACTTAAAAACTGTGGACTGGTCACCATGAGGGTTTTTGAGAGAGATGACCAAATGATAAACCTTTTAATAAAATGTTGGCATTATTAATAAAAGTCTTAAATTATCTAGAAATTATGTCTCTTGACATAATGCCATCTTTTAAAATGCCATATAGAAAGTAGATATGAAGTTTGGAGAAGACAGAATATCTGTCTTGATGGAATTTATAGGCTTCTAAGAGAATAAAACACCAACACATTTAGCTAAAATATACAATATTATATCATATGTACATTAGTAAAACACGACACAAAGTTCCATTTGAGATCCTAGGAAGAAGATCATTAATTCTGAGAGAGAGATCAGAAAAAACTTGCTTTATGGCATGATATTTGAACTTGTTTTTAAAGGATGGGTAGAAATTTAGCAAGCAAAAAGAATGGAAATATGTTAATAGCCTTAGGAACCCACTGAGCAAAGCTATAATCATTATAGAATAGTATTGTAATTTAAAAATAAAGAGGGCAGTTAGGTGGTATGGTGGATAGAGCACTGGCCTTGGAGTCAGGAAGACCTGAGTTACCAGCTATGTGACCCTAGGCAAGTCACTTAACCCTGTTTGCCTCAGTTTACTCATCTGAAAATGAACCAGAGAAGCAAATGACAAACCAGTAACCTCGTTAAGAAATTCCCAGATGAGGTCACAGAGATTTGGGCCTGACTTAAATGATACCACCACAGCAACAAATAAAAAATTGTCCCTTTTAGTTGGGGCACAGAATTTGCAGAAAGGGCATATTCTATGTCCTTCTAGGCTGCAGCTGACAGATGAACTCATTGATGGGACTTGCAGGGGTAGGTTTGAGTGGATGTTTGTGCTATTTGGATGTTCTTTTTGAGTTTGGATTTAATAATTTGGGAGACGATGCAGGAGTCCTGGAGAGAATGTATGGAATGAAGAGGCAGCAGAGAGCTAATTGGGGTGTGAGGGAAAGAGACCAAAAGTCTTTCCTGGCATCAGCAGAGTTGTTAGAGATAAGTTCCTTCCCTGAAGCAATTAGAGCCTCCCACAGCAGTAAAACAACAGGAGAGTTCAACACCAAATATTTAGGAGAGAGTACAATGCCAAAAAACACCCAAAGTACCACAAGTGAGAAGATTTGAAAGTCCTCTTTATATTTAGTAGAGAAAATAAGAATTAAGTTTGTTGATAATTTAGGTTTAGTGAGATGGCACTTAGGTATTTCTACCTAATAGGATCAAAGATACAGGGGAAAAAATGTCATTGGTGGAAGTTTCCTTAGATATTCCCTGTCTAATCCCAATCTTTTTACAAATAAAGAAATCTAGATTTAGAGAGTGAAGTCACACACCCCATATTTCTATAAATCAGTTCTAATGCTAGACCCTGGTATTTCAAGTCTTACTCTAGAGGTTGTCCCAAAAGTCTTGGGAAACTGTACAAAGAATTTTTGCTCAGTTGTGTCTGACTCTTTGTTAATTCTTGTGGGGTTTTCTTGGCAAAGATAGTGGAGTAGTTTGTCATTTCCTTCTTCAATTCATTTTACAGATAAGGAAACTGAGGCAAATAGAGTTAAATGATTTGTCCAGGGCCCTACAGTTAGTGTCTAAGGTCAGATATGAACTCAGGAAGAAGAGTCTTCCTGACTCCAGGTCCAGGAGTCTGTCCACTGTACCACCTAATTGCCCCTAGATTTTTTTTTATCAAGCCTTGCATAGTGTATCATTATTTCAATATTTCAACAATTCCTCACATCAGTGGTGTGGGTCCTCACTATACCTATGCAAATGGAGCTCTTCTATGACTTAATACATTGGATTTAAGAGTTTCTCTGAAACAAAAAAAATTTCTTTTCCCTCTGGTCAATTGGGTAATGAGGTTTTCTAAATTTAGTTAGACTTGTCCTTGGGTAATAAATATACAACTGGACACTGGGCTTGTGTGTTACAGTTTGGTAGCACCTACCATGACCTGAGCTCTGGTGCACAACCCTGGAGAAACACTGATAAATAATAATGTATCTTTTAAAAAAGGATAATGTTGATAATTAATCTTGGATAATATCAACAGTTTGTTATTTTTAAAAAGGGGTCTGTTTTATGGGGGGGAGAGAAAGACCATAATTGTCTTGGGCACCAAATTTTAGAAAACTGATAAGATGAAGTATTTGTAGAGAAGAGTGGGAAGGATGATTATGGGACTCAAAAACTATACTATTCAAGGCTTGATTGAAGAAACTGGAGGTGTTTAGCCTGGTAATGGAAGAACTGGAATTGTCAAGTCTTTAAATATCATATTTCAAGCATTATATTTTAGAGTCATCAGTGAAGATTATTGGAGACGTTCAAATATTTGAAAAGTTATCGTGTACTGCTTGGCCCAAGAAGATGGAATTTGAACCAAAGGCTGAAGGTTACAGAGAGGAAGACTTTGGACTGATATGAGGAAATGCTTTTTAAAAATTAGTTCCACCCCAGGATGGAAAGAGATACCTCATGGAGGGGTGACCTCCTCATGTCTTTAGGCCTTCAGATAGAGGATGGCCAAAACTTGCTGTGGATGTTGTAGAGACAATTTTTGTTTCAGATACAGGATGAACACTGTAGATGGTCCATAGATTGACCAGATGACCACTACAGTCCCTGACAATTCTAAGATTCTGAGATTCTGTGAACTATAGACTCAGGCCCTTGAAAGCTCCAAAAAGGCATGAGAATTGTATAGGAAGGCAGAATCTCCAGTATTTCTCCACTCCCTTATTCCCCTTCTTTAATAAGCTACGTGGGCAGTAAGTTCTGCAATGGATAGAGTGCCAGATCTGAAGTATCATCTTTCTGAATTCAAATCCGGCCTCTGGATTTACTAGCTATGTGACCCTGGACAAGTTACTTAACCACATTTGCCTCAGTTTCCTCATCTGTTAAATGAGCTGGAGAAGCAAATGGCAAGCCACTCTAGTATCTTTACCAAGAAAACTCCAAACGGGGTCACAAAGAGTCAGACACAATTGACATGACTGAAAACAATAATGAAAACAAGCTCCATCCCTCCCACTATGACACCATCTCAGGGGGTCAAATCTCATGGCAAGGTTCCATCAGAGCAGCACTGAGGATTATTATTCCATCAGAGAGAAATGGGGAGACTTGGAGCTCTCTGTCTGAACTATCATGAGACTTTACCGAGGCCACTAGGGTCCCAGCCCCTGGCCCCAACAGCGCCATACACTGTGGTTCAATCCACTTCCTGTGACCTTGAAAATGAAGGAATTTCCCTCCCTGCCTCCTAATGAGAACCCTAGCTGTCTGGAGCTGCTATTTTGTAAACACAATGGTGCTTGGAATGAGGAGGAGCTAGCTGGCTGCCAGCCATTCAGTGCTGAGGGAGGTGTCTTCTTGGTCTGAATAGGTCCACTTCTTTCCTCTTCTTCAACCAGGGCCAGTACAACGTGACATAAATGGTGTTTGTCTTGGGACCTGTTCTACATCTCCTTTCATCACTTTGGTCCTCTCTCATTTTCCCTGTCCCAAGACCCCCGGTGCCTTTATATCGACCCAAGGCTGCTCAGATCCACCCATTGCAGCCCTCCTTGACCAGTGCCCCATCCAAAATATTCTCTTCTTCTTCCTCCCCTGCCTCATCCTTGTGCCTCATCTTTGGGGTGGAGAAGAGCTAAAAAAAGAGCTGAATATGAAATCACAGCACATGGGTCTAAGCCTTAGCTCCGCTACTGTGTGACTTTCAGTAAGTGGCTTGAATTTTCTGGACCTTATTTTCCTTACTCATAAAATGAGGGAGATGAACTAGATCATCTTTTAGGGCCCTTCTAACTACAAAATTATCAGTTTATATAAATTAATTCATACTTAAGTATATATGAATAATCAATATAATTGACATGTATATATATAGTACCTTCTAAAGTATTTTACGTACATTATTTCTCTTTCTTGTTCAATAACACTGAGATCAATAATGAAAGTAGGATCTGTGGCTCAGAACTACAGCTGGGTTCACAATCTTGAATGATTTTCAACAGTAGTTCAACAATGGCTCAGCTCACACCAAGGGTTTGTGAGCATCTGAATTTGGTTCATTTCTATCTTTCCACTAAGAGTCTTCAGTTGGGTGGCACAGAGGATAGACTACTAGGCCTAGAGTTGGAAAGATTAGGATTCCTGAGTTCAAATCTGGCCTCAGACAGTTACTACTGAGGGCAAGTCTCTCTCTCTCTCTCTCTCTCTCTCTCTCTCTCTCTCTCTCTCTCTCTCTCTCTCTCTTTTTGCAGGGTAATGGGGTTAAGTGGCTTGCCCAAGGCCACACAGCTAAGTAATTATTGTCTGAGACCGGATTTGAACTCAGGTCCTCCTGACTCCAGGGCCAGTGCTCTATCCACTGTACCACCTAGCCACCCCTGAGGGCAAGTCTCTTAACCCTGTTTGCCTCAGTTTCCTCATCTAATAAAATAAATTGGAATGGGAAATGGCATACTTTGCCAAGTAAACCCCAAAGGGGTCATGAAGAGTCTGACAAGATTGAAACAACCGAAAAGCAAAAAAAATCTTTAATTCCCCTCCAAGCATTATGCTATCTATAGGCATTTATACTTTATAAGACGTTGTTCTGAACATATTATCTCACCTCACATTCAATAAATTCCAGTGGTTTCCTGTCACCTTTGGGATCAAAATCAAAATCTTCTGTTTGATTTTTAAAGTCCTTCATATGCAGGACCTTCCCACCTTTCCCATCTTTTTACCTTGCACATAATCTTTGATCCAAGTTTACTGGCCTCTTTGTTATTGATACGCTATCTCACAGCTGCAGGTGTTTTTTCTGATTGTCCCAATCTCTGGAACACTCTCCCTCCTCATTCCCCCTCTTGACTTCCCTGGCTTCCTTCAAATTTCTCCTAAAGTCCCATATTCTTAAAGAAGCCTTTCCTCTAAGTTTATTTTCCTCTAGTTTATCCTGTATAATCTTGTTTGTACACAGTTATTCAAATGTTGTTTCCCCCATTAGATTTTCCCTTGTGAGCAGGGACCATTTTTTTTGTTTGTTTTATCTTTTTTTTTTTTTTGCATCCCTGGAACTTAGCACAGTGCCTTCTACATGTTAGACCCTGAATCAATGGGAATTGACTGATTACCTTGGCTCTCAAAGATTCTAAGTGTAATATGTGCTTAATTAATAAATGCTTATTGAAAAGGACTTGTCACTGAGCCCCTTAGAAAGCCAATAAAAATCATCCATCTTCCAGTGAGTATAATTTCCTCTTTATCCAAGTCAGAGAGTCGATCTCAATCTCTGCAAACTCACAACACCAATGCTATCACAGGTCCAGGTCCATCTAGGACCGGTTCTACATTAACCCTTCATCTTCTCTTTAGGGTCTCCTCTCTTCCCTATACCTTGCAGTAATGCTTTTTATGCACACTGATAATCAATCAATCAATCAATAAACATCGATTAAGTGCCTACTATGGGCAAGACCCTATGCTAAGTTAATGTACATGTATCTACTGACAAACAGTAGATATAGATGAGAAAGCATTAACCTCTTAGAGGGGCAGTGAGATGGTATAGTGTATTTTGATGTTTGTTCTTCATTTTTGAAGACCACAGCATCAGGGAGGTGATGCCATGACAAGCACATAAATTGGATTGGGGGGGTGGGCTGTGTTAAGTCACCAGCCTCATTTTCTCCTTCAGAGATATCTGGACCCAGTGGTCAGATTTGGATCAGGATGACTGGAGATGACCCTGGATAAAAAGCAATTAGGGTTAAGGTACTTGCCCAAGGTCACACAGCTAGTAAGTGTCAGAGACCTCCTGACTTCAGGGCCAGCATTCTACCCATTGTAATAGAGTGCCAGACCTGGAGTTAAGATAGACCTGAGTTCAAATCTGACCTCAGACACTTACCAGTTGTGTGACCTCGGACAAGTCATTTATCCCTATTTGCCTCAGTTTCCTCATCTGAAAAATGAACTGGAAAAGGAAATGGCAAACCACTCCTGTATCTCTGCAAGAAACCCTCCCCCCAAAAAAGAGATCATGAAGAGTGGGACACAACTGAACAACAACCAAAATGTATTGGAGGAGCAGCTAGGTGGTACAGTGGATAAAGCACCAGCCCTGGAGTCAGGAGTACCTGGGTTCAAATCCGGTCTCAAACACTTAAAAATTACCTAGCTGTGTGGCCTTGGGCAAGACACTTAATCCCATTTGCCTTGCCTAAGAAAAAATGTATTGGAACTACTGGATCTTCTCGCTTGAGTACTTTTAGCATGCTACTATATAAATGTTACTCTCCCCATTTTATAGATTGATAACAGAAGTAGAGCAAGAAGAAAGAATACTGCATTTTGAAATAAAAAGATCTTAGATTTAATCTTTGATTTCATTAATATTTATTAAATGCTTACTCTCTCCAATCACTGAGAATATAAAAATAAAAAAAAATAATCCCTTCAAAAAGCTTACAGTCTAATAGAGGAGACAGCATGCTAGCAAATATATACAAAGCAAGTTATATACAGGATAAATAGTAAATAATCAGCAGAAGGTATCTGTGTGACCTTGAACAAGTCAATTAACCTCTTTGTTTTTAACTTTATCTTTAAAATGAATGAGTTTATATTGGATGATTTCTTAAGGCCTTTCTTAAAAAAATTATGATGATCTGTGTGACATTTTGTGGAATGAGCATGGCCTGGGAAACTCATGAAATGGTGGTCTGGGTCAGGGACTCACCAATCAGAAGAGAGAACTACAGGGGAGAGGAATCACCAGGATGAGGAGGCTGCTGGCAAGGAGATAGAGAAGTTCCCAGGGTGATGAGTTGAACAGAATCAAAGAGATGCCATATTCATCTCTGTATCTCCCCAAGGTCTGGCAGGACAGTGGACTTGGACTAGGAGTTAGCAGAGCCAGATTTGAATCTTAGAATATTAATTTTTAGAGCTAGAAGGGACCTTAGAGATTTTCCCATATAGGTTCTACCACTAACTAGATGCCACTAACTAGAATCTTAGAATCTTCAAATCTTTGAATGTCTCAGAAAGGGGTCTTGGAGTCCAGCAACCTCATTTTTCAGGAAGTGAAGTTGTCCACCCAAAGCCCCTCTCCTAGATAGTAACAGGGACTCATGCATAAAATAGGCTAAAAAATGCTTCCCTGACTACCTCACAGAAATGTTTTGAAACCTAAAATGCTATGCAAATTTAGGGATTATAATTTTTGAGGCAAAGACATAGGAGAAGGGAGCCTAAAACCTATGTCACAAAAGATTACTTCTCTGTATTACCCAAAAAATCCAGGATGAAGAATAAGCCCTTTACAATTCATTTGATCTGTTGGAATAATGGAGTATATGTGGGGTGTGTGTGTGTGTGTGTGTGTGTGTGTGTGTGTGTGTGTGTGTGTGTGTGTTCCAATTTTCTGGGCTCTATTTTACCTGACTAGAGCTACTAATAGGAGGATGATGGTAAGAGGCAATGGACTTATGGAGTGTCCAGTCTCAATAGACCCCTCTTCCTTCCCTCTTCTTTGTCCACAGGAGGGTGAACATGTTGAGCTAGTTCCTTGCTTTGGGAATTTAATAGTTTCATTTCCTAAATGAAGAGAACAAAGCTCCCTTAGTAACAATAATCTCCCGGTTCCAAAAAGAACCTCAATGGAGTGTGTATTGGGAACTCAATTAGGGAAAAAATGCAGGATGACAGGCTCTGATGGGGAGGATATTCATATAATAGTACATTGGGATGGTACTGCTGAGCACTGGGGATGGACAAGTACCAGGTTTGTGTTGCTTCTTACCTTCCTATCCTGGTGCTTCCTTTCTCCAGGGTGGTCCAGATCATGCATCTTCCCATACTGTGCCTTGATTTCTCCCTCTGCAAAAAAGGAGTTTACAGGGGCAGCTAGGTGGCACGGTAGAGCACCGGCCCTGGGGTCAGAAGGACCTGAGATCAAATTTGACCTGAGACACTTACAAGCTATGAGACCCTGGGCAAGTCACTTAATACTCTCCAAAAGAAAAAAGGGTTCATAGAATCCAAACTAGAAGAGCTTTGTTTTTAAACCCAATACTTTCACCCCACCCTTACCCCTCTTTGCCATCAAATGGATTTGGTCTAAATTCTCCTGGCCTATCATTGTTTTTCAGTCATTTAGTAGTGTCTGACTCTACATGATCCCATTTGGGGTTTTCTTAGCAAAGAGACTGGAGTGGCTTGCCATTTTCTTCTCAGCTCATTGGGTGCATGAGGAAACTGAGGCAAACAAATTTAAGTGACTTGCCCAGGGTCACACAGCTGGTAAATGTTGAGGCCAAACTTGAACTCACAAGAAAAGTGCCGGGGACTTTATGTGTACCATGGCTCCACCTAGCTGCCCCTGGTCAGTGCGCTTGTAACTACATCATTCTTTAAGATTACCATGGAAAGGGATACTATAGACATCCTGAGAAATCCCAGTACTTTGAGTCCAATTTGGTTTCTTCCTGCTATGATTATACCTCACTTCCTCAGAGGAGGTGGTGATAGAGTGCAACATTGCCTATATTGTCAGATTATTTTTTTTGGATGTATTGCTTGCTTTTGTTGTTCTGTTTTTTCATTTTTTTTCTTTTAAAAAATTATTTGTTATTAGGTTGGTTCTTTGAGAGGTTAAAGAAGAACAACAACAGATACAGGAGGAAATTTTGATGATGAAAAACAAGATATCAATACAAATTTATTTTTAAAAATACAAAAATATTAATGAGGGTGGTGGAAAGAACCTATTGACTCTTCAGTGACAAAAACCAAGAGGTCTTGTGCCTCCTTTATATAACCCTACATGTCCCTAGAGAGAATTCTCGTGCTCTGATTCAGCTTCCTTTTGGAGAAAGAAGGCAGCCTAGGTCCCTAGTCATCTAGGTTAAATGGCCCCAGTTCCTTCATTTTTATCATGGGTCCTATTTTCCATCTTTTGGATAATTTTTTGGCTCAGCTTGTGTCTCCCTGGTGAGTAGAAAAGACAAATCAGCATTTTAAGTTCCTCCAGCAACACAAGCTAAGTACCACTCAATGTCCAAAGCACATTTGTAAAGCAAGACGAGTGAATGCTTGGTGTAGGATTGGCCGCACTGCAGCAAACCCTTTCAAGCAACATTTACTGAGCATTCATATGGCATATGGCACTACCTGGATATTGTTAACACAGATGGGCTTCAGGGTAGACTCTGCCCTTGTGGATATGATTGCATAGGAAAGTCAGATAGATAGATATTGATGACCAATAAATTGGAATGTGAAGATACTAATTGTACTGCATCCTCAAGCCATCTTTTGAATATTTGCTAAGGTCTCCAGGAACAGGGCTCTTGACCAACTTGTGGAAGAAAGGATGACCTCTAAAAGAGAACCAATCAATTTACAAGTATGTATTAAGAACAAATATCTATTAAAAGCTCACTGAAGAGCCTTATTCTAAGTCTTGGGAATATTAAGACAAGCAAAACCAAAAATATCCACTTAAGACATATATGCTCTCTAATAAGGAGAGAAGTCACCTGGTCCCAAGGCTCTCCAACATTTGGATTCTGCTCTGGGATTACCAGTCTTTACAGACAGAGTGTCCCTATCATAGGAACTGACATGAGACATCTTGATCATGAAATGATCAAGATTGATTCTGTGTTATTTTCTCATTGATCCTTGTAATTACTTGGTTTTGTCCATTAATTTTTTAAGTCATGGTTCTCTCTCTCTCTCTCTCTCTGGTCTTAGTTCAAAATTCAGTTGACCTGTATGAGTTAAGTTCAGAAATCAAATTCTCTTGCTAATCACTGACTAAATTCTTGCCGTGAATTTTGCTTATCTTGCATCTGAAAACATGGGAGTTGAGCCTAATATCTTTACAAACTGTCCTTCAACGATGTCTGGTTTGCTATCAAAATTCTGGACCAAAATCAGCCAGTTTGCAAGTAAATTCGAACAATGAGCATTTCTTAGTTACAGGGAAGGAAGGAAGGAGTCATTACTAATTCCCAGTCACCAAACTTCCAACCAATCATGCTGTTCCTTGAACCTCAGCTCTGTAATCTATCATATTGTTCCCCATGCCTCACTTCTGCCATGATATCATTTACCCTGTTCTATTCTTTGTTCTTTACTCTCCAAAATCTATGAAATTTAGAAAACTACCCCCCCCCAATTTGGGCTTTCAGTTTACTGAGATTCTATTTATTGGTAAATTTGTGCTTTATAAATAAATTGATCATGCTTGGAACTTTGTGCCTCAGTTTGCCTTATTTTTAATTGTTACAGTCAGAGAACAGTATATGAGTGCTTTAAATCAAAAGGGACTGGAGAGGTAAGGTAGGTGGGGCTGAGCAGGGAGACTTAAGATATTCTAGTTTAGTTAACACTGAAGAAAAACAACTTTCAGAACATCTACTAACAGTGACTTCTATCCAACTCTTAGAGGTTTGACCACAGGTTCCAGTGACTTTTGTCTTACCCTGATAGTCCTCACTGTCATCAGTCTAAGGACTATTCCTTTCCACCCTTGCTCTGGTTCATGGTGACTAGTCCAGTTGGTCTATGCTTTTTTTTTTTAGGTTTTTGCAAGGCAAATGGGGTTAAGTGGCTTGCCCAAGGCCACACAGCTAGGTATTATTAAGTGTCTTAGACAGGATTTGAACCCAGATACTCCTGACTCCAGGGCCTGTGCTTTGTCCACTGTGCCACCTAGCTGCCCTGGTCTATGCTTTTGCCATGTGTCTAGGGTATACTCTAGGGACCACTGACCTTCAGTGTGGGTGGCCTTCAGAAGGCACCACGACATATAGATGACACAGGTATAGTATTTAGGCAGATAGATGGTGCAGTGGATAGAGAGCTGGGACTAGGTCAGGAAGATCTGTTCAAATCTTCTCTCAGATACTTATTAGCTTTGTCGTGACCTTGGGCAAGTCACTTAACCTCTACCTGTCTCAGTTTCCTCAACTGCAAAATGGGGATAATAATAGTTGTGTGAGGATCATATGAAAAAAAAAGTTAAAAATGCTTGGCATAGGGCCTGTCACATCGTGGGTTCTTAATAAATATTTGTTCCCCTTTCCTCATGATGTCCTAGGTTCCCTTATTCACTTTCACCTTTTTTTTTAACTGAAGCTAGTGGAGACAATCCTGAGTGTGATGAATGGAAGAGGGAAAACAAAAGGGTATGGATGAATGCATGCTCAAACCACCATATAAAAATGAATTATGTATTATATGTATTATACTCATGCTTATAACTAATAGCAAAAGTTAACCAGAGCATCTGGCTAATGTCCTGTGTAAATCAGAATATATAATATTCTAGAGCAAAACTAAAGCTCATTTATGTTAAACAACAAACTTTTGAGGTAGAGAGATCACCAGCTGTCATTTCTCTTCTTTAAAATTCATCTGGTGGGGCGGCTAGGTGGCATAGTGGATAAAGCACCGGCCTTGGCGTCAGGAGTACCTGGGTTCAAATCCAGTCTCAGACAATACTTACCTAGCTGTGTGGCCTTGGGCAAGCCACTTAACCCCATTTGCCTTGCCAAAAACCTTAAAAAAAATTCATCTCACCCTATCTGGCACCTATGGGCTTCAAGATCACCCCCCCCCAATAAGTCTCTGGCTCACAATTTTCTTCTCAATTTCATCCCTTGCCTTCTTCCTTTAGAAGCATGGCCTCTTGGACCTGGTCAGCTTGGACCAGGCCTGGAATCAGAAAGACTTGGGTCATGTGCCCTCAGACACTTAATGGTTATATGATCCTGAGCAAGTCACTTAACCTAGTTTGCCTCAGTTTTCTCATTTGTAAAATGAACTGGAGAAGGAAAAATCTTTGCCCAAAAAACCCCAAATGGCACCACAAAGAGTCAGACATTGAACAACCACGTTTTAGTCCCTCAGCCTCTACTCATAGGAATAACCAGACCTCAGACCCCTAGTCTTCATAACTAAATTTACTCCAGAAGTCAGAAGTCTTAATCAAATTTCTGTACAGAACCTTGAGCTAGATAGCCCTCAAGGCCGAGATCAGAGGGTGATTCGTAGAGACTCAGATCTTGACCTCTCTGGTTCCAAGCTTCCAGGTCTGATCACCTAAGACTTCCCTCTGTATCCTTCCTTCATGAGACTTCTAACAATT
Source organism: Macrotis lagotis (assembly GCF_037893015.1). NCBI lineage: Eukaryota > Metazoa > Chordata > Mammalia > Peramelemorphia > Peramelidae > Macrotis > Macrotis lagotis. Next base: position 156,992,927 of record NC_133658.1, read on the forward strand.
AAAAAAATAGTTACATAAAACCTTAAAACCCTGCATTTTTTGAATCAGAAAAAGGAAAGACTAGCAAATAACAAAGTTAATAAGAAACAAAATGCAGAGCTAAGATTTCATTATCTGAATGCAATTGAATCACTCTATTCTATCCCATTTTTCTGAAAATTGCTGCTTTACTGAACTCACATTTCAACCAGCCTAGAACTACATCTCAAGGATATTAATTCTATGTGTGTGTATGTGTGTGTGTGTGTGTGTGTGTACACGTGTGTTCACACAGCCATGGGCTTGCATTTGAGTTTCAGAGACAATGGCAGAAGGGGGAGATCTGCAGAATTCACCGAGGACTCTCCACCTGCCACCAAGTTAGAAGACCAAGGGCAGGAGGGCACAAAGCCCCTGAGCTTCTTCTCACTGTGTCCCTGCCATGAGGGCTCCTGCTCATTCACCAGTGAATCTTTGACATTTGCTGGGAACAGCATTGGTATTTCAATTGGATCACGATTTGAAGTATATTCAGGGAGAAGGGGGGGGGGGGCGAGTAGGGAAGCAGGTTGGGAAGGAGTGTGGAGAAGAGAGGAAAAAAGGAAGCTCTAACTGAAAGTGCTGATACATTTTCCTACCTACCACGGCAGGCATTGGAATTTGGAGGTTAGGCTGGTAGTAAACAATTGTGTGTTCTACATTTCAGTGTATTTGAGCAGCTGGAGAAACTCCAGTGGAAGATCCGATTAAGGATCAAGTTGTTATTCTCCTGATGGAATGAAATGAAGGATGCTCAGAATTCTTGTCTAATCCGCTGCCCCAAGAGGAGCCAGAGGGCTAGCATTCCTAAGGCAGCCATAGTTGCCTATTTATTTACTTGTGTTTCCTATGAGCAAATTACTTCTTTCAGTGCCTTGGTTTCTCTTCGACTGCAAAAGTAAGGATTGGTGGACCAGAGATTTTCTAAGGTCAATTCTAAATTGTATGATCCTATTAAGTGGGGTAAAGGAAGGATTACGTGTTCTATGTATCATGAGAAGTGCTTTACAAATATTAACTAATCTTAAACTCATGACCACCCTAAGAGGTAGGTTGCATTATTATCCCTATTTTATAACTGAGGAATCAGAGGTTGTTGTTCATCCTTTGTTTCCTAAGATGACCAATGACATTATAGGGTGATGTCTTGAGATAGAATTCCACAAGTCATCAGCTTCACTCTCTCTTCCAGAATCATCAGAAGTCCAGGGTCAAGATATATCAAAATGACTGGCAATGGCTGGGGATGCAGTGGATGACGATGGTATCTTTGATATCTGACCAAGCTCTAAGCTCTCTGTAGCACCAGCCTCAGCCTCCTTCATATCTCATTGGAACAAATTGCTCTCATTTGCCTATTTTGCCAGGGGAAGTCTTCTCAAGGTTGAGTTAGACATCCCCCTAACTCAAACAGATTTGATACCTTAATTACTCTTGATTTGGCTTAGTTTGTCTCCTGAGACAGTTTGACCAGGGTATGGCTGCTGAACATGCTACAGCATCTTGGAACCTCAAGTGAGAGTTGGGTGAGCAATCCTGAAAAGGGTTCAGTAAGCTCTCATGCCAGAGGTACTAGTACTTCTTGAGCACCCACACACCCTAGGACCCTGAGGGAGACAGATTAAGTGACCTGTACAGGTTCATACAGCTAGTGCATTATCTGAGGAAGGATTTGAACCCAGGTCCTCCTCTCCCCAAATATACAGCTCTTAGTGTACCACCTAGCTATCTCAGAAAGATGACTGTCTAAAAAGGTTGGAGAGCCCAGGTCCAGAAGAAGAGCATTTCCTTAAATTTGTACTGCGGCCATGTCAGAAGGTTGCCAGTGGAGCTACAGTCTGATCCCCTCTCATTTCTGAACCTCTGGCCATCCAGCAGAACAGGGTAGTGAAGTGGGGAGCTTTGGCACACCAAATAACATTCTGCCAACAGAAGGCTTGGCTAGCAGCCGATTTACTTAATCACACAACCCACTATGTAGGAGGGGGTTAATAAGGCTGTGGTCTTGGGAAAGAGGACTGGATATGAAGTCAGTAGACCCAAGTTTAGATACATCTCTTGCCTTTTTGGGGCAAGTCATTTAAACTCTTAGAATCTCAATTTCCTCACCTGCAAAATAGAAATAATGCCATGTGTGTCATCTATCTTGTTGAGAAGCTCAAATGAGATAATGTCTATAAAGCCTCAAGTCACTCACTAAGTGTGAGCTCATAGCTGGCTCTCTCTGGCAGTCATCCTGTGTACTTCTCCTTCATCTCCACCTCCTGCCCCGGCCCCTGGCCCCAGGCTTCCATCACCAGCTGGTGTGTGTCCTCAAAGAGAACAGAGTAGCTTCAGCAAGTAAGAGAGCAAAACATAATTGGAAGGTAAATCTCCTGCCTAACCCTCCCCCACACAAAAACACCCTGTTTAGTATGCTTTCAAAATTTGTTGGTTTTTTAATTTGAGTCAATTCAATGGAATATAAATTGATACAAGACCTACTATGGAATCCTCCCAACAGCCCTGTACAGAATTGGTATCCCTGGCCCCCGTTTTTACAAATGAGGAAATGAAAGAAGCAAGATTCCCAAGTCACACATCTAGATTATTGGAAGAGTCAAGGCTAGAACCCAAGGGTTGTCTACCTTTAAAGTCTCCTCAGTTGAAAGTGATCTTTTCTTCTTCAAATTGTTTATTTGTCCAAATCTCAATTTGACCTTTCAATAGTCTACTTTCTCTCTTAGTATGGATCCACATCAGAATTCCCTTCTTAAACTACAGGTTGTTTGAGGACAAGGACCAAACTATTTTCCTCCTTTTTAGTCCCTAGTGCCTAACACAGGTGTGGGTGGACAGAGTACCAGACCGGAGTCAAGATCTGAATTCAAATCCAGCTGTATGACCCTGGGCAAGTCATTTAACTCTGCTTGGCTCTGTTTTATCATCTGTAAAATGAGTTAGAGAGGGAAATGAGGAAACCAGTCTAATATCTTTGCCAAGAAAACCCCAAATGTAGTCTCAAAGAGTAAGACATAATGTAAATCAATAAAGCCATTATTTAATTAGATGAATTAATTTCCTAACTTATACCAAGGGTGGAGGATGGCAAGGGGAGGAAGAAATAGATTGGGATGGGGGTCAAGCAAGAGTTGTTATAAGTGTGGGTTGCTATTGCCCTTTCTTCTCAAAGCTAAATTTTCCTAAGCTCTTAATCTCCTTGCTCTTCTGAGGAAGCTCCCAATACAAGCCAAATTTCATTCTCAGTTTCCCCAGCAAAGGCCCTCCCTGCTTGGATGCTCAAGATACCTTACTATTCTTTAGCTGACAATTCCCTTTTTCTTTCTTTCAGAAGCTTCCTCCATTCATTTCATTGTCATGTTAATTTGGACAACTGAACTTAAAAAAACAAAACTGCTAGTTTTCCTTCACTCACAAGTGGAAGAGGGCTGTTTGCTCTGAACCTAGCCTTCAGTTATATCTATGCCAATCTCAGAAGTATTGGGCAACTCAATGAATCCCCAGGAATCAATGTCCCCTGGACTTTCTGTTCTCCCTCAAGACTCCCACTAAAGAGTTATTTTTCTTGACTTGGGTCAGAGGTGGACTAGATGGAGACTGTTCATACCAGCTTCCAAGAGCTGATTGTTAAATTTTTAAATAGAGAGAAATTAAACTTTGGGAACTGGCAAATCATATAAATCAGGGTTTGATTTATTGCTTTGTTGATTGTCCAAAAATCATGTTAAGAAAGGGATGCAGAAAATGTCAACAACGCAGATTAAATTTAAAAGTATGCTATGGGTACATTTTTTTACCCCCAGAAAGCCCATTGTTAAACATTCACCAGCATATGCTGCTTTGAATCTTTGGCCCTATCAATTCTGGAAAATCCTCTCCCAATTCACATACATTCATGGCAAGCCACTATTCCTTCCTACTCTAAAGTCTGATGAATTATTATTACCCATTGTTTGATCCTGGGAATATGGTCACCTTCATGATGTGATTTTGAAGAATTCTGAGAAAGGTCTCTCCTTGTTCTCCAAATATCTCTTTCAATAATGCCTGGAAAGTTCCTATTATTAATAAATTTATTTGAGTTAATGTTATATTGACATTCCTCTGAGGTCTTCTTTGTAAAAATGCAAATATTCTTGTGAGGGTGAACCATTAAGCTCTGGACTCAGAAAATCTGGATCCAGATCTGACACTGGTTCATACTAGCTATGTGCCCTTTAAGTAAGTACCTTCAGATGTTGCTGTTGGTTTGGTATTCTCCTGTGATGAATCACTCCCTGACCGAGGAATGCAGGTGTAAAAAGAAAATAGAAATTTATTAAAAGAGGTTACAACACAAAAGAAAGTGATAGAAAAGTTAAGAAGAGATTAAAGAAAAGCTGTGTGGATTGCTAATTAATCTTAGCAGGCCAGCTGCCAGGTCCAGCAGAAGTGCCCAAAAAAGAGAAATCTCCTTAAATCCCCCCCCTCAGGGTCCATAGGAAGAGATGGTGATTTGGAAGTTGCCCAAGTCCTGCATTGGAGAGTGTCCCTTTTGGGGAAGGGTCTCGGGTCTCAGATTCCAGTCTGGATGGCCTCAGGTATTGTTTCAGGGCCTGCATAACCTAGCTTGCTTTACCAATGAGAACATGGCCAAGGTCAGACGGGAAGTCAAGATGGAGTGTTTTAACAGAGTGATAGAGGAAGAGTGAAGATTTTTAACAGTGCTAACAAAAGATTTACAAAATTTGTTTCCAATTGATTTTAATATTCCCCATGCCCATGATTCTCTGCATCAGTGAGAGGTAACATGGTGCAATGGAAAGAATGCTGAGACTTAGATATGGATTCTGGCTCTGCCTCTCATTCCTGTGTGACCTTGAGAAAATGATAATACTTCTCTAAATTTCCATTTTATCAACTATAAAATCAGAGAGTTGGACCAGATGACTTTATAGGTCCATTCCAAATCTGTTTATGATCCTTTGATCTCCTAGTTTTCTTCATCTGTGAAATGAAAGAATGATGATCTCTCTAGGGCCATGTTAGAACATCTTTGGGATGGTGGAATTCTTTGCCTTCTCTTTTGAGCAATGGAAGGAGAACCTTACAGAAAGTAGAAGATTAGAACCAGCTCTCTCTTGGGATTCTTTTCCCTGACCCTCCCATCCCCCCACCCAGAAGGTCAAAGCAATATTGCAGAGTTTCTTTTTTTTTTTAAAGCCATACAGCTAGGTAATTATTAAGTGTCTGAGGTCAGGTTTGAACTCAGGTACTCTTGACTGCAGGGCCGGTGCTCCATCCACTGTGCCATCTAGCCATCCTGATTGCAGAGTTTCTAAAAGAAGTTTCCAAATTTGCTTCTTTCTCAGCCCCTCCATTCCTCAGTGGGAGCCATTCATGCAGAGCAATTCAGTCCTAGGACATTCTTAGCTTTTGTCCAGGTTTCCCTAGGGAGAGAGAAGGGACCAGGCTGCTCTCTTCTGCACTACCTACTATTCTCTTAGGAGTAGCATCTCCCCTGCAGGATGGATCACTTCTCTTCCCTCATCCCTCTTTCCTTTCCCTGCAACTCAGCTTCCTTTTCTGCAACCAGCCTTGGTCCCTTGCAGGCCGCTAGCATCAGCATTTATATTCCTGCTTGTCCAGAAATTTTTCCAGCATCAAAATCTTGCATGGAACCCCTCCAGAGAATACCTCAGGCTTTCTTTAGGGCTCATTCATTTATTCAGCAAGCATTTATCCAGCCTACCATGCTCAGTTCATGGGGTGGGTGAGATGCAAAGATAAATAAGATAATCTCTCTATCCCTACTAATGGGAGAGGGGTCTCTCTCTCTTTCTCTCTCTCTCTCTCTCTCTCTCTCTCTCTCTCTCTCTCTCTCTCTCTCTCTGTCTCTCCTCCCACATGCATCCATTTAGGTAGGTGGATGGTAAAGTAAATAGAGCACTAGACTTGGAATAGTCAGGAAAGGCCTGAATTAAAATCCATCCTTAGACACTTTATGACTCTGGGCAAGTCACCTAAACCTCTGCCTGCCTTGGTTTCCATATTTGTAAAATGAGAATAATAATAGCAGCTATATTCCAGAGCTGTTATGAAATAAAATAAGGAAATGATTGTAAATAACTATTATTTATATGGCTAACACAGAAAAAGTCATCTTACCCAAAGACTCAGAAGACAAGATTTCAAGCCCTAGCTGAGTCACTGGACAACTCTATGACTCTGGCTGAGTCATTTCTTTTTTTTTATGATTCTCAGTTTCCCTATCTGAAAAATCAGTAAGTTGTATCAGATGATATCAAGAGTCCCTTCTAGTTCCAAAATTCGAAATCACAGGAAGTTTGAGTTGAGAATCTCAGGGGGTGTTTCGCTCAACACCCTCATTTTTCTTTCAGTTAGTCAATAAACATTTATTAAACATTTTCTTTGTGCTAAGAGCAGGAAGGAAGAGAAAAATGAGGCCCAGCTTATTTTTTTTTCATTTTGCAAATCTAATTTCTTTTTATTTATTTCTTTTTCTGGTTATTTGTAGAAATAATTTTCAACTTTCATTTTTGTAGAGTTTTCTCCCTCTCATACTTCCCTCCCCCCACCCTATGATAGCAAGTAATCTGATAAAGGTTATACATGATTATCATGTAATAGATATTTCAATATTAGTCATACTTAAGAGGAAAATGGAGGCCAGTTAATTAATGGAGCTAGGACAAGCTGAGCTATCCCAAAGTGCAATAAGATGCCTTGAGAGGTAATGGGTTTTCCCATCTCAGAAAACGTTATGTTAGAGTGGATTCTCACTTAGTGATGGATTGGACTCTCAGTTCTGAGTTTGGGGGTGGCCCAGCTCTCCAATTCCTGACATAAGGTCAAGGTTAGCACACCCCTGATTCCTTCTAGAGCTAAGATTGCAATCCAAATCTTCTGCTCTTTGCATTGTATCACACTGCCTTGGTCTATGATAACACAGTTTTCTGGAGCTACAAGTTGGAGTCACTAGAAGAATAAGACAGCAGTGGGAGGCAGTCCTAGTGTCCATCCAAGCAGATGGACCAAGTCAGAACACTGAGAAGGACAGAGGGAGCAGGTGCTCTGGACCTACCCCAGGAGGAGGAAGAAGAGGAGGAGAAAGAGGAGCAAAAGAAGAAAGAAGAAGAAGAGGAAGCAGAGAGAAAGGAGAAGAAGAAGAAAAAGAGGAGAAAAGGAGGAAGAGGAAGAGGAAGAAGCAGGGGGAAAGAGACAGAGTATGAAGAAAAAGAGGAGGAGAAAAGGAGGAGGAAGGGGGAAAAGGAGGAAAAGAAAGAAGAAGAAGAAAAAGGAATAGAAGGAAGATGAAGAGGAGAAAAAAGGGAAAAGGAAAAGAAAGAAAGAAGGAGGAGGAAGAGCAGAAGGAGAAGAGGAAAAAGCAGAGGAAAAGAGGGTGAGAAGAAAGATTAGGAAGAAAAAGAGGAGAAAAAAGGGGAAGAGAAAGATGAAGAGGAGGAAAAGGAGGAGAAGCTAGAAGAAGAGGAGGAGGAAGAGCAAGGCAAGCAAAAGAAATAGAGATAAAGGAAAAAGAGTGGGAAGAGAAAAGAAGGGAAGGGGAGAGAAGGAAGAAGAGAAAAAAGAGGGAAAAAGGGGGACTCAATATAAGGCAGGCTGTTTGTGCTTGCTGATGGCTTTCTGAACTCTTACTTCTGACCACTTTGCAGAAGGCCAGGTGGCTGTCTCTGGCTGCATGGGCTGTTTCTTCTATCTTGCTCTCAGTCACTTTTGGCATCTCTCCCCACACAGACCGAAGCTCCATGGGGAATCAGCCCTCAATACTTCGAGTCATTGATCTTCCACAAGTCAGTCAGTGCCTTCTGTAAATTCAGAAGGATTATCTGCTATCCCCACTGTCTAAATTAGTGTAAGAAGAACACCCCCTAGACTTATTGCACTTTAGGGTCTATAGAGTGCTTTCATTTTGACAGCCAGACAGTATAAATATTGTTATCCTCATTATAAAGATGAGACAATCTAGCTTCTGAAATGTTAAGTGATTTGTCTAAGGTCACACAGTTACTGAGCGTCCTAGGCAGGTTTCAGAGTTAGATCTTTTGACTTCAATCCAGCTCTCTATGGGAAAGTGCTTTAGAAATACCTGGTGTTATTATCATTCCCATCAAGAGATACCTTCAGAATCAGGAAGCCTGGGGACAAAGTGGAGGCAATGCTCACTGCCTCATTTCCCCTAGACAAAAGAGGTGCTGCTTATCTCCCAAGGTTGGGACCTTGCACCTCTATACACAAGGACCTCTCCCCATCCTCCTCAACTAACAGCTTCTTCTTGCTCAAGGGCGAATTTACTTCTGACCTGTATTGGGGGAAATGAGCATAAGTTCCCCCCACTCCACCCCACTCTGCTCCCTAGATGTCAGTGGAGATTTAGGGAAACATACCTGTGATTCTCAGGAAGTGACGGGGCTGAACACCAGGAGGGGTGCAGGATTACAGTTATTGTTGGAGCTGTCCCCGTAGGACACAGGCAACTAAGGCCTTTGGACCTTGACAATACTCTTCTCTGGCATCAGTTCTTCTTTAAAGAACCCAAGAAGGAGATGAATAAGATGTACTGGAAAGAGCAATGAATTTCTAGTCAATGACCTTGGGTGCAAATCCTAGCTCCCTTAGTTACTTCCTGGGTGATTTTGTACTATAAAAATGACAACCTGTCTATCTTCAGTTTCCTTATCTATCAAGTGAGGTAAGACACTTTCTGTTCTAAATGTTTATTTATTGTTCAGTTGTGTTTGACTCACGGAGATAGTAGAGTTGTTTACCTTTTTCTTATCCAGAAAGAAACTGAGGCAAACAGGCTTAAGTGATTTATTCAGGATCTCGTTAGTGTCTGAGGCCATATTTGAAGTTAGGAAGATGAGTCTTCCTGATTTCCAACCCACTGAGCCATTTAGCTGTTCTCCTCCCCAGATCTAAATATTTTGGGTCAAATTTGGGCCCCAGGGGCAGCTAGGTGGCACAGTGGATAGAGCACCAGCCCTGGAGTCAGGAGGACTTGAGTTCAAATTCATCCTCAGACACTTAATAATTACCTAGCTATGTGACTTTGGGCAAGTCACTTAACCCCATTGCCTTGCAAAAACTAAAAAAAATCTGGGTCTCAGAGAGGGGATGATGAAACCTTCTCACTACCTTTGTTAGATAAGTGGAAGTCTATGGATGCAATAATATTCCTTATGCTGTCTTTGTTTTGATGGAAGGTTGGACAGAAAAGGAGGCATATTAGAAAATGACTAGGCCTTAAAAACAGAAAGAAACAATAAACTGTCACATAAATCTTCTGGCTTCCAGGGATTTTGTATTTAATCTCTTTCTCCCTAAGTCTTTCCAAATCAATGAACCCCAAACTACAGGCACCATTCCAATACTACCAAGGACACAGTTCCAATGCACTCTGCCATGCTCAGACAACATCTGAAGTATTCTTTTCTGGGTCTCAGATTTTAGGCAGAACTTTGATAAGCTGGACATCATTCAGAAATGTCCCTAGATGTCCCTGTCCCCTGTCCCCTCCTATCCCTGGAACTGGGCAACCAGGATAGAAGGACATCAAGATGACACTTCACTGCCTCCCTCCAACAAGGATCAGTTGAAGGAACTGAAAATGTTTAGCTTTGAGAAGTGCCTTGTGGATGATTCTACTGTTTGTATTTGATATCAGAACTCAGAACTAAGAACAGTGAATAGAAGCCACAAAGAGACACATTTAGATTTGATGTTAAGAAAAGCTTATTGATACTAAAAGTATCAAAGAATTGTTAAAGAATCAAAGAATCATAAACTTAGAACTTGCAGGAACCCCACTGAGTCCAATTACCTCATTTTACAGATGATGAAAGTATTAGAACACAGGTGCTCCTGAATCCAAGTGCCAAGAGGCTATCTATCTTTCAGGGTATCTCCTTCCCTGAAGATCTGTGAAATCTGGATGTTGACTTATTGGGGTATATTGGAGAGGGTATTGGAATAGATGGCCTCAGCTCTTCCTAAGATTTGGTCACCTCCCTGATCCAGACTTTATGTAGACCTTCCTGCATTTCCCTTTTTTTTTTGCTGCTGATACTCAAAGTAGAACCCCTGATCTTTTATCTTCTGCTACTTCCCCTTCTACCTATTCCCCCATGACTAACCATTAGACACTACAAACCACAAGAGTGGGTTTTCTATTAAGATAGCTGGGAGGTACAGTGGAAAGAACAATGGACCAGAGTTAGAAAGATTTGAGTTCAGACTCTTGCTAGCTGTGTGATCCTGGGCAAGCCACTTAACCATGGTCTGCCTCAGTTTCCTCATCTGTAAAATGGAGATAATAAATGGTATCTATCTCCCTGAGGATCAGATTGAGATGGTATTGGTAAAGACCTTTGCAAATCTTCAACTGTTATATAAACACTACTATTGTGATTTATTTATAAGGGGAAATGGAAAATTTAGAAATTATACAAGAAAACTTAAAAAAACTGAAAGTGCTATGAAAACTATCTAGTCTTAAACATGAGCTCACTTCTAGGCTATTCTATCTATTCCTTTTCAGGTACTGAAGTAATAGCACTTTCAAATTTACAAAAATTCTTCCTTGATAACAAGGAAGTAGGTAGTATAAGGATTATTTCCAATTTCCAGATGCATCAACAAAGTTAAGAGTAGCTAAGTGCTTTACTCATGTCATGCAGTTAATCAGCAACAGAGCCAAGATTGAAACCCAGATGTCTCCTGACTCCTGAAGGAGGATGGCTTCAGAGCAACCTGAAGTTGTTTTGAATATTGGTCCACTTGGATGCATAGGAGGGCTGCCAGGAGGACCAATCAGCATTTCTTACCTCATTCTCAGATGATCAGAAGTCTCCCTGAAGTACTGGGCTCTGTGGGTCCTCCATTCTCATTCTTTTTGATAATAGACCTGTGTGGTCACAAGATATGTGATTACATTGAATGCGAAGATTTAAAAGATCTATATCCAGGAGAGTGAGGTCATGGCGGGGCATGGGGACTTCTGAAAATGGAGGAGAATTTAGATATATAACTTCTAAGCTACAGCCTACTGGGCACAGCCTGGAGCCTTCTACTTTCACCTATGAGATGTGGGGACATACCAAAATTAAAGAGAGTTTCACATCCTGAGCAGCTGTTCCAGCAGACTGTTTCAGTCACATCCAATTCAAGGAAGTCACTGAGAACCAGGCAATGAACAGAAGGAATGGGAGTAGAGGAGGCCACCACCTGGACCAGACTTCAGCCCAGATGTAGTATGCCCAGGTAGCCTGCACTGCCTTGAGAGAGACAACGAAGAGAACTCAGAGTTCCTGAGTCCTGCCAACAGAGTAAATGATAATCCACTAGGAAGCTTTGCTGTGAATGGAAAAGCCCCAAGGTTATTTCCTTGCCAGTTCCCAGTGGGTTGCTGGCCGAATGGGCGGCTGCCTGGTCTGAGGAAGATTGCACAAGCTCAGGGTCGGAAGCGAGGGCAGGAAGGATGCCCTGATTCTTCATGGTCCCGTCAATCTTCTCTGCTTCTATCTTCTAATCCCAAGCTCTCCATCATCCTGCCTGCTGCTACCTGTGTGATCTTGATCTTGGTCAAGTCATTTAACTTCCCTGGGTCTCAGTTTCCTCACCTGCCAAACAAGGGACTAGATGCTTTAACTTTATAATCTTATGGTTTCCTATAGTTTCTTCCTATTTTGGTCATAGGTATAACCCTATCTGCTTTATGAATGTAACCATATCATTTCTTCCCTCTGCTCTGCTAGCATCCTCTTAGTTCCTTCTAAGAAATGCTGCCCCTGCCTCTGTTGCTGTAGGTCGTTTTCTTTTTTTATCATCTTTGGTTTTTTTTTTTTATCATTTATCTATCTTTGTCTATCTTTCTGTCTAACTTAATTTCTATTTATCTTTCTGTCTGTCTATCTTTCTGTCTATATATATTTATCTGTCTCTTGGTTTATCTTTCTATCTATCTTCTGTATCTTCTTATCTTGGTTTATCTTTCTATTTATCTTCTGTATCTGTTTGTCTGTCTATATTTCTGTGTTTTCTCTATCTTTCTACCTATCCTCCTGTCTATATTATATATCTATCCTTGTATCTATCTATCTTTTTTTTTTAGTTTTTTTTTTGCAAGGTAAACAGGGTTAAGTGGCTTGCCGAAGGCCACACAGCTAGGTAATTATTAAGCGTCTGAGACCGGATTTGAACCCAGGTACTCCTGACTCCAGGGCCGGTGCTTTATCCACTATGCCACCTAGCCACCCCATCTATCTTTCTTTCTATCTATCTATTTATCTATCTATCTAAGTGGAATATTCCCAATAAAACTGTTTCAGGGTTAATATTCCTAGTGAAGTCCTCTCAGGGTTAAGAAATATTAAAGCAAGAACAAACTATTATTTTTAAACTATTTCTAGAAGAAAATCCCTAGTATTCCTTGTATTCCAAACAAGTGGCTCACTCTCCTAACTTGATAAGACTACTTTTACTGACTAGGGGGATAGTAGACTTTTCTTAGAAGACATTGCATACTCAGACATTATTTCATTTAGATAGACATAGAAGGTCATTAAAAGTCTTCTTGATGTTCTCGTCATCTGGATGGCGAGGTAATATTTTATGGAAACCTTTCGTTCTTCTCTTTGTCGCTATGGTAGATTTTCACAAGTAGAATGTAATTTTGAAGACTAACCAATGAGTCAATGGAGAGAAAGAGAGGATAGGGAGGAGGAGATCAAGGTAGGCCATTGACTGTCAATTTGGGGCAGCAACTTGATCTTCACAACCTTTGTGAGATTTGGAGTGTACCCTTCTCAAGAAAAGTAAATTATTTTTTTCTTTTTATTCACAGGAGTCTCTCAATATTTTAAAGTGGATTTTTATCCCACACACTATCTATCATCTATCATCTATCTATCTATCTATCTATCTATCTATCTATCTATCTATCTATCATCTATCTATCATCTTTCTCCTCCTCCATAATGTAGACTCTCTAGCATCTGGATTTTTGATCAGCCATATTGAATTCTCCCATTACCTATACTCAAATCTGAAACTTGGGAGGGATCTTAGAGATCATAATCCTAGAATCATAGAACTTCAAAGGATGGAAGAAGGGTTTTAGGAACCATAAAATCCAACTCTGTTTTTGTTGTTGTTGAGGAAAATGGGAAGTACCTTGTCCAAGTTCCCATAGCTACTAAGTAGCAGAGCCAGAATTAGAATCTGGGTCTTTTTGTCTCTGAGTCATTTCATTGCAAAATTTTGATGCTTTGTCTTCTTTTTTTCTGTTTTTCTAATAAGTGCTTTTTAGCTCAGGGTAACTTCTGTTCTGGGCCAACTAGGTGACACAATGCATAAAGTGCTAGGCCTGGTGTCAGAAAGTCTGGCTTCAGACACTTATCAGCTGTGTGATCCTGGGCAAGTCACTTATCCCTGTTTACCTTGGTTTCCTCATCTATAAAATGAACTGGAGAAGGAAATGGCAAACCATTTCTAATAACTTTGCTAAGAAAACACTAGATGGGATCAGAAAGATTTTAATATGAATAAAAAAACTGAATAACCACAAAATTTTTTCTAGGCATCACCTGTTCCCCAGCAGAGGATTCCTTTCTTCCTCCATTCCTGTTAGCCTATACACCTTTACTTCATTGGAGATCATAATACCCCTTTGGGATGATAAGAAGCAATCACCATCTTCTGAGAAGCTGGAATGTCTTCCCGTTTAACATTTTTTTTTTGGTTTTTTTTTTTTAGGTTTTTGCAAGGCAAATGGGGTTAAGTGGCTTGCCCAAGGCCATACAGCTAGGTAATTATTAAGTGTCTGACACTGGATTTGAACCCAGGTACTCCTGACTCCAGGGCTGGTGCTTTATCCACTGCACCACCTAGTCACCCCTCTTTTTTTAACATTTAAAGGTATATAGAAGCCCCCCTCACAATTTGACACAAGCATCTTCAAAGCCTGCTCTGATAGAAAGAACATAATTTATAATCACTTTTTGCCCCACTTACATGTAAAAGTGCTTTTAGTTCCTCAAAGAAGAGGGACTGCTCCTCTTGCTTGAGCCGACTTGGGGAGCAAGGGAAAGACACTGGAAGGGTTGACAGTGGAGAAAGGTAGAGAGCAGTTGGTGTGACCAAGACATCGGAATGTTCTCAGGCTCTGTTCCCCATCAAGACTCAGGGTGAATGACTCACAAGATGAATGAGACTTGAGAGCAGGACATTGCTCTGTGACCTCAAGTTCTTCTGATGAAGGAGCAACCACCAACTTGTCAAAGGCAGGAAACTCAATTCTGAGCTGAACCCCCTGAGAGCAACTTGGCAAAGAAAGATCCTCAGGGACCTAGATCCAGGAGAAGATTTGAAGCTACCCCCAGGAAGTTGAGACTGGATAAGGGCATCTCAAATGTACAGGACTCTCATCACTTAAAAGTGTCTGGACAGTGCTCTAAGCTCATCTAGTTTCCATACAGTTCTGCAATTTTATGGGACACCTGCTACCCAGTTCTTCCTTTAACTCTGCAGTACTCATTGGACATTGAATACAGTCTGTCTCGTCTTCTTGGTTCCTGGCCAAAAACTCCTAGAAGGCAGGGATTGTGGTTGGTCAGTCAGTTAGTTAGTTAATAATCATTTTCTAAGTGCTTATTGCAGGGCAAGAACCATGCTAAGAGCTGGAGACACAACGAAAGTCTGGTTGGTTCCCTGTTCTTCAGGGGTTCACAGTCTAAAAAGGAAGCTAAAATGCAAAAGACTGTGTGCAGACAAGATATATATTGTGCAAATGGAAGGTATTTGCAGAAGGATTCTTTTCTCATCCCAAGTATCTGCCACACATTTCTTTGTAAATAAACACTATGAGTTTACTATGTGCAAAACCTTACTAAAATGCTTGAACCAATTCACTGTTCCTCTAGCTTGAATTAGAGTAGTGAGTTTCATTTCACAAATGAGAAAAGTAAATGAAAAATCAGTTACTCAATAAGTATTTGTTAGTTCTGTCTATCTTACTATTTTTCTGTCTGTCATCTATCTATCTATCTATCTAACTGTCTGCTTTGTCTGATGTCTATTTTTCTGTTTGTCCTCTATCTACCTCTCTGTCAGTCTGTCTGTCTGTTTATCTATCTGTCTCTCTATCTTTCTGTCATTGTTTTGTTGGGCACTAGGGATAGACAGACAAAAATGCAATTGTCCCTGCCACCAGGAAGTTTACATTCTATCTGGAAGGAGGCAACAATGACATATATAAATACATAGGCATTTTCTGTATGGGAAGCAGTTTCCCTTGCAGCTAGGGAAACAGGAAAGACCTTGTATAGGAACTGGTCTTTGAGCTGAGACTGTCAGTCAATAAACATTTATTAAGCACTACTGTATTCCAGCTACTGTGCCAAGCTCTGAGGATACAAAGAAAGTCAAAAGACATCCTTTGCCCTTGAGGAATTTACAGCCTAATGAGTTTTAATCACTAAAAGTAAACCAGAACTCAGAAACTGATAAACTAATAAAGGTCCGAAAGAATAAATAGCAAAACCTATCTCCTTCCTCTTGGCAAAGTGGTGGAGGCTACTCGGGAAGAATGCTGTATGCGTTATCTGACAAAGTAAATTTTATAGGTGTTTTAATTTAACTATTTTTCTTTGCTACAAGGAAGAATTGACTTCTATAAATAGAGACTAGGGAGGAGAGATGGATTCATTTCTAGGAATGACTGTGAGATAAAAATAAAACCAATAAAATATTTAAAATGACAAAAAACAAAGAGAACATTTAAGGTAATTTTCTTCACTTTATAGATAAGAAAATTGAGACTAGGATGGGTTCTATGACTTTTCTAAAGTCAAAAAATAAGTTGGGTTGAGTCAGGAGTAATCTTTAGGGATATTGCTTTCCCAAACCTTGATGGAAAAAAAAAGTTCTCCAAAATTGCATGATTTGTCCACCTCTGAATCAAGCCCCCTCTTTCTTCTATATAATGCTACTCTTCACTATTTTTTTTAACTAATGTTGTAATGAAATCTATTTCCCTGCAATTTGTCTTCACTGGCCTCATTTCTGTCTTCTGGTACAAAACAGAATAAAACATTAATACTTCTTCCCCAAAGCAACTTTTTAAATATATAACAAGGACCCCTTCACCATCTCAGTGACTCTCTTCTGGGTCAATGTCACTGTTAAAATGCTTAAAACTGAACATGAAGTTCCAACCGTGGTCTAACACACAGTATAATGGGATTTCTTA
Source organism: Macrotis lagotis (assembly GCF_037893015.1). Classification (NCBI taxonomy): domain Eukaryota; kingdom Metazoa; phylum Chordata; class Mammalia; order Peramelemorphia; family Peramelidae; genus Macrotis; species Macrotis lagotis. Next base: position 157,009,212 of record NC_133658.1, read on the forward strand.
CCTTCTTCCTGTACTTCTGGATTCATATGCCAAAGTCCTAATAACTAGCTTTGGTCTCCTTCACACTTTTAAGTGACTTTAATTAATCTCAACTACAACTCATAAGTTGTTTTCTTAATCTATTAAATATCATTTTTCATCATTAAAATATAAACTCCTTGAAGGCAAGGATTATTTCATTATTTTTCTTTCCCTATTGCCTAGGAGAGTATCTTGCATACAGCAGATGATAAATGAATGTTTGTTGCATTAAATTGAACTGAACTACGAAGATATTGATGGTGCTGAGACATAACCAAGACATAATTTTGGATCACTTGCAGCTTTTATTCTTGAAAAGATATGAAAAATGAAAAGCGAAGACATAGATCCACAACATAAGGCAGGATGTGACAAAATTCATTTAAAAGATTGGAAAAGGGGCGGCTAGGTGGCTTAGTGGATAAAGCACCGGCCTTGGAGTCAGGAGTACCTGGGTTCAAATCTGGTCTCAGACACTCAATAATTACCTAGCTGTGTGGCCTTGGGCAAGCCACTTAATCCCCTTTGCCTTGCAAAAACCTAAAATAAAAAAAAGATTGGGAAAAAACCTATAGAAATTTAGGGAGAAGAGAAATCATTAATAACTGAGTGGATAAATGAAGGCTTCTCATAAGAGGTGTGAAGTTGACAAATCCTTAAAGGACAGGTGAGATTTGGATTAAGGGCATTCTAGGCAAGTGTCAAACAACATGAAAAAAATCTTCACTTGGGAGTGAGTAGTGAGTGAGTCTCCAGGACAGTGAAGAGATTAGATTATCTGGGAGGTTCACAGTAAGGAACAGTAGGAGATATGGTTCCCAGAATCAAATCATTTCAGAGTTGGAAAGGATCCCAGTCACCATCTAGTTCAATCCTTGACTGAAAAAGAATTCCTACTACAACATATCTGACAAACAACTCCTCAGTCTTTGCCTGAAGACCTCCATTGAGGAAGAACCTACTCCCTCCCAAAGGTAGCCAGCCCTTTATAATTTTGGCTAACTAAAAACTACGCAGTTTTTTCTTACCTTCTTCTTACATCATTTAAATTTACTTTGTTGAATTTTTTAACTATTCCCTTTAGTTCAACCCTTTGGAGCTAAATAAAATAAATCTAATCCCTCTTCCATATGATGGCCTTTTGATTAGTTAAATATGCTGAAATATTACTACAAAGTCATCTCCAATTCTCCTGGTTCCTTCATTCAGACTTCATCCAGCTTGATTTGTCTCCTGGTTACAATCCTTCTAGATATTCTCCAATTGACTTTTAGGATCACCTTTTCCTTACTTCATAGAATGAATAGGACTAGACTGTGAAGGGATTTGAATATCAAAATGAGTAGTCTGTGCTTTACCATGTTGGTATTGAACAATCACTAAAGGTTTTGAGATCAAAGGAAATGACACAACCAGTGAGATATTCACAGAAGATTCATCTGAGATGGTGTCAGGATATACTGGATTAGGGGAAAACTGAAAGTAGGAAAATCAGTTAGGCAGCTAATGCAATAGTCTTTGCCACAGGTAATGAGGGTCTGTATTATGAGTAGGACTCATAAGACTAGAAAATGAGAACAAGAGCAAGATTAGCAGGAAAGTGGAAATCGTTAGAACTTGCTTACTGATTAATATATGAAGATGAGAAAAAGAGAAGACTCAAAGATATTATGGAGATGATAATAATTAAAATTTATATAGTATATTAAGTTTTCAAAGCTCTATAAAGTACATAAACTAATAAATGTCTATATACTTATATGTAAGTGTACACATGTCTATATGATGCCAAATTGACCTATATGCTTATATATATTTCTATATAACTATATATCCACATATTTGTAACCTCTATAGAGACACCTATATGAAGTAAAGGCATATATATACTCAAATGTATACAACTACATAGCTATGTATTTATGTGTATCTATTTACACATAAAATCTCATTGATTCTTCTAACTATTCTGTTATTATACCCCTTTTATAATTGAGGAAACTAAGGCTAAAAAACATTAAATGACTTGATAGTAGAATGTCTGATCAGAATTTGCATCTTCCTAATTACAAGTCTGATGCTTTATCTATCTACTATAACACCTAGGAAAGTTTTGAGACTTTGAGTTTAGATAACTGAGAGACTAGTGATATCATCAGTAAAAATAGCAAAGTTAAGAGGAAGGGTATATCTTGGGTTGTGTTGTATATTCAATTTATCTGATAGCCTGAATTTTGGTTTGTGTCCTTGATTTTAGATGTAAGCTCCCAGAGACTATATTTGTCTTTCTTGTACTTGTGGTCTTCAATTTACCTAAGTGATTTGGAAATGCTATTTCTTTATGGAGGGATAGAGGGAGAATGATAGTGATGCTGGTGATGATAGTGATTTGATTATTCTGGGGTCATAGTGGTGATGATGGTAATGGCAGTAGTGTTTGATGATGCTGTTACTTTTGGTGATGTTGGTAGCAGTGAGGATGGTAAAGCTAATAAGAGCTGAAACATTAACAGTGTCAGTGTCTAGGACAAGAGAGGTGATGCTCCTACTATACTCTACTATAATTCATTTTTTAGATCTAGTCTTTCTCCATCCAATAAGCTGTCAGTGCCCTGACCATGCCATCTCTTTTTGTCTGGTATCTCCTCCCTGCTCTTTTTCTGTGCCCCCTCTCATAGCTAGAATCTTTCATGCTAGAAATGTCCATATCCCTTGCTGCTTCAATAATTAATATCTCAATCCTTCTTTTTTTGTAACATGGGATGGCAAACTAATGAAGTATACATTAATGAGACATTGCCCCTTACTATCAAGTACCTGATCCTATTCATATCCCTTGTTCTGATGCTTGGAGACTTTGAATGCTTGGTCCCTGTTACATTGATGAGAGCTTGATTTGCGGATATACTAAATTCTGAGAACAACCTCTAGAAAAACTATCATGGACTCTCTCCCCCTGCCATGGCCTGAAGATTATTTATTATTCCTAAGGTCCTCTAGTATCCTTGACTGTATCCTTTCTGTACCCTTCCCTACCCTTCAATCCTGGCTCCAGAGGGTAGAGTTGGTGTTGCACTTCGGTTTGGTGGTGTTAGTTGCCATTTGGCAGTTGGATGCTGCTGTCTTTGTCTATACCTCCTCATCAATGTATCTCTAGTTAAACTACATGACCTTCCCTTAGACATAACTACTAAAAAATCTATGATTTTCAGCTTTGACTGATTTACCTGATTCTTTAAATTTTTTGAAACTCCCAGTGACAGCCCCTAATAGATGCCTCATTTAAAGCATACTTGTGGTCCTGAGCACCACATTTTGAAAAAGATATTGACAAACCAGAAAGCCTCACAAACCCATGACAATCAGGACCATGGAGTCATAGGAGGACAAGTGAAAGTAATTTGGGAAGAGTTAAGAGGGCAGGATAAGTGTTTGTAAGTACTCAAGGGTTGTTGGATGAAAAAGATATTAGACATGTTTTGATTGATTTTGTGGGCAGAACTAGGGGCATTGAGTAGATGCTGTGAAAAGGCAGATTTTTGGCTTGATATCAAGAAAAGTCTTGTTAAGGTTTAGAGCTATCTCAAAGTAGAATGAGCTCTCCAGCACTGGACATCTTCAAGGACTGTATGATCATTTGCTAAGTTTGCTATTGAGAGGATTCTTGTTCAGTTATGGGTCGGATAAGCTGGCCCTTGAGCTTCCTTCACACTCTGAGATTCTGTGACAGTCACAGAGTTGAGATTTTGGAGATCTCAATTAAAAAACTCACTTCACTATAATATATGCTTATGTGCCCAGGGCTAGACTCCAACAAGGGACAGGAGAAGTACAGGACATCATCCCTTTCTTGAAGTAACTTATAATTTCATGACAAGTCTTCTTTGAGACAATGAATAATACAATACAGGAGACAATAACATTTTATACTGAATAGAACTGAGTGCTAAAAAGTGCCCCTCCACCCCCTACTTTTTATTGTTCTCAAACCAGCCATCTCCCTTCCATGCTGGCAGTGAAGACTCCTGGTGAAGTTTCCCATTTCCTCCACTGTCCTGTGAGTCACTATCCCACCCTCAGCTTTCCTCCTACATGGTGAGAATCATTCATGCCTCCCTCACCCTCCCTCCTTGAATGTGAAAGTATAAAGCAAGAAATTTGTCACATAGACAAAGTATGCTCTGGGTAAGGAATTGAGAAGCCTAGATTTTAGATTCAGTTCCACTTCTGTGTGTGTGTGTGTGTGTGTGTGTGTGTGTGTTGACCTTCCAGTGGCACCTATTGCTTTTGTTTCTCTGTAAAATAAGGATGAAAATCTCCATCTTCCATGCTGTCATATAGTTGTTGTGAGGCTTAAGTGAGATAACAGATATGACAATTCATTGGGAAAATGAATGTTTAAAATATCCAAACATAAGGTTTGGATGAAATGGGTTTAAAAGCTATGGTTTATGGGATAATCTATATTTTCTTTGTGGGAAGTGGGAAAGGGCCATAGAGGTGACATCATTTTAATAATTACAACAACAACAATTAGCTGACAAGTATACAAAGCACTTTTCTCACAACAGAGTAGTCAGCTAAATAGTATAAATGCCATTCAGGGCAGCTAGGTAGTGCCATGGATAGAGAGCTATGCCTCAAGTTAGTCAAACATCTTTCTGAGTTCAAGTCTGGCCTCAGATGCTTACTATGTGACCTTGGGTAAGTCACTTAACCCTGTTTGCCTCAGTTCTTCATCTACAAAATGAATCAGGGAAGGAAATGACAAACTCTATTGTCTTTGATAAGAAAACCCCAAAATGTGATCATGAAGAATTTGACATAAACTGAAAACAATTGAACAATAACAACAATGAAAACAAACATCATTATCCTTCCCTTAAAGATCAGAAAGGTATGGTTCAGAAAGATTAAATAATTTGGCTATGGCCTCAAAGTTAGCAAATTCTGGGGTTTGGGATTCCCAATCTCACTCCAGTATTTTAGACAGAAATCTTCCAGAGTTTTGACTTGATTTGAGGGACCATACAAATATTCTATCTGCTAAAATACCTCACATTTCCAGAGTGCCATAAGATTAGTAAGGCATTTCCTTTACAACAACCTTTTTTGATAAAGTGAAAGGTATTGAACAAATTAGCCTTTATGATCCCACTTAGCTCTAAGTTTTGGCCCTCCCATAAATAGTACAAATATTATTATTCCCATTTTAGAGATTAGAAACATTGAGACTCTATGTCATATGACATATTCATGATTAATAAGGGTGGGATTCAAACCCAGGTCTCCTGACTCTAAGTTCTGCACTTTAGTTGTTACACCACCCTGTCTCTCCTGCTATAGTCCCTAAAATTCTCGGATTAGGTATTCATTTCTTTAGGTAAAGTTTTTTGGTTTTTGAGAGAGACCTGTTCAAGTATAGACACCTAAAGAGTCAGTGACATGTTACCTGTCATTAAAATCTTGACATGGATTCATTTCTCAACAGCTTTCCAAGTGATATCTGCCTGAGGGCTGGGTCCTAAGGGAATGGAATGCAAGGATAAGAGGAGAAATAAGTCTATAGCAAAAGGCATTGACCAAGGAGAACAGGTATAGTTGGATTACTGAAGAGGGAGCCCCATTCTCAAACAACCTGAACCAAAGTGAGATCCAAGCCGCATTGAAGGATGGGCAGAAGCAAGCCAAGAATTTCTCTCTCCATCTTCTGATGAGTATCCTGGTACAATCTCCCAATTTAGGATCTTAGATTTAGAACTGAAAGGCATTCTAGAGTTTATCTATTCCAAGTCCCTCCTTTATAACTGAATCCCAAAGTGGGGAAGTCACTTAGAGACTCATAAAATGGTACACTGGAAAGGACCTTAAAGCTATTTCATTAATTATCCACCAGAAACAGATAAGTGGAGAGAGGAGAGAGCTGGAGAGGGAAAGCTGGGGTGTACCATGAACAGGGCTCACCTCCTTCATATTCATGAAGTAAAGTGTAGAGCCCTTAGCAGGGCTCTCATAGAGCTGCATTAGAAAGAGTTTGCTTTGGGCAGGTCACTCCAGGCACTTCTTGCTTTAATTAGAGTATGATTGCAATTTCAGGCTGGTCTGAGAAGGTCACCTGAAGGGATAGGCCTTGCAGTGCTGGGAGGGTTAACAACTGCCTCCCTGGGAAACACAGGGGAGGAGATGTCTCTGACAGCTGTAGTGATAATCGTCACTTCTCCATCGCTGCTAATAACATGTTTAGCTTTCTCACTTGAGTGTTTGGCTGTCACCTCCTACGAGCCATGAGCTGTGTGTCTCGGGGCCCCTAGGCATGGGGTGCTTCCCACCAAGGAATAAGAGTTGGAATCTAGGTGCTTCAAAGAAGGTGGTGAAAACCTATGGGAGTTCCAGAAGCCATGGTCCTGCCCTTCACTCCACCCCCCCCACCAATTCACAGAATAAAACTGCAAAAAACTAAACTCTCTTCACTGACAAGGGAAATTAAAGTCCAACATCTAGCAACAACACTGGGGGTTGGGAGAGGGAACATAAATTAAATAAAAAGCACCATCTTTATCCTGAATCAGCTTGAAGGAGAAAGTCACATTTAGTAAAGAGGCAAAAGTGAATTAAGTAACTCTGTAAGTGCTAGATTTTTTTTTTACCTAGGACAAAAACAATTGAGGTGAAGATAGTATGCCCATCAACTGTATTTGCTGTTGAACAGGAAGGAGGTGAACTATCTTTCTTCTCTTCCAGAAGTTAGCTCATCAGGTCAAATCCCATTTATCCTATGCTAGTTATCATTTTGGAATCTCTTTGTTGACTATCAAAGCTGATGGGAACTACCTAGTTCAACTTCCTTATTTGATAGCTAAGAGAACTGGGGCCCAAAGTGGTATATGACTTGTCATCAAGAGAGTGGAAAAATTGGGGACTAGAATTCAGGTCCCCTGAGTTGTAGATTAATGTTTTAACTTCTTCATTCAAAAATAGGCACTTGGAGCAGTTGACTCCCCAGCTGTTCTGTCTCCCAAATGAAAATCTATAATAGTTTGTTATAGGGGAAGTATGGCAGATCATGAGTCAGCCAATAAATATTTACTGAGATCTTGCTATGAACTTAGCACTGGACAAGGCTGATGATGTGGGATATATAGAGAAATCTCAGATCTGGATCCTCCCCTAGAGTATCTTAACATCAATCGAACAACAATTATTGTCTTCTATGTTCTAGGTGTTTAGACATGAAGACAAAAATTAAATTGTCCTTGACCCCCAAAGACCCCACATTCTATGAGAGGGGACAACATATACTTAAACAGGCTTTTATAAATCATATACCTTATAAATACATCCCTTGGAGAGTTAGGACATAGGCGTTCAAATAATCAAATGTATCTGTGACTTCAATTTGGATATTCCTCCCAAAAATATAAATCACAAACCCATCCATACAAGTCTATTCTATCTATAATAAGTAGGAGCACCCAAGTTACTGGAGGTCTTCCTTGCTTTCTCCTGACCTCACAAGGCTACCTGCCTCCCTGAGACTGTCCACCTCTTATCTATCATCACTATTATGTGACCAACTCTCCTATTCCTACACAACATCTTTTATAGCTGTTTTAAGTTACTCATTGATTATATGTTCATCTTCAAATGTACTTTTCTATTTCTCCCTGTGTAATATTCATTTTCAGTTCTTCAGAGATTGTTGTGTTCCATGCCTTGCAGTCATTTAGCAACACTGACAGAATGTTGGTGTTAAAAAGATAGGTTTTTTTTGTTTTGTTTTGTTTTTTTGATAGAATCTTGGGCTCATTAAAAGAGTTTTGCAGTTTCTTTTCTTTTTTTTGAAGATTTTTTTCTCTAGAAGAGGAAGGAGATTTCAGGGAAACACTAACTTTGAGAGTTGCCTCATGAGTGTCTTTAATTTCAAGAGTTCCTGAATTCTTCAGTTCCAGACATCAGGAGTAATATAGTTTGCTCTCCTCCTCTTTGACCCTGAGCTTAATTCATTGTCCATTTGTACTCTCTATCCCAGATAAATATTACAATGGAAATGATCTTTAGACTGTTGCTTTATTAGGTCTCAATACCTTGAATTAATTGAAGACTTGGTTTGGGGAGTTTATAGGAAATTAGTCAGGAAACTGATACAACCCAAAATGTTATGTGGTACAGCAAGCCAAGGGACGGGAGTTGGGAGGGAAAGGCATACACACAGACACTATAAGGCCATATAGACAGATTTTCATCCTCACAAATACAAGAAACTCACCCAGTATGAGAAGAAGCTCTGTTAGGAAAAACTACATGCTCAGAGTTAGGGTTAGGTTCCAGTCATTAAGTTTTTAATTTAGTCTTGAAACCTTTGGGGAACACTTCAAGTGTGGGTGGGTGGGTGGCTAGCTATGATGAAAAGTCTCTACCATTCTTAGGTGTCTTCAGCTGGGTACATCTTCCAAGGTATTGAAATATAAAACTAGAACTTTTAAGCATTTTAAAATTGAAGTTTTGCCATTCCCCAATTGATAAATGGTCAAAGGATCTGAACAGGCAGTTTTCAGATGATGAAATCAAAGCTATCTATAGCCATATGGAGAAGTGCTCTAAATCACTTTTGATTAAAGAAATGCAAATTAAAACAATTCTGAGATACCACCCTGCACCTCTCAGATTGTCTAATATGACCAAAAAAAGGGAAATGATCAATGCTGGAGAGGATGTGGGAAAATTGGTATACTAAATGCACTGATAGTGGAGTTGTGAGTGATCCAACCATTCTGGAGAGCAATTTGGAATTATGCAACTTTTTGATGCAGCGATCCAACTGCTAGATCCCAAAGGAATCTTGAAAAAGGGGAAAGGACCCACTAAAGCAACCCTTTGATTCAACCATTCTGGAGAGCAATTCGGAAGCATGCAACCCTTTGATCCAATAATACCACTACAAGATCTGTATCCCAAAAAGATCATAAAAAAGTTGGAAAGGACTCACATATTATACAAACATATTTATAGTAGCTCTTTTCATGGTGGAAAAATATTGGAAATTGAAGGAATGTCCATCAGTTAAGGAATGGCTGAACAAACTGTGGTATATGAATGTAATGGAATACTATTGAGCTATAAAAAATGATGAACAAACTTGTATGAACCAATGCAAAATGAAATGAGCAGAACCAGGAAAACAATGTACACAGTATTGGTAACATTGTGTAATGACCAACTATGAATGACTCAGTTCTTCTCAATGACACATTGATCTAAGACATGTACTCATGAAGGAAAATGTTATCCAAATCCAGATAAAGAACTGATAGACTTTGAATATAGATCAAAGAATATTTTTTCAATTACTTTATTCTTACTTGTGTTTTTTCTTTTGATCTGTCTCTTCTTTCACAACTGAGACTAATATAAAAATGTTTTTACATGATAGCACGTGTATAAACTATATCAAATTGCCTGACATTTTCAGAAAACAGGAGAAGAGTGAGGGAGAAACAATTGGAATTCAAAATCTCATAAACATGAATGGATTTTAATTTTCGTGGTGTTTGGAGACTTCCAGTGCAGAGCCAAGATAGTGAAGCTAGCAAGCTACTGGAGTTTTTTCCAACACAACTTTAAATGAAGGCTTTACACAGTTATTATAGCTACAGATTTTACCAAAAAAAAAAGAACAATGCAAGTTCTTGACTCAAGATTTCATGGAGGAACTTCAGTAAAGGTCTATCTATATCTTTGGGGGTAAAGTCCAATGCAGGAGGGAAAATGGAGAAAGTCAGTGAGAGGCTCTTAGTTACAGGGCAGCTCAAGTCCCACCAGCAGGGAGGGTCCCAACCCCAGACGAAGTGCAAGCTAAGGGAACATTGGTGCAACAGATAGGATTGGGTTGGGAACAAACCTCTACATAGGTAAGACCTGGGCAAAAAACTTCTACATAGGCAACATCTTGGCAAGTGTTCAGTCAGGAATCAGATCCCAGCCCAGACTATGTACTCCCTATACCCCAGGAGCAGAGCTCAACTATCAAAACGAACAACAACAACAAAAAAAGAGCATTGACCATAGAAAGCTACTATTCAAATAGGGATGATAAATATGCCATCTGAGAAGAAGAAAGCAGTGTCAAATTACTTACATGTGAAGTCTCAAAGGAGTTTATGAATTGGTCTCAAATCCAAAACCTCATGGAAGAGCTTAAGAAGGATTTTAAAAATCAAAGAAGAGAGGAAGAAGAAAAATGAGAAAAAAAGAATGCTAAAATTTTCTTGATATGTAATTGGGGAGAAAATAAAATACTATTAAAAATAAAAGTCTAGCTTTTAGCAACACCTTTAAATGAGAGATGAATTTGTTATGTACCTCCACCAAAGGTCCCATTGGATGCCTTATTGTGGAATTGGGGAATTTTGACTAGCTGAGCTCAAACTCTGGCAGATGCTACCAAGCTGTCCAGATTTTGAATATAGACCAGGAAAAAGTCTGTGTTTGAGGATCAGTCTAGCAAAATATGGGGGCGATTGAGCATTAGAAGTCTATCCATCGTGTGTGTGTGTGTGTGTGTGTGTGTGTGTGTGTGTGTGTGTGTGTGTCTGTGTCTGTGTCTGTGTCTGTGTCTGTGTGTCTGTGTGTGTGTTTGAGAGTTAGATAACTCCAATTTTAAGAATTCTTGAATTCTGGAGTTCTAGGGATCTATGTTTTCTCCAGAACCTTAGATGCTCTGTGCTTCTCAGAGAAGGAAAAAGACAAGCCAGATGGTCCCTGTACCAAGTTCTACTTGGAACACAAAACTACCAAAAAATTCTAACTAAACCCAAAGCTGGATGAAGTAAAGACTACAGGCAAGTAATGTTCAGCAATAATCATTGGGACAGCATCCATTGGAATCCATGAGACCAAGGTGAGGGAGAAGTGAGAGGACATTAATGGTCCCAAAGCATCAGTAGAGGCACAAATAGCTCTCTTCACACTGTCTTGGCCTCATGTGTTCTCTACACATGTGTTCTCTTCTCATGACTTCTATGTATATTTATTCTCTCAATCCTCTAAGAGAATTTTGGGAGAGTGAACCTCAGGTACACAGGGAAGTTGTTTTCTTACTACCTTTCACATAATTTTTAATTGTGTCCTCTGGCTAACTCTCAAAAAGTAGACAAAAAGTAAACTTGGGGGGGTGGTATGAATCTTAGGAATGTACACCTTCAGAAAGTTCTTACAACAAGCTTCAAAGCAGGTATATTCCCCATCTAATAGGATAGATTCGCAGATGTAAAATGTGTTGCCTTAGATCATATAGACAGCTTTTGACAGAACTAGTATGTAAGTCCATCCCACTGAAAAAGGACAAATTGACAAATAAGATGGAATAATGACTTCAGACGATGTCTAGGCAGAAGTGTTGCGCATTAGAGACCTGAATCTGTCTTAACTAAGCTAATTCAACAATGTGAACTGTACACATGAAATTCCTCAAACATATATAGCTTTTGGCCTGAAATTCTCTTACATGAAAATAAAATTTCGGCATATACCTGAACCTACTATGTATGATGTGTTTCAGGGGGCAGTTATGAGAGGGACTGCTAGCCAAAAAAAGTGGGAGAAAAGATGAGATTCAAGGATTTGGGCTTCAATGGAGAAACCTCTCCCCTTTTTTTGCTTCTGACTGATGACAATGAAGGGAGAACCCAAGATTATCTGGCAGATGAAATAGAGAACCCTGCCCCTGCTCCTTCTGCCAGTCAAAGCCAAAGAGATGATGATAGAAACTTTGGGAGATGCTGGGATGCAGGAACCATATGCCTTCTGTTCCCTGCTTGTCTCCATAATGATTTGAGGCTGATACAAAGGAGGAAAAACCAATACTTTAACAGGAAAGAAAATGGGCAACCTAATACCTGCAAACTTAATATATGTTTCTTCTGAATGATTGATTGTCGACAGTAATGTCTTCAGGCCCAGACTGGCTTTACCATTTCCAGTCAATTTTGTTTCCTAATGTTCATTTCTGCAGTCTATTTTAAAAATCCAGGGAGACAAATAGTGTGCTAAAATCAGCTCTAACCCTTTGAGATTCAATTTTTAAATTTTCATTGTGAGCATTTACACCTCAGAAATCACCAATCACTTAAAATCAAGGCCATTTATTATTTTGTTTATTGTCTTGATTTAAGAAATGATTAAAAATGCAGCCTAAACTGAAGTGTGAAAGCATAATCCTACTCCTATCCCAGCTGGGGTATTAAACATTTATCAGCATATCCCACAGACCTATTTGGTCTAGACTTTTGATTGACCATCAATGACTGGCTCAGTCCTTTCAGTATAATTTAATGCTGATTTTGAGGACAAATTTCCTTTTGGTCTTTATATCTCTAGTACCTAAAATATCATATTGCACATAATAGATACTTAAGTAATATTTTGTTGAATTGAATTTAATCCCAAAAGTTCTCAAAAGTTCTCAAGTTCTCAAAAATTTAATCCCAAAAGTTCTCAAGTTCTCAAAAAGCCCTCAAAAGTTCTTAGAGCTCAAAGGGGTCTTGGAAATAATCTCATCCAAATTCATTAATTTACATTTCCATGAAGCAAAAATGTTGGGTAAGGGAGTGAAGAAAACATGAAGAACCATGGGGATCGAGAAGGACTGAGAAGGAAGAAAGATACTTGGAAGTAAAAATATGGAAAGCTTATTTCAGGTCAAGAGAGTCATGGATCTTTTGAGCCAGAAACGAGTCCAGGGGTTCCTCTAATGTTTCTGTGAGGAGAAGCTACTTTTCCCAAAGTCTTGAGATTATTTGTATAGAATGGATGATCAGGGCAGTGTTAGTAGTGGTGATTGTTGCTAATACAGAAGTATAGACTTTGCCTAGTCCAACCTTCCCCACCCAATGCAGAACTCCTTTCTGTGGAATTCCTGACATCTTACAACATCTGCTTAATATCACAAGAGATAAGAGACTGACTCTGGCAAAGTGATTCATTCCTTGGTTGGGCAGCTTTAATTGTTAAGAATTTTGTCCTTATGAAATCTGCCTCCATATGATTTCCCCCAACTCCCACCCTGCCCCTAGTCCCAGGGACTGTTTTACTAATAGGATCATGGAACTAGGACTGATGAAAGAAGGAAGATAGTACCTTTTTTGAGGTATTTTAGAATCAGGAGACGTAGATTTGTTATTCACTAGTTCTGTGACTTTGGACAGATTGCTTCCTTTCTCTGGGCCTCAGTTTCCTCATCAGCAAAAAAATGAAGATATTTGAACATGTTTTTCCCTTGAAAAATTCCTTTTATTACTACATTTTCTGCCTATATCTTACTTCAGTTAAAAAAGTTCCAAAATCTAAATCACCCATATGATAGGACTCTTGGTAGACTAAGCCTGGTCTCCCAGTAACTCATTAGTTAACTCTAAGTAAGCAGAGGTTTTCCCTTTATTTGAAAGAGAGACTAATACCCACTTCAGTACCCAGTGTCCCCAAAGTGGTATGGGAAGGGCCTCTAGAGAACTGGCCAAAAACCAGGCAAAAGTTCCCAGGGGCTCTCTGAAAAGGGCAATCATACTCTTTCAAATCCCTGAGGCCTTTTTCACCCCCCATCAGTCTCAGCTCCCACCATCAATTTCCTTCCCTAGTGGCCTATTTAGAAGAAAAGTACCGGGGGGGGTTGTGGGAAACTTGCTAGTGGAAAATGGGCTCTACACCATGGTTCCCAAGACCATAGCACCTACTTTGTGCATAGTTTTTCTTCTTCTTCTCCCAATCCTAGTTGCCCCCTGTCATATACCCATGTTCATACACACACATGCGCGTGCACACACACACACACACACACACACACACACACACTCATTTCTTTGTCTTGGACTGCCTGGCATCATTGGATTTGCCTTCTTGGGTCAGAAAACAACAGCAATGCATGACAGGTTTTCACAGGTATTCATCTGTTTTCTTATTGTTCCTTTACTCATTTATGATTTCCCCAAATGAATAAATGGATGAATGAAAAAGAAGTCATATTTTTTTTTTGCAAGGCAATGGGGTTAAGTGGCTTGCCCAAGGCCACACCACTAGGTAATTATTAAGTGTCTGAGGTCAGATTTGAACTCAGGTACTACTGACTCCATGCCTGGTGCTCTATCCATTGCGCCACCTAGCTGCCCCCCAAGAAGTCATATCTTAAGTATATACTATATGCTTGGCACTGTTCTACTTTCCCATTTTGAGGGAAGACTTCAATGATCCAGACATCTGCTGGAGTATTCTCTCTCTATCACTGTCTCTGTTTCTTTCTCCCTATCTTTGTCTCTCTCTATCTCTGTCTCTGTCTTTCTTTCTCTCTATCTCTCTGTCTCTCTGTCTCTGCCAAATGCTGAGCAGCTAATTTCATCTTTTGAAGGGTGAAAGAACCAAAAAGGAGTTCTGATTCTCATTAACAGGGAGGAACTGGTTATCAGGTGAAAATAAGGGGAACACAGGTCAAATAATCAACCACTCTCTCCTAGAATTTGTGATAAAAGAGAAAAAATTCAGGCACGGGCTGATATGTACCATTGATATCGGGAAAGAAGATATCAAAAATTTCAGAAGATAGTTTCTCATGTATTGCTTTAAGGGAAATCAGCGCTAGAAGGATGGAAGATACTCAAGAATGAAATATTGAAGGCACAAAGGGAATCAGTTCCACTGAGAGGAGAATTTGGGATTTGTTTGAAGATTCCAATGTGGACACACAGGGAATTCACTAGCAAATTTTAATTTTAAAAAGAAACATGAAGAAGATGGAAGCAGGATCAGGAGACAGTAGAGGAATATGAATGTGGCATAATCCTATAAAAATATGATCAGGAACAACCTCAGTTCAGGATGAGTTGAAGTTGTCAAGGAAAACTAAGGATGATAAAAAAAAAAAGTAGTCTTGTTTTATTAGAAACTGCACTTAAAATAGAGAGAAGGCAGATCTTCTTTTTCTGCTTTCCTCTACCCCCACCCACTAGTGCCCTCACCTTTAAGGTTGTCTTCCATCTATTCTGTATTTATGTTTGGATTATCTATCTATCTATTTATCTATCTATCTATCCATCCATCCATCTATCATTATAATTTAAGCTCTTTGAGGGCAGAGATTATATTTTTGCTTTTTGCTCTGGATCCCTAGCATTTAGCACAATACCTAGCAGATAGAAAATGCTAAATGTATGCTTATCAATTGATTGAATATAATTTTGTGGCTGTTTTCTCAGCAGAAGAGAATTGGGTTGCACTGACAATTACAAGATAAAAATTACTAACAGTGAGCAAATTCTAAAGTATGGAGAGAATACAAAAATATCTTCTACCTTTGATGAATTCAAATCACCTGGTCCAGATTAACATGCTTGGATTCTGAAAGAACTGACAAATGCACTTGCTGACCCATTGTCAGTGATATTTGAAAGATCATAGAAAGTGGAGAAATACTGCAAAATTGAAGAAGGGCAAATGTTTCTAAGGAAGATCACTTTGACAGCTGAGAGGAAGATGCACTGGTATAGAGAGATTTAGGCTTCCTGATTTTCAAAAAAGGTAAGAAAAGAGATGCTTTAAACTCTATATCTGTGAGCTTGACTTCAATTCCTGGGGGTCATTAGAGATGGTTGGCAGATATTTAGATGAGGAAGAGGTGATTACAAAAAGGCTTCATCAAAAACAGGTCATGCCAGACTAACTTCACTTCCTTTTTTTGATAATACAATCAAAGTAGTAGAGAAAGGGAAAGCTGTGGTTTTAGTTTGCCTAGATTTTAGCAAAGTTTTTGATAAAGTAACTTATGTTATTCTTGTGGAGAGAAAACATAAGATAATAGTATAAGTAGATGTATTCAGAGCTAGTTGTACAGCCATACTCAAAGAATGGTATTTATGATTCAGAGTCTATGAGACAAAAGGTCTCCAGTGGAGTGCCCCAGGGATTTGTGCTTGGCCCTGTGCTGTTTCACAATTTTGTCATTGACTAGGATAAAGATAGATGATATGCTAGTCAAATTTGCATATGACACAAGGATAGCTAACATGTTAGATGGAAGTCAGGCTCCAAAAGTATCTTGGCAGACTAAAGCATTAAGGGGAAGCTAATAAGAGGAAATGCAATAGGAGTAAATGGAGTCTTGTATCTGGGTACAAATAATTTACAATAATAAGATGGGGAGTCATGGCTAAACAGTAGCTGTTTCAAAAAAGATAAGGGAGTTGGGAAAGTTAGGTAGTGCAGTGGATAGAGCACTGGCCCTGGAGCCAGGAGGATCTTGTTTCAAATATGGCCTAAGACTTTCACTAGCTGTGTGACCCTGGGCAAGTCACTTAATCCTGATCGCCTCCAAAAACAAAACAAAAAATGATATTATTAGGTGTAGCTAGATGTTACAATGGGTTAAGCATCAGTCCTGGAGTCAGGAGGACATCAGTTCTAATCTAGTCCCAGACATTTATTAGCTGTGTGATCCTGAGCAAGCCACTTAACCCTATTCCCACCCCCCCATAAAAGGGGGGGGAGGAGAAAAGGGAATTTTAATCAACTACAAGCTCAGCATGAGTCAACAGTGTGATGTGGTAGTCAAAAAAAGGCTAGAACTTGAGTTAGCTTTTCTGCCGATCCACAAGTGAAAGATTTTGCCACGGCTGCCTATTCCATGTAAAATGATAGGATTAAATAGTCTCTAATTAACTTTTCTAACTCTAAATCTATTATCCTAATTCAAAATGAAGGCAAAAGAACTAGAAAAATAGGTATACTTATAGTAACTATGACTCACAGGATTTAGATTGAGAAGGGACCCTATAGTTATGGAAGATGAATCTGTTTCTCAGAAAAGAGATGAGACTGAGACAAGGAGCAGATTTGGGATGAGCCCTTTTCTGCTGATCCCATCCTGAATGCTGTTTCCCCTATATCTTACCTTACTTACATAAAGAGAAAAATATATCCACCAATGCAGAGATAAATGGACAGAGAAAGAATAGGAGGTAATGCAGAGCTATTATAGACATAATACAAATGGAAATTCATTTTAAAATGTAGTGGCTTAAACATATGCTTAATTGGTTTGTTATTGTTTAAAAGTAGGTGCATAATGAATTAATTTTTAAAAAAATAAACTTCATATAAAGATATCTGCCTTTCAGCCCGTTCAACAGTCATTTATTTACCTCTCATGCATGTTCAAGGCACTGTGGTTAGTACACCAATACCCAGTTATTTGTCCCCCTCCTTCTGCCACTGCCAATCTTGGAACTGTTCTAGCAGCTACCTCTTTATTTCTGTCTTCTTTCTACCACCACATAATTGATGTGCCAATCACAGAGAGTTTGTACACAAAGAAAAAGACTAATAAATAGAACATAAAAAATAAGGATGTAGATAATTAGGAGTATCAAGGAAAATCACCCAGGTTAGACTCAAGTATACTTAGACTTCCCAAGCTTTTCTCTGACTCTATAGTTCCCTAAACCTAACAGCTTATGAGTCTCCTGGCCTGGAGTCCACAAAATGGTATTACTCTCTCATTGCCCCTTATGTCCACCCTCTGTGCCCCACACAACTGATTCTACACCAATATACCCCCATGGCAAATTGGTAATCTCCCACCTGGATACTCTTGATTGAGCTTATTGACCCACTCTACAATCTCAGGAATGCTCTTAAACATTTAAGAAGCCTCCCAGCTGCTGGCTTGGTTTTTGATATTCCATTTATAATCTTGTTATAGTTGTTCGGTTGTATCTGGCTCTTCATGAGCCCATATTTGGATTTTTTGGGCAAAGATACTTCTCCATCTCCTTTTACAGATGAGGAAACTGAGGCAGACAGGATTGGGTGACTTGCCCAGAGTCCCACAACTAGTTAGTGTCTGAGATCAGATTTGAACTTATGAAGATGAGCCTTCCTGACTCCAGGTCTGGTACTCTAGCTACATTCTCCCCCATAATCTTATTTATTTATTTTACAATCTTCAACTCAAAAGGAATGAAACACAAGAACTTTAAAGGGGGAGAATTTTTTAACAGCAGGGGTTGGGATAGAGTCCTTCCTCTTCTGGAAAGTCTGGATTGCTCCACATCTCTTTCCCTTCCCCCCAAAAAAACCACAAAACATTGCTTCAAGCCCTTGGGAGGGATTTGAAGGGACAAAAAGAAAATCTGGGATTTAAGTAGATTTATTCCTCTGTAAGCAAAGAAAGACAAACTGCAATGAGAGAGTAGGACAGATAAACAGAGGAGGATGTGAGTCTTAAGCAGAAGCAACTAGACTCCAGGGCAGCCTGTGCTTTCATCCGTCAAGGAAGATAAGGCAGCTGCTGCCAGAGCAGAGAGTGTTTTCATTTGGTGTTGAACTTTACCTTGACCAAGAATTGATGAAGACGGCAAGGTGCCATTTTCCACCCTTCCCTCCCTTTCTGAATCCAAAGATTTTCTGTTATTTAAAGTTGTTTACACTTTATATGTTTTAATTAATCCTAAAGAAAGCTTACCCTAGATTTTTAAAAACAGGATCAATACCAACTTTTCTTGATTGTGTGCTTTCTTATTGGTAAAAGGGTTGCAGAGATAAAGGAGTGAGTAAATGGCTTGTGGTATAAAGAAGTTAAAAGTTAAGTCAATAAGCATTTATTATGAACTTTCTATGTGCCTACCCTGTGCTAAGCTCTAGAAATACAAAGGGAAAAGAATCCATCCTTGCATTCAAGGGGGAGATCTAATTCTAATGGGGAGATCACATGCAAGCAACCATGTGGGCTGGTTGGTGCTTGTCCTTTGTTATGGAAGATGTTGCTACCACATCCAGGTGAAACCCTCATCACCATCCACTTAAAATTAATTGTAATACCTTCTAGTCAGTCTCTCTGCCTCTAGTCTCTCTCCACTCCGGGCAACTTTGCTCTCATCTCCCAAGATGATCAACCTAAAGTGAAGACCTGATGATGTCATCTCACCATAGCCACCTCCCCCACCCCCACCCATATTCTCTAGTGATTCTCTATTGCCTTCTGGATCAAACATAGAATCCACTGACAGTGTTAAACCCTTCATAACCTGGCCCACCTTTCCAAGATTACTGCACTTGACTCTCTAAGATCCAGTGACTTTGGCCTCCTCACTGTTCCTGGAACAAGACTCCATCTCCTGAATCACTGTATTTTTATTGTTCTCTGCGTCTGGAGTTCTCTCCCTCTTAGTCTCTGAGCTTCCCCAGTTTCCTTTAAGTCTCTGCCAAAATTCCATCTTCTGCCTTTTCCCAGTTCCCCCTTAGTGCTGGTTCCTTCCCCTCTCGCATTTATCCTCCTTTTACTCTGTATGTATCTTTTATGCATATAGTTAGAGAGGAAAATAATGAATATATTCAGATGTCTATAGAATATCAGTTTTAAAAAAAGATAATGGTTTAAACCTAGGTTTCAAAGTATTAGACTTTTATACTAGCTGGGGGTTTGATTCAAATGAGAAAAGTTTTGTTTATTAATTTACTTTATTATTTTTTACTTTTATTTATTTATTTTTATTATTACTTTATCATTATTAAACTTCCTAAAGCAAAGCACAACTGAAACCATCTCTTAAATATTGACAAAAAGAATCTGAGCCGTGAATAAGCAAATGTTAGAAATGGAAAGGAATCTGGATAAGTGAACATTCCTTCAGAGACAGGTACCTGGGGAAATTGTCTCCTTATTCCCACCCCACCCTCCTGCCCGAATTGTTTCCTCTGAAGACTGATCTGTTCCTGGATTAACTGAAGAAAAGTTGTATAGTCCCTGGAGTCAATCAAGGGAGCAATTAGGAAAAAGTGACTCTAGCAATACCACTGTTAGGTCTATACTCCCAAAAAGATTAAAGAGAGAGGAAATGGATTCCTTATAATATGTAATATAATATATTATTTATTATAGTGGCAAAAAAACTGGAAACTGAGTTGGTGCCCATCATTGGAAATAATAAAATAACAATAAACATTTTGTGTTTGCTATATACAAACACTGTCCTAAGCACTTTATAATTATCTCATATGATTCTAACAATAATCTTGAGATAAATGCAGTTATTATCCCTATTTTACAAATGAGGAAACTGAGGAAAATAGATGTTAAGTGACTTGTCCAGAGTCATACTATGAGTAAATGTCTGAGACCAGTTTTGAACTCAACTCTTCCTAACTCTTGGCCTATTTCTCTAAATACTACACCTTCTAGTTGCCCCATAATAATGGAGCAATGATGAGACAAATTATGATAATAGATTCAGAGAAACCTCGAAAGACTTGTAGGAACTGATTCGGAGTAGAGCAGAACCAGAAAAACAACTTATAAAATAACAATAACATTGTAAAGATAAATAAATGATGACATAAGAGCTCTGATCAGCACAATGACCAGCCATTATTCCAAAGAACCAATGGTATCCACCTCTTGAGAGAAAAGTGATTAACTCAGGATGCAGGATGAGACTATTGTTGATCTGTGTCCAATGCAAAAATGTGCTTACTTGACTATACACATGTTTCAAGGGTTTTGTTTTTCTTGACTTTTCAGTAGGGAATTAAGGCTGAGAGGAGGGAAAGAAAATAGATTTTTTAATGGGAAAAATAATTTAGAGAAGAGTAAAGACTGGTACCATTCATAATTCAGAAGTACAAGCCAGTCAAGGAGGGATTAGTTGGTTTGCCTGTGATATCAACCATCTGTCTCCCAACTAGTACAAATTCCACTTTCCCTTGAGAGACTGACAAACAGTACCCATTTCTTTCCAGTTCTATACTAATCATGAGAAAAAGATTATAAGCTGGGTCTTGGTAGCATCTGAAATGAATCCCAGTTCTAGACCAGATGAACTCCAGATAATCAAGTTCTCCTGTAAGGAGAACTTATTCACCCAAATATTCATTTTCTCAGTTTTGCTCCCCTTTCCATGGAAATACCAGAACAGGGGTTGAAGAGAAGACTGGGAGTATGCAAAGAAGTTTTGCAGGCTAGTTGTATTGAAGGTGGCTGAGAGATGATTTACAATCCTTCCATTCATGACCTAAGCAGGGTGGGAACAGGGAAGTTTGCCCACCACCTCACCCTTCTGATTCTTTGGCCCATGCCAGCCTCCCTAAGGAGTATGACTGAATCAACCCTATGTTTCAGAGAGCTGCAAAGAAAAAGAAAGGTCAATATTCTTCCTCAGTAAAATGATGGGGACTAAATGATCCTTAACCTCTCCCTCCAGCTCCTAAGATCCTAAGGATTTATATTTTGAAATTCACTGTTTTTTTTCAAAATTTTCTTGCTTTGGGTGGAAGCTCCCTGAGCTGTAAGGGTGATTCAGAGACCCACCCCCATTTGACTTGGGCATATTATTTCTCTCCTCTCCTTTCCTTCCAGGCTCAAGAACATTTGTCTGCTTCTGTTTGGGAATAATATTTATGAGTGAGGGAAAAGTAGCAGGAAGAATGATGTTCAAGGACAAGTAGGCATATGAAAAAGAAAAAGTTAATCTGTCTAAAAACACTAAAATCAGTTTCTTATTAGTGTAGGCAGATTGCTACATTCTTGATGGGAAACCAGGATGCTTGACTTCCCATTCCCAGAAGCTCCCAGAGAAGATGTGACTGCTGTATGCTGGGGGCCACAGCCTCTGGGATGCTCTCTGGGGGAGAGCCATGGCAACAGAAGAGGTGATGTCCCAGTTTTAGGCAGTGGTTTTAGTTTAAATCCCAGTCCCTCCAGGCAAAATTTTGCAATTAGTCCCCTTGTCCAGCCTACAGCTCCCCCAAAATACCCTATATTATGGACCCACTAACACACACTAATGGTAATCACTCTGCAAGCTCTGGATCCAGATATGTTCTCCTATCCTCCCCTGGGATATTTGGAGGCTTCTGGGAGTTCAGATTCAGATATTGTATCATTAGGGTTCTTTCTTCATTGCTCCCCAGTTACTGATGCTTCAGTATGTCTGTGGGAGGGAAGGAGGTGTGGAAGCTGAGGGAGGTAAAGAGATGCACATAGTCTCAGGGCTATATGCACCAGACTTAGCCTTAACTCTTTCTGTTCTCCCACAGTTTAAGGGGTCACTCCACAACACCTGACCTCACCCTTGCTACCCAACACCTGGAAGCAGCTCGTTCACCATTCTTACTTCCCCCGCTCTCTCACACCATCATTTACCTATGCTATACTCTATAGAGCATTTAAACTTCACTACTCCTGTTCAAAAGATCACCCGCCTAAGGATTGATACTGCCAAAGAATCTGCAAATGTAACTCCCTTAGACTGAGGTCAAAGATAGCAGAGAGATAGATAGATGGAAGACGGAATCAGGGGAAGCCCAATAAGGACACCACATTCTTTTAGCCCCTTCTTTCTACAATTGGGGCAGCTAGGTGATGCAGTGGACAGAGCATTGATCTTGATATTAGGAGGACAGGAATTCAAATTCCACTTCAGTCACTTGCCACTTACTAGCTGTGTGACCTTGGACAAGTCACTTAATCCTAAAATGATGAGATTCTGTGCTTGGGTGTCCCAACTAAAACACCAAGGTCCTCCTAGAGGAATATTTTCTTCTTCCCTTTCTCATACCTTCTAATCTTTCTTCTGGTATAATATGTCCTTGTAGGGGAGAAGGGGAGAGGACTTACAGGATCCCATTAATGCTTGTCACACCTTCTATATTGCCCTAAATACTTAGACTCAGAGTTTAGTCATTCCTTTGTCTAGTCATTCCTTATCAAATAAATGGGCAAAATTGGCCCCATTGAGTATAGTCCAAGCAATCCCTGGAGCCTCAAAAGTCCAGAGAGAGGATGAATCATAAAATTTCAGAGTTGGAAAGGACCTTTGAGGAATAGTTCAACTACTGTTGTTCAGCTGTTTCAGCCATGTCCTACTCTTCATGAACCCATTTGAGTTTTGGGTTTGTTTTGTTTTGTTTTGTTTTTAGCCAAGATACTACAGTAATTTGCAATTTCCTTCTCCAACTCATTTTACAGATAAGGACATGGAGGTAAATAAGATTAAGTGACTTGCCAAAGGTCACATTTGAACTCAGATCCTCCTGACTCCAAGCCTAGTGTTCTATCCACTGGGCCACGAAGTTGTCCAGTTCAATTTCTTTGGGTCTGTCCTCGAAAAATCTCACTTTTGCTTGAGTATGTCACTGCCTAAACCAAGCAGCTCATTCCCAATGCTAACATTTCTAATTGCCAACAGGTCCTTGCTTTATAATGAATTGAAATCCACCTCTAACTCCACTGGTTCTAGTTCTGCCCTGTTGACCTATGGGGAACAAGTTTAATTTCCCTTCCATGGGACAACTCTCCACCCCCACCCTGACCCACAAGTTTTCTCTCCTCTTACGTAAACATTTCCCGTTCCATCACTTGATGCCTATGTGGTAAGGTTTTAGGTTCCCTCACCCTCTTCATCATCCTCCTCAGCACCAAGTCCAGTTGTCAGACTTCGAGAGACTTGAAGTGCTTCTTGTTCCCTGTACTAATCAGAAGGCTCCAGCTGCCATCTGACCAGGGCAGTGGACAGCAGCTTTATCACCTTCCTTATTCTAGATACAATGTTCCTAGCAGTCTAAAATCCCAATAGCCAATTGGTTTCTATGTCACACTTGACTCATATCAAGTGGGCAACCCATTCAAACCTCCTGGGTTTTTTCCCCCTGAAATGAACTTCTCTTTGAAAAAGACCCAAGAGTCTGGTCTGAAAGTCATTGATGTTGGTGGGGGTGCAGGATACCCACCTACTTATCAGCAGGTTCTGCTCATTCAATAAAGGACATTTAGATAGTCTGGAGATTACATGAAATACTGTGGTTACACATGATACCCTCTTCAGTTCAACTCCCCAGAGTCCTGAAAGAGGATGAATCATAAAATCTCTGCATTAGAAAGGACCTTTGAGGTCTAACCCAGCTAATTCCTTCTCAGAAGAAATTACCTATTCACTTATCAATGATCTACTTGCTTGGGATTTGTGACCCCTATTTACAAGACAAATAAGATCTAAAGAAAAGAACACATTACTTTAAAGAGACTTTATGATGAGTGCGCTTTACTGCATCACTTATCCTGATATAAGGTTCAAAAAATACTGTCATTATACTCATAGAGTTCTAGTCTGGGTGGAAAAAGTGTCAAAAGATCCTGCGGAGAATGAGAGAATGCTTGAGTTCAAGGGTTCAAAAAGTCCCCCCCTCCGGCAACCCTTTCCCCAGGACAGGTCCAGAGGACAATTAGTTGCTTTGGACAAAATGGGCTCTTTCATTTGGTTGACTTAGCTTATTTTCCCAATCCAAGGTTCCTGTAGTCAGTTTGCCAGAATAGGTTCCTGCCTTCTCTCTTAACTGCTGCCATCATTCTAAACCTGAGTATTCCCTTCCCAACTCTTGGGAGAGATGTGAAGTCAGGAAGATTTTAGTTCAAATCTTTTCTCACATACTTTTTTTTGTTTTTTTGCAAGGCAAACGGGGTTAAGTGGCTTGCCCAAGGCCTCACAGCTAGGTAATTAGTGTCTGAGACTGGATTTGAACCCAGGTACTCCTGACTCCAGGGCTGGTGCTTTATCCACTGTGCCACCTAGCCATCCCTCACATACTTAATAGTTGTGTGGCTCTAGGGAAAATCCCTTAATTTCTCTGTGACTCAGTTTCCTCATCTGGAAAATCAGAAGAATAACAATTCCTGCCATGCAGGATTATTATAACATAGAGAACATAAGAAAAGAGTTCTATAAATGCAAGTTGTCATTGTTGCTGTTGTTGTTATTGCCATTAACCAGTCACAGCGGCAAACCATCTTCCCTCAATTCTATTGAGACTAGAGTTTCAGTCTGAGACTAGTTCTAGAGCCTGACCTATCTGTATACAGAGTCAGCAGACTGGAATACTTTCTGACTCCCAAGAAAACTTAAGTTTCTGGAGACAGCAACTATTTTTTGTTTTGTCATGAAGTATCCCCACTGCTTAAAATGGTACCTGATACAGACTAGACATTTAATAAAAGTCTGATAAATTTACTTCCTAGGTGTAGTAAATTTACTTCTTTCCTTTGGGGGAAACTCTACTCCTTCATCTCTAGTTATTGCCTCAATCTAACCTCAGCCCAGTCTACACAACCCTAAATGGCTCCACCATTTTAAAGTCATGGTGCCAGCCTTTAACGTATTTCCACTCCAAGGACCAATAGCATCATTAAAACTGGTGCTACCTTGGGACCTTCTTATTAAGTCAAAGATCATAAGCTTAGTGCTAGATGGGACCTTATCAACTAGTCCAGTCTCATAATCTTACAAATGAGGAAATTAAATCCTAGAAAGGTTAAGTGATTAGACCAAGTTATCGTAGTAAAAGGCAGAGGCAATCAAATTCTGTCATTTTTCCACTGCATCTCACTGTCTGATAGACAAGTGTTATTCCCTGGGGTCACAACTCAGTTGAATTATTTGTCCCTCACCTTTTCCTCAAACTAGACCTCCTACCAAAAATGATGACTATGACATCTGCCAAGTGTTTGCCACTCCCCCTTCATTCAGATGATTGCTCAGGAGAATGCTCCCTAAAACATGAGCCTCACCCAAGTGGTAGCTCTAGAATTGTACTGTTTCCTGAACCAGAGGGTTTCTTACCTGCAGTGACTCTGGGTCTATTCAAAGGACCAGAAAGACTGATGCCTGGTGGGTCTAGTTAACACATCACATTTCCCCTATCTCATCCACCAGTTCCATCCATTTCAATCAAACCACAAGATGATGAGTGATTTTTCAGTTTGATGCAAGTCCCAGGAGAGTGGTCCTTTCTTAGAATCTCAGACTCTAGTTTTACAGAATTCCAAGATTTTACACAAAGAGTAATAATGCAGACAATTTCCACCCACAGTAAGAGAAATGTCCTTTTATTACACCCCCTCCCTTCCAAAGAGTTTGACAAGTGAAAGTGTATACTCTTAACAAGGCCCAACCAAAAAAAAAATCCTTTATCAGATTGTGTCCCTATTTTTGGTTCAGAAAATAAAAACCAAATCTAATCTAGGGCTACTCCTTAGAGTCCAAGAAGCTGTTTGGGGAATTGGGGACTTGAATGGGAGAGATTTTAGAAAGATTCCTTTAGGAAGAGGCCAAATAATGTGGAATTGAACTGGGCAGCAGTCCTCTGGATGAGAGAAACCTGCCCTGTTCCTGAGCTGGGTCAAAACAGCTCAGCCAGCACGATGGGGTCAGGGCCAGCTCTGCAAAGGCGGACATAGCCTCCTCTGTTCTTGGCCTCATTGTGGAAGGAGCACTGGATTTAGCGACAGAAGATCCCTGTTCAAGTTCTGCCTACAACTTACTCACTGTGTAGCTTCAAGTGAATCAATCATATACCTCTTAAGCTTCATTTATAAAATGAGAGAGATAGGGGCGGCTAGGTGGAGTAGTGGATAAAGCACTGGCCCTGAAGTCAGCAGTACCTGGGTTCAAATTTGATCTCAGACACTTAATAATGACCTAGCCATGTGGCCTTGGGCAAGCCACTTAACCCCATTTGCCTTGCAAAAAAAAAAAAGTACCTAAAATGAGGGAGATAATAATTGTAAGAGTTTCCTCACAATGGGCTTGTGAACACCTACCTTAGTACAAGCTCTTATACCTCAACTGAAATATTGGGTTAGTTTCTTAAATAAACTCCCTGCCTCCAGTCATTTTCCCTCTAAACAGCTACCAAACTGATGTCACTCTCCTGCTCATGAAGCTTCCTAGGCTCCCTATTACCTCTAGGATAAAATACAACTGTTTCAAGGGCATTTAAAGCCCTTCAAAATCTACCTTCTGCCTGTCTTTCCAGACTTCTTCCACATTATTCTCCCTTCCACACTCTATGTTCTAACCCAGTTAGCTTATTGCTGTCCTCTTTATACATCTTTTCATCTTCCGTTTCTGTGGTCCCTCATGCCTGGAATGCTCCCCCTTTTCACCTCTGACTTTGGGAACCACTTGATCCATTCAAGGATTGCCTCCAGTGCCATCTCCTAAACAAATCATTTCCTGGTTCCTTGACCCCACCCCCAAATTACTTTGTACTTACTTTCTATGTATTTGTATGGACTTACCTGTTTGCATATTGTCTTCCTCCTTCCCTTCCCTAAGAGACAAGTAAACTTCTTGAGGACAGGGACTTTTCTATTTTGTCTTTGTATCCATTATCCAGGGCCAAGCATAGTATTTGGAAATTAGAAGATGCTTAATAGGTGTCAGTTTTATGAAACTGAATTGAACCATAGAGTATAACATAAGGTAAGATCTAATGATATGGAGATCATGAGGCAGACCTAATCTATAAGGAAGAAGACAAAAAGCTCTCTAATCTTTCATATTTCAGCTTTCAAAGCCATCTCTTTTTTTCTCAGTTACCCCTCCCTACCCTAATTTCTGCTGGAGCTGCTACTTGGCAGAAACATCCTCTGGGTATTTTTTTTTTTGGTGTTTTTCTTTTGAATCTTTGGGGAAAAAGAATTGGGCAGAAGCCAAAGCCCTTTAGGGCTGAAGGAATGCTTAAGCAGAATTGATTACTTGGGTTGTTTCAGTCAGTTTTATTAGCAGGGGCTTCAATCTACTTTCCCTCCAGTTTGACCTGCATAGTTGATATCTCATCTCCTTCCCTTGGGAGCTTAAGAAAGGGCACCTCAATAGACCTCCTTGTAGCTATCAACCACATCTCTGTGACTAGGCATTTTTGTCTATCATTTTACCCCCAAGCCTTACTCTAATCTTATTGTAAAGAACTTCAATCTATTTTCCAAAGGAAAATGGGCTTTTTTTGCATATTGATTTTTGTGTTATATTCATATGGGTTAGAAATGTACAGACTCAGCTCTGGTTAATTCCCCCCAGACCCAAGTCTTTCTCTGCACTTTCTTTCTAAAGCTGGATCAGAATGCAGTTATGGTCACTCACCCCTAAAATACAAAAAAAAACCCACTTTCTTTTCTCTCTTTGAGGTGGGAACCATCTCTGTTTCTGATTTAGCCTCTTAACTGTCTCAAGACCTGCCATTTGCCATTCTCTCTTCAACTGAGGCATAACATCTGCTATGGACAACATACTTGTCATCATGAAGAATTTGGAGTGGCAGAAGAACAGCCCCTGCCCCCCTGAGGCTTATAGTCTAATTAGCAAAATAAAAACTATTAACAATACAGGAAGGTTAAGGTAGAAGGCAAAGGAATGAAATGGACAGCTTATTCAAGGAGCTCAGAAAAAGGTCAAGGACATTGGGCTGGGGAGGCTGCCCACAGAGGAGGTAAGGTTTGAACTGGGTTTTGATGGATCATTTGCACTATTGGGGAGGAGAGGGATGGAGAGGAGGCTTATATGAGATGATAAACATGATTCTGTCATAATAGGAGTTGAATACTGGAAAGATGGAGAGTTTCCAAGCAATCATAATTGTGAAAGATCTGAGTCTTTAGCCTGGACAAGAAAGAAATTTAAGGGAACATGATAGCTATCTTCAAATGCATAAAGAGCTTTCACATGGAAGAAGAGAGTGCAAATAGGTGTCACTATGGATAGTATTGGATTTGTAGTCTAGGAAGACCAGAGTTCCTTCCTCAAGACACTAGCTGTGAACCTGAGGACAAGACTCTTAAATTTCTGACTGTTTCTATTTATTCAACTGTAAAATTGAGATCATACCTCACAGAGTTATTGTGTGGATCAAATGTAATAATAGATGTTAAATGTTTTGCAGACTTTAAAGCATTATATAAATAGTAGATTTATTATTGCTGTTATTAGTAGATTTGTTCTACTTGGTACTAGAAAGCACAACTGAGAACCAAGTGGAAATGAAACCACAACTGGGAACCAAAGTGGAAGTACTAGAGGTAGACTTAAGCATGATGTAAGGAAAAAATTTTCTAATGAGTATATCTAACAGTATGAATGTGCTGCTTCAGCAGGTAATGGTTTCCCCCATATTGGGCATCTTTAAGCAAAGACAAGAATTACATTGTAAAGGTGGCTCTTTGTCATCTGGAGATTAGACTACATGACCACTAGGGTCTCTTTCAACACTGAAATTCTGATACTGTGACATTCTAAGCAAGGGACTCAGGAAGGTCAAAAGCATGAAGATAGATAGAATGAACATAGGATGTTCCATGTACAGGGAAATATTTAACAACCTAGCTCTCCAGAAAAAAGTATATATGACACACTTTTAAGTTTAATCTTTTATTAACATTTTATCTCTCACTTTCCTAAACCTAATAAGCAATAAAACAGTAAATCTTGACTTGATTTGTAGTGATTGCCAATTTTAGAAAAGTAAATATTTTCAAAAAAAATTTCACTTTTGGCTTTTGGGAGCTGGTTTGAGCTGGCTCTAGTACAGTCATGGTTCGCACACACACACACACACACACACACACACACACACACATCCTTTTGTCTATCCTTGGGATTATTGATTTGTTGTTGTTGTTCAGTCATTTCAGTTCTGTCCAATTCTTCATGACTCTATTTGGGTTTTTCTTGGTAAAGATACTAAGTAGTTTGCCATTTCCTTCTCCAATTCATTTTACAGATGAGGAACTGAGGCAAACAGCATTAAGTGACTTGCCCAGGGTCACACAGCTAGTAAGTATCTTTGGCTGGATTTGAACTCAGGTCCTCCTGGCTCCAGGACTGGTGCTCTATCCACTGCGGCATCTGGTTATCCATAACCCTAGGCCTATTAGCCTAAAACTCCAGAATTTGGGCTAACGCAGAACATGGGGTTTTGATATTTGGATTTTCTGCCCCAAACCTGGCAAGTATAGTTTTGAAAAACTCAGTTTATCTACTAGCAATGGGACCTTGTGCTAGTCAATTAACTTTTCTAATTCTCAGTTTATTTATCTATAAAAGGAGGGAGTATATTAGATGACCTCCAAAGTCCCTTCTAACTACAAATCCTATAGGTATAACATAGCTAGGGGTACCTGCCATCATCAGTCTCATAAATCAATGTGTATGAAAGAGAGAGAGAGAGGGAGAGAGAGAGAGAGAGAGTGTGTGTAACATAGCAAATGACAAGGACATTCCATTCATGCAAATGTATGTGTTAACAGCACTTAAAAGGCTGATATAGCTTATCTGGAGCCAGGGGTCAGGCACTGGTCAGTTTTCCAAAATATGGAAACATGGTTTGTATAGGCCTCATATCCTGCCATAGAAGGTCAATATATCCCCAGTGAAAAATTCTAAAAATGTACCCAATCCTGGTCTTGAATTTGGGAGGGGATGGAAGCTAAAATCTGACTAATGCTCAAACAGCTCTTATTTATTATTCATTACATAATGAAAATATGTTCTTTAAACTACCCAATTACAGGAAAAACTAAGTGCTGATTGCATGATGTCATAACTATTAAGTCATAACTATGGAGCTCTTTTACGAAAGCAGATAAAAGCCTCAGAGGGTTGTATAAGGCTCTGGGAGGTTAGGTCATTTGTTCATGATCATACTTTCCTGACTCTAAATGTGGCTCTTGCCAAGTTATATCATAATGCCTCTAACTCAGATTATTCCTTGAGTAGTTTTCCTCCAGAAACTTGGGGCCCAGGACTCTCCTTTAGTGGGCAGCCCATCTCAACCCCTGCGAAATGAGGAAGCTCTTGACTTCTCAATTAGTATGTCATATTTAAATTTATCAGTTGTTTAACTCTTAAGCATTTAAATTAAAATATGCAATGGAATGGATGGCTTAGTAGGGATAGAAGCTCATCACTTGGATTTTCCCATTATAAACAGTTTACATATAAGTACAGTTTTCATAACTAGGAATTCCTGGTAGAGAGTCTTATAAAGTTATTGTCTTTTGCTCAGATACATCAAATTTCAGTGGAAGACCAGTGTGACTTCATTTAGATATGTTTAGTGTATTTAGAATGTGCAAATTTGTGCTTTGAATTGTAGTTTAATAAATGTAAAATTGCATTAAAATATTTGGTGTATTTGACCTGATGTAACCTTTGTATGATTGCAATAAAATTTTGTATAGAAAAAATCAAATCAAATCAAATCACGCCTTCCACAGGAAGCCTTTCCCCTCTCCATGCATTGTAGTGCCTTCCCTCTGTTGATTATCCTTATTGATTTCTCCTGTGGGTAGCTTTGTATATTTAGCCTTCTGCTTGTTGTCTCCCAGAGTAGACTGTGAGATCCTTTAGGGTAGGGATTGAATTTGCCTTTCTTCCATCCCCAGTGCTTAGCAGAGGAGCTGTCATATAAAAAGTACTCAATAAATGTTTATTGATTGACTGTTGAAGGTCTGACTAACAAAATCTTGCATTTGGGTTTTTGTTTGCTTTTCTACTTACAAATTATCACATCTTTTCCTTACAAGACAAGGAGGGAAAGTTTTGAGGGCGGAGTTGAAGAAAGGAGGAAGGCTGAATCCGAAAATTGGTATTGGGAACTTCCTCCAAGGAAACTTCCATTTACTGCCTTATAGAGTGGTCTTGAGAACTGAGAGTTTAAAGGATGGATTCAGGACCATCAAGTCAGTATGTGTCAGAGAGAATCCCTGACTCTTGGCTGTCTAGCCAGCTCAAACTAGCTCCCAAGAACTAATATTGAAATTTTCATAGAGAACATCTACTCTTCTAAAACTGGCAGTCACTACAAATCAGATCAGGATTTACTGCTTTGTTGATTGCCTAGGTTTAGGGATAAAATGTTAATAAAAGACTAAATTTAAAAGTGTGTCATATGTAATTTTTTTTTCTGGAGAGCTAGGTTGTTGAATATTTACCTGCACACCTAGCTTTGAACCTCACTCAGAGACTCTATTTATTCTATTTAGCTGCCTCTCAGGACAGAAATTATCCCTCATTTAGAGATGCAGAAAAGAGAGGGTGAGGGACTTGATTAAGTTGGTTCAACACTAAAAGACAGCTTGGAGGGAAATCTAAGTTCAATGTCAGGAAGAACTTCCTAACAATTGTGCTGTTTCTGATCTGACTTTTGTGACCCTGTATGGACCATAGCACACTAATTCTGTCCATGAAATTTTCTTGGCAAAGATACTGCAGTGGTTTATAGTTTCTTCTCCAATGGAGTAAGACAAGTAGAAGTTAGTGACTTGCCCAAGGTCATATAGTTTCTGAGGCAGGATTTGAATTCAGATATTCCTGACTCCAAGCCCAGCTCTCTATCCGCTGAGCCACCTAGTCATCCCTCCTAACAATGAGAATTGTCCAAAAGTTCTGGAGAATGGGAGGAAAATGCTTTCTGGTGACACCCAGAACTATGATGGTTTTTGAATTGATACATGGTCTTTCATATTTCTCTAAGTATTTTTACTTACACTGTCATTTGATCCTAGGGAATACCCTTTGTATTAAAGTATGATGTTATCCCCAATTTAAAGATGAGAACACTGAGGAACAAGGAAGTTAGATGTACTTACACTTTGTGTGTGTTTTAGGGTAAGGGGTAGAGCCTATCATCCTACTTGTTCTATGTAGATGAATTTTCCCTAAGTAGAAATCATACTACATTTTTGCATACTGATACTCCCCTGCTACCCTCAATTGAGCCTTTCACAAAGTGACATGGATGCTCAATGGCACTGGAGAATTTGATTTTTTTTTTCATTTTATTCCCATCATCTTAACATTTCAAGACTGAGGAGATTTTGGCATCCTTTGCAAATATAGGGGTTGCACTTTAGCCTTCCTTGACCAGACTGTTCATAAAAATTTAAATTAAAACTGATAGGGAGGGGGCGGCTAGGTGGCACAGTGGATAAAGCACCGGCCCTGGAGTCAGGAGTACCTGGGTTCAAATCCGGTCTCAGACACTTAATAATTACCTATCTGTGTAGCCTTGGGCAAGCCGCTTAACCCCATTTGCCTTGCAAAAACCTAAAAAAAACCTGGTAGAGAGTGACCAATGGTGAATCTTTCTTTTCATTAAGTGGGATTTCTTCTTTGTGGTATTTACTAATACAGATTATTTCAGTCATCATGACTTTACAGTAAGAAAAAGAAGTATAAATTGATTTTTCAAGGATTCTACCCTTCCGCCACTCTGCCCCCATCTCAGTCTCTCAATTTTCTCCCTTCCCCAAGTCCCTCCTTCTGGTTCATATTCACTTTATCCACTGATGTCATGGAAAGATCTTTGGAAGGATGTCAAGTAGAGGAGAACTGAAGGGGGCCCTGACAGCTGTCTTCAAGTCTTTGAAGGATCTCGTGTCAGAGAAGGACGAGACCATCTCAGAAAGTAGAGGGATAGCAAGGTGGTGCCCTAGGAAGTGCCAGACCTGGAGTCAGAAAAACTTCTTTTCCTGAATTCAAATCCGGCCTCAGACACTTACTAGCTGTATGACCCTGAGCAAGTCACTTGACTGTCTGAAAAATGAGACGAAGAAGGAAATGATAAACCACTCCAGTGTCTCTGGTTAAGAAAATCCCAAATGGGAACATGAAGAATCAGCCTTGACTGAAAACAACTGAAAAAGTTGGTAGACTTTCTAAAAGAAGAGATGCTGGGGGGGGGGGGTAATAATAATAATGTCTAATATTTATCCTGATTATGACTTACTGTGTGATAAGCATTGGCAAAGTGCTTTTACTGTGACCTCAATGAATAATTACTATCCTAGGAGGTAGGTCCTGTGATTATCCTCATTTTACAGTTGAGGAACTCCTTTTACAGGTTGTGATTTGTCAGGATCACACAATTAGAAAGTGTCTAAGGACAGATTTGAACTCAGATCTAATGCTCTCTCCACCATACTACCTAGATGCTCTTAGACAGGGATAGATCCCTTGATACAAGGAAGACAATCTCTAGCAAGTATCTCTAAAATAGAATGGACTGCCTCATCACTGAAGGTCCTCTATTGAATGCCATAATGTTCTAAGAAGGGTTCTTATATTTTCATAGGACTAGATACCTTGTAGGGGCCCGTCTAAGTCTGAGATTCTGTGACACTAAAAGTGAAACAGGTTTCTGGGGGAAGTAGTGGTTGTATTCCCTTTCATTAGAGATCTTCCAGCAAAAATTGTTGAATCTGTTATAATAGGGAATTCTTTTTTGGTGCCTTCCAACTCAGTGGTTCTGGCCTCCTTGTTCATCCTACCATACTGGATGTCAGCATTCAGAAAGTTACCAGGTCTAGACTCTGGATCTGTGATTCCATTATAAAAGGAACCCTGAATGAGGAAATGCTATCAACCAATGCATTTTATCTGCAATTTGTAGTCTTAGAGAGTTTCTCAGAGTTGTGAGTAGCTACAGGCTTGCCCCAAGGCACAAAAATGGTCTTCCATTTCTCTACTTCTAAGGAGGACACCACCAACCTCCCAGTCTCCATGCCCATAGCCTAGGGGTCATTCCTTGAATCCTCTCTCTCTTTCTCTCTCTCTCTCTCTCTCTCTCTCTCTCTCTCTCTCTCTCTCTCACACACACACACACACACACACACGCACACACAACACACATTTTTTTTCTCTCTCTCTGCCTCTCACACACACCACACATTCTCTCTCTGTCTCTCACTTACACACACACCACACACATTCTTTCTCTGTTTCTCTCTCACTTAAACACACACACACCACACATATTTTCTCTCTCTCTATCTCTCTCACACACCCCACACACATTCTCTCTCTGTCTCTCTCACTTACACACACCACACACATTCTCTTTCTCTGTTTCTCTCTCACTTAAACACACACACCACACATATTTTCTCTCTCTATCTCTCTCTCTCACACACACACACACCACAATCCTCTCTCTGTCTCTCTCACTTACACACACATATACACACCACACATTCTCTTTCTGTTTCTCACTTACACACACACATATACACACCACACACTCTCTCTGTCTCTCTCACACACACCACATACACTTACACACATATACACATACACCCCCACACACACATTCTCTCTCTCTCTGTCTCTGTCACTTACACTCACACATTCTCTCTCTCTGTCTCTCTCACTTACACACATACACATACCACACATTCTCTCTCTGTCTCTCTCTCTCTCACACATATACATACCACACATTCTCTCTCTCTGTCTCTCCCACACACACACATATACATACCACATATTCTCTTTCTGTTTCTCACTTACACACACACATATACACACCACACATTC
Source organism: Macrotis lagotis (assembly GCF_037893015.1). Classification (NCBI taxonomy): domain Eukaryota; kingdom Metazoa; phylum Chordata; class Mammalia; order Peramelemorphia; family Peramelidae; genus Macrotis; species Macrotis lagotis. Next base: position 157,044,410 of record NC_133658.1, read on the forward strand.
TCTGTGTCTCTCTCTCTCACACACACACCCCATACTCTTACACACATACACCATACCACACATTCTCTCTCTCTGTCTCTCTCTCACACCCCCCATACACTTATACACATATACACGCCACACATTCTCTCTGTCTCTCTCACTTACACACACATATACACATACACACATACCACACATTCTCTCTCTGTCTCTCTCTCTCACACACACCCCACACACATTCTGTCTCTGTCTCTCTCACTCACACACACACACGCACATACCACACATTCTCTCTCTCTGTCTCTCTCACTTACACACACATGCACATACCACACATTCTCTCTCTCTCTGTCTCTCTCACTTACACACACATATACACATACACACATACCACACATTCTCTCTGTCTCTCTCACTTACACACACATATACATACCACACATTCTCTCGCTCTCACACACCCTACACACATTCTCTCTGTCTCTCTCACTTACACACATATACACACCACACATTCTCTGTGTCTCTCTCTCACACACACACCCCATACACTTACACACATACACACATACCACACATTCTCTCTCTCTGTCTCTCTCACTTACACACACATATACATACCACACATTCTCTTTCTCTGTCTCTCTCACACACACATACACACACACATTCTTTCTCTCTGTCTCTCTCACTTACACACATATACATACTACACATTCTCTTTCTCTGTTTCTCACTAACACACACATGCACATACCACACATTCTCTCTCTCTGTCTCTCTCTCTCTCACACACACCCCATACACTTACACACATATACACACCACACATTCTCTCTCTGTCTCTGTCACTTACACACACATTCTCTCTCTCTGTCTCTCTCTGTTTCTCACTAACACACACATGCACATACCACACATTCTCTCTCTCTGTCTCTCTCTCTCTCACACACACCCCATACACTTACACACATATACACGCCACACATTCTCTCTCTGTCTCTGTCACTTACACACACATTCTCTCTCTCTGTCTCTCTCACTTACACACATATACACACCACACATTCTCTTTCTCTGTTTCTCACTTACACACACACGCACATACCACATGTTCTCTCTCTCTGTCTCTCTCTCACACACACCCTACACACATTCTCTCTCTGTCTCTCTCACTTACACACACATATACATACGACACATTCTCTTTCTCTGTTTCTCACTTACACACACATGCACATACCACACATTCTCTCTCTCTCTGTCTCTCTCTCTCACACACCCCATACACACACATATACACACCACACATTCTCTTTCTCTGTTTCTCACACACACACATTCTCTCTCACTTACACACATACACACACACACACACATGCACACACACATGCGTGCAGTTGCCAAGCCCTGTCGATTTCACCTCCATAACATCTCTGAAATACATCCCCCTCTCCTGGGCAGACCCTCCTCAGCTCATGCCTGGGCTATTACATCCTTCTACGGATGGATTTGCCTGCCTCACGTCTCCATGCTCCACTCCATTCTCCATTCAGCCACCAAAGTGATTTTCCTACAGCACGGGTCCAACCCTGCCCCTCCTACTCAACAAACTCCAGTGGTTTCTATCAGCTCCGGCATTCTCTGCTGTTGCAGACCCTTCCTCACCTACCCCCTCCCTGCATTTCCAGCCTTCTTAAACTTAACATCCCTTCATATCCTCTCCAATGCAGTGATCCAGGACTCCTGGCTATTCCTCATTGGCTACCATTAACTCTTTAGGGCAAACATTAGCAGTTAAGTAGGACTCTGCGGGAAACATGATAGATTGGGGAAAAGAATCTGGAGGGGAGGGCTGTGGGGGAGTAAACTCCCAACCACTCAGGGCTCCTTGTAATAGCAAATCTCTGAAAAAACCTGATGCAAAAGAGTCAGGAACAAATGTACCATTAGCTGCAGAGAGAAGAAAACATTGTCAGAGAAGCAGAAAGCAAGAGACGGGGGAGGGCGAGGGGAGGAAGAAAAATATCATTGGGCAAGCCCTGCCAACAAGCTTCAAAGGGCCAGCAGAGGTATTAAGGAGGGGGCTGAACTTTCAATTAAGAGACTCCGATTGAACCTTTTAATTAACAGATTAGAGCACCACTATTTTCTGAATCACTGACTGCTGATTCAGAGAGGGGAGAACCATCTGGGGGTGGGGGTGGAAGAGGCTTTGATGCTGTCAGTGAATGAAATAGGAAGGGGGTTTTGGAGGAGACGCTCAAGAATGGGGCAGATGGGGCCATCTCCCCCCGCCAGCCCCAAATCTGGGCAGCATTGGAGGGACAGAAGGGGCTTTCAGCCGCCTAGTCATTGGAACTACACCTGGTCAAAGGCAGCTCTGACTCTTTGGGGGTGGTTGGCAGAGGCTGAAGAAAAGCAGATTGCTCACAAGGGATTCAGGAAGATGGGGGGTTTAAGAGAAATTTAACTGGGAAAGAAGGGAAACTCAAGACCTCCTCATTCCTTGTCTCTCACCCCCATTTCTGAGCTCCATCCCAGAATCTTTTTACCTAGTTGTCATAAGGATAGATGATGCTAGATAGCACAGTGGATAGAATGCTGATCGTGGAGTCAGAAAAACTCCTCTTCCCAAGTTCAGATCAGCCTCAGATACTAGCTGTATGACCCTGGGAAGGTCACTTACCTCTGTTTCCTCATCTGTAAAATGAGATGGAGAAGGGAATGGAAAACCATATTAATTAATGCTTATTGACTAACATCTAATGTGCAAGTATAGAAGGACTTGAACCTAGGTTTGCTTGTTTCCAAGACTATCTCTTCATGACTCTATTGAAAGAGAATGAGTACAAATGCAAAGTATTACACTTGGGTTAAAAAAATCACTTCACAAATACAAGAGAAGGGAGGCATGGCTGGATTACAGTTTACTTAAAAAATCGAGGAATTTTCTGAAGTTCTGTGGTTCCAAGAAACCCTGATCCTACGGAGTACTGTCTCCCTGAGGTGGTGGTTAGCTTAGTGGGAAATATAGGACTGAACAACCAAGGTTCAAATTGCCCTGAAAGAGAGAATACAAGAAGAATCTAAAAGTCTTTAAGGTTCATAAGAATATTCTTTGATGGTGGAATTTCAGGCACTTTTCTAGACCATCTGAAATTTAAAATTAGATTTAAAACTTTAAAGTGTCAGACACTCAGCCCACTGGCCAAAACACTACAAGGAGCCAGATTAAAATGTAATTGGGAAACATTTAATAAATAAATAAAAATACAATTGAACATAAATAATGTTCATCTGTGGTTTTCTAAGTCAATATGCAACCCCCTGAGGTCCTTCGCTGCAGCTTAGTGGTCCCATTTCTATTTGAGCTTGACAACACTGCTCTCCTGTTTTGTGGCTTCTGACTCTCTTTGACCACACTTGGGGTTTTCTTGGCAAAAATATTGGAATAGTTTGCCATTTTGTTCTTCAGCTCATTTATAGATGATCAAATTAAGGTTAAGTGACTTGTCCAGGGTCACACTGCCAGTAAGTATATGAAGCGGATTTGAACTCAGCAAGATGAGTCCAGACCTGGCATTCTGTGCACTATGGCAGCCCCTACCTGCACCACTGCTCTGGGACAACTCCCTTTATTTTACAGATGGGAGGAGGATGTTCAGAGAGATGAAGTGATTGCCTAACATCCTGCTGGCAATAAAAGGCCAAACCAAGATTAGGTCCCAGGTTTCCTGAATCTTTGTATGATATGCTTTGTGCAGAGAAACCTGCCTGGCAACTTCCAAATCATACCGTGGAGACAACCAACTCCTCCTCCAGGCTGTAACAACCAACTTCACAAGGTTGTGAGTGAAGTACTACATAAATGAGTTGTAATAATTACAGTAGTGATATTGGAAAGGAGGAAGAAGAAAAGAAGAGGAAGAGGAGGGGAAGAGAGAAGGATGAAAAGGAGGAGGAAGGGGAAGAAGCAGAAAAGGAGGAGGAAGATCAAGAGAGGGGAAAGAAGAGAAAAAAGAAGAAGAATCCTACCCCCCAGTTTAGGATTTGCCTTTAATCTCTTAAGATCTTTCTGTGCTTTGGGTATCCAAAATTTGCTACAGATAGCCTCTGGATAATCCTGTTAAAGAAAGAATTCTAGGCCAAAAAGACATTGACATTTGAACCTTTTGTGCTCAAACTTGTTATTTGCCAAACTTTGCTCTTGAATTCCTTGGCCCAGGTGTCATATCATCTCCCCATCTTCCCTCCACATACAATCTGTTCCAGTCCGTTCTATGAAAGTCAATTTGAACCTCCATGGCTCATTGCTTAGGTTTTGATGATTTAGAAAGATTGTAAATAGTCATTGTTTCCTGTTCTGGACAGAAACTCTTGGGCTCTTTCTTTCCCAAATTGATATTTTTGTTTTGGTAAAATTGAGCCTTATTTTGTCTTCTTACCTATCCTCTAGTCATTGAATAGATATTGCCTCAGACAAAATGAGACCTGGAAAAAACCTTAATCGACAAAGTCCAGTGTTCCTCACTGCATCCTAGGCCACTACCATGCATCTTAACTTTTGTCTTGCCACTGACCTTTGATGACTTAAGAGAGAGTGAGGCTCATGACCTTGTGCAACTCTGCCTCACTTAAAATCCAACTCACATTCAAGTCAAGATATTCTCCTCATGATGTCATTGGCCCTCTTCAATAACAAAGGACTAACAACAGCAAGTGAGCTACTCAGCAGTTCCCCAAAGATATCACTTACATTCCAACTAGGACTTTTTGTTATATTTGCCCATTTATATGGAATGGCCTTCCTGCTCCTTTTTGATTATCTGGATTCCAAATACCCTTTGAGGTCCAGAAAAAATCCTTCCAAAACTACCCTAGCATTCTATCCCTCCAGAATCTTGACTTTTACTGAATTTCCAGGACCCTTGAGATCTGGGCCATTCATTTTGCACTTGAATTGTCAGTCTTCTGCAGACTTGAGGCTTGTCTCCTTGCATTTCATTAATTCCTTACAAGCCTAGATCTGTGCTTTATATAGAACAACTCCTCAAAAAAGCATGGATTGATGGGTTGATTAACTAACTGACTGATTGATTGATATTAGTAGGAGGTTATTTGTTGGGCAAAGCTTATGAGGAACCAATGGAAAAATGGGACAGAGAATAGGGAGGGCTACTTCTTCTGCCTCCCAACTCCACAGCTACCTTGAGATGGAATCCTGGTAAAGTCTCTGCTTCTTTCTGTTCTGATGCTTTCCCCAAAACAACTGGGTGGAAAATGAGAGGTGTTTAATGAAAATAAAACAACTATCATAACAATTTTCCTTTAATTTCCTTTCATTTATTTCTGATGATAAGTAGTAAACGAAACTATATGAGCAACAAACTGTAAAGGCTAGCATAAATGGACAGTCCAGTGTTGTAACTGAGCAACATACACATGTATTGCATGACATTCAAGAACTCAGGCAGAAGAATAACAAAATCCAAAGTTCTAATTCTAAGTCTGTTGCTAACTCACTAATCAAGGGTTAATCACTATACTTTGCTCTACCTCTCTTTCTTCATAAAAAGGAAAGGTTAGACAATAATAATAATAATAGTCCACATTTATTTGACAAATACTATGATGGGCCAGGTATTGTTAATCACTTTATAAAGATTACCTCATTTGATCCTCATCTGGAAGGAAGGTGCTATCATTAACCCATTTTACAGATGAAGAAATTGAGGCAAACAAAGGTTAAGCGACTTGCCCAGGTTACGAAGCTAAGAAGTGTCTGACATCATCATCATCATCATCATCATCATCATCATCATCATCATCATCATCATCATCATCATCATCATCATATTATGAACTGTGACTCCGGGCCTGGCACTCTACTCCCTCATACAAGTACCTAGAGTTTAGATAACATACTTTCTGGTGCTAGTGATTTCTGTTTTGTTCTGTTCTAAATCTCTAATTAGACTATGAACTTCTTTAGGACAGTGACCCTCATTGATATTTCTTCTTTCACCTTCAAAATGGTTAGTACATGATTCACATATATTTGTTAATTTATATATTTTCAAATCTACTGAGATTTTACATTTTTTCCTTTCCTTAGTTTGTCAGTTTTCTAGTTTCTATGATCAAAGTCAAAATTGACATTTTCCTCTTATAGTCTACAGAACTCAAGCTTCATTTTGACACAGAAATTTTTCTTTCTTGTTATCTCACCTAAAACTATTATCTGGGGAACACTACTGCTACTACCACCACTACTACAACTACTACTACTGCTACTACTACTACTACTACTACCGCTAATGCTACTATTACTATTACTACTACTGCTAATACTATTACTATTACTACTACTGCTAATACTACTATTACTGCTACTACTATTATTAGTACTACTACTACCACTAGTACAACTCTTCCTCCTCCTACTATACTACTACTACTATTACTACTATTACTATTATTACTACTACTACTACCACCATTATTACAACTCCTCTTTCTACTACTACTAATACTACACTACTACCACTACTACTACACTACTACTACTATTACTATTATTACTACTACTACCACCATTACTACAACTCCTCTTTGTACTACTAATACTACACTACTACCACTACTTCAACTACTACTACTACTACTATACTACTATTACTATTACTACTATTACTATTATTACTACTACTACTACCACCATTACTACAACTCCTCTTTCTACTACTACTAATACTACACTACTACCACTACTTCAACTACCACTACTACTACACTACTACTACTATTACTATTATTACTACTACTACCACCATTACTACAACTCCTCTTTCTACTACTACTAATACTACACTACTCCCACTACTTCAACTACTACTACTACTACTATACTACTACTATTACTACTATTACTATTATTACTACTACTACCACCATTACTACAGCTCCTCTTTCTACTACTACTAATACTATACTACTACCACTACTTCAACACTTCAACTACTACTACTATCATTATTACTACTACCACCACTACTACAACTCATCCTCCTCCTTCTACTGCTACTACTACTACTACTACTACACTACTACCACTACTACTACATATAATATTACCATCTGGAGAGAAGAGGTACCTTTCAAGTATAGATTTAGAGATTATTGGAACTAAAAGAGATATTAGAGATAATATAATCCAACCCCCTCATTTTAAAGTGCAGGAATCATGAGTCTAGAAAAAGCAGAGTGGTGTGACCACTGTCCTTAACTCTCTTTAAGGAATTTATCATGGATCATTCAGCTTGGTAGAAATCCAGAGAGTCTTCTTTTTTCCCTTCCTTTATGTAAGTCAAAGCAGAAGAATAAAAAAAAGGCGGGAAAGTCTTTTTATGGAGGATGTTACAATAAGAAGGATTGGTCATGGAGGAAAGTTGGGGGAGGAGGTACATAGGGGAATCCAGGGCATCTTTGAAAGTGTTGATTATAAGGTCAACCCATGATAGAGGTGGATAGAATTTCAGAGATCAGCTAGTTATAAAAGTGGGAGAGAGAGCAGATGGATTGGGAGAAAAAAAGAGAAGTTAAGAGTTAGAGGAGCACCCTGAGGAAGAAGAGCAATATTTCTAGGTGTGAAAGAGTGAGGAGGGTAAAAAAAAAAGGAGTTTGTGGGCAAAGAATGGGTGTCTCTTGAAAATGAAGGAGTTCCAGGTGATGTGGTCCATGTATGACGATGCTAGCAGGTAGCTAATACAGCAGCAACCTGGTTGTTGAAGTTGTTAAGGATGGTGGCATGAGAAAGAATATATCCTGGTGATGGTAAGATTTCTGTGATTTTTCAAACAGATCTACCCTAAATAATAGTGGAAATCACAGAAAGTATTATTAAAGACACAGGTATAAATGACCTCATCACAGAATCATCACTGCCCCCTGCTCTTTGGACCCAAGACCTTGGACTAGAAGGCCCAAGTACTCCTAGGGATGCAACACATAAGGAAACATGAGCACAAACATGGGAAGAAAACCTTTCAAGTATAATCAGACTCCAGAGCCACACTGCTCCGCTATGAGGTCTCAATGAGTTCCCTTGCTCTTCTTATTAGCAGACTGCTCTAAAGTAGTTCAAAGAACACCAGCCCAAAGGCTTTTGGGTAGATTCAAAATGGGAGAGCTGGGATGCTCTCCTGACCTTATAGTATACTAGCATTTAGAGTTGGAGGTCATCTAGTTCATTCCTTTAATATTACAAAGAAGGAAACTAAGGCCCTCACATAATTCTAAATTATTTTCCAGAATGGCTAAACCAATTCACAAGAATTGGGTTGGTATACTGTCTTCCCACAGCTCCTCCGACATTAATTTATTTCTCTCATTGATCACCTTTGGTATTTTAATAGATATAAGATGAATTCTCAGAATTTCTTTAATTTGTATTTCTGATTTAGAGTTGTAATTTGGAACAATTTGTCATCATCAATCTAAGACGAAAAGGCAGCTAGGTGGAGAAGTGAATAGAGCACAGGCCCTAGAGTCAGGAGGACCTGAGTTCAAATCTGACCTCAGACACTTAATAATTACCTAGCTGTGTGACCTTGGGTAAGTCACTTAATAACCCTATTGCCTTGCAAAAACCTGGAAAAAAAAGAGAAATATAGGTACTAAGCAACACTTGGGGGGTAGGGGAAAGGATTTGAACCTAGGCTGTCAAGTCAACAAGCATCTTTTAAATACTGTATACTAGCCCTGGGAATATAATTATAAAATGAAAGGCAATCCCTGCTCTCAAGGAATTTACATTCTGATTGGGGAAGATAACTCATAAAAGAGGGCTGCAATCTTTCCAAAGAAGGCCACAGGGGAAAAGAGATCTTCAAGCATAAGAAAGGCTGAGTGACAAAGCCATGCTTCTTGTTCTTCCTCAGTTCACATTTATCTGTCTTTTTCCTGAAATCCTATGGCACTTATAACCAATGTCTTATAACTTGATGCTTGTCTATATTCTGTTTCTTATTGCTCCACAATTTCCCCCTGCTTGTATCTAATCTGCTCCTCAGGCTCAGGGCCTGAGCTTTATTTTTCTTCTGACCCCCCCCCCCCCCATACACACACCTACTTCCAAGCATAGCTACTTGTGTTACTGGTTGATTGATTCCTAATCCATCAAAATTTCCAGTTTATAAGAAACAGTACAGGACTAGTTGACAGAGTGCTGAACTTGAGTCAGGAAGACTGGGTTAAAAAAAAATCCTCTCCCTTAACACTTACTAGCTATTTGAGCATAGATAAATTATTTAACCTCTATGCTTCAGTTTCGCTATCTGGAATAATACCTGAAGCACCTACCTTAAGTGAGATACTTTAATGAGTCTATAAATACTTTGTAAATCTTAATGCTATATAAATACTAGTTATTATTATTCTCAAGCTTTCAAAGTTTGAATTGAACCAATACTCCCCTCTTGAGCTCTCATCCCCATCTGAGGCTGGTCCATAGTGATGAGAAGAACTGTGGGTAGCAACCTAGAAAAATGACCACGGTTGGGTTCAAATCTCTAACTCTCCCACTAACATATGGGTGACCTTCAATAAATCATTTCACCATTGTTTGGCCTCAGCTTTCTCATATATAAAATGAAGAGCTCTGTGGTGAGCAGAAGTCATTAGATTTCTGGGACAGTTTCAATTTCAAATATTTTGCCTACTGTCTCCAAAAACCAAATAACTAACAATATCCTATGCTAGGTCATTCGTTCTCAGTGTTGGGTTGAAAAATAAATGAATGACAACTAGCTGATCTCTGAAGTTCTATCCAATTCTATCATGACCATAGGATTGAGCTGGAAGAGACTTTAGAGATGTTGCAGCCAGCTACCCTGGCAGGAAAACCCAGAGAAGTCAGGGTGCCAGGGATAAAAGCCCGAGGAAGGTTTGGACTTGGAATTGGGACTGTGTGCTCCATAGGAATTGGGCTAAGCTATGAATCTAATCTCCTTCCTCCCCAGAGTACGAAGTGGTGCAGAGGGAGAGATTAGGTTCAAAGCCAGCCTTGGGCTCAAGTCCCAGGCGCTGTGGTTTCTCAGGGCATTCCTGCCAGATTGTGATTTTAACATCCCATCTGCAAACCTGGCTCCCAGGTCACCAGGGCTTGAGCCCCCTGTCTGCAAGGCAAGCCCCAGACCTGAAATTAGCACCTGAAATAAATAAGGACAAACATCACAGAACAGAGACCACAGGCCCAATTCTCAGAACTGGGATAAAAGATCAGAGAAAAAGAGAAGATATGTCCACCCCATGTTGGATGATCTGGGCATGCTCAAAAAGCCTTCTCACCCTGAGATTCTGATTCTATAAAGTAAATTCAGTGGTAGTTGCTAATTCATATTTCTTTCTCCTGATCCTGTGTCAGACTGAGAATAAACACTGGCAAAAGATAATCTCTCCATTTCCATCCCCCTCTCCCTCCAAAATCGATTTCCCTCATTATCTGGGCAAAAAAACACTGTGTCCCACACAGCCACAGGCTACATGAAATCTATCCAGTCATGAGTTGCATATTACATTAAAAAAACAAAATACACCACCACTATCCCTCCTAATTCTGGACAAAATTTATATAAGGAAGGAGGCAATGAACATGGTGCCCTGCCTGGTAAATTGCCCCAAATCTAGCAGGAAAGAGGGAGTGGCTGTGGGGGCCGTACAAAGGAAGGAGTTACCCTGGCCGCTCTTAATGAATGGCTCTTAAGGGTAGTCCTGCCGAGGGCCCTGCCCAACACTAGCTTTTGCCACCTTCTGAGGGGCCAGGGTTGCTATGAGTGGGCAGGACAATGCTTGAAGCTACCCACATGCTCCCCAGCAGGCCTGGAAGGGCCAACCAGTCCAGAGTGTTAAGTACATATTTGAAAATTCTGGGCAACAAGGGCTGGTCCCCAAAGGGTTTTTTTGTCCTGAGTATTTGACCACTCTCTTTCCTGCTGCTTCCTTAGTGGAAGATGAATATTACCCCCAGTTAAGTACCTTTCAGGGAAATGATTATATAGATTTACACATAAGCTCTTACTTCCAATGACTGGGTGCCCCAAGCTGGTCTTTTCACCAAGCCTGTCTGATTCCAAGTCATTTGTACCAAGTACACCAAGAACATTTTTCCTTCTCCCTCCCAAAAGGGTAGTACTTTGAGTTTTTGTTTTGTTTTGGTTTGATTTTTGGGGGGTTCTTTTATTTTTTTGCTGTAAGAAGAAGAAAGTTCTTTACAAGTAGATTTGCCTGATTTTCTAAGAAAGATCCAACTCCTTTTTCTAGAAGGGATCTAAATATTCTTTAACCTGAACCCCATCCCACTCTCCCAGACATGCACATTACTGGGTAATATTAGAAAAATGCTTAATGATACTGTATAAAACATTTACTGCTTTCTTGGGGGAGGTTAAAAAATCATCAATAAAGGCTAGGGCAAGGAAGGGAACTGGAACTGGCACAGGAAATGAGAAGACAAGTCAATAAAATTATAAGAGCACACATTTTATTTTTAAAAAAATGTTTTAGTGGTGATTTTTTTTTTTGGTTAATCACCATCACTGCTAAAATCCATCACCCCATATAAAACACTCTTTTGTATCAAAGAAAAACAGGTAAGCAAAATATCAACCATATTTGAAAGACTATCCAAAACTTCTGTACCCATAAAGATACCACCACTTCACTAAAAGGTTGGAAGTAGGTCTCATCATTAGCCCTCTGGAATCTCGATTGAGTCTTACATTAATCTGAAGTTTAATGTCTTTAACTGCATTTTTCTTTTCATCATAATAGTGATTGTATATTTTAGTCTTTTGGTTCTGCTCTCTTTGCTTTGTAGCTATTGTTTTCCCAAATTTCTCTTTATTGCTCATATTTTTTTGTTTTTTTTTTAGGATAAGTTAATATTCCAGATTGTAAAATGGATAAAAGTGCTAGATGTGAAATCAAGAATAACTGAGCTGAATTCAAAATTCAAACTCCAGCCTTAGACGCTTAGTAGCTGTGTGGTCCGTGGCAAGTCACTTCACCTCTCTGAGACTATTTCCTCACCAGTAAATTAGAGATAACAGCATTTACCCGACCTGGGGTTACTGTGAGGATCTAAGGAGATAACAAATGCTTGGCAAACCTTCAACATTCTGTTATGATCACAATATATCATAACTTGCCCACTTGTGTTCCTTAATCAGTAAGCATTCACTTTATTTACATTGGGGGATTGGGGGCTGTGGATGTGGGTGAGTATGCTTCGTTATTATAATAATTTTACTATGAATGTTTGGGTATATATATGTATGTATATATAGATATCTATGGGCCCCTCGCCTTACCCCTAAGCCACCCAAGGATGGCCCTCTCCACATGTTCAGGTGCCCCACTTGGGGCAGCTTTACTCCTTGCACCACAACTGGGATGCCCAGCTTTCCTCTCTTTGACCCTTACCTAGGCATGCCCATGGGGCTACACACTTCTATCAGGCTCGGGGTGTGCTTCCTACCCCCCATCCCTGGTCCTCCCTTCTCTGGCCCCTCCATCTTTTCTCCTTTCTCCCTCCCCCTCCCCCCTCATCTCCCCTCACTTCCCCTCCCTCTTCCTTTCCCTCCCCTTCCCCCACTCTCCTCCCCTCCTCCCCAGCCCAAGGATGGGGGAGGGGTGTCCTCCCTCCCCCGGAGCTCAGGTAAGGGCGGGGCGGAGGGTGGAGTTAGAAGCCCGGACGCCCATTGGCTGTCCGGGGTGTCAGTCAGCGCCTGCCTCCCCCAGCCTCGCTCTGGGCCTCCTTCCTGCCGGGGCGCCGAGGGGCAGGTGGGGGGGAGGGGCACGCAGCCTCGGGGGGAGGGGCACGCAGCCTCGGGGGAGGGGCACGCAGCCTCGGGGGAGGGGCACGCAGCCTCGGGGGAGGGGCACGCAGCCGCGGGGAGGAGCCACGCAGCCGCGGGGGAGGAGCCACGCAGCCGCGGGGGAGGAGCCCTGCCCGCAGGGAGCTTCCCTTCTGCCTCCACAGGCGGAGGATTTGTGGTAAGTTAGGGGGGCCCCTGTGGGCCCCCCGTGCTATGCTGGGCCCCCGGGGGCTCCAGTGGATTTGATTGGGAATCCGAATCCAGGCAGAGAAATGGGGGGCAGCCCTGCCTTGCCCCTTCCCCACCCCCAGCAGTGGGGGCGGGGCGCGGCACTGGGGGGGCCCTGGTTCAGCTTTGTAGGGCTTGGACGGAAACCACCCCCTGCTTGGGCTTTCACCCCTACTTTTTTCTGGTTTGGTTCTTCTTTGACCTTTAACAAAGCCCGCTGCCTGGATGGTATGAAGAGAGGTGGGTGGGGCGGCCAGGTGGCACAGGGGACAGGGCACCAGCCCTGGAGTCAGGAGGACCTGGGTTCAAATGCGGCCTCACACACTTAGTAATGACCTAGCTGTGTGGCCTTGGGCAAGCCGCTTAACCCCATTGCCTTGCAAAAAACCTAAAAACAAACAAATTAAAAAAAAGAGGTGGAGGTGCTTCTGCCTGCAGCCCTGGAGAGGTGAGGGAGAGTTCTTCCAACTCAAAGATCTTTGATTGCCCCCAAAACATTAATGACTCAAATTTACATAGCACTTTGAAGTTTAGTACAAACACCTTTTAGGTATATAGTGCAATAGTCCCCATTGTACAGATGAGGAGAGAGACCAGAGCACAAACAGACTAGAAAAATGCAGATAACCCGTCTATTCCTCCATTTTATAGTCTAGGAACAGACCGGAGGAATGTCGGTAGCACAAATATTCCCCATTGTATAGATGCCCAGAGACCCACAGAAATGTAAATGATACAATTATTCCCTATTTCATAGATGAGGAAACAGACTCAGAGTAGTAGATCTCAAGACATTCCCCATTTTACAGATGAAGCAGACACAGAGAAATATAGATAGCACAGATATTCCCCATTTTATAGATGAGGAAACAGACTCAGAGAAATGTTGGTAGCACAAGTATCATTTTATAGATAAGGAAAGAGACTCAGAATTGTAGATAGCAAAATATTTCCCATTTTATAGATGACGAAACATATCTAGAGAAATGTAGATAGCACAGATATTCCCCATTTTATAGATGAGGAAACAGACCCAGAGAAACTAAATGATTTAACCACTCCGAGGCCAAACACCTAGTAAGCATCAGTACCAGGTTTCTGCCATTAAGTTTCCAGATGCCAGTGCTTTGACCCTTTGCATTCCACTACTGCACTTACAGAGGTGTGCAGACTTTCCTCTCTGACGTGATGATGTTTGAAGCAGTAATAGTAATAGTGAAACTATCCACCTTTTAAAAATAATGCTTTTAGCTATCCATAGTGTTTTGTATAGATTAACTAATTTGAGGCTCCTCAAAGTCCTGGGAGGAAGATACCACAGGTTTTATCCTCTTTTGCAGGTGAGGAAACTGATGTTCAGGGAAACGAAGTGAGTTGTTGATGGCAGCAGTCATTTATGGATGGGCTCAAGTTCTTTTCAGAGTTGTTTCTTCCTTTGTTTTTTTTTTTTTATTAAAGATATTATTTGAGTTTTACAATTTTCTCCCAGTCTTGCTTCCCTCCCCCCACCCCTACCCCACAGATAGCACTCCGTCAGTCTTTACTTTGTTTCCATGCTGTACCTTGATCCAAATTGGGTGTGATGAGACAGAACTCATATCCTTAAAGAGAACAGAATTCTCAGAGGTAACCAGATCAGACAATAAGATATCTGTTTTTTTTTTTTCCAAATTAAAGGGAATAGTCCTGGTACGTTGTTCAAACTCCACAACTCCTTATCTGGATACAGATGGTACTCTCCTTTGCAGACAGCCCAAAATTGTTCCCAATTGTTGCACTGATAAGGTTGAACATCATTCCCATGTCGCTGTTAGGGTGTACAGTGTTTTTCTGGTTCTACTCATCTCACTCAGCATCAGTTCATGCAAATCCCTCCAGGCTTCCCTGAAATCCCATCCCTCCTGGTTTCTAATAGAACAATAGTGTTCCATGACATACATATACCACAGTTTGCTAAGCCATTCCCCAATTGAAGGCCATTTACTGTATTTCCAATTCTTTGCCACCACAAACAGGACTGCTATAAATATTTTTGTACAAGTAATGTTTTTACCCTTTTTCCTCATCTCTTCAGGGTATAGACCCAGTAGTGGTATTGCTGGGTCAAAGGGTATACACATTTTTGTTGCCCTTTGGTCATAGTTCCAAATAGCTCTCCTGAAGGGTTAGATGAGTTCACAGCTCCACCAACAGTGTAATAGTGTCCCAGATTTCCTACATCCCTTCCAACAATGATCATTATCCTTCCTGGTCATACTGGCCAATCTGAGAGGTATGAGGTGGTACCTTAGAGAAGCTTTAATTTGCATTTCTCTAATCATTAATGATTTAGAGCATTTTTTCATATGGCTATGGATTGCTTTGATCTCCTCATCTGTAAATTGCCTTTGCATATCCTTTGACCATTTGTCAATTGGGGAATGGCTTTTTGTTTTAAAAATATGACTCAGTTCTCTGTATATTTTAGAAATGAGTCCTTTGTCAGAATCATTAATTGTAAAAATTGTTTCCCAATTTACTACTTTTCTTTTGATCTTGATTACATTGGTTTTATCTGTGCAAAAAGCTTTTTAATTTAATGTAATCGAAATCATCTAATTGGTTTTTAGTGATGTTCTCCAACACTTCCTTAGTCATAAACTGTTCCCCTTTCCATAGATCTGACAGGTAGACTAGTCCTTGATCTTCTAATTTGCTTATAGTATTGGTTTTTATGTCTATGTCCTGTAACCATTTGGATCTTATCTTGGTAAGGGGTGTGAGGTGTTGGTCTAATCTAAGTTTCTTCCATACTGACTTCCAATTATCCCAGAAGTTTTTATCAAAGAGGGAGTTTTTATCCCAGTGGCTGGACTCTTTGGGTTTATCAAACAACAGATTGCTATACTCCTCTCCTGCTTTTACACCTAGTCTATTCCACTGGTCCACCACTCTATTTCTTAGCCAATACCAAACAGTTTTGATGACTGATGCTTTATAATATAATTTTAGATCTGGTAGTGCTAAGCCACCTTCGTTTGCTTTTTTTTCATTAAGCTCCTGGCAATTCTTGACTTTTTATTTCTCCATATGAATTTACTTACAATTTTTCTAACTCATTAAAGTAATTTTTTGGAATTTTGATTGGTAGGGCACTAAACAGATAGTTTAGTTTTGGTAGAATTGTCATTTTTATTATATTAGCTCTCCCTATCCATGAGCAGTTGATATTTGCCCAGTTATTTAAATCTGATTTAATTTGTGTGAGAAGTGTTTTATAATTGTTTTCAAAAAGATTCTGAGTCTGTCTTGGCAAATAGACTCCCAAATATTTTACACTGTCTGAGGTTACTTTGAATGGGATTTCTCTTTCTAGCTCTTCCTGCTGTTTCTTGCTAGACATATATAGAAAAGTTGAGGATTTATGGGGCTTTATTTTATAACCTGCAACTTTGCTAAAATTGCTAATTGTTTCCAGTAGTTTTTTAGATGATTTCTTAGGATTCTCTAGGTAGACCATCATGTCATCTGCGAAGAGTGAGAGTTTTGTCTCTTCCTTCCCAATTCTAATTTCTTCAATTTCTTTTTCTTCTCTAATTGCTGATGCTAACATTTCTAATACAATATTGAATAGTAGTGGTGATAATGGGCCCCCTTGTTTGACCCCTAATCTTATTGGGAATACCTCTAGCCTCTCCCCATTGAATATAATGCTTGTTGATGGTTTCAGATAGATACTGCTAATTATTTTAAGGAACAGCCCATTTATTCTTACACTCTCTAGTGTTTTTAATAGGAATGGATGCTGTATTTTGTCAGAAGCTTTTTCAGCATCTATTGATATGATTTCTGATAGGTTTGTTATTGATATAATTGAGTATACTAACAGTTTTCCTAATATTGAACCAACCCTGCATTCCTGGAATAAATCCTACTTAATCATAATGTATTATCCTAGTGATGACTTGTTGTAGTCATTTTGCTAAGATTTTATTTAGGATTTTTGCATCTATATTCATCAGGGAAGTAGGTCTATAATTTTCTTTCTCTGTTTTAACTCTTCCTGGTTTAGGTAACAGTACCATATTGGTTTCATAGAAAGAGTTAGGCAGAGTTCCATCTTTCCCTATTTTTCCAAAGAGTTTATACAGGATTGGAACCAATTGTTCCTTACATGTTTGTTTGGTAGAATTCACTTGTGAATCCATCAGGCCCTGGAGATTTTTTTTTAGGGAGTTCAATAATGGCTTGTTGAATTTCTTTTTCTGAGATAGGGTTGTTTAGGTATTTAATCTCTTCTTCATTTAACCCGGGCAACTTGTATTTTTGTAAATATTCATCCATTTCACTTAGATTATCAAATTTATTGGCATAGAGTTGGGCAAAATAATTTTGAATTATTACTTTAATTTCCTCCTCATTGGTGGTGAGTTCACCTTTTTCATTTATAATACTAGCAATTTGGTTTTCTTCTTTCTTTTTTTAATCAAATTGACCAGAGGTTTATCAGTTTTATTGGTTTTTTCATAATATCAACTTTTTGGTTTTATTTATTAATTCAATAGTTTTTTTGCTTTAGATTTTATTAATTTCTCCTTTAATTTTTAAAATTTCTAATTTGGTATTTGATTGGGGATTTTTGATTTGTTCTTTCTCTAATTTTTTTAGTTACATGTTTAGTTCATTGATTTCCTCTTTCTCCAATTTATTCATATAAGCATTTAGAGCTGTAATATATCCCCCTGGGAGTTGCTTTGAATGAATCCCATAGGTTTTGGTATGTTGTTTCATTATTATCATTATCTAGGATAAAATGGTTAATTCTTTCTATAATTTGTTTTTTGGCCCACTCATTTTTTAAAATGAGGTTATTCAGTTTCCAATTTTCTCTGGGTCTATATCTCCTTGGCCCAGTATTGCATATGACTTTTATTGCATTGTGATCTGAGAAAGATGTATTCACTATTTCTGCCTTTCTGCAGTTGATCATTAGGTTTTTATGTCCTAGTACATGGTCAATTTTTGTATAAGTTCCATGTACTGCAGAGAAAAAGGTATATTCCTTTCTATCCCCATTCAGTTTGCTCCATAAGTCTATCATATCTAATTTTTTAACAATCTCTTTACCTCCCTAATTTCTTTCTTGTTTGTTTTATGATTTTATTTATCTAGATCTGAGGTCTTCTACTAGTAGAGTTTTGCTGTCTATGTCTTCCTGTGATTCTTTCAGCTTCTCCTCTAAGAATTTGGGTGCTGTCCCACTGGGTGCATATACATTCAATATTGAAATGACTTATTGTCTATGGTACCTTTTAGGAGGATAAAGTTTCCTTCCTTATCTCTTTTAACGCTATTTTTGCTGCTGCTTTGTCTGAGATAAGGATTGCTACCCCTGCTTTTTTTACTTCAGCTGAAGCAAAATATATTTTGCTCCAACCTTTTACCTTTACTCTATATGTATCTCTCTGCTTCAAATGAGTTTCTTGTAAACAGCATATTGTAGGATTCTGGTTTTTAATCCACTCTTCTATTTGCTTATGTTTTAAGGGAGAGTTCATCCCATTCACATTCAAGGTTATGATTAAGAATTCTTTATTGCCCTCTGTGCTATCTTCCCTCTGTTTGTATTTTTCCCCCTTTCCCACCCTTTATCCATATTCCCCAGTATTTTGTTTTTGACTACCACCCCCTTCAGTATGTTTGCCCTCCTATTTCACACCCTCCCCTTTCTTTCCCCTTTCCCCTTTTCCCTTCCCTTCCTTTTGTTATTTCCCCTTATTTCCCCCACTCTCCTTCCCTTTCTCTGTCCCACCCTCCCCTTTTCCCCTTGTAATACTTGAAAGGTTAGATGTTTTATTAGTTAACTGAGAGCGTGTAGGTTGACTTTAAGAAAAGTCTGATGGAAGAAGATTCAGGTGTTTCTCCTCTGCTCCCTTCTTCCCCCTATTACCATAGGTTTTTTTGTACCTCTTAGTGTAATGAGATTTGTCCCATTCAGTCCCCTCCCTCCTCCCATCTCCTTCCTGTCCCCCTTTTTAGAGAGGTAGTGTATTTTTTTAGATCATTCTATCTAGGTCATAGAAAATTCTGAGTGTCCCTTCTAGTTCAGTATATTCTATTGGATAGCGTCACAATTCCTGAGAGTTATTAGAGTCTTTCTCCCAAGTGGGGTTAAAGCCAGTTACATTCCATTAGATAGCAGTTTCATGGATGTCCATCATTTCTGGCTAGGTGTATTCTCCCTGTTAGAGTTACATTTCTCAGGATTTATGAGAGTCTCTTCTTCCCCCCCCCCCCCCCCCATGCTGGAGTATAGCCAGTTTCAACTTACTGGATTGCATTTTTTCCTTTTACCGTCCCTCCCTTTTTTTTTTTTTTTTTTTTTTTTTACCTTTTCATGTGTCTCTTGAACCTCCTGTTTGATGTCCAAATTTTCTTTTTAGCTCTGGTCTTTTCATTAGAAATTTTTGGAACTCTTCCATTTCGTTAAATGTCCATCTTTTTCCCTGGAAGAGAAGGCTCAGCTTTGCAGGAAAGTAGATTCTTGGCTGCATTCCAAGCTCCCATGCTCTTTGAAATATCTTGTTCCAGGCCCTTCAATCCCTTAAAGTTGATGCAGCCAGGTCCTGCGTGATCCTTACTGTGGCTCCTTGATATTTAAATTGCTTCTTTCTGGCTGCTTGCAGGATTTTCTCTTTTAACTGATAGTTCTGCAGTTTGGCCACAACACTCCTTGGTGTTTTCATTTTAGGATCTTTTTCTGGTGGGGATCGATGTACTCTTTCAGTAACTACTTTGCCCTCCGATTCCATGATATCAGGGCAGTTTTCCATCACTAGATCCTGTAATATTAAGTCCAGGCTTTTTTTCTCTTCAATGTTTTCAGGAAGTCCTATAATTTTCAGGTTGCCCCTCCTCGATCTATTCTCGAGGTCAGTAGTTTTGTTGATGAGGTATTTTACATTTGCTTCTATTTTTTCTATTTTTTGATTTTGTTTAACTGACTCTTGCTGTCTCATGGAGTCATTAGTTTCTGTAGACTCCGTTCTTTTTTTGGGGGAGGAGTTTTCTTCATTAACTTTTTGCAACTCCTTTTCCAATCGGTCAATTCTACTTTTGAAAGAGCTTTCCATTTGACCATTTGAGGTTTTGAGAGAATTAATTTCTTTTTGCATTTGCTCATTTGAGGATCTGAGAGATTTGTTCTCCTTTTGTGTTTGTCCAATTGTACTTTCTAAGGTTTTGTTTTCTTGTTGCAAGGTATTAATTGTCTCTCCCAAATTTTTAAGCTCCTTCCTTATTTCTTCAAGGAAGTCTTTTTGTGCTGGAGACCAGATTGTATTCTCCTTAGAGGTCTCAGGTCTCTCTGAGTTGGGGTCTTTCCCTTCCAGGAATTTTTCTATGGATCCACCTTTCCGCTGACCCTTCTTCATTATGCTAAGACCTGGGGGGGGGGGGGGGGGGGGCTGGTTCACCTGGGCTTGGGATCGCTAAAGGCTTTACTGAGTGCAGTTTCCCTGGCTGGCTAGTAGGAGGAGCTGGTTGCCCTCTCTGGGGTGTCTGTGACCTTGGTTGGGAGGCCTTCTCCCCTTGCCCGAAGGCAGGAGTTGGAACTATTGAATTCTTTTGCCTTCAATCACTGGTGGGCTTTACCCTGGCCTGAGGTGATTCCTCAGCTGGGCTGGTTCTTCTGCTCACACACCTGGGCCTGAGGCAGAAGTAGTTTGCCTTTGTTTGGGAGGAGGCCTTAGTGCAATGGAGGTGTGGACTCAGAGTTTTTCAGACCCGAGGAGCCCAGGGATGGTGTCCGCAGCTGTCCTGCACCAGACCTCTCCCCGCAGCCCCTTCCCCAAGTTCCAGGGGGACAGCACCAACACCAGAGCCTCTGCTTCCCCGCGGACCCAAGCCCCTTTCGTCCAGCCCCACCACTGATCCAGCAGGTCCAGCTCTCGGGCCCTCAGACTCCCGGTCCCAATTCAGCTGTTAATCTGGCTGACCAGTGAATTCTCTGGATTTCTATTTTACCCACAGCTTCTAGGATCTCAGGACAATTTTGCTGTATTATTTCTTGAAAAATGAAGTCTAGGCTTTTCTCCTGGTTGTGGCTTTCAGATAGCCCAATAATTTTAAAATTATTTCTCCTGGATCTGTTTTCAAGGTTGGTTGTTTTTCAAATGAGATATTTCATATTTTCTTCTACTTTTTGGCTTTTTTTTTGTTGGAGTTTTATTTCTTCCTGCTTTCTTGCAAAGTCATCAGCTTCCTTTAGTTCCATTTTGTATTTGGAGTTATTTTCTTCAGAGAGCTTTTTTATCTCCTTTTCCAGATGGCCAATTCTTCTTTTTTAAGGCATTCTTCTCCTCATTTGCCTTTTGTTTTTCTTTTTCCATTGGGCCTAAACTGGTTTTTAACATATTATTTTCTTCAGTATTTTTTGTATATCTTTCACCAAGCTTTTGATTTGGTTTTCATGATTTTTCTGCATCGTTCTCATTTCTCCTCCCAATTTTTCTCCACCTTCCTTAATTGTTCTTTTCTTTTCTTTTCTTTTTTATGTTTTTGCAAGGCAAATAGGGTTAAAGTGGCTTGCTCAAGGCCACACAGTTAGGTAATTATTAAATGTCTGGGGCCGAATTTGAACTCAGGTCCTCCTGATTCCAGGGCTGGTGCTCTATCCACTGTGCCACCTAGCTGCCCCTCCTTAATTGCTTTTTAAAGTCTTTTTTGAGCTCATCCATAGTCTGAGCCCATTTTCTATTTCTTTTGGAGGTTTTTGGAAGGTTTTTAGAAGCTTTGATTTTGTCGTCATCCGAGTATGTGTTTTGATCTTCCATGGGACTAAAGTATAATTCTCTGTGGTCAGATTCTTCTTTTTCAGTTGTTTACTCGTTTCCTCAGCCCAAGACTAATTTACAGCACTTCCAAGACTTTGGGGCTGTTTTTTGCGGGGAGGGACATCCCACTGGACCTTTATTCCTCCAAGGTCTTATGCTCTCTAACCTGTGCTTTGATATGTAGATACCCCCCCCACACACTTCCCTCTGCCCTGGGGCTATAAGGAGGGATCCTGCTATTTTAGTATGGAAGCCCAAACTGCATCCTGAAGCTGAGTATAGGCAAACAGCAGAGTCCTACCCCTGGGAGAGCAGAGAAATCTCTGCAGACTTCCCTTCCCGTCTCTGGGCCTGCAGGCTGCTTTCTCCAGATCCTCCCTGCAGGTTCTGCAGGTCAGTGCTGCTCACTCCACACTCATTCTGGTACAGCAGAGTTCTCTCCCCGCCCCTTCAAACTGTTGCTGGTGATCTCTGGGCTGCGCCGAGACTTTTTTTTTTCCAACCCCTGGGTCCTGGTGAAACAGATTTTTCCCTTGGAAATTCTAAGTTATCTTGGACTGGGAAAATATATCACTCAAGTCTTTCTGTGGGTTCTGACCCTCTAAATTTTGACTAGAGTCATCCTTTGTTTTTTGGGGGTTTGGGGGATCAGAGTTCTCAGGAAATGCTGCCTTCACGCCACCATCTTCGCATTCCCTACTTTGTAAGTGGCATTCAGACACTAATTAGGGACCTGGTACTAAGTGCACTAGGGTAGATTCAGAGTTTGAGGCAACATTACTAGAACTGCTTATGAGTATTGGGAGGCTTGCCTGTAAAATGCCTTCCAAGCAGGATTAGAACTGAATGAAGTGCAAATTTGCCAGGTATTTTTTGGCAAGATAATGGTGCTAAGTAACTTGCCCAAGGTTGCACAGCTAGGTAATTATTAAGTGTCTGAGGTTGAATTTAAACTCAGGTTCTTCTGACTCCAGAACCAGTGCTCTATCTATCCACTGTGCCACCTAGCTACCCTAAATTTAACAGTCTTAAGCATCTTTTTAACCTGACCTTGGGTTTATTAAATTAAAGACCATAAAATCTAGAGCTATAAAAGACCCTAGATATCATTTGGTCCAGCTCTGTCTTTTGAGGAAAATGATTCAAAGAGGGGAATGACTTGGCTAATGACAAGCAGGTACTAAGTAGCAGAACTGGAATTTAAACCCACATACCCGACTCCAATTCCTGTGTCCTTTACACTTCACTATAGTGCTGTTATCCTGGTGCAGATTTTGTCCCTGCCAAGGCAAGGGGATTTGGGAGAATCTGAGTACCCTTGAAGCCATGCTTGGAGTAGTGGCCAAAAAAAGGCAAAAGGTCTCCCACCCCATCATCTCTGTGTTAGAGACCATTAGATATTAGTATAGGACAAATTCATAGAGTTTGGTTTAGGGTTCTGGGTCAAAGGCTATTCTTGCTTTGTGGGGGAGAGAATATTTCTTGGCATAATATAATACTTCATTGTATAAATTGGGGTAGAGAAAGACAGTGCCTCTAATATGATGTTTTATGTTAGTCAGAATTTGTCTAATGGAACATTAAGGGAATTGGTTTCTATTGAGTAAGTTCATCCCCATGTTAAAAGCTATGGGGGGTAGGGTGAGTGGTGGGTTGTGGAAAGGAAGGGTCTGTTACTATGAAAGAAAATGTTTGTTTTTAGTGTGAGAATCATGACTGATTTATCTAGGGATTCTACTCAGAACTACAGTCATGACAGTCTTCTGCTATAACTAGATTTCTGTAATCCAATATGGAAATTTTGCCATAATGCTCCCTATCCTTCATACTGCTTACAGACTGATCTTTCTTTTATACAATATTCAAAAATCTTCATTGGGTCCCTAGGGCCTTTTGAGTAAAGTTCAGAATTTTTGACCTGTCATTCAAGGCTTTCCAAAATCTAACACCTATTTTTTCAATTTTTTTTTTCCATTACACTACTTCACACATTCTGTGCTACATTCAAACATTGTTTTCTGAACCAACCTTGCTTCTTTGTCTTTGTATCTCATTCAGTGCTTGAAATTTGGCTTAGGTAAACTTTGCATCTGCCCCTGTGCTTTAGCACTTAGTACTTGGCCCCTAATCAGTGATTGAATGCCTATTTACAAAGTGGGGCATGCATTAGATGCAGTATATTGGAAGCCTGTGGGTGTCAGGCAATGTGACAACTCCTTTCCCCCTCCTCAGAGGAAACTACTTTGTTCCTTTATCTTGCATTGCCTAGGTTCTTCATAAGGCAGAGGGATAGGGAAGAAGCAGGAAAGAAATGAGTTTGATTAGATTAGCTGTATAAGGGTTATGGTTCTAACAAGCAAATATTTGATTCAATTCGGTCAAACATTGGACCAAGGAAAGTAGAGGGAAAGAAGATGGGAGAGGAGTTTATTGGAAGTTAAAATGTTTAAGTGATTTTATATATAAGTATTTTGGAAGAATTTTTTTTAAAGAAGGATTTTATTTATTTGAGTTTTACAATTTTTCCCCAATTCTTGCTTCCCTCCCCCACACCCCCACAGAAGGCATTCTGTTAGAGTTTACATTGGTTCCATGCTATACATTGATCTCAGTTGAATGTGATGAGAGTGAAATCATATCCTTAAGGAAGAAAAATAAAGTATAAAATTACATTATAATATAATGCTTTTCCCCCCTAATTTGACAGTAATAGTCTTTGGTCTTTGTTCAAAGTCCATAATTCTTTTTCTGGATACCAATGGTATTCTTTTTGGAAGAAATTTTGAGGGATAGGCATAAAAACCAAATAACAATAATTGAATCCCTACTAAGGCAGAACGCCACATTATCATACTGTGGGGAGCTCTTCTTGGAGCTTTCAGCATAGTTGGGGACATAAGACATAAGCACATAGAGATATCTAATAATATAAGTGCTTGAGACTTGATGGTAGAACTGGGAGATGAAAGAAAAGGATAAAGAATTGCCTTTCCAGATTTGTGGGGTAGGCTTTAGATAGGGGAGAAATGGGAAGAGAACCTCCCAGACTAGGGAATGTTTCATACAAAACCACTAGGGGATGGAGTAGATGAGTAGGACATGTTGGGGAGCCTTGAGTAAACCTGACTTGTTCACAAAAGAAAATGGGGGGGGGGATCAGAAAGCTCTATTAAAGGCCAGATTGTAGAGGATCTTGAGTGCCAGACCATAGAATCTTTTTAGATTTTTGTCTTCTATGTGTACATCTGGGATCCTGGACTTGTAGTCAGAAAGACCTGAGTTCAAATCCTGCATCAGACTTATTTAGCTGGATGACCCTGGGCAAATCATTTAACTTTCTCTTCAGTTTCATTAACTGTAAAATGGGAATAATAATAATAGAACCCCCCCCCTTGGGGTTATTGTGAAGATCACATGAAATGAAGCATCTTGCAAACTTTAACCTCTCTTTAAATGCAAAATATTATTATTAGTAATGATAATAAATAAAGAATGGGAGATTTTTGCAGGAAAATCTAATTTCAAACCTCAGTATTCCAACTCTGATATTTTATATTCTAGTTTGAGCTAGAGAAGTAAAATAGGAGAACTTGTGCTTGGACACCTGAATTGGCTTAGTAAAAAGTTTGAGATAAAAGGGAGAATTGGAGCTTGAGGAATTTGAAAAGGACTTACTTCTCTCTCCATGTTAGAATATGTGCACTTTGAGGGTGATTCTTTGTATTAAGAAATATAAGGAGCCCTAGTACAAAAGTGGGCATATAAAACCACTGAATGTTAAAGCTAGAAGGGACCTTTAAGATCCTCCCCGTCTCTCATTTTACAGGGAAGGAAACTGAGACTCAGTGAAGTGAAATGACTTAAATCAGATCTAGTTAGTGCTATAACTAGGGGAGTCAGAATATCCTTGCTTACTATTGCTGCTGTTGCCACACTCAACATTCAGCAAATCTCTCTTTCTTTGAAATTCTCTCTAGTCAAGTTTATTAACCTGTGTAGGTCTGGTGGCACTTAGCTTCCAGCTCCCCATCATTCTCTCCAATCCAACTCCTCCCCTCTTACCAGGGTATGTGAGAACACCTACTGATGCTCCCCCAAACACTGTAACCTCTCAACTCCTTTTCCCTTACTCAGTAAACTCTGGCAACTTTCTTCCAAGATCAAATTTCAAGCCCTGTATTTGGCACTCACACTTTCCTGTCACTTTTAGCCCTCTCGCACATTTCTGACCTTCACACTGTGGCTCAGCCAGTCTCCCCTTGCTCTTTCTCACACATGAGACTTGCTCACCTCCCATCTCAGTCTGCTGCCTCCTGTCAACCATGTTTAGGATGCGCTGATCTGACTCCCAGTTCTTGGAATTGCCTGGTTCTTTCCATTCAACTGAAGGCCTACCTGCACTTGGGTCTTCCTAGTTTTCCACCCCAGACCCCAAAGGTTAGCTGGTAGCTGGTTTCTGTGTGTTTTGCATAAGCTTGTATTGGTGCATGTCTTCTCCCCTGTTGAATTATAAGCTCCTTGAGGGCAGGGAATGGTTTGGGGTTGTTGGTGCTTGGTGTATAATTGTGTTTCATAAAGGTTTGTTGATTGATTTTCTTCTCCAGCTAGTACCCTTTCCTCTGTAGTACTGCTGCCTGCTGTAGAAATGTTACGAAAATGTCTATTGATTAAAAGAATAAATGAATAGATCACTCACCCTGTGGCAGAGATAAAAGGAGAACGTCAGCAAGACCCAAATGATTCTTCCTTCTGAGAGAAATGATCCTAACCTTTTTTCCTCTGTTCTCTCATTTGTCCAGTTTATCTCAACTAGTTTTCCTATTTTGATCCCACTTTCCATCCCCTCCTTTTTTATTTCCTCTCAGTCCCCAGTATATGAATGCTATGTGTGTCCAAGTCTTTGGGTCACTTTTCTCAGCCCAACCTGGTGTATCTCACTGGGCTGGGACCAGAAAAAAGTGTGGGTAGGAGAAAGCAATTTTCCTACTTTTGTCGAACTGCTGAAAGTATAGGTGTTCTCTTCTGAGGGCTGTATTGGTGTTGGCTTGTGCTATATCTTTTGGAGTTTTCCCTTCACTAGACACATCTAGTGTCCTCCAGGGCTCTAGGGAAGGTCATTTGCTTCCAGGATTGGGTTTTGGCTCCCTTCTTCCTCTGATGCATCCTCTTCATCTCTGGATCTAACTCCTAGCTTCTTCAGGAGCAAGGAGGGCTCTGTTGTATTCTGTTCTTAAGTCCTATTTCCTTCTGGGAAAGGAACTTTGATAACACAGAGGATGTACAGAGGAGGTGGTCATTCTGGGAAGCATTTGGTTTTTCATTTCCTGTCCTCTTGACATGCCATAAAGGTAGTGACTCACTCTCTCTCTCTCTCTCTCTCTCTCTCTCTCTCTCTCTCTTTCTCCAGGTCAGACTTCTTAGTACTAGGATTCCAATTTTCCTGTACTCCTAGGACTCAGAATCAAGGAACTTGGAACCATTGTCATATGGAGAGCAAACCTCAGGATAATAATGGGGTATGTGGCAAGAGAAGATGAGTCCTCATCCACTGTGGTTCTCTTTTTCCTCCCAATTTTGAGAACCCAGAAGTCCTGGCTTGTTTTTCTCCCAAAGCATTGAGTTATGACTCTACCTGTGATCTCTTTGCCATAATTTTGTATTTATTTCCTTTTGTTAGGCCAACATGTGGCCAAAAGGCTTTGGGGTGAAGCTGGAAACCATCACCCCATTTCTGGGGAAGTATCGTCCTTTTGTGGGTCGCTGCTGCCAGACCTGTACACCTAAAAGCTGGGTAAGAGGTCCATGGGCAAAGGATCCTTTGGAAAAGGGCTAAGATAGAAACTGGAAACATAACAAGATGTGAGAGATTGGAACAATCAGTTGTTTTAGGAAATGGAGGGCCTTGATGTTTGTTCATGTTGACATTCCTACCTTTAACCTTTCATGCAGCTGACTCCATGTAAATGTTCTGTGACAAAGGGGACTGGTTGGGAGTTGGGGGGCAAGAGGAGCAGAGTGGAGGTTATAAAATCAGGCCTTCATGTTGACAGCCAAAAACCAAGATGAAAGGAAGGAACCAAGCATAACATTAAAGGCCTCTTCCATCCCAAAGACTGTTAAGCACTTTATAAATATTATCTCTTTTGATCATTACAACAGTCTTGGGAGATAGGTGATATTGTTATCACTATTTTATAGTTGAGGAAATTGAGGCAGGCAGAGGTTAAGTGACCTACCCAGGATCATACAACTAGTAAGAGTCTAAGGCTGGATTCAAACCCATCTTCTGACTCCAGACTCAGCCCTGGACTTATTGTACCACCTTGCTGCCTCAAGGCAAGATGAAAGTGTAGTGTTTCATAGTCATGACCAACCTGAGCTAGATCTCTGTAGTATTCTATCAATGGCAGGCATACACACAGAGGCACAGCTACCTGTTCCCAGACATGTAGCATGTCAGAGCTCTCTGGGGCAATGAGATGAGATGGGTCTTTGGGAATGGCAGAGGGCTTTTCTTTAGGGGCTGGGACATGGTCTACCACCTAGAGGACTTACTGTCTCACATCCTACCCCATTTTGGTGTGTCCCTAGGAGTCCCTTTTCCACAAAAACATTGCTGCCTTGGGCTTTCACAATGTGATCCTGGTGACTGAAGAGAATACCAGGTAATGTCAAGGGTTCAAGGAGGACATAGCCTCACAAGGGTTCAAACAAACAATACCCTGGATTGGGAAGGGTAGATTGTCTCCCTGCCTGAGCTTCTCATTCAGCCAGTCAACAAGCACGTGTTTGTTTGCTGCTGTGTGCTAAGCAATGTGGTAAGCTCTGGAAATACAAATACAAAAATCAGTGTATGGATATGGACAATCACAAAAGAAATAGGCTATGATTTTGGAGGGTAGGCACTAATAAAAGGTGGCATCTGAGCTGAATTAGGGAATTAAGGCTTCTGAAAGGTGGAGGGGAGCAGGGAAAGCATTGCAGGCATGGGGGACAGCTTCCTTATGCTCAGACATGCAATGGGAGAGGAAATGAACAGGAAGTGCATCAAAGAGAATCAAAATGGAAAAATCGGTGTGAACCAGATGGGGAAGATCATTAAATTACAAATGGAGGAGCATATATATATATATATATATATATGTATTATGTATATACATGTATAAATATATATCCTAAAAGCAATAGGGAGCTACTGAAGCTTCTTGAACACTTGGGGGATATAGTCAGAACTGAGTTTTAGGAATAGCAATGTTGAGACTTCACATGAATAATCAATATCATATTGCTTCCCTTCTCCAGAGACAAAAAATTTGGAAATCAAAATTTTAAAAATGCTAGAAATTTTTACATATAATTGAAAAATATTTATTGAAATAAATAGAAACACATTTAAAAACTTTTTTTAAAAAAACATTAACAATAGACTGGAGGAGAGATGAGATTCAGAAGACAAATTAGGAGGCTAGTTATCTAGTTATCTAAGTAGAGAAAAGAAGATGGATTTGAGAGAGATCAAAGAGGTAGAAAACAGGTGAAGAGAAGTGTCAAGGCTGACTCCAAGGAGGCAAACTTAAGAGGCTGAAAAGGAAAGTGGGATCCCCAACAAGAAATGGGAGGAAAAGATGGTTTGGTCTGAGCTACCTCTGTGAGTGGGGACATTCAGACAATAACTATAGGAGTAATCTGTTAGAGCTTTTGTCACATTTTGAAGTCTTGTGAAAGCCTCAGAGGTCCCAGGACAAGATCCCTGTGCAGGTGGTAGGACATGGGGTGACAACAAGGAAATTCAGATCAGACACAAGATGAGACCCATGATAATACAGTGCCAGGAAGACAGAGGGAGGGAAGACCAATCCTCATGGTCAGAAGCTGCAGAGAAGTCCATATGGGTGAAGACTGAGAAAATGCTGTGGGATGTAGCCATAACCAATAATCAAGTATGGGGATTGAAGCCAAAATATTTGCATTTCCTTTATCACAGGGTGGTGATGAGAACAATCTCTTGTAAACTGCAAGGGGTTAAGATGAGGAAGTGGAAGCAATGAATATATAGACATGGGCCTAGTGGGGAGGGAGAGAATGGTTAGCTTGAGAGCTGGGCTTCTTCATCCCTCAGAGATAGGGAGCTGCCCTACCCCACAACTCTGTGGGAAGCAGCACAAGACCTTGTCTTTGATAAAGTGGTGGTTCATCTCCACTCAGAGAGGAGGCAGCCTGCTCTAAATCTTCCCAGGATCAAATGGAGGGGTGTCTGATCTTCTGTAATCTCCTCCAGTCTCCTCCTACCCTAATGCGGAGCTTGTGGGTGTCTTCCTCCAGGTACCGGGGGTGGTTGGTGCGAAGACTGTGCTACTTCCTCTGTGCAATGGATTGGAAGATCACACCCATCCCAGATGCCTGGGAGAAAGTTTTGGGCAGCAAGTGGTGAGGATGGTTCTGGACCCTGGGGTGGGCTTCCATGGGGAACATTTTTGAACAATGATTTCTTACACTTTTGTCTTGATGGTCACTTAGTTCTCTTCCCCTTCTGTCCTAACCCTGGTGTCATCCTTATTTACAAAAATGGAAGAAACTGAGGCACCAATTTAACTAAGTGTTAAAAGTGCTTTGAGATCTCCTTCCACCATGCATTTGTGCTCATCTAAGGAAAAGGGTTTCTTTCCCACAATACTCACACTCAGCTCTTCCTAGGATACAGGAAATCCTCTCTGGGAGGACCCCTGGGGGTGCTGGTGAAGGCCCCAAGCCCAGCACTTTGAGGAGAGATGTGCAGCATATGTTGGGCCAGTTCCAGGCCTCAGTCTACCCCTCTATGCTCAGGTAAAACTCCTGCCCTGATTGAGCAAAGAGCCTAGGGAGCTGTGAGAATAAGCTGCTGGAGTGTGTGTTTTGAGCCCCCTGCTCAGAACCAAACCAAACCAAACTTCTTCTCTAGTGAGGGAAAAATAATGGGAGTAGAAGGTTTATCTCAATATTATGTGCCTTGGGAGTATGGCTTCTTGGGTTCTTCTCTTAGCTCTGCTGCTGTCTGCTGGGAAATTGGGAGGTGGGGGTGTGGGGAGAGGGGGTGGGCATCCCGAACCTCAGTCCAAGCTCTTACTCTGCTGTTTGCTAGCTCTGGGCCTGTGGGAAAAGCCCTTTGCCTCTCAGAGCCTCAGTTTCCTCATCTGTCAAATACAGATTAAAAATATTTGCATTTCCTTTGTCACAGGGTGGTGATGAGAACAATCTCTTGTAAACTGTAAGAAGTCTTATATAAGTGTGAGCTGGGATTATTCTGCTAGAGCAGGAGCTGGCAACTTATAGTACTGCTGGTGCTAGCCCCCTTCCTTCCCACCATTGCTCGCTGAGATGCAGAAGCCTCTTTGAGATGCAGAAGCTCTAAGCCTGTGGATGTTGTGCCCCTTACTCCACAGAGTCATCCTGTTATCCCTACTTCATGACTTTAGAGGCAGTGGAGAGGCTGAAAATTAGGGGTCCCTCCTTCCTGCCATATATCATAAGAAAGAAGTTATTAGTGTGTTTGAGAGAGCATTTGGACTTCTGTGATAGCTTTTAATGTCTTGTTGCCGTGTCCCCTCTGTTAAGTGGAGGAGAGGGGCAGGGTTGTGAGAGCATCCAAGTTTTTTGGGTTGCTGGTCTTCAGGAGGCCTTCCATTGTGAGCCTTGTTCCTCCATCACCATCTGATCTTTCTTCATATTTTGGCTCCTGGTCCCCTAATGTCTTCTTCCTCCCACCAGGATATTCAACTGGCTTCTTCTCAAGTTCTTAAATTGCATCTTCCTGAATGTGCAACTTCACCAGGGTCAGCTGGCTATGGTCCGTCAGGCTGCACAGTCAGTAAGTGTTCTTGTTGGGACTTTCTACCCTTATTCCTAAGCTTTCCCTGGAAACTTGCAGCTCATATCACTTTCCCCTTGCCATCAACTCATGTGGACCCTTATTCTTGTCTGCATTTTGTTGGGGGACTGGTAAGTGAATCTTTTTTCTCTTCTAATAAAGACCATTTTTGTGTAGAAATTTGGAACACTCTGCTTTAGGGAGACCTCCTGGCCTGCTACTTCCTTCTGCTCAGAGGTTACTAGGTTCCTCCTTCTAAGTTTATTGTGGGTGGGTGAAGGAAAATGAATTGGCTATTTTCCTTACTCCTATAAATATCCCCCTTTCTCTCTTACAGAAGGATACACCGCTCATCTTTCTCTCCACCCACAAGTCATGTTTAGATGGGCTCCTACTGCCTTTCCTGTTACTCTCCCAGGGTCTTGGGATTCTGCGAGTGGCCTGGGAACCCCAGTCTTACTCCCCGGCCTTCAGGTGAATACCCTGCTCTCTCCCCTTTTCCCTCATGGATGAGAGAACATGCAGGGGAAGTCTGTGGTCATACAACACTGGGATAAACTAAGGAAAATATTTTGGGGGCTGGAGAGGGGAGTTTGAATCCAAAGATTTCTTAGAAACTTCCCTGTAGGCATTTTAGTGTCTTGAGTAATTTTCTGAATATTTAGTAAATCAGTTAGTATAATGTCACAGGATCTGAGCTTCTGACTGGGGTTAGATGTCGCAATATAAGAACAAAACACTTCTTTTTTACATATGGATTTGTGCCTTATTGCTTGTGAGATGTTCTAAACTGAAGGAAGAAAGGAAGGAAAGAAGGAAGAAGAAACTACCCTGTAGAAAGTTATTTGCTGTTGATTCCTTCTGACCCCTACCACCCATTTCTACTCTTTTTACATATCACCCTGCAGAAGCTAGGCATAAAAATGTTTCCTTTCCTCCATGTACAGAAGCTGGGCTAGTTGGGGCTTAGCTGGGCTTCAGCTCAGATCATGGTCTGTAGAATTTAGGCTACAAGGGTCTGACATGTTATTTTGGGCCCTGAGGACCTGGAGGAAAGGAGATGTAGCTAGGAAGTTGGGTCTGTGCTGAGGGAGACTCACAGTGGGCCCTCCAGAGCAGACATGAGGCACCTCCTTCTGCCCTTGGAGGTCAGGACTGTTTGCCTGCACTGCTTCTCTCTTTGTCCCTAGGGCTTTGCTGAGACATCTTGGAGGCCTTTTCATGCCCCCTGAGGCTCACCTCTTCCTGGACAGCTCCAAGGGGATGCTCTCCAGGGCTGTGATCTATGCTGTAAGTGCTCATTAGTGGCTCACCTGGAGGTGGGGGTGGCTGAATGTCAAGAGCTAAGTGCTCATTGGCTCCTCTCTCTTCCCCTACCCCAAACTCTGCAGGCTGTAGAGCATCTCCTGGCCAGCAAGCAGCCCCTGCTTATTTTCTTGGAAGACTGCCCTGGGGCTGTGGGACCTCGCCTGTCTTCCCACGGGCAGGCCTGGCTGGGACTGGTACTCCAAGCATTCCGAGAAGGCGCCATCCCTGATGCAGCCCTAGTGCCCGTGGGCATTGGCTATGATCTGGCACCTGATGTGCAGCATACTGGACCTCGGGTGAGAACCCCCCTGTTGGGATTTCTGACTCTTTCTCTCCCTAACCTGACCACCCTTTGAGTCCCTTAGGAGTAGAGATGGGACAACTTCAAGTCCAGGGCTACCCTCTGACTGGGAAGAACAGAGATGAACAGATATGCCCTGCTATCACATCCATGGTGGAGATGTTGGGGTGATGGTGAGAGGGTCTTCCATTAATCTCAGAGAAGCGAAGGGTGCTCAAGGCCCTCTGTTTCCTATTGTAGTAGTACCTGTCTTCCCTTTGTGGGACCCCTAGACAGGGATAATGCTTACTTGGCCTACTTTTGCCTCCCTATATAGGCCTCATCTTCTCCCCTGGGACTATGGTGGGGGGCTCTGGCTATATTTCGAAGCTTGAGAGGTCGTCGGGGCTGTGTCCGAATAGACTTTGCCCAGCCCTTCTCTCTGCAGGTATGGACTCTAGGGGAAGCTGAGAGACTTAGAGATCCTTTTTTTTTTTAATTGAAATTTTATTTTATTTTTCCAATTACATGCAGTGGTTGTTTTTCAACATTAATCCATTTGCAAATCTATGAGTTTTGCATTTTTCTACCACCCTCCCTTCCTTCCCTTTCTCCCCATGACAGCAAACAGTCTGGTAAAAGTTGTACATGTACAATCCTATTTAACATATTTCCATATAAGTCATGTTGTGAAAGAGGAATTAGAACTAAGGGGAAAGAAAAACATAAGAAAGGAAGGAAAAACATAAAAGAAGTTTTAAAAACATAAGCATGATATGATTTTGGACTCTGTGGTTTTTTTTCCCTCTGGATATGGATAGCATTATCCATAGCAGAGACCTAGAAAGTCAGAGCAATATCTGAGGACTGAACTGGGGCAGCTTTGGGGATTGAGGAGGGCCTTTATCAATCCTGAGACCTTTCACAGTGCATTGTCCATAGGACCCTGCATGCAACTCCTCTCATGAATGTGTGGGTTTTGAGGTTTTCTGGAGGTTCTGTTGCTTTCAAGTCACCTATGGGGAGGTTCTGGGTCAGTGGGTAGGAGGTAGAGTGGGAATCACCTGAATATCTGTCCTGGGCAGGAATACTCAGTCAATACTTGGAGTCGTGGGAAGAGCAGAGGACAATCTCTAGAGCAGCTACTATTGCAGACTGTGCTTGGACACTGGTAAGCAAGTTGTATATTGGTTTACTCTCGGGGAAGCCTAATACAGACATTGTCCTCCACAGCTCCTTTAGTGCTTTCCAATCATTCTTTAGCTTTTCTCTGAAGGTGTTTTGGGGGAGTGAAGGTAGCAAAGACTGGAAAGGGAACCCTAGGAGACCTGATTTCCATTGAATCTCCTTACAGTCTCCATTCTTGACCAAAGTTAGTGATTTTCAGTATTAGGTCCTGAGATTTACTTATGATTCAGACTTCTAAGGACTGGAAAGGTCCCAAATGTTATTTGTCCAGAGTTCATCCTTCTGTCTTTGGGCATGATGGCCTTCTACCATTGTAAAAAGAGAGGTGATCAAACTTCCTAACCTCTACTAGTGATATATTTCTATGTTTTGGGCTTAACCTGCCTATCCCAGTGTGTTCCCCACCTTCAAAACCCTACTTTGGCTCTATTGCAGGTCTGTTCTTCCTGATTGTGAGAAACAACAGGAGTGGACTCCAGTGTCTGGGTCCCTTATGGCCCTGGAGGAAGAGGACCAGCTTCTTGTGAGCAGGCTGAGCCGCCATGTTTTGAGTGGTAAGGGGGTCCCAGGGGATCCAGAACAAGGAAGAGACATGTCTAGTCTTCCTTGGGCCATTCTGGGATGACGCAGATATTGTGACTATTTGCTCTCTCCTCTCTCACTCATCCCTGGGCCTGCAGAGCAGAGAAATTAGAATCTCATTCAATAAAAAGACCATTGATAGTTCACAGTCTATTGGGAGAACACCATGCAAATAATTATGTACATGTGTATATATGTGTGGGGGTGTAAATGTATGTAAAAACATTTCTTGCTCAACATTGTTCTGAGTGCTACAGGGACTCCAAAGGGGTAGACGACATCTGTTCTTATCTAGCTGGGGGTTCAAGATGTCTGTTCATGAAACAAGAAACCACCCACTACTGCAATTCACCAAACTGACAGTTGTACAGGGCAGACCATATATATTGTCTGGGTGAAGTAAAGGGTGAGACCACTTGGGGCTGGAGCTATGGGGAAATGAACCTGAATAGAAGTGTGCCTACCCATGGAAGACCTCAATGAGCATGTCACTCATGGTGTTAATTGAGTTGAAAGATACAGGTAGCTCGAGCGCTCCTGACTTCAGGCCCAACCTTTGGCCACTGTGAGTTGGGAATACAGAAATTTCTTCTACCAAAACATCTTTTATGAGAGTTAGGGTCCCTTGGAAGTGGGCCAACAACATTTGTTTTCCAAGACTGGAGTGGGGATGGTCCTGTTGCAAAGTTTTGCTTGAGGTTGGGAACATACCTGCCAAGCTAAACTATCCCTGAGAAATGCATGAAGGGATGGGAAGTGTATGGGGGCACTCCCTCTTCTCCACTGTCCCTCTCAATATCTTCTGACCGCAGCCAGCATCGCCTGCTCTGCCGTGATGGCCACAGCAGTGATGGCATCTCTTCTGTTGCATCGACATCGAGAGGTAGAGGTTGCGCCAGGAAAGGGGATAATGCGATACACTGGGATGTTTGCCTCAGAGTGGTCCCCTTGCCATGGGTTTGGGGTGACATAGGGAGGGGGAATGTCACTTCTTCCTCAAGTGTCGGGACTCTTCCTGTAGGGAGCTTCTCTCCTGCCTCCCCTCCCACCCTTCACCTACAAGTGAATTCTTTCCCCCAGGGAGTATTCCTCTCCAGGCTTCTGGAAAACTTCTCCTGGCTAACTGAGGAGACCTTGCTTCGGGGCTTTGACGTGGGTTTCTCAGGGCAGCTGCAGGATCTGGTGATGCATGGGTTGTGCCTGCTTCACAATAGCCTTTCCTTGTGGCTTCTGCCCCAGGGGGATGTCCTGGTGCTGCCCAGGGCTGGCCCCACACTTGCTCAGCTGGCCTACCACAGCGCTGCCCTGTTGCCTGTCTTCCTTTGTGAGGCAGTGGGTGGTAAGTCATGGGGTACTGGGTTGGGAAAGAAGAGAGGTTACTATTAAGATGACTTTCCTATGAATCCTCCCAGGGCTCCCCTTCTGCCACCCTTTATTTGTAAGAATCTTTGTCCTTAATGCACTATTTTCTCACTAATATCTCTTTTTTTCCTCCTTTTCTCTCCTTCCTCTCCTGGCTAGCCTGTGCAGTCCGAGCCCTCCTGGCAGGCCGAGTGCCCCCGGAGGGCCCCTGGGAGCTGCAGGGGGTGGAGCTGCTGAGCCAGCGGGAGCTTCATCGCCAGACTCTGCTGCTGTTGCACCTGCTTCCCCAGGATCTGCTCCTGTTGCAGGTCAGGCTGGCCAGTTTCCTTGCCTCAGGCCCGGCCCAGAACTACAACTCTGGCCCCGATGGTAGCAACTTCTCTTTCTCTCTCTCTCTCTCATCAGCCCTGCCAGTCATCCTACTTTTACTGCCAGGAGGTCCTAGATAGACTTATTCAGTGTGGACTCCTAGTAGCTGAGGAGGTAAAGATTCAGATGGATTGATGGACTGAAGAAAGGAAGTCTGCCTCCAGAGGCCTAACTCCACCCTCTCCTTGCCCTGCTTGCCACTGATCTGGCTTCTCCCTTTCATTTACTGTGACTTTAGATTTAACTTCCTCCCCTAAGCCTGGGCCTGGGGAAAAGCCCCAGAAGTCTGCTCTCCCCATAGCAGATGTGAGCAGAGGAGGTGGCCCTGTCCTGGGGGCCTGCTGCACTGAGCGAACCCCCTGCATTCTTAGAAAGGATCTTTCCCACAAGGTCATACTGTTTGCTGGGATTTCTTTTTATTGTTTTAGAATTATTTCATGGACTTAACTTGTCTCCTCCCCCCTCCCCCACCCAATTAAGCCATTAGCATGTCAAGTGAATAAGTGAGCTGACAATGGGCTGGTGTGGGCACCCCTGAAGTTCGGGTGTCTACCAGGAGTTGGGGAGGGGATCTTTGTCCTGCCAGGTGGGCATTGGCAGAGGGAGGGGGTAACACATTACTTCCTGGCCCCCAGGCCCCAGGCACTCGGTTGACCTGTGATACAGGAAATTGGCGCTTCGGAGAGAAGATGCTTTGGCGGTCAATGGAAGACTTCAGTGACAGTGACAGTGACTATGAGGACAGCACTGATAGTCGCTGCTTCAAGGTATGGTGAGGCCCCAACAGAGGAGCAGTACTGGCCCCTACTTGGGTGTCATGGAGGACTCACCCCTTTCTCCCTCCCTCTAGCTCAGCCAGCAGCTGCGTTGTCCCGACTTCTTCCTCTTTCTCTGCCGCTTGCTCAGCCCCCTCCTCACCATCTTTGCCCGAGCTGCAGCCTTCCTCCATCACGGAAAACTACCTGATACAGGTCAAGCCCCACCTCCCCCAGTCTCCTCCAGCCCCTTACAGCTCCCCACTTCCATCCCCATGTCTTGCATCCCACATTTTTCCTTACCCTCCATTTGTTCCCTCCCCCCCCCCCCCAAGGCCAGAAGCCTGTTCTTGTCCTCAACAGTCCTATGATGCCCTCAGGTTGGGCAGGATCAGGAGTATCAGGGAAGGCTTTGGAGAAGCAGACTGGGGCTCAACTGGGCTCTAGGATAAGACCATTGTACCTGTGTCCAGGCCAGCCTTTTTTGGGGTGATATCAGAAGACCTGGCTTCTAGTCCTCGCTTTGCTTCTTGGTAGCAGTGGGAATTTGGCCAAGTGACTTGAATTCTCTGGTTATCAGTCAGTCAACAAGCATTTTGTTAAGTGATACCATCACTATCCCGAATTAGGGCACAAATATGGTCCCTGCCCTCCAGAAGCACATATTCCCATGGGGGAAATAGCTTGCAAACAACTAGATCCATGCAAGCAAGAGCCAGGGTTAATTGGAGTAATTACTGGAGCAAGGGCCTGCGGGGAGTGAAGAGCAGGAGGTAGCATCTGAGCAGTCAGTCTGGGGGTTGACTGGATGATCTCTTGAGCTCATGCTCCTCCTTGTGGGATTTGCTGCTCCTGCAATGGGCCTGGAAAAGGCACACCAATGGGGAATTCTCTCTAATGTCAACAGAGTCAGGGTACACCCAGCAACTTCACCAGTTCTTGCTGAAGAAGGCCCAAGAGGATGGTTCCTTTGGTGAGTTAGGAGCAATCGATTGTGTATTGCCCCTTTTTATCCCTTCAGTGTTTGGATTTCAAGGCTTAGTTTCCTGGGTGACTACTGTCACCTCTTGGCCACTGGAAGAATAGCATGAAGAGGGGGAGCCCTGCCCCTCCCTTCTGTCTTGCAGTCTTCCCAGAATCCTGAGGTTCCTACCCTTCTCCCACAGTGCCCACACCTTGGAACTCTATTGAGCAGCAGGCTAAGAGACCAGAGAAGAAGCTTCATGCTAAGGTTCAGCATAGTGGTTTCTAGGTGGTAGGGACCCAGAAGAGCATCTTTCCATCATCTGAGTGATCTTTTTTTCCTTCTAGAGAGTACTGACTTAAGCCAGGCTCATAGTGCTGTGATGACCTTCAAAGATTTGGGGGTGAGTGTCTTAACTTCCCTCCTCCTTCCACAGTAAGCCCATTAGGTTTAACCTCTTAAGAAAGTTTAATTTAACTCAAACTCCTATTTTTTTTTTCTTGCTGATGGCTGACAAAGACTGAATTTTATCCTAAGGCAAAACAGAATACAGTATAGGACTGATTGTGATGGGACCCCAGAAAGGATTGAAGGAGGGTTGGGAAAACTTCAGTACATCTCCCCTTGTCTACTTTGAACTACTGCTTAATCTTTCCCCCTTAAAGAGTTCATAGTAGGCTCCTTGGTTTTCCAAAAACCCCCTGGATCATTTTGTATTTGAACTATTCCTAGCCATGTTTCAAATATATCTTCCTGCTCCCAGGTGCTGAAGGAACAGCCTGGTTCCACGGGCTCCACCCTCAATTTGTCTCCAACCTTCACTATCCAAGAAAACCAGGAAAAACTAGAGAATTTCATCCGTCAGTTCATTTGTGGCTAGAAACCCCTGGTATTAGGAGGGACTGAAACATCCTGTCCTGTTCCAGCAAGAATCAGTTTCCAGTCCCAGAGCAATGAAGCTTAAGTTGAGGAGAGTGACAAATAGTTGAGATTCTAAGAGGTTAATGCAAATTTAATGGATCACAAATACAGATAATAGATTATAAAGATGTATTATCTTTATATCTCATATAATCTTACATAAAGATTTAAAATTTGGTTTGATTTGAGGTCCTCCTGTTGTATCTCCAACTCTCCCTGTCCAGACATACCCCATGAGCTGTGTTTAGGGAAAGATGGGTATAGGTCAGCCCTCCCTCCCAAGTCCATCCTATTCTTTCAGTGTCACATAAATTCTTGAAGTCCTTCCCATTCCTCTACTCTTTTCTGAGGTCAATCCTAACAGTTCAGAACTCCCGGCCTAAACAATCCCAGGAATAGAGATTGCCAACTCTAACCTAGAACTTAATGAAGTCAGAGCAGTAGATGCTAGGGGCTGCCTTCTCTGAAGCAGTTAGTGATGAGGAGGGGCTGAATGCCAACAGTCAGCATGATGTGAGAAGAAGGTGGATATGAAGTCTGGAAATTTGGGGAAAAAAATCTTGCCTCAAACATGGTTGGGTGGCCAATAGCAAGTTCCTTAACCTCTCAAAGGTTTTTATTTCTTTATAAAGGGGAATGACATTTTTACACAACCACTGCGAAGAAAATATTTTGCAAACTTTTGCTTTCTATTTGAGTGAATTATTATCATTATTAAGATTGTGAGGGGACCAGTTCTGTGGACACTTCCGTGCGTGCCTGGAGCCTCCAATCAATTGAGAGGGTGAGAACAGAAGGACAACCAGACCAGGTTCTGTCGACTTTTTGTGAAAGGTGTTAGATGCAGCATCTTCCTCTGAGACTGAATTGTAACAATTGAGGAAGAAATAGAGCTCCTCAGGCACAGGGATAAAGACCAGCACTGGGCTTCTTTGTCAGAAATGATTATCAGACTTTCAGACTCATGCTGGGCTTGGTCCTCCTGTAAAAAAAGACTAGTTCTATATCCTTTACTGTCTCCCCCTGGACCTTATATCTCCCTCTCTTTCTCTCTCTCTCTCTCTCTCTCTCTCTCTCTCTCTCTCTCTCTCTCTCTCTCTCTCTCTCTCTCTCTCTCGGAAATGATACATCTCCTAAGGAATCGAGCAGATTTGAAGATAGCCTCTGGGTTCTTGCTCTGTCTCCGCTAATCAGTCAGTTCTTCAAAGACACTGGGGGCTTCTTAAACCCATGCCACCTCCTGCTCTCTCCTGGACTAATGAGATTGTAGCAGGACAGGTTTATCTGCTGTAGTCTCTCATATTCAGGGTGAAAAGGGCCAGGCTCACTGCCAGAGAGCCTGAGACAGACAAGAACAGATCCTTTGGAAATGCCACTGCCTCCCAGAAGTGGGACTGACTTCTGTTTGCTGGGAGCCCAGGCAGAGAACCTCCAGCTTAAGTTGTTAGTCCTGCTGTTCTGGATCCTCCCCATGCCCAGCAATGGATCTGCCCATTGTACACCTGAAAAGATTGCTCAGCCATGGATATTTAGGGCACTTCCTTCTAAAATACTTAAATATATTCTTTCCTTTTCATCAGGGTCCTTGTGAGAAAGTGTGGGGAAGCTATCCTCATTCCATCAGGTAGTAAGCAGCCTGGGACCAAATCTCCCAGTTCTCAGCATTTGCTGTGTTCAGAGCATCGCTGTGCTAGTGGGGACATGGAAGATCTGGTCCTTCCCTTCATTCATCACAGATGATGTTTATATAATGCTTTATATACATAACTCAGACTTCACAAAACCTTTTCAGATAAATATTACCAGTGGTATTAACCCTATTTTACAGATGAGGGAACTGAATTTCACAGACATTGGTGGCTTACCCTTAGTCATATGACTTAAGGTCCAGTGCTTTTTCAACCCTTTTGTGCTACAAATTTTGGACACAAGCCTTTAGTCAATAAGCAGTTATTAAGTGCCCACTATATGCCAAACTGTGTGGTAAATGCTGAGGGTACCCAAAAAACCCCTACAAAAACAGACAAGACAGTACTTACCTTCAAGAAGCTTCCATTCTAGGAAGGGAGGAAGTAAACCAGGGTCATACATCACTATGTATGAAATAGGTCCAAGTAATGGTGGGCAAGGAGGAGGAGGCAATAGCAGCCCAGGACACCATGAAAGGCTTCACAAAGTAGCATTTAATTTGGGACAAAGGAAAAATGACTTGGACCTCACAAAGCCTTGTATCAAACATCAAGTGAGTAATACATTTATTTGATGGCTTTTCACTTAGGTCCATCTTCAAGCTATGTGACATTCCTTTAACTATAACCAAATTTTTTGTTAAATTTTTTTTTCAATTACATATAAAGGTAGTTTAGAACATTCATCTTTTTGTAGGCTTTTGAGTTCTACCAACTTCTACCACCTTCCTTTCCCTCCCTCTCCCTCTCCCCAATGGCTGCGAATAATCTGGTTGGTATATAATCTGGTACATGTATAATCACGTTTAACATATTTCCATATTAGTCATGTTATGAAAGAAGAATTAGAGCTAAGGGGAAAACAAACCATGAGAAAGAAAACAAAAGAACTTTTAAAAAGTGAACATAGTTTACTTTGCTCTGCATTTAGACTCCTTAGTTTTTTTCTCTGGATGTGGATGACATTGTCCATATTGAGTCTCTCAGGATTGTCCTTGATCACTGAACTGCTAAGAGAAGCTGTGTCCATCTTAGTTTATCATACAATGTTGCTGTCAATGTGTATTATATTCTCCTGGTTCTGCTCACTTAGCATCAGTTCATGCAAATTTTACAGGCTTTTCTAAAGTCCAGCTGCTCATGATTTCTTACTGATAGTACTCCATCATATTCATATACCATAACTTTGTTCAGCCATTCCTTAATTGATGGGTATCCTCTCAATTTTCTTTACCACTATGAAAAGAGCACAGGCAAGGGGGCGGCTAGCTGGTGTAGTGGATAAAGTACCAGCCTTGGAGTCAGGAGTACCTGGGTTCAAAACCGGTCTCAGACACTTAATTGCCTAGTTGTGTGGCCTTGGGCAAGCCACTTAACCCCATTTGCCTTGCAAAAAACTAAAAAAAAAGAGCACAGGCATCTGTGTTACTATTGTTCTCTGTTTGCTCTTTAAGGGGGTCTCGCTGTCTCTCTTACCAACATTCTCAGAAACTCCTTGTTTCTGTCAGTGAAAATACAACACTTCTGGTTTGCTATGTCTGGATTGGGACATGAGAGAGGTTTTTCACTGTTTCCTACTGAAGGAATGGGCATGATCTCTGCAATGTCTATTTTTTTTTTTTACTAAGAGATCCTATTATGTTTATTTCCTTATTTGATATTTTCTGAGCTCCAGATAGGTGGGGCATTACCATACCTAAATACAGAACATTGGTGGCAGACTTATTATTAGAACTAATTCTCAATTTCTTTTGCATTGGGTAACACATGGCAAGATAAATAATGTTAGAACCAATGTGGGGTGGAAATCATTCAGCAGGGAGAATGGGAAGACATTTAAGTATTGTTCTTTACCCCTCTTTCCCAAGCAATCTTGTTTCTGACTTGCTTGAAATCTAGAATTCTCTGGAATTCTGTCTTAGAATAAACTGTGTGCAGATACAAATTTAATTCAGCAAACATTAGACACATATCAGAATAAATCCCCACAAAATTAAAAGTGATTCTCAACAGTTCAAGCAAATGTGCAAAGATAGGAAGGGGAAAACTTAAGGAATCTATAAGTCAATGGCCTAACACTGCCCCGGATTCTAATTAGAACAGTAGAGACCTGGACTCAGGAAGACCTAAGTTCAGATATGGCCTCAGACACTAGCTGTGTGACTCTGGGTAAATTAATTTCTGTCTTTCTCAGTTTTCCCTACTGTAAAATGAGGTTAATAGCACCTTCCTCTGAAGAATGAGAGAATCCGATAATTGTCAAACACTTAGCACAATGCCTGACCCTTATCAAATTCTAATAAATGCTTGTTTCTTAACCTTCCTTTGTCACCAATGCAGGATCCACAGGGAAGAGAGTATCAAAGGTTTGTCCTAGCAGTCATGGCTTTTCATTGCAATTCAAGACCCAGTCACAGATATGTATATCATTTCCCTTGGTGGGAACCAGCTATATACAAAATGGCATCTGTGAACTATGGGAGTGAAAAGATCTTGTACTTGAAGGTTAGATCTGGCCAGGTTGCAGATGAGGTATGACA
Source organism: Macrotis lagotis (assembly GCF_037893015.1). Classification (NCBI taxonomy): domain Eukaryota; kingdom Metazoa; phylum Chordata; class Mammalia; order Peramelemorphia; family Peramelidae; genus Macrotis; species Macrotis lagotis. The sequence continues at coordinate 157,088,112 of NC_133658.1, forward strand.
TTTCTAGCTTATCTTACCCACAGTTCTCAAAGCCTATTTCTCATAATTAATAACTGAGGCATTCCTTACAAGGAGAGCAGGCTGAAAACAGATAGCTGCTGACCAGGTTTGTTTCCTCAAACCAAATATGAAGGCTCGGAATAGGATTAGTAGAACTAGATCAGAGTCAAAGACTCCAGCTCAATCAAGTTCATTATCATTACTTTGATCATGTTTATTTTTCTTTATTCTGATGAAGGTCACCTCCACCTCTGAAAAGTATTATGAGGAATAGCATCATCACTTAGTAACATTTCTTTTCCTCAAATTATGAGCAAAGAGAGAGTCACACCAATAGATAAAAACATTTAGCATCTAGGGCTTTTAGGCTGAAGCTCAAAGACAGTGGTACTCATGATCATGTGGCCATATTTGTAACCACCCATCAGAGAAAAGCAACAAAACTGAAACAGAAGATGGCTCCTAAGGAGATTGAAAACAAGTTTGAGCAGTAACAGCAATAATAGGATATGCACACAAACTCCTTTATGGCTGTATCTAAGAACACTTACTTAGATGAGTAAATTATGACATGATTAGGTTTTTGCTAGGAGTCAGACTCATTCTTTTGTAGTCATCCTCCCCAGACTATGTAAACCGCTGGTAGGATTTTAGGTCTAATCTAGAAATAAGAGGTCTTGAACAGCTTGATTGCTAGTTTTGTAAGGCTAGAATGCTCTCAAGATAGAGTCTTGCGGCAGACAGATATAGCGAGGAGGAAACAATGGGAAAGCAAAGAATTGGATTTGGGCACATAAGAGTAAAGGGCTAGAACCCATCTGAGGAGTAGGATTATATGGAGAGGTAAGTGGTCAGGAAGTCAGGGTTAGAGTTGAAGGAAGACTGTGAGGAAGCCAAGTCTCTCAAGTTCCAAACCCAGGTAGAGCAATGTTATTTGTCCTTCATTCTAGAAGACCATGAAATCAGGGAAGTGATGCCATGATATGAATGTGAATTATATTTGAATGAAGGGGGTGTTGTAATAAGTCACCAACCACACTTTCTCCTCTGGAGCAATCTGGGTCCAGTGGCCAGATATGGATCAGGAGGCCATGGCCTTGGATGTGAGGTAATCAAGATTAAGCGATTTGCCCAAGGTCACATAGTTAATAGGTGACTGAGGCTAGATTTGGACTTGGGTCCTCCTGACTTCAGGACCAGTGCTCCATCCACTGCACCACCTAACTGCATTCTCTTTGCCAAACTAAATTACTGCATCTTAAAACACATTTTATGCTGTATCAGTTAGTTGCCACTAGTTTCAGTGTAAATATTAAAACCAACTTTCATTTCATTGACCTACCACAATCCTTGACATTTGAAGATCTCAAAGCTCTACACACACCAGATCCTGTGGGGCTAAATGTGAGAACAAAAATAAACATATTTCTCCCTTACTCTGAAATTTTGGTCCAAGAGACATTTCTAAACTGGCACTAAGGAAGTTTTATGGGGTCAGATTGAATAGCTTCATTTACATGGGGAGCAGGGCAGAGATCTCCAATATAGCATAGTTAGAGGAAAGTGGTCATTTGCAAGGCAGACAAATTCTCTCTGTACCTACATACTGCCCCCTTGGGTCATAGATGCAGTTTTCTGCCTAGAACAAAAAGCAAAAACTATGCAGAAAGATGTAGTAGGCCAGAGACTAAATGAATATTTAGAATATAGAGATACAAAATTGATCCAGAGGTATTGGTCACAACCGACATAGGAACTAGGGAATGCAATCAACAAACATTCACTGTGCCTACTATGGGTAATGATGTTAAAGAAAATAAAGATGGCAATAAGAACTGTAGAAAATACCCAGGGTCCTACTGTGCTTACTGTTCAATTTAAAAAAAAAATTTGAATGTGTAGAGCAAAAAGCCATCCTAGAGGCATCCCTCTGACATGGTGTCTCCCAATATGTATCAAGACAATAATGGTAATAGTTCCTGTCCTTCATTATCAAAGATCATAATGATATCTCTATGTTCGAGATAAATTACAGTGTGTCTGTGGCTGATCAGACCAACACAAGCTTGGAATGTTCTACCATAGGTCAGGCACAAATAGTTCATGTGGTCACCTGGAGTAGTTACTCTAAACTTGCACATCTCTCATTTCCTATGAACTGCTTCAATTCTGCCTTCCTCACAGAGCACAGCACCCTCTTTGATGAGGGCACACCATGCTGGGTGGTCCTGTGCCAGTGTCCCCCATGCTGTAAAATCATTTCTAAAATTCTTGAGAGGGACCTTCAGAGTATCCTGGTATCACTTCTTCTGACCCCCTTGTGTGTACTTGTTCTGTGTCTTGAGTTCTCTAAAAAATAGTTTTTTTGGAAAGCATATGTTTGGCACTCTAACATGTCCAGCCCATTATAGTTGCCCCCTCTAGAGTAACATTTGAATGCTTGTCAGTTTAGCTCAAGAAAGGACCTTAGTGTCTAGTATATTCTCCTGCCAGGTGATCTTCAGAATCTTCCTAAGACAATTTAAATGCAAGCGACTCAGTTTCCTGACATGGTGCTGTAGACTGTCCAGGTTTCACAGGCATAGCAATGAGGTCATCACAACGGCTCTGTAGATCTTCAGTTTGGTAGGAAGTCTAATACTTTCTCTTGGAACCTCCCAAATAATGAGCTAGCTCTGGCAATTTATGTTTCAACTTCATTATCAATGAGAACCTCCCTGGAAAGGTCTCAAGATAAGTGAACTACTTATACCTGTATTCAAAACTTATCCATTTGCTGTAATCACTGGTTTCACATCAGGATGGTGTGGTGCTGGCTAATGGAGCACCTTTGTTTTCTTGGTGTTATTAAACTAAAATTACCACAAGCATCAGAGAATCAATCCATGTTTTGTTTCGTCTCAGCTTCAGAGGCTGCACTGAGTGCACAATCATCTACAAACAGAACATGCACCAGCACTTCCTCCACTTTTGTCTTGTAGCCTTTTCAAGTTGAAGAATTTGCCATCAGTTCAGTAGCTGACCTTGAGGTCATATTCCTCCTCAGTGAAGGCATTTGATAACATAACTGAAAACATCATGTTAAAAAAGTATGGGAGCAAAGATACAGTCTTGTTTTACTCCATTGGTGAATGGAAAATCTTGACAGCATCATCCACTATCCAGAATCTGGGCAAGCATGTGGTCATGAAATTGATGTGTAATACTGATGAACTTCTTCCAGCAATCAGATTTTGACATAATTTTCCATAAATCCTCATGACAGACAATTTATCAAAGGCCTTGGTCAGATCTACACATCTTGTATAAAGACTTCTGATCCTGGCATTTTTCCTGAAATTGATGAGCAGCAAATATATTGACTGTTGCTCAACCCTTTCTGAAGCCACACTGGCTCTCAGGGAGGTGACCATCTTCTAGGTGACGGATCTGCCTATTGAGAAAGACTCTAGCAAGAATCTTACCAGCAATGACTAAAAGAGAAATACCCATATGATTGTCACAGGACAAAATTTTCCCTTTACCATTATAGAGATGGATGATGGAGGTTGAATTCTTGTGCATAAGCTTCCTTATGCCATATAAAATGGCAATAATAATAATAATTAATAATAAAAACAATTTACAAATATTTTTAGGTTTACAATACACTTTACATATGTCACCTCATTTGATCATCCAAAATGCCTTAAAATATCTAATTAGATATGGAAATAAGTTAAACATGATTGTACATATATAAGCTATATAAGATTACTTGCTGTCGGGGTGGCTAGGTTTCATAGTGGATAACACACCGGCCTTGGAGTCAGGAGTACCTGGGTTCAAATCCAGTCTCAGACACTTAATAATTACCTAGCTGTGTGGCCTTGGTCAAGCCACTTAACCCCGTTTTCCTTGCAAAAACCTAAAAAAAGTTACTTGCTGTCATGGAAAGAAGGAAAGGAAGGAAGAGAGCAACATGTGGAACTCAAAAGTTTACAAAAAGATGAAAATTGAAAACTATCTTTGCAATTAATTGGAAAAAATAAAATAGCACTCCCCCCAAAAAAAAGATCTAATTAGAAACAATTGTTCAGAAACTGATTATCAAGACCAAATAAAACATGAATCTATGCTTAACAAAGGAATTTACCACTGTTGTGGAAGTGATCAATCATGTCAACAGGGGTTTCCAGCAGATGGTACATTTCCTAAAAGAAATCCTCGTAAAAGAAATCCACATTTCTTCAAAAGAGGTCAGACTATCCACAGAGGAAAAACCAAGTGCAATAAAGAATGGCTATTGTCAATATTGTGATAAGCAATTGGAGGAACCATACAAAGTTATCAGTACAGATCTAGATCTACATATTTATCTATTATATAACTATGCAGATATATATATATATATATATATATATATATATATATATATATATATATATATATATATCTTGAAAGGACAATGAAATGGGTCCAGAATTAATCAAAAGGAAGAGTTGACTATTGCTTCTGAGAAATTGAGTAGTATTTTTAATGATCCCAAATTTCTCCCTGAAACAAAAGCAGGTCTTTTTTTTTAAGGTTTTTGCAAGGCAAATGGGGTTAAGTGGCTTACCCAAGGCCACACAGCTAGGTAATTATTAAGTGTCTGAGACCGGATTTGAACCCAGGTACTCCTGACTCCAGGGCCGTGCTTTATCCACTGTGCCACCTAGCCGCCCCTCTCAAAAAGCAGGTCTTTTAATGGCAATATTTTCTCTATGATGTTACAACATCATAGGTATGGAATATTGTAGTCTCCGAAGAACTGAAATTGAGGATCATCTTGGGGACAATGAAAAGGAATATGATGGGAAGAAAGAAATATACTGTATCACATTACAGGAGAAAAATTATTTAGGAGAAGTAGTATATAGGATGTCTTTGGAGAGATGCATGATTGGTAAATGAGTGAACCATCATTTGGGGCAATTAGATACTACAATGGATAGAATGCTGGGCCTGGAGTCAGGAAGATCTGAGTCCAAATTCATCTCTGACAATACTAGTTGTGTGACCCTGGGCAAGTCACTTAACCCTGTTCCCTTGGTTTGTTCATCTCTAAAATGAATTGGAGAAGGAAATGGCAAATTGATCCAGTATCTTTGTCAAGAAAACTCCCAAAAGGTCACAAAGAGTAGGTCAGGAATGAAATGACTAAAACAACAAAAACAACAATCATAGTAAGAGTGAAGGGCATTTGATGAACAGTCTATGTGATTCACTTCATACAATGTAGAAAGCTAAAGAAACACTTCCTGCCACTCCTGCCAGTTCTCCTACATCAGGGTACAATCCTTAAGAAGAATTATCATTCCTTTTTGTATAATTACAAATTACTTTTCAATATGATTGGCCCAATTCACAGTTCCAACAAAAGCAAATTTTAGTAATCTCATTTCCCAAAGCCCCTCTAGTATTTACTACTTTCATCTTTTGTCATCTTCTCAATTTACTCAGTATGAGATAAATCCTCAGTTATTTTGACTTTCATTTTTCATATCATTGATTTGTAACAATTTTTAATATGGCTGTAAATAATTCATGATTCTTTTGAGTCCTGATCATTCAAATCTTTTGACTATTTATCTACTGGGGAATGGTTCTTGGTCTTACACATTTATGTTGTTGCCTATGTATTTTGGATGCTTTACAGAACTCTTTGATGCAAAGATTTTTTTTCCCCCAGTCAGCTATTTCCCTTCTTAGCTATCCTGGTTTTGATAACCTCAGCAAAGGTTTTTTAACTTAAAGTAATCAAATTATCTATTTTATCTTTTCTGATTTCTTTTATCCCTTGTTTAGTTAGGAATTATATTTCTTGTTATAGTTCCACAAAACACTTCCATTTATTTTCCTCTAACTTTTTTTTATGATGTGACCTTTTTAGACTTTTTACATGTTACCCATAAAACCTTTTATATTTAAGTAAATATTCTAATACATTAACATACCACAATTAATTTAATTAATTCTATACTATTGGAAATAGTTCTTGGGAATCTTTTACAATTACATACAATGATGGTATAAAAATCTTTGAACATATATTTGATTTCGATAACACTTTAAGGATATTTTAAAAACAATTTTAGGGCATTTTTGAGTATGATTATTTTTGCAATTTTTAGTGTGTGCTGTCAGATTTTTCTCCAAAAGAGAGTCTACAAGTCTGCCATTTTACTCAGCAATGAATGAATGTACCTATCATTTGACAATCATGAAAAACATAGTTTTATTGCTTTTAAATTTCTTTGCCAATTTGTTAAGCGTGAGGTGGTACCTCATAGCTGGTTTAATTGCAGCTCTGGCTACTGGTGAGAAACATGTTTTCAAGTGATTGTTAATAATTTGTTTTCCTCTTTTGAAAATTATCTGTTCATATCTATCTGGTCATTTATTTATCATAGACTGGAAATTCCATTTAAAATTTTTTGACAGTCTTTTATCTATTTTAGGTATCACTATTTTCTGCCACTAACTGTAATTATTTTCCCAATATATTATTTATGTTTTTCTTTTTACATTAGTTTTGGTGCATTTTTTTACTTTAAATTATATCTTGTCCCTAATAATTGCTTTCATTTGTTGATCCTGGGGAAAATCATCTCCCTCCCCAAATTGAGCTGAATAGCATATTCCATTTTCTTTCTGCTTATATTTCTTTGTTATGGTTTGCTATCATCCAGCCAGAATTCACTGTGAGATATGAATCTAAATTGATTTTCTGCCAAACTGTAAACCAATTTTCCCCAGTACATTTGTTAAATAATGAACCCTTTCCCTAGGTTTTATCTTATTGAGTTCATCAAACACTAATCTTTTGTATATATTTGGTTGGATAGATTAGACATTAATTCTATTTCATTTCTCTAGTTCTTTTTTGCCTAGAAGCAGATACGTTTGATGATCGTAACTATTCTGTAATGTGTTTTAATGTCTGGGACTGCAAGACCATTTTTGCCAGCTTCCTTCCTCGACCCACTCCCAGCATGTACCCTTGATATTCTTGTTGTTTTTCAATATAAATTCCATTTTATTTATTAACCCTTGGTATTTTGGTTGCTATTGCATCGACTACTTGAATAATAAATCAACGAAAGTGCTTAATCAATTAAATGTCTACTGTTTGCCAAATTTATAGAACTTGGCCTAAATTCTAAGGATTCAAAGACAAAAGTAAGAGTCTGCTTTCAAGGAATTCCTGTTTTGCTTTGCAGATATGGAATATTCACAGAAAAGCAAATACAGAATACATATGTGTGTGTGTGTGTGTGTGTGTGTGTATAAACATATTTCCCCCACACATATATTTCCTCCTGCTGGATTCTCATATCTACTTCTGTATTCAGTATTTCACAATATGTTGTTTTGGTTCCAGAAGATGAAGAAAATCTGGCCTTAAACAAATATGCAATTAAAAAAGAGAGTAAAATCTAATAGGCAAATAACTATTTTAGTATTATTATGACAATTTTGGCCTTGTGAATTTTGGAACTCTGTGGATCATACTCTGAAAACTGATGTACTAAACAAGACCTCCTTTTTAGTGTTAATAAGGAAATGAGGAAAGGTCTTTGGAAGGAGGAGGTGGCTCTTGAGCTGAGCACAAGTGAAGGGAGCTGGTAGGGATGCCAAAAGATAGGGAATAAGAAGGGAGAATTTCAGGCATCAGAAAAGCAACTTGAGCAAAGGAAAAGAAATGGGAGATAACTCGTCCTGTTAGAGCCAAGAGTAAATAAGCTAGGTTGGGTGGAACATTAACTGCAGGAAGGTGACAGAGTCATGGACACTCATTCCGGAAAGCCAGCCTGGAGTCAAATTGTGAAGGGCTTCAAATGTGAAACAGAAGAGTATATTTTTTTATTGTAAGAGTGAATAGTGGGGCGGCTAGGTGGATAAAGTGGACAAAGCACCAGCCCTGGAATCAGGAGTACCTGGGTTCAAATCCAGTCTCAGACACTTAGCTGTGTGGCCTTGGGCAAGCCACTTAACTCTATTTGCCTTGAAAAAACCTAAAAAAAAAAGAGTGAATAGGGTATTGCTGAATCTTCTCCAGCTGAAGAGTGATAGATGTATCAGACCTCCCTCATTAGACTATGAGCTCTTGGAGGATAGGGGACTGTCTCTTTTGTATTCCTAGCATATAACAATACTTACAAATACTTATTTACGGATTGTACTACATTTTAGGATATATCATCTTATGAACATCTTCTCCAATGTGTCTTCTGCTTACATGACTCAGATCATAAAAACTATGCCTACCATGATTAACTTCCTCTTTCTTCCCATCAATCTACCTCCAGGGTCATTTGATGTTCTGGATATATTCTAGATCCTGAATGAAAATCAACGAAACATAAAGAGAATGTGCACCAGGTATCCCTCACTTTCAATATTTGATGGAGTTCTCCTTTTATCTGGGGAGCTGGATGTGGATAGAATAACTTCATTGAAGTTTTGCTTAGTTTTGCTAATCTGATTTTTTCTCCTTTTACCCCCTTTGTTCTAAGGGATGGATCATGCTAGAGAGGACAGGAAAGGATACATTTCATAAATGAAGATGACATTAAAAAAAGATATCAGTATAGTTTAAATTTTCATTTCAGCTTCTCATTTTGAAATAGTTTCTTTTTTCACTATTTTTTCTTTCTGGTTTAGATTTTCCCTTCCCCCCCCACCTACTCAGTCCCTTGTGATTTTCTTCAGTTTGACTGACCCACTATATCCCACTGGATTCCAAATACACTGTGCTTGTAAATGTCATTGATTATTAATGCGTTGTTCCTGTTGCCTACAGAAATACTGCACTGTCATAAATCACTACTGTGTGGAGTTAATATTAGTCCTGTGATATTGATTACACTGCTGCTTAATTATATGTGACATTCATTGAATTCATTAATAGATACTACCTGCCTCTTCATATGCTAATTATTGGTGTAAGCTGTTCAGTTAATTGTTTGCATTTGCTATCCATTTTACTGCTTTTATTACTTGATTAGGTTTGCTTGCAAGCTTTGCATTATTGGTTTGTTCAATACAATTTTAACTAGAATAAAAGCAAAATAGAAGCAAAATATGTGTTTGGTAATGAATCTAGAAACCTGAAGGTCTCCTTCAGGAATAAGAGTAGATCATGAGTGTCGGAACTAAAAATGGGATGAAAACATTGAAAGGATCAATAAGAAAAGTAATCATTAACAATAAGAGAGACCATTCTATCTCTTTTCTGTAAATTCTTGGGAATATTTGATCATTCAGAAATTCCTAATGTTGGACCATTCAGGAGTAGTATTTGGAAACTAATCCTTAAGATTCCCACTAAAGAGGAGGACTCATTTAGAAAAGCAGTTCTCTAAGTATTCAAAGTTCTCAAAGTCCAAAGACCATGAGGACCCCCAAAATTCTTTTAGGGGGTCAACTAGATCAAAACTATTGTCAAAATAATATAAGATGTTATTTGCCTATTAAAAAACGCCTCCTTTTTTTCTTCCATATGTTTGTGTTAGACCAGATTTTCTTCATATTCTTGCACTAAAATAACATATTGCAAAAAATTGAATACAGAAGTAAATATGAGAATTCAGCTACCTTCCATTAAACAGAATTTCAGAAATGTATAAAACAATGCCATTCTTTGCACTAAATATTTTTTTGGAAAATATAGTTATTTCCATAAAATGTATTATTTATGTTGACATAATTGGTTTGTTATAGTTATTTTAAATAAATTAATAAACATATATTAAAATTTTAATTTCTAACTTGGTAAATAATGACATACAACTCACAGAAACAAGAATTTTTCGGGGTCCTGAATTGTTTTAGGAGTATAAAAGAATTTTTAATGATTCTTAAGAGCATAAAGGGGTCCTGAGAACAAAGAGTTTGAAAACTACTGGTTTAGAAAGTTTGAAACTACAATGGGAAAAGAATTGCCAGTAAATGAACTGAAATACTTGACTAAATTTGAAAAAGGTTATGCCACTCAGTCTGAATCTCCAACAATCATAAGAAAATCACAGGTCGATGTCAACAATATTACCAGGAAAGGATCTATCTTCCCCTGAGGAAGAACCAGAAGGAGTGTGGATCAGCCATGCAACTCAGTTTCTATAGCTTCAGCAGGAAATTGAGCTTTCTTAAATGGAAAGGTAAAGGACCAGATGATCAGAGATCACATAAGCACCATTAACAAAAGGAAGGTGATTGATCAGAGAAAGCTTTGTTCTGCAATAATTATGATCTGGGTGGGTTGTACTTGACAGGTATATATCAACTTAGTACACCAGAAGCTAGTATCTATTCAACCACCTTCAAGAAATGAGGATGGAGCCCAAGAGAGAATTCCCCTATAGATTCCTTCCCACCCAATCAATCAACCACTGCTCCCTTCTGTTTCTTCTATCTGTCTGATCACTCCTCAGGCTCCTTTTCTGGATCTTCATGTCACACCTCCTAACTGTGAGGACATGCCCCTAACACTCTGTCCTGGATTCATTTCTCTCTATATATTCCCTTTTGAAGATCTCATCATCTCCTATGGGTTTACTTATAATTTCTCTGCAGATGATTCTTAGATCTATATATTCTGCCCTGGTCTGTCTCCTGAGCGCTAACCCCATATCACCAAACATATATATATATATGTATATATATATATATAGATATAGATATATATATATGAAAATTTTTGAACTAGAATTGTAGGCATCTTAATCTCCAGACATTCAAAATATCTCCCCCTCTCTCCAAATCAGCTCTCTGTTAAAGTTCTCTGATAGCCTGAAATTGGTCTTAGAATGTATAAGAGAAGTATTTTAATCATTAACAATAAGAGAGGCTAGTTCATCTCTTTTTGGTATTCTTAAAAACTATTTGATCATTTAAAAATTCCTGATGTTAGAACAGTCATGGGTGATACTTGAAAACTGATCATTAAGATTGTTGTTCATCTTTTTGAAAAGAACCAATGACATCACAGTTATATCTTGAGTTGTTCAAAGTCCTCAGCCTCACTCTTTCTGAGTCATCAAAGGCCAGTAACCAAACAAAAACCACTGATAGCCCAGGATGCAGTAGATCACCTTTGTGTCTTCAGTGTTTGACCAAGCTCTAAGTGCTCCTTGGAGTCCCCTTCAGCTTCATTCCTGGCCCTCAGAACAAATTGTTCTCATTTCATTCTGCTGGAGGAAGTCTTCACATTCGTGGGGTAGGCTCCCCACTAACTCACTGATGGGTCTGTCAATTACCCTCAACTTGGTTTCAATCCTCTGCCAAGATGGTTTTACCAAGGTGTGACCACTGCACATTCTACAGCTTCTTGGAGATAAGAGTTAGGTGACGGTGGACACCAAAGGTGGATGAGCAAAGGCTTGGCAAGCCATCACACCAGAGGTGCCAGTTTTCCCTAAACACCCCATATACCTCTTAACATCATTGAGATTACCACTAAAGAAGATTACCACTACCATTTAGAAGAGCACTTCTCAAAGAATAGATCCTTGGGGATCCCCAAAATCTTTTTAGGGACTCTATGAGGTCAAAACTATTGTCATATTCTTGAACTAAAATAACATATGGCAAAAGATTGACTACAAGGGGTGGCTAGGTGGCGCAGTGGATAGATCACTGGCCTTGGAGTCAGGAGTACCTGAGTTCAAATCCGGCCTCAGACACTTAATAATTACCTAGCTGTGTGGCCTTGGGCAAGCCACCTTAACCGCATTGCCTTGCAAAATCTAAAAAAAAAAAAAAAAAAAAAAAAAAAAAAAAGATTTACTACAGCAGCAGATATGAAAATCTAGTTGCCTTCGATTAAGCCAAACATTAAAGAAATTTGCATATTTGGAGAGTATAAGTACTAAGGTACTGAAACCAGCTAGAAGTGACTCTCAAAAGTCAATTCTTAAATGTTGGATGTAAACATTTTCATTTACAGGCTTCAAATGAGGATTAGTTTTATTGTTTTGTTGAGTTCTAGATTTTAGAAAGTGATAGGAAAAATGTTAATAATGCAGGTTAACTGGGCAGCTAGGTAGTGCAGTGGATAGAGCACTGACCCTGGAGTCAGGAGTACCTGAGTTCAAATCCAGCCTCAGACACTTAATAATTACCTAGCTGTGTGGCCTTGGGCAAGCCACTTAACCCCATTGCCTTGCAAAAAAACAAAAAAAAATGCAGGTTAACTTAAACATATCATAAGTATTTGGGGGGGTAGTGTTTTAAGGACAAAATTTACCAGCACACCTTGAAGTATATAATAGCAAGTTTTCGGCATGTAAGTGAATTGACTTCTTACCTTTGAAAAAGATAATAAAAAAAGTTAGATTTTAGAAATGTCTGGTTATTTCATCAGCTATCATAGGTTAGCCAATAGTAACTAGACAGTTTCTACTGTTGTTAAAGTATTATGGGGAAAATATTTCCTTACATATATCAGGATTTACTCCAACTAGAGTAGAGACTTTGAGAGCAAGCTATTCAAACAAATGTTGCCTTTGGAAAGAATAAATGCCTAAAACGACACCTTGCCATCTCCAAGGAGACTCACATCCTATGCATTTTAATCACAAAATGGTATGAAGCATAATGACCAGGAGCACTGAGTCTTGAGAAGAAATTTCTGAAATCTACAAACTGTATTTCTAGAATAAGTTTACATTGCTCCTGGAATGATACTATAAGCCAATTTACAGCAGATTCACTATTGTTTATGCAAGAAACAGGTCTATCCATTGATTTGTGTTTTGGAATCTCAGAAGACAGAGAGGATAAAAAGACTATCCCTCATTCCAATGCATCCTTCAACTGAGAAATTACTTGATGGATCTGACTTCAATTTAAAAGAACTCTTCCAGAAACAAGCAATGGTATGATATTCAAACTCATTGTCCAGAACTTCAACAAATTTACAGGACCTGCTAAGACACTTTGATGTTAAGAGAATAAGCAAGAGTGATGGAAAACCACATCTTGTCAAAAAGTTGAGATCCTGGTCAATCTGCCTCTTCATACACTCTCTCTCTTCCAGCCACACTGGTCTACTTACTTTGCTATTCCTGGCACGAAAAGTTCTTCCTCACATCTCCAAGCCTTTGTACAAGCTATCCTTTACTTCCTGAAATGGTCTTTTGCCTCAACACCAACTCTTGGAACCTCTGGTCCTGTCTGTCTCTGTGTCTCTGATTTTGTCTCTGCCTCTGTAGGTATCTCTCTGTCTTCTCTGTTTCTGTTTCCTCTCTGTCTCTGTCATCTGTCTGTCTCTTTCTTCTTCGCGACCACCACCAGGGGCATCACATATTGTCATCCTACCCCCACCTCCATTCAGGTGGCAGTAGCAATGACTTCTTAGTTTCTTATCACTTTTCATTTCTCCAGCCCACTGGAAAACTCTTCCAAATCTCCTCACTCATTTCTCACAGTTCATGAGATTTATAACACCCCCAACCCTCGAGAAGGAAAAGCAAAGTATCTCTGTTTTCCCCAGGGGCAATCATCCTTGCTACTCCCAGGGTCTGGAACAGACAGTTAACAGATCCCTTCCTCTGCCTGCAGAAATTGGTTTTGATGATGTGCATCATTCCTATCTCCTGAGTGAAAGGCACCATGTCAGATGACTAGAGACCCCAGGGATGGAACTTCACTGGTTCTACAGAGCTGAGTCATGACTGATTGGCTTATCCTCAAAACATCATCAGCAAGGGCAACTCTGCAGAAGGGACCAACTCCCATTTAGTGATGTAGTAATGGTTCACTGCAAAACCGTCACTCAGAAAATAAAACTAGTAGAAGAGGGTAGAATGTTCCTTAAAGCTGAATGCTGGGAGAAATGATTAAATGGGGAGGGAGACCTCAATGAGGGATTTCTCCTAGGAATGGAAGGTCAAAACTGAAAACCTGGAGACAAGGATCTTTAAAAGCTGCCAAGTTTACTGGAAACTAAATAGGAGAAAGAATTTTAAACACCAAGTTTTAAACTTACTAAAGTAATTTCAAAATAGACAAGCAGAGGCTTACCTGGCAGAGCTTCTTAGAGAATTGAACTAGGCCCTTGACTTTGAATTTAAATAGCTATGGTTTAAGGGAGAAACATTGTTAAATGACAAAGTTACACTTACATAATAGTGAATGTAGAGAATAAAGGAAAGAAATCTGGGGGCTCCTAGGAAGTTAAAAACCCTTTGGGCTCCTTTGCTGACAAATGGTGCTGAATCAGAGGCCTCTTTGTTCTGTTTTCTCCTTTCTATCATTTCCCTCCCTCTGCTCCCATAGGGATGTTGATAGGTTTTCCCAGCCAAAATCATGGTGGGGAGCAGAGGATTCAAAAGCAAATAAAGCCTGAAAGGAGGATTCTGCAAACCCAAAATTAATGCAGAATGACAGGAATAACTATTCCTCTTTAAGGAATAGTACATAGGTTATAACCTCCCACCCCCTCATCTTCCATACTCCATCATTCTCTTCTTCCTCAAGCTGTCAATTGAATACCCTGGCCTATGCTGGTCATTCATTCCATCAGTCAATCGAGTATATATTGGGCAGAGACTATGCCTTGTAGTCTATCAAAGCACTTGGGGAACTGCTAAATGGTTTATGTTTCTAGAATGTATTGCCTTGCCCACAATAAATGTGTGAGGCAAGTAACATAAGTATTATTAAATCATTTTTAATAATGAGGAAATTGAGGTTTGGAGAAGATACTTGCCCATAATCCGGTGATGAGTAAATATCAGAGTAGGGACTTGAATCGCTATCTTTTAATACAACCCCAGGGCACTTTCCATTGTGGTCTGTTGTCTCTTGGTTATAATCTGGCTGCAAGAACAGGGTGAATGTGCAGGGGACAATAATGTATATGACAGCATGTAATGAAGTTCTGTGGACTGATGAATGATGTCACAAATACTTGTGCAACTAAGTGGCTCAGTGGATAGTCAGAAAGTCAGGAAGACCCGAGTTCAAATCCAACCTTACACATTTACTTACTACCTGTGTGACCCTGAGCAAATCATTTAACCTCTGTTTGACTTAGTTTCCTGGAGAAAGAAATGACAACTAGATCCCATATATCTGTCAAGAAAATTCCAAATGGGGTCACAAAGAGTTAAACAAGACAAAAGACTAAACAACAAACACTGAGAGATATTTGGGATGCAAAGAAAGGGACTGTGGATTCTGGGTAAATAAAAAAATAAAAAAGACAGAAGCTTTCTGCTGTGGAGATTTATTTTGAATTATAAATTTAATACATGCAAACAACTGGGACCTTCATGCTGGTCAATGATCAGAGAGCCGGTGTGCTCAGGAAGGACTAGCACCTCTGGTGTGATGGCTTGCCAAGTTCTTTTCAGGGCTGCTCATCCATCTTTGGAGTCCAGTTGATTCATCTAACTCATCTATGGTTCCAAGAAGCTATAGCATGTTCAGTGGCAACATCCTGTAAAATCATCTTGGCAGATGGGCTAAACCAGGTTGAGGGTAACTGATAGGGCTCAAACCATCAGTGAACTGGAAGATGTTTACCCCCCAAATATGTAAAATCAGGTGAATGGGCAGATGAGAACAATCTGTTCATTGGCCATGAAGGTGGCTGAAGCAGGTGTGACGGAGCACTTAAAGCTTGGTGAGACATTGAAGACTCCGAAGGTCAACCCTGGCATCCTGGGCCATCACCAGTCATCCTGACTTTTGTTTTGCCACTGGCCTTCTGATGACTCCTAACTTTGTGCAACTCTGCTTCTCTTAAATCCAATTCGTTCTCAAGTCAATATATACTCTGTGATGTCATTGGTTTTCTTTGAAAAAGGATGAACAACAGAACAGAACAACAGAAAGCAGGGGAAGCCTGGGGAAGAGAATGGGCACTCTATGCTGGAGCAAGGTATAACAGTAGAATCCAGCAATCAAATCTACATTTTGTAGAACCTTGGAGCCTGTAGTTAGAGGTGGGGGCAAATTTTTATCAATTTGTAAATAAAACTTTTATATGCTGAACCCCATGTACCTAAAAGCACAGGACTTTTAACACTTTCCTGATGATTCTTCTCTCAACACTATACTAAAAATTATTTTATAATCCTTTTTTCTATATTTTTTCTTTTCTTATATATACAAATGTTATCATTCCCCTTTCTCCAACAGAATATAAGCTCCTTGCAGACAGGGACTCTTTCAATTTTGTTTTTATGTTCCTAACATCTAGTCATTGTTGAATACATATTAGGCATATAATAAATACTCATTGCTTGAATTAGATTACTATAATTATGAGTTCTGCTTTAGAATATAATTTGCCTGTTCCCTTTTTGTATAATCACCAAGGATGCCCTTGATATGTATGTAGATAATTCTGTAAATATTTTGTAGAATATAAAAATAGATATTTGGATCAGAAGTTAATCTTTTCTAATTGCTTTTTTCCCCAGCAATAATCATTTGATCTTTTTCAAGTGTTTGTTTCCTCCTCTCTTTAAGTTAGCTAAAAGGAACTGTCCTTCCCTTATTTTTAGTACCTCAATGTTGTCAAAATACTGTCATTTCCTAACAAACCTTCTCTGTGCATACTTGATTTAGTCCAGCTGTTCTTGTCTTTATTTTACTTCGTGTAATTTTTACTTCCTGATGCCGTACATAATAATCTTTTTTTTTTTTGCAAGGCAAATGGGGTTAAGTGGCTTGCCCAAGGCCACACAGTCAGGTAATTTATATTAAGTGTCTGAGACCAGATTTAAACCCAGGTACTCCTAACTCCAAGGCTGGTGCTTTATCCACTATGCCACCTAGCCGCCCCTTGCAATAATAATCTTGACAGATCTTTTCCATTTTTTATGTTTATTGTTCTAGTTTCATCCTTAAATGCTTAAACTTATCTGGGCTTCTTGCCAAACTTCTAATAAATTCGCTTTTTCTTTCATCATATCTTACTATTTGATGAAATAATATTTATCAACATTTTCCACCATCTTCTTCCATAAGTTTTTTTAAAAAATGAGTACATATTCTAAACCAATATTACTCAAGACTTACATAGCTCTGCTTGGCAATGGACATCAGTTGTAGCTGGTTTCAAGATTCTTTTTTGTTTCTTTGTTATGGTGACTAATTTAAATTGGCTAAGTTTCCTTAAGAATTAATGATAGTCTTTATCAATGTCAGTTCTGAACCAATTCCCATTTTTCAGTATTAACAGGTCATTTAAATGTGTCAAGTTGGAGTTGTTTTAATTATAACTTCTCATTTTTATTCTTCTAATTTGGTATTGATTTTGGTTTCTACTCTAAAACAAGGGTTTTTTTAACAAGGTTTTGTAGATAGATTTCAGGGAAGCTATGAACTTGAAGGGGAAAAATTATGACTTTATTTCAATATAATTGGTTTCCTTTGTATTTATTTTATGTATTTATTTCTTCTATATTTATTTTATGCATTTAATAAACATTATTCTTAGGAGTCTACAGGCTTTATCTGGCTGCCAAAGAGGTCTTTGACTCAAAAAAAGGTTAAGAGTCTCTGTCCACAAATTCAACAGTCTTAACTATTTATACAAAGCTGATTTGGAAATAATTTCTTTATCAGTAACCAGTTATTGTTTCTCTTAAGAAAGAATCAGTTCCATTTTTTTGGTGATGGATTCTGTGTTTCCCATGAGTAGAATCCTCTAATTCCTCTAAATTAAATTAACATGTACTTAATTATGTGATGAGGAGCAGCTAGCTGGTACAATGGATAAGAGCTGGGTCCCTGACTCAGGAAGACTCCTTTTCTGAGTTCAGATATGGCCTCAGACACTTAATTAGCCATGTGACCCTGGGCAAGCCACCCAAATGAAATGTCAAACCACTCCAGTATCTTTGCCAATACCAAGGGAGGTCACAAAGAGTTGGACATGACTGGACAACAATTACTTGATGACTTAATTAGACAGATGAGTATAACAAAGAGTGGTTAAAAAAATCAGAAAATATGAATAAGAAATGCAGAACACCAAAGACTTGTAAACCATATAACACTTGCAGCTTCCCTCCTATGTAGATCCCTTGAAAACTACCCCATCTTTGAAGTACATGGTGGGGTCAGCATCCTTACAACCACATCACAAGAGCTTCCAATTGTCATATTTATTTTATCAGACAAGAAGACATATTAGTTTAATAGCCCAGGAAAATAAGTGATTGATAAGAAAGTCCCCCCCTTGCCTAAAATATATAAGAAAGAAGTGAAGAAACAAACATTTATTAAATGCCTCCTGAATTCTAGGCACTAGCTAAGTACAAATATTATCTCATTTGTTTCTCAGAGCAACCCTGGGAGGTAGATACTATTATTATTATTATTATTATCCCCATTTTACAGTTGAGGAAATTGAGGCAGACACATGACTTGCCCCAGAGCCACAAAGCTTTATGTCAAAGGTTGAATTTAAACTCAGGTCTTCCTGACCCCAGACCCAGAACTCTATCCATCATGCCATGTAGTTACAGAGACTTGTACCTAAAAGTACACCTACAGATTCTACACCAACAATGGGGAAGAGTGCTCACTCTCAGAGCAGGTGTTGCCAAGAACATACCTGGTCAGGCAACACATATGGAAAGGCATACAAAAAGGGAACTGACATAGCTGAATAACATGTTGCTCTAAGTCTGACAAACTATTTTGAAGAACTAGCAGGTCAAGCAGCCTCTTCTCTCCATTCTCCAGCATTTAGTAGCAAATGATCTTGACACAGAGCGTTAGGTGGCAGATATGACTTCTATACTACTAAAAGAAGAGAATAAAACCCAATGTACAATTCATGTGTATTCTAGTGAGGCTCATTAAAGATTTTCATAGCCAGCTAAATCTCAGATAGAGTAAAAAAAACATGAAAACAACCAGGACCTCTTTAGTTCTTCCAAGGTGAGAAGAACTCCTCTGGAGTTCTCAAGTTCTTGGTCCTCTGACGAGTATCAACGTATTGATACAAACACAAGCATCCATACAAAGGTCACAAAATGAATTATTGGAAGGAATATAGTTTGAATATCAGTTTGTTCTTTCTTGATTAACATTGTTTCTGAAGGACCTAGGAGAGCTTAGGGAAATTCCTGGTTTCTCTCTCTGCCATCTTGGCTTCACCTTTGTTCTTTCTTTCATAAAAAAAAAATTATATCTCTTAAGCCATTTATTGGTAGTCTCCTTTTTAATCCTTAAAGACTTAAAGACTTGGAAATACTAATTGGTCAAAGCAAATGAATTGAACTCATGGAGAGTTTGTTTTAAACTCATGATTATTCTTTTAGACAATGTGACCTTGGCAAACATTCAAGACCCTTCATGGCCACAAATGCAGTTATGTTATCCTGGGAAGAAGTTTATGATGATCAATTTCTCATAATTGGCTCAACTATTGAATACATTCGGTGACCTTTAACCCCAATTTCAGGAAGGCCCAGCTATCTCTTCACTTCCCATCAGACTACACTCTGTGGACTTCATCTTGCTTTTCTCCAACCCCCTTTGTTGGACTATCTTTGTATTTGTATTCTCATTACCTAGCACAGAGAATGCCTGACCTTGGGAAGTGATTGCTCTCTCAGGATAGGTCTTCCCACATTAGGAATTAATAACTATGCTGCGAATAATCTTAGAAGCTACTGTTATTTTACAAAGAATATCAATGTTGATAGGATTCTGTTCTTCCAATTATATTTGGACTCATTTTTTACCAAAGAGTTCACATTTAGGGTACCAAAGTTATTAATATTTACAGATCATCTAAAACCTATGATTTTTTGCATCTTCTTCCCCATTTCCCTTCATTCTACCAGCATAACTAAAGAAGCAGGTGGATTGAGGGCCATTTTAATGGGTTGCCATGGCCAACAATGTGTTATGGTATAATGAAAAAAAATAACAATGGAAAGATCATGCAATAAGATCTGGGTTCAGACCACCCAATTACCAATGTGACAAGTTGCTTAACCTTCCGTGACCTTTCTTCATCTATAAAACAAGAGGGTTAAATTAGATGGTCTCTGAGGTCCCTTTCCAAGCTTATAGTTGATGTGCCTTTCCATATGTACAGTAGCAATGCTGGTGACCAAAAAAGAGTCTTGGTCTGTTTCCAGGACCATCTTTGAAGACCTTTCAACATGGTAGAACATGTCCATGTTTGTACCCCACTGGCATAACCTTTGATTACTTCCATAAAGTGATTAATGATCAGAGTAGGATCTTATGGAGATGATATAGTAAGTAAATACCATTATAATATGGTGAATAAAAAAGTAAATATTATCTTGGGCTGTGTTTGACAAAACATGTTATCCAGAAAGATTGAGATGATAATCCCACTAATCTTGCCCTGGTCATACAATATTTGGAGTATTGTGTTTAGTCCCAGCTCTCATATTTTAGCAAGGATATTAATAAGCCAAAGACTATCCAGAAGAGGGGAACAACTAGGTAGTACAGTGGATAGAGCACTAATGATTAAAATTATCTAAAATGCCTTGGGGCAGATTCTTTCTCCCCAATAGTCTTCAAGCAAAGCCTAGGTGACCACTTACTTGAAGATTCGGTAGAAAAGATAAATGACAGTCAGAAATAGGTTGGATTCCATATCTTTTGGGATCTCCTTCCAGCTCTGAGATCCTATCCATCTGAATCGAGAAATTTGAGTTATTTCTGCCTTTTTGCAACAATAGTCAATAAATATTTGTTACATGCTTACTGTCTACCTCTTTACTAAGCAATAATCTTAAATTAATCCTTTACCCTCTCTCAGCCTCAGTTTTTCATCTCCAAAATAAAGGGGGTCCACTTGTGGGGTCTCTTACAGGACTAACATTTCAACCTTGCAGCAACAAACCCATGGCCTATGTCTCCCACCTAGTGGTCAAAAGAAAGGATTACATTTGCTACATTCTCAGACCAAGTTATTACTGATAACAGCCTTTTGCAGTGGCAAATAGAGAGATACATTCTCCAATCTCTGTTTTTCAGGGACTCCCTTGGAGCTGCAAGAATCAGGCATCCTGAGCTACACAAGAGCTCTGGGAGGCATTGGGGAAGGTGGGGAGAGATGCTAACAACTGGTACCATGAAATAGGCCAGGTTTATTTAAAAAATCTCTCTCTGAAAACAACTTAAATAGAAAGAACAATAAAAACTCAATCAAAATTAAATTAAATCTGTAAAATTATGATGATCAAACTATCCCCAAAGAGTAACTATAAGACTATACCTTTTTTTACAGAGGTGGGAACATGGGGCACTGCAAACGATAGACATGTTTTTCTAAACTTGTCCCCCCTCTTTTTTATTCTTTGTCATAAGGAATGTCTCTTGGAAAGGAAGAAAAAAATTTGAAAAGAAAGTGATAAAACAAATAAATAAATTCTTAAATTTGAAATATCCTGTTTAAAACTACCTTTACCTGTAATTAGAAAAAATGCTATTAAAATAAAAAAGGTTGGTTTTTTTTTTTAAGACAGCCTTTGTTAATTATTTCCTTCTCAGATTTGAGTCTCCCCATGGACTTGGTAATCTTTTGACATTTGAGTTTAGGGCCCTATTTGGGAAGAACAACTTCCTTAGATATTTAATGAATCCATATGTTATGGGTGGGAATACCTCTTTTCACAGGTACACAATCACATCCCTGCTGTTTCTTTTAATAAATCTGCCTTCCCTTCAGTGCACCAGAGGTCTTCTGGTTCTTCTTAAAGGAAAAAGGATCCAAAGAGATGGAATTCCAACTTGTGATAGAAGATCAGAGTATAAAAGGAAAGTGGCATAGACAATGAATAAAAAAAAGGACCACCAAATATATGGAGTTTTGTGATGGTTATGAGACTATTCCTAAAGTAAATGAACATGGTCTTTTAAAGAAGAAAACAGCTTCTGAGGTTAAAGAATTTTATTAAAAATTCAAGGTATGCTTAACAAACGTTTGTTGAATTGAATTGATGAGATTGAGAGTACCCAGAGAAGGGTTACCAGAATGGGGAGGGGATTTGAGGTCAGGCAAAATATTATATAGCAATAGTTATTGATGGCTTACCAGTTGCCCAGTAAATAACAGACATAAAATAAATGCATGTCAATTCTTGATCGGTTGATGAACTTTGAGATCATGCAATATGAGGATCAGTTGAAAGAAGGAGAGACATTTGTTCTGGCTAAGATTTTATATATATCACACATATATGGCTATGACATGGAAAAGGGGATTAGATTTGTTCTATTTGGTTTGGAGGGGTGAGTAGAAGTTATAAAGAGGCAAATTAAAGTCAGTCAAATTTAGGAAATCTTCCTAGAAAATTAATAATTAGAAAGTAGAATGGATTATATAGGATCTTGGATAGGCAAACAGTTGGAAGGAGCTTAGTCATTTAATCCAAACCTTTCACTTTTCAAGATGTGGATACTGAGGTCCAGAGAGATTGTATTATCTGCCTAAGGTCACACAAGAGAGTAAGCAATAGATTTGAATTCAGGTCCTATGACTCTGGGTTTGACATTCTTTCCATTATACTGTGCTGTTTCCCTTGTGATGGGTTTCTTCTTATTGAAGGAAGAATTAAGCAAATGCTAGATGATCACTTACCAGGTATGTAATAGAGGGAATATTCTGAGGAATGTATTAGACTAGATGGCCCCTTAAGCCCCTTCCTAAAATTATTTAATCCAGTAATAGGGAAGTTAATAAGAAAGTAGGGTTTGGGAGGGAAAGATAATAATTCATCATTTTTATAGACAGCTGAAGATACAAGACTGGAGGCCAGAAGACAAATCAATCTAGAGATGAAAATTTAATAGAGATGAAAATTGAATACATAGGGGTTGATGAGATAATTAAGCAAAATAATAGAGAGGTGGTAGAAGAGAAGAGGGCTTAGAATCATGGGGGGATACCAGTGGGCAACAGACCATGAATGGAGATGCAGCAAAGGAGACTGACTGAGAAAGAATAACCAGAAGAAAAAGATAAGAGAATCAGGAATCAGTATCTTGAAAACCTAAAGAAGAACAGTATCAAGAGTGATTAGCATATCTATATATGTGTGTATATGTATATATATGCATAAATGCACATATTTGTGTATATGTATTTATTGCATTTAAATTTTTTAATAATATTTTTCCAAATAACATGTAAGGAAAATTTTCAATATTCATATTTTGAAAGATTGTGAGTTCCAAATTTTTCTCCCTCCCTTCCATTTCTGTCCCCTCCCTGGGATGGAAAGCAATCTGATATAGGTTATACATGTGCAGTCATGTAAAACATATTTCCATATTAGTCATGTTCTGAAAGACTAAACAGAACAAAAGAACACAAAAACACAGAAACAACCAAAAAAAATGAAAATAGCATGCCCTGATCTGTATTCATGTCATCAGTACTTTCTGAGAAGTCATGATTCTTTTGGTATTGTCTTGGATCATTATATTGCTGAAGAGAGCTAAAATAATCAGAGTTAATCATCACACAGTAATACTGTTACTGCATCCACATATATATTGGCTTTATATGATGCTTTAAGGCTTGCAAATGGGTTTTATTTTATTTGACTTCAAATACTTTCCTGCCTCCTTGAAGAGATGTACTAACTATAACTAATCTTTTCTGGACCCTGGGAAATCCTTATAAAGATACATTATTATACAATGCTAGAATAGAGATGGATCTCAGGGTGATTGTTGGTGCAGTCCTCTCAACCAGAATTCCAGGGTCAATGTTCTGTTCTAATTGAGGCCCCCAAAAGTATTTTTAAGTGTCCTGGCTTAAAATCTGGGAGGCCAAAACAAGGGTATCCTGTACTCATCTATCTGAGAACACTGTTGGTTTGAGTCCTGAGATGTTAAGTGTTAAGTTTAGGGTCATACAGCTAGTATAGATCAGAGAATGGACTAGAATCTAGGTCTTCCTGGTTTGAGGCAGCTTCTGTATGCTGCCTTTCTACCCATGAAACTACCTCTCTTCAGATGAATACACAATCTAATAATAGAAAGTCAGGGGCAGCTAGGTGGCACAGTGGATAGAGCACCAGCCCTGGAGTCAGG
The DNA here is from genome assembly GCF_037893015.1 of Macrotis lagotis. Lineage (NCBI taxonomy): Eukaryota > Metazoa > Chordata > Mammalia > Peramelemorphia > Peramelidae > Macrotis > Macrotis lagotis. The sequence continues at coordinate 157,112,196 of NC_133658.1, forward strand.
AGTATCTGAGTTCAAATTTGACCTCAGACACTTAATAATTACCTAGCTGTGGGGCCTTGGGCAAGCCACTTAACCCCATTACCTTGCAAAAATCTAAGAAAAAAAAAGTCATATCATTCCTTTTTAATGGAATGAGACCTTAAGTTTCAAACAACTTACACCTTTTTTCAGAGGACCTTATGTCAAAATAGGATATTTTTGCTGTGAAACTAATTTTTATTTGAAACCAAGAATAAAACTTTTACATTTATCTTCATCAAATTTCATATTATTAGGTTTGACTCAGCATTCTAGCCTACAAGAATCTTTTTTAGATCCAGGTTCTTTTATCTAATGTGTTAGCCATTCCTTTTCATTTTTTTGTTGTGTGTAAATTTAATAAGGATGCCACCTATGCTTTTATCCAAGTCAATCATAAAAAATTTTAAACATCATGAAACCAAATATACATTCTTGGGGCACTCCAATAGAAACTTTATTCCAGACAATAAAACTATTAATCATTCCTCTCTGCATCTGTCTATTCAACTATGGCTAGTCCATATCTATGATTTTTTTACCAATAAAAATAGTATGAAAGACTATCAAATCATTTACTAAAATCTAAGAAAATTATATCTACAGCATGTCTCTCACTTACTAGTTTAGTAATCCTGTCAAAAAAGAGATGAAGTTAGTCTGTACTTGTATATATAAACATATACTACCAATGATCACCTCTTAGGTAGCAGTTATAGGAAAGTAGCAGAATATAAAATCACTCCCCCCAAATCAATAGTATTTCTACATAGTTAAGAGAAAAATCCAGGAGAAAGTCTCTAGAAAGGAAAGTACTAATCAAAATAAGTACAAAAATTCACAAAATATCTGGGAATCAATGTACCAAGGCAAATTTAAGCCATAGATACAAAGTAACCTTTAAAGAAATAAAGAACAAATTGACTGAAGGCATATTCATTGACCATGGTCAGATTGCACCATTAAAATAAAAATGATAACATCTAAATCAATTTACATTTAGTATTAAATTAATAAAACTATCAAGTAGATACTTTTTAGTTAACTAAGAAGATAAAATTCACTTTGAGAAACAAAAGATCACAAATATCAAAAAATCATTTTCAAAAAGAGGGGCTAGTATTCCCAAATTGCATTATAAAGCAGTGGTCATTAAAACTCTTTGATACTGATAAATAAATGGAAAAGTAGATCAGTGGAACATTCTAGATAAGGTAGAAATACATAAATACTGAGCTCAATAACCCAATGTCCAATAATTCCAAGGGCATAAACTACTGGGGGAAGGACTCTGTGTATGACAAGAATTGCTGGGAAAACTTGAAGACAGTTTGGCAAAAATTAGGTTTAACTCAACTTCTTATATTTATCATAATAAGCTATTGAGAACTATAAACTATTGATAAATAAAACTGTTAAAAATTAAAATTGATCCTGTATCACTTATTTATTGATCCTATTTACAAGTAATTGATTTTATCTTATAACTGCTTTTCTTCTTTAACAATTTAAATCCTAGTTCTTTGTCTCTGAATTTAGTAGAGTTCAGCTTGCTGGTAATGGGTTAAGTTTTAAAATCCAGCCTTCTTGCTTCAAGGAATTCAGTTGATCTTGGAGAATGTATTTGAACACAAGGAAATTTGGGCAGGGTATCTTTACTCCACCAATCCATTTTTCAAAGATGTCTAATTTACTGTCCAAAAGTCTGGGTTACTATGTCACACCTACACTCTGACAATGAGCACTTCTTAGTCCATAAGAAAAAAAGGGGGCACTGTTGCTAGTCCTCAATACTGAACTTCCAACCAATCGTGCTATTCCCTGGGCCTCAGCTCTATAACCAATCATGTTGCCCTCAATCCCATGATCGCATCAATCCTATTCTGTTCTTTGTTCTATTCTCCCCAAAACCTGTATAAAGGGAATTGTCCTTTTGTGCTTGGGTTCTTTGGCATAAATCGAGGCAATCCACTGATTTATTTATGGACAGAAAGCATGCCCCTGTTAATGTTACTTTGCTTGGAGATTTGCCTCAGTTTGTCCTTCTGTTAAATTCCAATCATGACACTCTAGCATCCATATGAAAGATTACATGAAATAATAAATGCACATCAAAACAACTGTCCCAGGAAATTAGAAAGAGGACAAAACATGAAAATAGTCAAAATAGGAAGTACCAAGTAAAAGCAGGTACATTTACATGGTTAATGGGGAACAATTTGGATTTGTTTTGTTTTGTTTTAATAACTAAATCTCATCTCCATTTCTTGACCTCTCTGGCTTACTTCAAAGTCTCTCCTGAATAACTAAAATGACCCATTGCTAGGCATATACCCCCAAGGAGGTCATAGAAAGAAAGGTCCCATATACAAAAAAATTTTCATGGAAATGCTTTTTTACAGTAGTAAAGTAGATAACCATTTGATGGGAGAAAGACTAAAGAGTGATACAAATTGTGTAATGGAAAATTACTCTACCATAAGAAATAATAAAAAAGAAAAGAAGCATGAGAAGACATATTAACTGATGCTGAATCAGGTAAGCAGGACCAGCAAAACAATATACACAGTTATTACTACATAAATGGAAATCACAACTAAAATTGGAATGTTTTATGACCAAACTTATTTCTTAAGAAGAAATAAGAAAATGCATCTTCCCCCTTTCTGCTTAGAGAAGGGGAACTATGGATAAGAAACAGTGTATACTGTTAGACTTGGTTGATAGGTTAGATACTTTTGTTCAGTTTCTCTTTTTCTCCCTCTCTCTCTCCTTGTTTTCTTTTATTTTCTATTATATGAGATAGCACACTAAGTAGAAATAGGAGGCCTATAATCAGAAATGAAAGTGAAGTAAAATTCCAAACTAAATAATTTTTTTTTTAAATCAGCACCAAGAAACACATACAAATTCACTTATCTTAGGGGTATTTACAATATAAAATAATCCTGGGATATGAGATAATCCAGAAACTAATTGTTTATTGCATAATTTCAACTACCAGCCGAGAGAGAGGTTAATTTTGGAGTGTGGAGCAGGCTTGCCAGTACCCTCACTTAAGCAATGGCCTGTGATTAGAACTAGACCCCCATCTATCCAGGATTGTTGTAAGGACTACATGAGAATGCAAAGTAATCCCAACATGCTACCCAAATTTATCTCCTTTTCTGTCTGCCAGGACAGCTGGGCAGAGCCAGGGCTAGATATATGTGCCTGGCTGTTTTGGATTGGGCTTGTGAGATCAGTAGCTTTTCAACTACTAGTGGGGCTGTTATGAAGAATGGATAAGACTTGTACTGTTTAGTCCCAAAGGGTAGTTCAGGGCCAACAGGTAGAAATTATATGGAAGGTTGGTTTCCTGGAAGGAAAGGGAATGGAATTTATTTAATGCATACTATGAGCTGGCTATTGTGTGAAGAATTTCTTTTTTAAATAAATGATCTCATTCTGTCCTCACAAGGCAAGTGTTATGAAAAATCCCTCTTTTACTACAGTTAGGAAACTGAGACAAACAGGGTTAAGTGACTTGTCCAGGGTTACATAGGTAGTAAGTATCTGAGGCCAAATTTAAGATGGTCTCCCTTACTCCAACCAAACCTCAAAGTCCAGTTAAAACCCCACCTTCTTATAGGATCCCCTTTCGTGCTAGTGCCTTCCTTCTGTGGATCATCTCCAGTTTAATCCCTTATATTGTCTTCCTCTTTAGACAGCACCTTGGGCTGTCTTTTGTCTGTCTTTATAATCCCCACAGTTAAGCACAGTGGACACTTAAAAGCTGTTGACTGATCAACTAGATAACTTATTCTTAGATCTGTTCCAAATGAGATTCTATGGATTCTTAACCACTTAGGTATTTGTCCTCAGTACTTCTTAATTGTAATTGTAATACCTTCTTACTGGGTCTCCCTACTCCAACAGCCAACCAACCAATCAATCAAATAGTTTTAGGGGCAGCTAGGTAGCAGCAGATCTGAAGTCAAGACGACTCATGAGTTCAAATCTGACCTCAGATACTTCCAAGCTTTGTAACCTTGGGCAAGTCACTTGATCCTTGCCTCAGTTTCCCCATCCACGAAAGGAGCTGGAGACAGAAATGGCAAACCATGCCAGGATCTTTGCCAAGAAACCCAAATAGGATCATGGAGAGTCAGACTAAGACTGAAAAACAACTCAGCAACAACTATGTGCTAGGAACTCTGATAGGCAGGAGGGGGTAAGGCAGAAATATTTTTAAAATATAATAAACAGTTCCTTCTCTCAAAGAGCTTACATTCTAATGAAGGAAACAGAATGTTTATGTGCTATAGATCCAAGGTATCCTTAGAGAGGAAAGTACTAGTAGCTGCAGGAAATAGGAAAAGTTTGGGGAAGCCTGAAATAGTGGATACAATGTTGGTCTTAGCATCCTCAGACACTTAGCTCTGTGACCCTGGACTTGTCCCTTCAACCCTCCAAATCTGGTTTTCATGGGAATAATGGGAATGGGAATGGAAATAATAATCACTTTCCTTGAATGGTTGATATGAAGATCAAATCAGATGTCAAATACTTAGAAAAATCTTAACTATATACATACTAATTTGTGCCAAAAATTGAGGGGTTGCCCATCAACTGGGAAATACCTGAACAAATGACAACACGTAAATGACTCCCTATTACCTCCAGGATCCAATATAAAATTCTCTACTTAGTTTCTGAGGTGCTTCATCCACTGGCCTCTTCTTTCCTTTCCAGTCCTAATATGCCTTGCTCCCTACATATATACTCTCTGAAGCAGGGACACTGGCTACCTTGCAGTTCCTCATCATGACATTCCTTCCCAGAACTGCCAGAATTTTCACTGGTTACCGCTCACCTGGAATGATCTCGCTTTTCCTCTCCATCTCTTGGCCTCTCTGGCTTACTTCAAGTCTCTCCTGAAGTCTCACTTTCTGAACTAAGCAGGGAAGGCTTTCCTAGTCCTCCTTAATCTTAGTGTCTTTCTTCTGATGACTTCAAATTTATTCAGTATATAGCTGTTTTTGTACATAGTAATTTGAATGCTGTCTCCCCACAACTCTAAGTGCCTTTAAAGCAGGGACTGATTTTTGCCTTTTTTTTTAATCTTGGTGTTTAGCATAGCACCCAAGGAGATCATTAGACAATGAATATAATGCAATACAATTATCCTGTAAGGGATGATGAAAGAAATGGTTTCAAAAAGAGAGCTGGGAGGACTTTATAAAGTGAACACAACTAGAACAGTTTATACAATAATTGCAAAAATGAATAACTCTGAAAAACTTAAGAATTCTGATCAACTCAATGATCAAACAGGATTTCAGAGGACCAATGATGAAATATGCTACTCATTTCCTGACAGAGAGACTATGGATTCGGGATACAGAATGAAATATATTTTTATGGACCTGGCCAATGAGGAAATTTGTTTTCCTTAACTATGCATATTTGCTACAAGACTTTTATTTGGTTAGTTTTTTCCAATGAAGGAGGCTAGATGGGAGGGAAAGAAAATAGATTTGTTATTTGTTTTCTGCAAGGCAATGGGGCCAAGTGACTTGCCCAAGGTCACACAGCTAGCTAATTATTAAGTGTCAAGAGGCCAAATTTGAACTCAAGTCCCCCTGACTCCAGGGCAGGTACTCTATCCACTGTACCACATAGTTGCCCTGAGAAAATAGATTCTTAATTAGGAAAAATTTTTTTTTAAAAAGATAAAATAATCTGAGTTTTGAAGGAATCCAGAGATTCTGAAAGGTAAAGGTGAGATGAAAGATGAATTGCCTGAAGAAAGGTTCAATCTTATGAATATATTGATTTGTTAAGCAATACATGCCAATTATCTAAAAAAGTGGGACCAGATCTCATCTTAGGCTATGCACTTAAAACTGGGAGAGCTAGACTTTTATTTGTTAAAAACAAGTATTCAAATAAGGTCAATTAGGGACAGCTAGATGGCACAGTAGATAGAGCACCAGCCTTGGAGTCAGGAGGACCTGAGTTCAAAATCAACCTCAAATACTTAATAATTACCTAGCTGTGTGACCTTGGGCAAGCCACTCAACTACACTGCCTTGCAAAAAAAAGAAAACAAATAGTCAATTAATTAAAAGGAAACAATACAACATCAGACAATCTGATTTCTAATTGGAGGAAAGAGTAGGGACTTTCTAAGTTGGGAGGGAATCCAGGAAAAGGGTTCCACTTCCCCTATGTGTCTTTAACAAAGGAATAAGACTGATTGGTAAGTGTCAGTTTTCAGGTAAGATATATGGGTTGCTTGAGATGTACAGTTGTGAGAAAACCTTAGCATGAATCTTTGCATTTGACCAACTTTCTGGTTAGTGGAACCTAGGTTCTTAATCAAGGGTCTCTAAGCAGCAGGGAGAGGTGGTCTAGTTTCCCAGACATGTGGGGCTAAGTTCCTCCCAATTCCCACAACTGAATAACATTTTCTCACAAGACAGAATTTGGACTAAACCCACAGTAGAACAGAAACTAAGCTAGCTCCAGAATGGAATCACAAGATGGCGTCAGTATGGTTCACTCAATTCCCACAATTAACCTTACTTGCTATTTAAATTCCCTCATCTTAAAGGATGTAAGAAAGAGCAATATGTAAGACTTGAAAGGTGGGAAGGAGCTATCCACCCTTCACAACTCAGTAAGCTTCCTAAGGCACAGCTTTGACAATGACATTCTCCTAGCTCAAAAACCTTCAATGTCTTACTTTGCCTCTAGGAAACCCTCTACTATCTGGCTCCAGTCTGTCTTTCCACCCTCATTTCCCCTTACTGTCTTCCTTGCACTATACATTTCTGCTAAATTAGACCACTTACCAACTTGACCTTCCATTTCCATCCTATCTCCCACATGCATTTGTACCAACCATTCCCTATGCTTAGAATGTACTGTCTCAAAGATGTGCAATGAGTGGGTGGCAGGTGAGGCATACTAGAGTTTCACCTCTGATTATGAAGGCTTGAGCATGCATATCTGGTACACTCACCTAACACGTATCAGAGATGAGGCTCAGCTCTGCCTCATCGGCCACCCCCTCACTACACATCCCTGCTACCTCCTCAGATTAACTTGCTTCAGGGCTCAGCTCAAAAGTCATCTCCTTCATGAAGCCTTCAAGGATTCATTCTTCCTCTTCATTCCCATATTCCCAATTTCTAGGTGCTTTCCTCATCAAATCTGGCTTTCATCTTTGCCTTTTCACTCCCTATGTTATACTCATCTGCCCACAGAGGGAGAAATCCTTTTAAAATCTTTGTACCAAGAATATAATTGGTTTTTAATACATATTTGTTGAATGAATGAATGAATGAATGGGTATGCCCAGTTGAGCCTTGATGCAAAACTGGGGGCTCTTTAGTGCCTGCTACAGAAGGGCTTCCCTCTCTATGAGGCACTTCATAGTCTAGAACCAAATCTTACATGAGAAATGAGCCAACAATTTATAGTACTGACAAGTCCTGATATGGAACCCAGTAGTTTTTGCAAGGGATGAGTTGCTATCATCCTCTCCCAGCAAGAGTCAGTTCCAAATCCTGGAAAAAAAAAAAAGAATAAGGACTTTGCTGATAGTTTTAGTTATATTCTCAATTCCTATAGGTTTGAATTTGGGTAACTAGAATTGTTGGCCTATAACAAAGTGAATTATTTGTCTTTTTTTTAAACCTCTCAAGGTCTGGATAAGTATTAAACACCCCTTCCCCTTTTGAATGTGGCTTGCTTTTATAGTCTCCATTTCTTCCCTTTTCCACTTTGATTAGATTACTTCTAGTAGCACAGGGAGTGTTCCAATTCTGAGGACCCAATTGGCTTTCTTTGGTGAAAATTACTCCTACCCATCTCAGAAAGGAAGATGAACATAGAAGCAGAAGCCAAGGAGTTACCATGATTAAAGAAAATTTATTAATTAGAAAGATAGTTCCCTCTCCAATACTAATTAAAAAAAAACAAACCAAAGAAGCCCAATATTCAGCACTGTGGGGACTTCCCTTTCTGTACAAGCCTGGAATCTTTGCCTGGCTGAGAAGATGCTGAAGCCAACCAGACCCAGGTGATGTTCTATATTAATGAAGGAATTCAAGAGATCACTTTCTTCCTCTTTTTATTATAGTTCCCCAAGTCTTTATGCCAAAGAAGTTGAAAGAAGAGTTGTGGGGCTGATGAGCAAAGACTGGCTAAGAAACAGTTTGGAAGTCCTAGGCATAATGACATCAAACCACTTTGTTGATGATGGTTCCCAATCCTTCAATCTCACATTGGACTTCATCTCCTTTCTGTAACAGAGAGCAGTCACCACATGGTTAACCGTTGTACTCTGGAACCTTACCTGCTCCTTTCCTGTGGTTCACAAGCACTTCAGAAAAAGGACATGAGGGACATGTGAGCCAGAAACCAAGGAGAATTTGAAGTATACTCTGGCTTGTGCTCTATTTCCACTCCCCAAATAACATACCTTGAGAAACACTGGAGGTTTCCTAAACACACCAACCCCTGGTGGGGTCCCAGTCAGGAAGACATCCCCAGGATAGAGAGTGACAAATCTGTGGGAGAGTAGGAGTCAAAGTTACATTTCTTTGGCCTCTCAGGTTGAGGGTGAGAAGTGCTAGGCTCACTGACAGGGAGCCTGAGAAGGGCAGGGAACAGACCAGTTGGGATAGAGCTATCATCCACTCATAAAGCTGGGATAAAGTCAACACAACACCACTTACTTTGAGACCCAGGCTATTAGATCTTCTGTCTTAAAAACCATCTGGTTAGTTCTGCTGCTCTGTACTACCTCCCCATTCACTCGGCAACAGATCTTCAAATTGTGTGGATCTGAAATGATAACAACTCCTTGAATATTCAGGATCCTTTTTTCTCTGTTAGGAAGAGAGTTATCCACATTTCATAGATGAGGAAACTGAAACATATAAAACTTAAGTAACATATCCAGGGTAGCAGTCCTCAACGTTTGCTAAACAGCTTCTGTATACAGAGCAATGTACCTTCTTCTATTGGAGATTTTTTTATTTTTTTTTTAATTAGAAAATACGTATTTACCTTTAAGACCAGCAACAGAGACAGATCAAACATACACACACACACACACACACACACACACACACACACATATGTGTGTGTACAAATATATATGTGATGATAACTTAAGAGAACTTATACATCATGAAAGAAAAATTAAGACTGTCTCATTTATTAAATGACTATTTTACTTACATGAATTTGACAGATATCTGAATTTACTCCTTTTAACTTTTTTCTTAACCTTTTTAATAGACATCTTTCTAAGACTTTTTACACACTTTCATTAACATGGTAACAATGAACATTCTTTCTTTCTTTCTTTTTTTTTTTTAGGTTTTTGCAAGGCAAATGGGGTTAAGTGGCTTGCCCAAGGCCACACAGCTAGGTAATTATTAAGTGTCTGAGACCAGATTTGAACCCAAATACTCCTGACTCCAGGGCCGGTGCTTTATCCACTGCGCCACCTAGCCACCCCAATGAACATTATTTCAACATTATTTTGTGCTGTAAAACAATGTATTGCTGTATTGCTGATGTGTAAAAACTCCTTGCTCCTAAAGAAAATTGGCCAATACACAACTCTTTGTCTACTCTCCATGGGTCTCATGTTACCAATGCTTCTCCTCTGTGACTACCTCATTACCCACAAAAGCCTGAGCAAGGGCCAAGTGTGGGTTCACATATCACTCAGTAACAATTGAGCTTACAACACAGGTTGTATTCAGGTTGTTTCCTCACTCATAACTATGTTCTAGGAAGCTGAACTAGTTTTCCCTCCAAAGAACTAGGCCCTAACTATAAATGAGCAAAACACATCAATGATGATGTTGGATTCAAATCCAACTTCTATCAGCTCCAAGTCTAGTGTCTGATCTGATGTCACAGGTGACATAGGGAAGGAGTGATCCTGAAAGTCAACAAAGGCAGCAGGAGAACTTTCAGCAAAGCCCTCCCCTAAAGACCTCTGCTCGTGACTCCTAGCCTTTCTGGAGTTCTGCCTTGGACTAAATAGCACAAAGGAGGCAAGGAACAGAAAGGGGTTCAAGATTCAGGGTCCTACCTGCTATACAATCTTTGGTCACCAAGGCAGGACCCAGAGGGCAGAAGGTGTCAAAGGTTTTTCCAAGCAGCCACTGCTTCCCATTGCGCCTCATTTGCCAGTCACGAGCACTCACATCATGTGCCACTGTGAACCCAGCCACATGAGCCATGGCATCTGCGGCCTATGGGGGGAAACTGTATCAAGGTTGGCCAGGGGCAGTCCTAGTCAGTCTGGAAAGGGATAGAGCCTGTGTCTTAAATGCTATAGGACACTCATCTTCTTTACAACTTTTAGAATCTTAGAGCTGCATAGCAATGGGTCCCAGGTCTTCCTGGTGACAAGGCTCTCTCTCTCTTTTGCCAAGTTGCTTCACCATGAGCACACTGGAAATTAGGTAGCTGACAATGCTAGTGCCTCACTCTAAGAGATCTCTAAGCCCTTTCTCCACAATAAAAGATGAGCAGTGCATGCAGACTCCTACTTCTGATATTTGGCTTAACTGGAGGTCTACCCTAGACTGAACAAGACCCTGAAGAAGGGAACAGGGCTAAGTCAGAGATAGCTGACACCTCGTAATGATATGGATAGCTATTCTCATCTTTGGGGAAGAGAATGATTAGGATTAATAGTAACTAAGTAACTCAAGTCTCTCTGTGCTAGTCATCTATGAGGGTTAGAGAGGTCCCGATTAGCTTCACATACAACCCCATCTCTATTACCTTAATATTTTTGCCTTTCTTTCCAATGACAAAGGCCAGTTCCACTTCCCAGTCCACCTCCTGCATGGAAGAAAAGCAGAATTTTGAGTAGTGACACTCCTGTTGGTTATATTTCTATTCTCTGGAGCTCTTGGGAAACCACTTAAGGATAAGGTACCAAAAGGGTGGCATTCAAAATAAATAAATCATAACAATGACAAATATCCATATCTGTAATAGTGCTATGAGGTTAAAAGCCTATTTCTATTCCCTGAAGTTTTCAGGAGACTCAGTATTGGAGGTTAAGAGGTGACACAGTGTAAGACAGTGCTACTGATAGCTATCTGGCCAAATCCATGATCATCCATCAACCAAAAAGGACTTGGGACTCTAAGACAGAAGACAAGACCCAAGAAGGAATTCTAAAACATATTTTGAGCAATAGTAGCATTAATAGGAAAAAACACCTCCCACTGACTACTCTGAAAGACAATACATATTCAGGTGAACAGTTCTATCAGGCTTATTAAAAATTCACCTCATGTCACCCTTCAAAGGCCTTAGAGAGTCTAATAGAATATAATAAATCTAATTCAGAAATGAACAATCTAAAACTTTAGGTTGCACATGTGGCTTAATGATCACTGTTCCAAGACTAGAGAACCCTTGAAATCTTGGGTATGAGCAAGTTAGACAGGCTGCAGAGGAAAGGCTGGAGTTAAATTCTTGAACAGGGGATAGATGAAAGGGTTGGAATCCATTTAGGAGTGGAATTTTATGATGAGGTGGACGGGAAAAGGCAGGAAGTCAGGATCACAGGGGCATGATATTTACTTTGCTCTCAGGAGGCAGGACAATATCATCATAGGGCCCCACAATAGAGCTACCAAACTTGCTGAAAATGATGGGCTCCGTGGGTACTGGTACATTCTGTTCCTTGCAGTGATCCACATAGTTCAAGCCCACACACACCACTTTGTCCGCCTGTGTGATGGGGGACAGAAAAGTAACCTCTGACCGTTTCAGAACTGGCTGTTTAGATTCCAAAGCTCTGCAGAAAACAAAGGAGAAAGGTTGAAGAAAGATAGTGACAGAGTCAGGACTCAGGAGTTCTATTTCCTGAAGAACTTCCCTTTACGATACATTTTATGTTACATTTTTATCAATAGAGGTTTCCCTGTTAAATAACTGAATGAACTCCCATTTCATTTCCTAACCTAATCTCTCTAATCTAAAGATCTCAAAGCACTTTATGGACAGATCCCAAGGGGCTCAGGGTGAGACAGAAAAGTTTATTTTGCCCTTTGAATGTGGATTCCACTTCAGGTCTTATGGTCCAAAGAATCATCCCATATTGAGTTTCAGGGAGGAAATTCTATGGAAAAAGGTAGATCTGTCTTTGTAAAATCTTCTTGGACTTCAGATACAATTTTATGACTGCTAGAAAGGACACAGTTCATGTCACTGTGATTCAACTTACAAAACTTCAGAAATTTTAGCCAGAGGGAAGAGAGTGGGATTGTGCGCGCGTACACACACACACACACAAGACAGGAAAGGTGGAAAAGTATTCTTGTGTAGACAAGCTATTCTTTGCTATCTTGTCATTTTCTCTCCATGTCTTAAATGTGAGTGCCATACATTCTACTGACCCCACCCGACTGTTCATAGCCTTTTCTATCTACATTTCTCCCTTGATGATATCATCTATTTGCATGGTTTCAATGATTACCTTTATGGAGCTGAATCTTTATTCCCTCCCTCAATGTCTCCCAGAGCTCTAAGGCTCATTTTTCCAATGACAATTGAGCACTTCCAATGGATATTCAACTAGCACCTTAAAAATCAACATTTCCAAAATTCAACTGATCATCTTTTCCTCAAATTCTCAATTTTTGTTGATAGCATCACTACTTTCCAGGCACCAAATCTCAAAAACCTCAGTCATCTTTGACTCTTCCCTCTCTCTCTTTTATCCCATGTACCTACTCAATTACTAAGTCATTTGGATTCTACCTCCTTTCATATTTTTTTTGTCTTGATCCTCTCCTTAGGATCTCATTTTCTCTCAAGTTCTTGCAGTTACTAACTTCAGGATGTCCTCTCTTGAATCTATCCTTCACATTTCTTTCAAAGTAATTTTTATTACTGACAGCTTAGAACATGTCACTCTTCTAGTTTAAAATAAAAAAGTAGTTTCTCAATGCCAACTGAATACGATATAAAATCTTCAGTCAGATAGGCAAGACTCTCTACCCTCTCCAAGCCATGTTTCAGTCTAGGTTTATAATGAACTGCCCTCTGTCCTTCATTCTCTTTCTGCTCTCTTCTGTCACTTTTTCTTTGCTTTCAACATTTGCCATGCTTATAATGGAAACAAATTCCCAGCTAGCAACCTCAGCTTATGAAGTTCATCCTTCTCTTTGAGTTCTAACTCAGAGACTTCCTCAATAAAGCCTTCTGTCCTCAACCCTGTCCCAAAATGGAAGGTATCTTTCTAATCTCAAATTTTCTCAAGGTATGTTGTTGGCCCTTATGTATATTAATTTCTGTGATGTGAAACTATCATAACCTCAGTAGAACACAATGCTTTGCACATAGCTGGCAATAGCAACCAATCAATAAGAAGTAAACTCTTTTTTCTTAATTCTAGTCATGGAGGAGTTGAAATATTCCCTGCTCCTCACTGCTATTTCTTTTTTTTTTTTTTTAGATTTTTGCAAGGCAAATGGGGTTAAGTGGCTTGCCCAAGGCCACACAGCTAAGTAATTATTAAGTGTCTAGGGTCAAATTTGAACCCAGGTACTCCTGGCTCCAGGCCCAGTGCTTTATCCACTGTGCCACCTAGCCGTCCTCCTCATTGCTATTTCAACCACTATCCCTCAGTAATGTTTCTTTCTTTGAGGTTGTCATTCAGATTTATCACCCAATCAAAATTATAGTGGCTGCTATTTATCAATCTCCAGGACAATCTCTTCCTCAATGACTTCAGATGCACTTTAATATTGCTATGCCTTTGAAAATCCATCTCAATCTCAATCTCTCAGTTCCTCCATTTATTCATTTCTTATGACCTCTACCACATGCACTTGATCATGTCAAGACCCATAAACCTATCACTGTCATATTTGTGAAGTCTAAAATTCCTTTTTCTGATCATAATCTGTTGTCATTCCATCTCTCCCTGTCTTGTGATCCCAAAATTTGATCTTCATCCCCATCACAACCTCTAACGTTTCTATATTTCATTTTTTTCCCTGGTCATTACCCCAGCTCTAGCTACGCTCTCCTCCTTGACCCCATAGTGACCTAGTTCAACTCTACATTGTCTTCTCCCAATAGAGATCTTATCCTACAAAGCTTCACCTAGGATTACTTTGCCATTAACTGCCCTTGCTCTCACATGCTGCTACACAAATATGGAGAAAAATCACAAAACCATGCTGACTAGAACCACTACAAATTTATGATATATATATATATATATATATGAAATCTCAACTGGGCCCTCACTACTGCTAAGCAAACCCCATGATTAACTCACCATTCCACTTAACTCTCCTCAAACCTCCCAAGGCTGCCCCACCTATTACCTACCCACCTGAGAACTTTGCCTATCTCGGTGAAAAAACTGAGGCCATTCATCATGAGTTTCTACACTCCTAAACTCCTATCACATAAATTCTTTCTGCTACTTTCTCATCTTTATCACAAGAAAAGATGCTCCTCCTTTTCAATACAAACCCCTCTGTACAAGTGATTCTATTCCATCCTTTTTTGTTCAAAAGACTGTCTTCTCTAGCATCCCTACTCTCTCACTCATCTACAATATCTCACGGTCCATTGGCTGCTTCCCTGCATCACCCCATCTCCCCCATCCATCCACCTCTCTCCTCCATAATATCTCTTTCTATAAATCTCCTTTTTGTAGCTAAACTCCTTGAGAAAGCCATCAACAACTGACTTCCACTTCCTTTTCTCTCTCTCACTCACTTAACTCTCTGCAGTCTGACTTCTGAGATCATCATTCAACTGAAACTACCCTCTCCTTAATATTCTCTTTTCACTAGGTTTTTGGGACACTGACCTCTCTTAATTCTCCCCTTATCCATAGACTGTGACTCTTAGATCTTCAACCAGATCATGCTCATTAACCATGGGTGTCCCCCAAGGCTCTAACATGGGCCCCTTTTTCATCTGTATCTATTTTATTTCACTTGGTGATCTCATAAGCTCCCATGAATCCTACTGTCATCTTTATAAAGATGATTCTCAAATTTATCTAGCACTAATCAAGAATGATCTCATTATCTTCCCCCACCCCAAAAAAACACCTTCCCCTCTACCCAGCTTCCTTTTAACTGTGAAAAGTATCATCAACCTAGGTGTCACTTTTGACTTCTCACTCAGCATCCTGTTCATTTCTCTAACCAATCACTGCCAGTTTCTGTTGTTTCTACTTTGCAGTATCTCTCACATATGGCTCTATCTTTTCCTAGTCCAAGTTCTCATCATCTCACATGTGGACTCTTGCCTAACTCTGCTGGGTAGTCTCCCTGCCTCAAGTTTCCTCCCATTCTACTTCATCTTCCCCTCAGTCACCAAATTAATCTTCTCCAAGTATAGGCCTCTTCATGTTAGCTCTTCACCCACCTCCACCCAATTTGATAAATCCCAATGACTCCCTATTACCTCCAGGAGCAAATATAAAATTTTCTGTTGAACCTGGCCCCTTCCCAACTTTCCAGCTTTCTCACATCTTAGTCCCTAATACATCCTCTATGATTCAGTCAGCCACACCTGTCTTTTTTGCTGTTCCTCAACAAACAATACTCCATCTACCAACTCCTGCTTCTTCACTGTACGTCCTCTATGCCCTATAACTGTTTGTTTTGTTTGCATGCTGCTTAAGAGCTGGGATTTTTTTTTATTTTCTTTATATCTTGTAAGCTTTATAAAATGTTTGGCACATAGCACATGATTAATAAGTGCTTATTGCCTGACAGAAATTTCTCTGATCTTACTCAAGAAAATAAGAGAACAGAAAGGGGGGGGGGGCTTACCTTGGATTTGTACTTGTTTCACATTGATTCTTGAGGAAAATCTGTTTTTTTTTGTCTAGAGTCTTATCATACTGATGGGCAGAGTAGAAATGTTTATTTTTACCTTTTTGCTATATAGAGAGCAGTTTCTCCCTGTTCCAGGAACTCCTTCATGGTCTTAGGCAGGTTGGAGTCAAAGGCATTGAGGTTAATCACCCCACCACCCTCCTTTTCCTCTAGTCCCAGGTGAGGTCCTTTCAGGTAAGAGGTTTGGAACTGGACCAGTCTCATGCCTCTGGAGATCTGACAGACCACCTTATGATTCTGCAGCAGAGTTGTAAATAGGGTTCTTGAAACAGGCACCACCAACATCAGAATCTATAGGAGAAATAAAGTAAAGAAAAAATAGAGAAAGATTATAGAGAGCCACCAGACCAACTGCTTAATGCCATAAAACCTAATCATTTACTATATAAAAACAGAAAATAGTCTATGCTCTCAACGGGTGAGATAAGGCATGCATACATGAAAAAAACAGAACAATATAATGCAACACATGACTAAGTGATGCAATGTGTAGGAAAGTAGGAAGTGAGAATTGAGAAACTTTGCAGGATAGGCTTCAGGGAATGAGACCCAATACTTTCTCTTGGAATGGAAATTAAGACATGAGCAAAGGCAAGAAGACAGAAATAAGTAAAGTGGATGAGACAATGAAGAAATTACCTAGCTGGAACAGATGTAGTATTTTACTACCCAGAAAGGAAAAGGGTTATTTGCAAATGTGGAGAGTTTATCATGTATTCCCTCTTCCAAATTATTTATGAAAATGTTCAAGAGACCAGTCCTAAAAGGGTTATTTGCAAATGTGGAGAGTTTATCATGTATTTCCTCTTCCAAATTATTTATGTAAATATTCAAAAGACTAGTCCTAGAGTTTATTCTTGGGAGAATTCCATTACTTTTACTTTTCTATCCAAAGAATGATTCTTTTGTCAGGTCCCCATCCATGGAAAATATTTTCTTTCCCTCTCTAAAATTCCAGCTACTTTTAAATCTTTAAAAATAACCATCAGGGCAAAATCTGGTCAAGGCTTTTGGGAAATCTATGTAAATTTCATTCCTTGGTTTTTTGTGGTTCACATATTCATTTACTCCATAAAAGAACACTAGGACATTAGTCAGGCATGATTTCCCATCACAGATTTGTTTAAGCTCAATTAAAAACCAATGAGGAGGCCAAGGACAGTAGTTTGGTCCTGGTGCAGACAAGGTAGTTTTTCACAACAGACTGCACTCCTAACTACAGTCAGCTGACTCACTGGTTAAAAAAGCACAAAAGAAGAAAGAGAGATTTCCACAATGGAAAAACAACTCAAAAATGCAAAACTTTCTGACTGATGACCCATGCTTTTACAAAATATTTAATAATGCTGTTCTACACAAATGCTTTGACCTCATAAAGTTCCCAGGAGAATGTAAAGATAAACATGACTGGGAAGTTGTTTGCATAAGGGCTGCAGCATTGCCTGCCTTAAATGCAAGCTCAGCAAGATGTTCTAACCCCCAGCTCCTTTTATGCCAAAAATCTCTACACAGAAGCGAAACTGTTCAAAGTTCTGGGGTAATAGAAAAAGCTGCCACCCAAGGTCATGATAATAGTTCAAAGTTAAAAACAAATGGGAGAGGCGACTAGGTGGTGCAGTGGATAGAGCACCGGCCCTGGTGTCAGGAGGACCTGGGTTCAAATCCGATCTCAGACACTTAATAATGACCTAGCTGTGTGGCCTTGGGCAAGCCCCTTAAGCCCACTGCCTTGTAAAAAAAAAAAACTAAAAAAAAATCAAATAGCAGCCTTTCTTGGATGTTTCCTGGAGGCCTAAATCTCTTCTGGTTTCTCCTTTTTCAGTTCCAAAGCTTCATCTTCCCGAGTCCCTTCCTGGCCATCTTCCCACGGTCCATTCCACCTTTAAATTCTACAATATTCGTGCTTCTTCCTTGAAGGAGTCCGGGCCACCAGGGAGGTGCCACCACGACGGGCCCCCGAGCTGGATTTGCGTGAGGGGCCTGTGCTAAGCCCCCTGCCTCACTTTCCCCTCCAGGGCCGTGCGGGTGCGGCGGCCGGGTAACGGAGAGGCGGTCCGGGCGAAGTGACCGGGCCAGCGGGCGGCACGCGTCCGGGGCCGGGCCCCCCGCGAATCCTCGGGGTCCCGCAAGCCCCTCGACCCCGCGCCCACCCTACGGAGGCAGGGCCTTCCCGCCCCCAGCCTCGCGGCCTCTTACCTAGCCCAGCCGGCGGCCTCCGCCTCTCCGGCGCTCGGCGATGACGCGCTGAAGCCTAGGCGGGGCGGGGGCGGCCCAAGGGGCGCCGGGGGCAAAGGTTAAAAGGTGGTGGGAGTGGGACCTTTCCCGGTAAGCTCTCTCCGCAACTCCCCCCACCGGAGAACTACAACTCCCGACAGGCTCGGCGCCTCCTTCCCGTGACTCCGGACGAGCCAATCGGAGGCCTGGGGGGCGGAGACTCTCTGGACCGTCAGACCCGCAGAAGGTGGGTTCAAGTTCAGGGTCGCTCCCACTCTACTCTAGTCTCAAAGCCGGGAAAGGCTGGACTCAGACCTCTCCATGCGGCAAGCTAGAGCAGTGGCCTCGCCGGCAGCCCCCTCCATGGAAGGAGTTTCCCCAAAACAAAGAAATGACTAGTGCAGATCCCCCCGCCCCCCTTAAATGCCGGCAAATAAACCCCAAGTAAGCGCGATGCAGGTCACCCGAGGAAGGAGCAAAGCCTCGGGGTGGGAGAGGCAGCCGCAAGCAGCCGCCCCTCCAAGGACGAGGAGAGGGGCCGCGGGCGGCTCCTCGGGGTCCCAGCCTGCCCGGACTCGGAGCTGCCCTTTGTTCCAGAGCTTCCCCCGTTCTTCATCCATCCCGTAGCTCCTAGCAGACTGAGCTCCGGGAGCGTTTGGCTTCCTTTTGCACCCGCAACACAACAGTTTCTGCTACATAGGACACACTTGGCCATTGCTTTTGGATTTCATTATGGGTGAATAGCAGTGGGGAAAGGGCTGGCTTTAAGAATCCGAACTCGGTGGCTTCTCTCCTCCCTCTTGCCTCGATTCTTGCATCAGGCGCCAAATCTCCAGCTGTCAAACTGGTCTACTCAGGTGGCTTCTTATCACCTCCAGGACTGAATACAAATCCTTTGTTTGGTACCTGATCCTCTCCTACCCTTCAGTCTTCTGACCTTTCCTCCCCATCCCTCAAACAGGAATACACTGATGCAGTGACACTGGCCTCCTTTGCTGTTTCACAAATTAGATGCTCCATCTCTTGATGCTGGGAATTTTCACTGACTGTTCCCCACTGACCTGAAATTCTTTTCCTCCTCATCTCCATCTGCTGCCTTGCCTGATTGCCTTCAAGTCCCCGGGTAAAATCCCACTTTCTGTTGATTCCCCTTCAATTCTAGTGCTGGCCCTCTTTTGATTATTTCCAATTTATCGTATATGTAGCATCTGTGTCTATTTATACTATGTATGTACCTGCGTTGCCTCCCTTGCTAGACTGTGAGCTGAGGGCAAGGACTTTGTATCACTAATGCTTATAATAATGCCTGCTACATAGTAGGCAGTTAACAAATCTTTATTGACTACGTACGGTTTCAAATTTATGTTTGTAAGGATTTGTTTTTCCTTCCTACTGCCCCCTTAAAAAAAAGAACCTTTTTAAATGAAAAAATAATGCCTTCATGACAAATATGCACAGTACAGCAAAACAAATTCCCACACAGGCCGTGTCTAAAAATGGAGGTCTTATTCATTTTAAGTCCATCAATTCTGGCAGGAGGGAGTGGTACATGTTTCATCATCTGTCCTCTGCCTTCTTCCAAAGCAACTGGGTGGCACATTGGGCCTAGAGTCAGGAAAACTTGAGTTTATTTCTGGCCTCAGATGTTTATTTATTTTGTGAACCAGGGCAAGTTACTTAACCTTTGTTTGCCTCAATTTTCTTCAACTGTAAGATAGGGGTGATAATTGCATCTATTTCACAGGATCATTCTCAGAACCAAACCAAATCAAAGTGAAAACTAGGAAATTGCTTATCCCCTTCCTTCCCCTTCCCCCTTTGGACTTGTGATTTATATTGCATTAATTGGCATTACTCAAGTCTTTCCAAGATGTTTTTCTCTAAATGTTGTAATTGTATAAACTATTCTGTTTCTTCTCATTTCACTCTGCATTACTTCATAAGTGCTTCCCAGTGTCCATTGAAACTTTCCATTTCATCATTTCTCATGGCACAAATATATCCCATTACAGCTATATACTGTACATAATTTGGTTAGCCATTCCCCTGAAGATGCCTTAGATGGGTATCACCTTAGTTTCCAGTTTTGAATTACTACAAAAAGAGCTGCTATAACTATTTTTGTACATATATATATCCTTTTTGCTTTTGATCTCTTTGATTACAGGCCTAGTGGTGGTAGAGCTGGGTTAAATGGTAGACCCAGTTTACTTTGAGGGCATAGTTCCAAATTGCTAATCAGAATGGCTAAACCAATTCACAGCTCCATTAACAGTATATTAATATGCCCTTCCAAATTTGCTATTTTCCTTTCTCGTTATTGCCAATATGATAGGTCTGAAGTAGAACCTCCAAATTTAATTTTCATTCCTTTAATTATTTGGAATCTGGAGCATTTTTTCAGATGGTTGCTGATAGCTCAGGTTTCTTTATTTTTTCTTTTGCAGATTTCCTGTTCATATCCTTAACTATCAATTGGGAAATAATTCTCTGCCGCTTACTGCTGCTGTAACTGAACAGATTACTTTTGTGTATCCATGCCTGGTTTTTTGTCATACTATTTTCCAGGTTTCCCAGCAGATTTTGTCAGATGGGCAGTTCTTATCCCAGAAGTTTGAATCTTTGGGTGTGTCAAACAGTAGATTACTTTGGTCATTAACTGCTGTTTCTTTATCTGGTCTAATCCAATTGGTCCATTACAAAGGTCTCCTGTTCTAGTAGAATCTAGAGTTGAAAAGAGATTCCAAAAGTCACCTAATCCAAGTTTCTCATTTTACAGGGAATATTGCTTCCAAATTACAGGAAGTAAGGAGTCCCAATACTTTGTCCCCTGACTCCAGAGACAAGGCTTTTTCCACTTTAATTTATACTCTTTCTATCCAAAGAAAGGGGAAAAGACCCATTTATACAAAAAATATTAATAGTAGCTCTTTTTGAGGTAAAGAACTGGAAAATGAAAGGATTTTCAACTGGAGAATGACTGAACAAGTCGTGATATATGATTGTCAAGGAATACTATTGTGCTATAAGAATTGATGAGCAAGATGGTTTTAGAAAGACTTATGCCAACTAATGCAAAGCTGAAGCAAGTAGAACCAGGAGGACATTGTACACAGCAACTGCAATATTTATTCCATGATCAACTGTGAATGATAGCTATTCTAAGCAACTCAGGACAATTCCAAAGGAATCATGATGGAAAATGCTATCCATTAACCATAGAAAGAATTGAAGGAGGCTGAATGCAAATCAAAGCACACTATTTTCACTTTATTTTTTGTGTCTTTTTACCTTTAATCTGTATCTTTCACAACATGACAAATATGAAAACATGTTTTGCATGATTGCACATGTATAAAATATATCAAATTGCCTACCATCCCTGTAGGGGAAAAGTATAGAAGGGAAGAAAATAATTCTACTCAAATTTTTTTTTTAAATGAATGAAAAAAATTGTCTTTACATATAATTGGGGAAAATTAAGTAATTTTTAAAGTAAAAAATATATAGTCTGTGATTTGTAACACCCTTATCTAATCCTAGAGTCCTTGAGGATATATGTGATTAATTTGTTATGATTTAAGTCAAATAGATCTTTGAATTGTTTTTCTATATCCTTCTGATAAACACTGTCTAATTTGCAACTTTCCATGTAAACTGGATAGTTAGAGATATCCACCTAGAATGCTCTTGAATCCCTTTGTAAGGTATTAAAATTCCCAGACTTCCTTTGTTAGGATTTTTGGAAGGTATGAGGACTTCATACCAATTGAAAATCCTGCCAGAAATTGATTGAAATAATAACATAAGTGTTTTAAGTAGATCTCAACATTCAAATACACCACAGAGAGCTTATCTTTATTTTCCTTTAGCAATTGTGTAATAGAAATAAAGCTGGATTTACAGTCGGGGAACTAGATTGAAATTCTGACCACTTCTTGCGTGTCTTCGAGGGAAATCACTAAAGCTCTTTGGGCCTCTGTTTCCTTAGCTTTAAAATGAAATTTCTCAACTGAATGATCTCCTTTCCAAATCCAATAATTCTAGGAGGACAGGGATCAGGGAGAGATAGGAGTGGCCTGGATACATATGATAGTTGGGGAGAGTTAACAGTAGAAAGAGGTCCCCTCACCACCTTATGGGGCTTAAGGGTAACTAAATCACAGGGATTTGAGGAGCAGGAGCTCCTCTGTTAGCCATAAAACAAGGAAAGTATCAGCTGAAACTGGCATTCAGATGTTAGTCCAAAGTAGACCCCAACTACCACATTCACTTCACTCCTATTCCTCTCCATCACAATATTTGAGAAGACCAGGAACTCGAAGTATTCAGAGGAGCATGGCCCACAACCAGAAGCACCCAAGTGGAGCACAAATAGCCTTTACATTCCCATCAGTCCCTATCCATTTGGTTGACTGTAACATAGCCTTAAACTTCACTGAATTATACATATATGTTGTTTGCTCACCTTTATGTGCCATAACATACCATATTCATTTAGAGAGCATTTGTTGTTAGAGGTTGGGGAATAAACTGCAGAGTCTGATCACTTCCCCAGCCCACAGATCTAAGACACAGGGAAGACACTTTCCCAACATGTTATCCCAACATTCCCAATGGCAAAGATATAGAAAATATTTATGATCAAGGCATACATGTAGGAAATACAAATGGCCATATCATACACATAGTGTGATAGCTAATGCAGCTCATACCTGAGAAGGAACAAGAATTTGTTAAGCACATTGTGCTAGGCACTTTACAAATATTATCTCATTTGATCCTCCATAGCAGCTATTATTATCCTCATTTTATAGTTGAGAAAACAGGCAAGTTAAATGATTTGCTCCAGTATTTCCAGCTTAGGTCTAATATGTATTGAGGGAGGAATTTGAACTCATCTTCCTGAGGATTATTCACTGCTCAACCAAGCTTCCTCTTCACACCTAGTTGCAGAGTCAAGGATGTCCTTCAGAGATATCATTGGGAGCACTGTCCTCTTGTGGAAGCCTTTACTGCTTCTGTACATCTTTGCTTTTACTGTTTTTCTGGACCTTTCGGGTGTTGTGACTTGCTTCACTTTGGGGCCCACAGCGGTGACCTCCCTCCCAGAGGGGAGCTGAGAATAAGGAGTCAAGCCACTACTGCCTTATGCCTCCAGCTCAATTTTATTACTGCTTAGCTATTACATATATACTGTTAGGTCTTCTAGGGTAGAACAAAGAATAATGAGGTAATTGGGGGATGCACAAGCAGGGTATATACAGCATCTTGTGTTACAGGATAAGGGGGTATGTTAGGGAGGAGGTGATAAAACACAGCTGTGTCTAGTGCCCTTGGTCTGTGGGGAGGAACATCCAGCTCCCAAGGACTCCGGCACACTTTAATCTCTAAGGGTGGCAAACCAGCACCTGAGATTGTCCAGGTGGCGGTTTACTTGGAAATGATTTGTGTCATGGCTGTTAGAATAGCCTGTGTTCCCACATGCGGGTATGGTCTGGCAACTTGTTTTGATTGATAGTCCCAGAGACCATTTTTAGCACTTTTGGAGAATAACCACTTCACCATTCCATCCCTTAGTCAGTTGCACTCTGCTAGATAGGTAGAAAAATCCTTCAGTATTTTTATCCCTGTCTTTTTAAACTTTTCAATATAACTCACCTGAATTAAGGTCAGAAAATACCTCTGGTCTAGGCAAATACTCCCAAGACTAATTTTAGCAAAATTACAAAGCTGCTGGTGGAGCTATAGTAAAGAAATTTCTCAACCCCAACCTATATCAGGTCCCTCAGGTTCTATTAAAATCACAGGGCCTGATTTGGGTTGGAAAAGACAGAAAAAGGCCCCAGAATTTTGCTTGACTTTTCACCAGCAACCAAAATACATTCCTGTATTCCCACTAGAAGAATGGAAGGTTTTCAAAGGATGTTTGCAAATATCTCCTCTACTCTGTGTATTATTCAGCTAACAACCAAGATAGAAGAGTGAGTAATGAGTTAAAAGGACCCAACCCCCTCCAAAGTGTATGTTGTTCTATTATCATTCAGAAGGGAAAGCTAGGAGAGGAGGTAAAATACTCTTTCAGACTGAGTGCTGGGAGAAGCTATTACCTGGGGAGAGAGATATTATTGAGTCCTACTAGGGACAGAAGGTCAGAACTGAAAACTCAGAGATAAAGATCTTTTAAGGCTTCTGGCTTACTGGAGGCTAAATGACAGAAAGGATTCAAATAGCAGGTTTTAAACTTACTAGAGTCATTTCAAATGCACATCCTCAGGCTTACCAGGCAGCCCCACAGGAGCTACTTAAGGAATTGAACAAGGTCTTTGACTTTCAACTCCAATAGCTATGGTTTTAGGGAGAAAAATAAAAACCACAAAGCTAGGTTTTCATAGTAATGAATGTGGAGTGGTGTGAAGGAAAGAAACCTGGAGGCGCCTCCGAACTTAAAACCAGCTTCCTGCCCCTCCGTTGATGTGGGAGTTTGATTAGAGGTCTCTGGTCTGTTTTCTCTTTTCCATCATTTCCTTACCAACCAGAGAGAGAGAAAACAACCCTGCTTTTGTAGTAATGGTGATCATTTCCCCAGACAGAGTCACAATAGGGGATTCCAAAGTCAGCAAAAGCACATGGAAGCAAAGTTTACAAACCTAAAATTAATGTAAAGAAAAGGAATCTTTCTAAGGAATGAGTTGTGCCAACTGATTCTATGTAAAACCATAGTGATAATGAGCTTAATAGAGAGGTGAGTGTAACAAAGGAGAGCCTTTGTGATCTGGGATTCCAGAAAGGCAAGGAACATGAGATTAAATCAGAAATATCAATCCCTCACCTGCCAAGAACGCTTCATTGTTGATGGGACTAATTAATTATTAATGCAATGAACCCTATGTATACATGAAATGAATTGAAGAGGCAATGGTTTCATTGTGTTCCAATTCTATGTCATAACAAAACTGTAATTATCTTCCAAAGTTGTAGGGAAGGACTTCAAACTGCTTTTGGTCAACCAATAAAGGGCAATTGTAAGGAAGAACTTTATTCTAAAACTTAGACTGGATTTTGATAACAAAAACAGACTGGCTACTTATGTAAAGGGTTTTGATGCATCCTCAGATCATCTTAGGTGATGGTACCATTGTGGTAGACACCAGGGACTCACATCTGGGAGAAGACATTACATTCCCCTATCACACCATGGGGGTAGCCTTTCCCATTAGCTAAATAGTCAGAGCACACTTACTCTTTCTAACCAGCATCCAAGGGGTAAAGGCCCTGTTCAACAGAAGCCTGTCACCATGAAATGAACTGGGTGTAGGGGAGGACTATCTCCCCCTTACACACACACTTGTAACCTATTGGTACCAAGAATCAGACTTTAGAGCTTCATCTATATTGTCGGTCCTTTTCAGTTTTAGTCCTAGGCAGTAGAGTCCCTAGACTGAGGGGCTTGAATTGTAATGACTTAGGAAATAGGATTCCAGGTTGGATGTTGTTGCCAGCCCTAGGATACATGGGATTCAAGCCCAAGGTAAGCTTTGAATTTGGTAGGAATCATACTCTTTAGGAACTTAGACAAATTGTGAACCTAATCCTTCCCTCCCCAAACCCTGAGGTGGTATAGGCAGAAATGATGCCCCTATGTCTTGGAAAGATGTTTGCATCTTTATTCTTATTATACCTTTGAAGTAAATATTTTAAAAAGCTAATCTATTAATTGGCTAAATGGAACCCTTATGACTGAAGGAATTCTACTAGTGGGGGGCTTAAACCAATGTTAGAGAGACTAGAATTCCCCAAGCCCTTTTAAGGATATTGGAAAACCCTAGGGAAGGATGAAATGAAACATCCCTAGCCTTCAAACAATGGGGGTGGGGGGTGGGAACAGGGGAATTACTGAAGCACTTAAATCAGAAGAAGGAAAATTTGAAGCACCTGAAGGCAATGAAAATCTTCACCAAACATAAATTTCAGAAATGCTACCTAATATTGAAAGAGATAGTAAAACATAATGCCACAGTAAGGACCAAAGTAGTAAAAAATGGAGCTATCAAAGAATACACCTTAAGATAGGCATCAAATAGCAGAAATACCTTGATACAGCTATTGAAGACTTCTGGGAAAACATTGGAAGATTACATCAATATCTAGCTGCAGGAGAAAATTTCTGCTCTATATTGTGCAATTAAAGCAACAAAAAGAAATATGGAATGGACTCTGTAGAGCAAAAATTCTTAATACTCTTAATCAATCATTGAAAGCAAAAGCCAAAAGGTAAAGGTGATACAAAGAACAAAGTAACACCTATTGAAAACTATAATAAAGAGGCTTGAGAAGCAAAACACAAACAACCCCCCCAAAAAAATCCCAACACATCTCCCCTCCCCCAAATTATGAATGTATAGATAGATATAGACATTTTCTGGTTCTCTTTATGGTTTGCAAAAATCCACATTGGATTGACAAAAAGATGTAAATGCAAAATATAAATAAAATACAATAGCTTTAATATAATTCAACAAAACAGTTATATCAAAAGAGATGACTGAAACACTAGTTTCCCTGAAAAACTGGAAAATGGTGGGTCTGGACAAGATCCATACATATTGTTTCAAGTGCTTCACAGTGCTGCATGAATTGCTAGCAAAGCTTTTTACTGACTTCCTGATATAAACTTGATTCCATCTTTCATAATATAATTGGGAGCTGGGTTACAGAGCTTATTACCAAAAGATAAAAATATCAGTGACTCCTCCAAATATAGGCCAATTATCTGGTTGATGCATTTATAAAAAGCAATCATAGCTTGTATTACTAAAAAAAAAACCTCTATACACTTTAAAAAATAATACATTGACTGGCATCCTGAATCAAATTAACTGGAAGAATATACCTAGAGTAATTAACATCTCCAGAAAACCATTCTTAACCTATACTTTTGGTATGGTAAAATGGGCAATAATAAATCTTGAACAAGAGTTCTTAAACATTTGCTTGGCAGTCTGTTAAAAAATATAGATGTAAAAACATTTTCTGATTTTCTTTATAATCCACAAAAATCTGATACAATGGAAGTACACATTTGAGTAAATGCAAAGCAAAAACCTCTTCTCAGAATAATGTTTTTAAATGGATAAAATAAAACATATTGAAAAGAAAGAAAAATTTGTTAAGCAGCCAGATGATGTGTTAAGCACTTAACACATATTATTTCATTTGGTCCTCACAACAACCCTGGGAAACAGGTATTCCCATTTCACAGATGAGGAAATTGAGACAAACAGGATTAAGTGACTTGCCCAGGGTCACACAGCTAGAAAGTGTTTGGGGTCAAATTTGAACTCTGGTCTTCCTGACTCCTAGCACTGTATTCAATCCACTGGGTTATCTGAGTATGACAAAAGAAACCAAATTTTTTATTGTTGTTGAATAATTTAGCTATTTATTTATTTGTCTTCTGATTGCATGCAAAGATAGTTTTCAGCATTCATTCTTTTGTATACCTTTGAGTCCAAATTTTTATACAACCTTCCCTTCCCTTCCTTCTCCCTATAACAGCAAACAATTTGATATAGGTTCTCTACATACAATCATGTTGAACTTCAAGAGGAGCCAATTTTATTGAAATATATAATTGTTGAACTATGTTTTTTAATTCACAGACCCCTTGAAATCTATCCACAAACTCTCTGGGAGGTATGAAACCTTAGATTAAGAAGCCCTGATTTACAGATTACTCTCTGTCATGGGGAGGCAGGAGGAAAATGAGGGAGATAGGAAAAATGTGGAACTCAAAAGCTTATAAAAAGATGAGTGTTGAGAAATATTAAATAAAATAACATTAAAAATTATCTTGGAGACATTCAAACAAGAACCTATGTGATATTAATAAAACACAGCACCCATCATGGTAAGGGGAGCTTTGAAGGATGAACTCTTTCTTGTCAAAAAGGAGGAAAAATGATTAATAGAAGTTCTTAGAGAGTACATGATAGATAGGATACATTTTGCAGAAATACTTTTGGAACAAAGAGTCCTCACTTCACAAAGCAATAGAAACAGGAATATTACTACTAGACTTATCTAACATAATTGAAAGTGATGTTGAAATCTCATCCTTCAAGATCCCATCAGCCTTAATATTCACAGACATCATCCCTACTCTCTCTTTTGAGTGGAGGGCTAAATGATAAGCTCCAAAACCTATATTTAAGGAGGTGACCTAGGCCAGTCATCTCTTCATTTCCTATGTGGCTACTCTGCTTTGGACTTCCCCATCATTCCTTGAACTCATACCTTCTCCCTCCCCAAGATACCCGTCCCTCTCATAACCTTTCATCTTCCTTTTGTGTCTTATCTTCTCTTGTTAGATTGTAAGATCTTTGAGGACATGAATTATTTTTCATACTTGTAACCCTGGCAATTAGTACAATGTCTACCACATAAAGACTGTAATAAATCAATTTTGACTGATGTGAAATATATTAAAGTGCTTCTTTTTAAAATTTCTCTACAAATAACATTTTTTTCACACCCCAAACACTTCCAGACTTTTCCCTTTAGGACCAAAAACTAAGGCCTTTCTTAGGGAAAGGAAGTTAAATTTAGCCTCTTCCTTAGGAGAATTCATCCTTGCTTTTCCTAGAACCCACCCTTCTCCAAATGGAAATTATTAAGATTATGAAATAAAGGGTAAAAAGTCCTTTTGATATTCTTGGAACAAGGAGATTGGTCCAGGGGAAATGAATAGTGATTTTAATATTAAATTATTTTGTAATGTTAACCCAATACTGCATCTTAATATTTATTATTTATTAATTTATTTATTGTTCAGGAGTTCTAAAACTTAGCTGAAGGCTGAGAGTCTTGTTGGAGAACTGTTGAACTGCTGTTTTGTCTTTTGTTTTTGAAATAGATCACTGGATGAATGAGGCAAAGTATTCGGCCTTCTGTCTTCTAGAATCACTGAAGTCCAGTGGCAAGTCTAAATGACTAACAATAGACCGGGATACATGGCTACAGAAAGTGCTTCAGTCACCTTCAGAGTCATTGGAACAAATTGTTCTCATCTGCCCTTAGTTGAACATCTTTCTTTCCAAGCTAGAAATCTTTAGATATTAGATTATTGTTACATTAAATTAAATAAAATTGTTTCTGGCAAATTTGTGCCTAAATGCAGAGCACAAAAGTTATATATATATATATATATATTTCCTCTCAATTGTGCTTTCTCTCCAGAAGGTGACTATGAAGTAGCTAATATCCAAGAATAAAATTAAAGATATTTCATGGGCAACATCTTCATGAACTGAAACTTCATTAATAAAGAAGCAGAAAAATGGCAAAGTCATGTTCAGATTTGTTTATGAAAGAAATGACTTTATAACAGCAATTCAGGATCAGGTCATTGACACTAGAAATTGCAAAGAATTTATCCCAAGGAACTGACACTATTTGATTGAGGCAAATTATGTAATCAAAAGAAAAAAACTGTGCAACACAGTTTGCAAGAGTTTAGTGTCTACTAGATACCTAGTCAAGTGATTAGAATTACATACCAGAAGATCATTGTATTTTAAAATACAGACTACCAGACTACAAATCTCATGAAGCAAACACACCACCACTCCCCCAATATCCTTGAGAATTTAACAAATAGATTCTCAGAACCAGAGTGATACAGATTGGGGTTCAGATAGTAAGCTAGAGTTTGAAGAGTGAAAGAATTCACAGATTCACAACTCAGAGTTATAAGGAACAGGTAAGTTTTATTATGCAGGTACAAGTTATTGCATGAAGGCTCTATTCTTAGAGGATAAGCAACTAATACAGGGAAAAGCCAGGGCTTATGTATAAAGGAACAGGACATAGTATTCGTGCTGGGAAGGGGACAGAGGTTGGCTCAAGAGTAGTGGAAAGAAAAGGAAGGAGTAGTAGAAAGTAGTTGGGATGTTCAAGAATAACAAAGATTCATTTCTGGGGAACAGAGAGGCAACAATTTGCTATTGGGATATACTTTGTTGGGTTCTAACTCCAACTCCCTGTCCTTGTAGGATCTTCCCAGAAATATAGGTCTGGGTGTTGTATCTAGATGGCAGGATACAGGATACCCAGATGACTATTACCAATTCAAATCTGGTACAAGGAGGAAGACTTCTCTCAGGAATGGTAGCAAGGGATTTTAAAAGAACATAATTTCTCAGAATACACAAAGTCAGCATAGAAAGACACAAGATTTAACTAATTGTTGTCTGCCAGCTATTTCCATGGCATCAAGAGCATCTTTATAGTTGGAACTGTGACCCCCCAATTGCTCTTATATAACATCAATCATAAAAATTTTAGAACATTTTAATAGTTGTTACTATGTTGAGTATTCATAATTTCTAAACTATAAGGAATGAAAAAATTTCAAAATATAGAGCCCTAGAAGAAGAAATTAAAACTATATGAAAATAGGGCAAGGTATATGTTTCCTGTCACCTTTTCTGCAATTGGAATTGTCTCAAAGATACTTTCAGTGAGTCCATAAAAAATGTGTTTTAATTTCAATATTTTTACTAAAAATAGTGATTTTATTGACTTTTGTAATATTCTCTAGACTATACTACAATAATAATAAGATAAAAGCTTATCCATACACTATTTATATTTGGAATGGGTGTCCAAACTTTTAGCTCTTCTGGATTGCATTGCCCAACAAAAATTTGTAAAGGACTGCTTAGAGAATTTAATATTTATTTGTAACTATAATGTCACTCATATTGCCTATGAGTATAATAATAAAATATCATAAAGTATTATAATAATAAAAATATGCCATTTTTAATGTGAAAATTGAGTCTGCTTTTTTGGTGCCAGTGTATCTATATCTAATTTGATAGAGGTTGTAGCAATGCAAAGAATATTTTCTTTTTTTTTCTGGGGGATTTTTTTATTTGGTCTCAGATAAGTGGAGATAACAGGAGATTTTGAGTACAGAGTAGTGATATGATCTGGACTTGTGAGATCATTAGTGATAGAATGGAATTGGAGAGGAAGACAGACTTAAGGCAGGCAGACTTTCTAGTCTGCTAATAATGTAATAGTACATAATAATGTAAAGTGATAGAGGAATTTTTTTCAAGGTAACTGAGCTTGTGAGAAATTATCTTGTTTTTAATTTTTTTAATTAATTTTTATTAAAGACATTATTTGAGTTTTACAATTTTCCCCCTAATCTTACTTCCCTCCCCCCACCCCCACCCCCACCCCCCACCCACGGAAAGCAATCTGTCAGACTTTACTTTGTTTCCATGTTGTACCTTGATCCAAATTGGGTGTGTTGAGAGAGAAATCATATCCTTAGAGAAGAGACAAGAATTCTAAGAGGTAACAGGATCAGACAATAAGATATCTGTTTTTTTCTTTTTCTTTTTTTTGCAAGGCAGATGGGGTTAAATGGTTTGCCCAAGGCCACACAGCTAGGTAATTATCAAGTGTCTGAGACCAGGATTTGAACAACCCAGGTACTTCTGACTCCAAGGCCGGTGCTTTATCCACTACGCCACCTAGCCGCCCCTGTTTTTATCTAAATTAAAGGGAATAGTCCTTGAACTTCGTTCAAACTCCACAGCTCCTTATCTGGATACAGATGGTACTCTCCTTTGCAGACAGCCCAAAATTGTTCCCGATGTTGCATTGATGGAATGAGCAAGTCCTTTAAGGTTGATCATCACTCCCATGTTGCTGTTAGGGTGTACAGTGTTTTTCTGGTTCTGCTCATCTCACTCAGCATCAGTTCATGCAAATCCCTCCAGGCTTCCCTGAAATCCGGTCCCTCCTGGTTTCCAATAGAACAATAGTATTCCATGACATACATATACCACAGTTTGCTAAGCCATTCCCCAATTGAAGGACATTTACTTGATTTCCAATTTGCAAAGAATATTTTCAAGATGCTCATTTGAAATTTCTGGTCTCTTTTTACTTTTGGTATGCTTCATATAGGAAAAAATTTGTACCATCTAGTTGTCTCCTTTCCATGTTTTATTCTACCTTTACTTCCAGGAGTAAGAGAGTCCTTCCAAGAGTCTTGAACTTTGTATATTCTTATTTTTATTTTATTTTTTTATCAAGGATTTTATTTGAGTTTTACAATTTTTCTCCCAATCATATTTCCCTCCCCCCATGGAAAGCAATCTGTCAGTCTTTATTTTGTTTCCATGTTGTACATTGATCCAAATTGAGTGTAATAAGAGAGAAATCACATTCTTAAGGAAGAAACAAAAAGTATAAGAGATAACAAGATCAGACAATAAGATATCTGGGTTTTTTTTTCTAAATTAAAGAGACTAGTCCTTGAACTTCGTTCAAACTCCTTGGCTCTTTATCTGGATACAGATGGTATTCTTCATCACAGATAACTCAAAATTGTGCCTGATTGTTGTACTAATGGAACGAGCAAGTCCATCAACGTTGAATATCACCCCCCATGTTGCTGTTAAGATGTACAGTGTTTTTCTGCTCATCTCACTCAGCATCAGTTCATGCAAATCCCTCCAGGCTTTCCTGAATTCCCATCCCTCCTGGTTTCTAATAGAACAATAGTATTCCATGACATACATATACCACAATTTGCTAAGCCATTACCCAATCGAAGGACATTTACTTGATTTCCAATTCTTTGCCACCACAAACAGGGCTGCTATGAATATTTTTGTACAAGTGATGTTTTTGCCCTTTTTCATCATCTCTTCAGGGTATAGACCCAGTAGCTTCTATTATGCTTTCCAGAATTCCTGGTCTCTGTAATCCTTTATTCCTTTCTTTTTTCATGTGAATAAGTATTTGTTTTTATTAGAACTTTATGACTGCAAGTGAAAACCCACCTAACATCGAGGAATATAAATGAATCAATTAAAAAAACCAACACCATAGTCATCTTTATAAAATCTTTGATTTCTCACTTGAGAAAACCCAAGGTCATTCTCCTAGCAGTTATCAAATAATTGAAATATCAATTGTTTCTGTTTTAGCCAGAAACCCTGGATAAATTGATTGATTTTTTTCACTTTTTTTTATTATGTAAAGCAGGCCATTCTTTGCCTCATTTCTCATCTAGCCTTAATCGTTGAATGTATTTTGCTTCAGTTCAAGCTGAATCCTGGGAAAGACCTTGACTTAAAAAGGCCAGGGTCTCCCAATGCATTATCCTAGGCCATCTCCAGTAAACCTGAACTGAGATGTCTCTGGAGGAGAAAGTGAGAATGGGGATTTTGTACAGCCCTCCTTCACTTAAATACAATTCGCTTGCAAGTCATGTCATCACCTTCCTAATGTCATGGTCCTCTTTCAAAAAATAATGTATATCCTTTAAGAACAAATTTTCCCTTGCATTTTGCGGTCATCCTTAAAACCAGTTGAAAAGGTATCTCTTTCTTTTCCTAATCACTGCACAGGTAAAGTATCCATATGGTCCCAAACAATCCCAAAGAAACTGACTATAGAAATAGGAGTCTCCAAAACCTTTCACTGGATAACCATATATATTATATATATATATATATATATATATATATATATATGTCCTAGGAAGATTCAGATATAATACTTTCATTTTCTTCAACCTGTTACTTATAGACAAAGATCTGGAAGTAGAGATAGTGGTTGGTACCTTGCTCTACCTACCATCTTGGAATCCTTACAAAAGAAGGATCATCTCTATCAAGTCAAAGATGAGAATTTTCCCATAAAAAAGGGAAAGTGGAGAAGCTACTTTTGCAGCTGTCATGCCACCATTCCAATTTAAACATAGATCTGGAAGAATAGAAAATCCCATGATTTTCCCATGGTCTCATATCTAGAAGTAGAGAGTTAGTTATTGAAGACTGTTGAAATCCCAGGCTGCTATGATTAAAATTGTGCTTAAGGAAAATTGGTGGGTGACTGACTTATAATGAGCTAAGCATATTTGAATAGGCAGAATGTACACTTTCCCCCTTCCAGTCTAGCCTCCTTTGGAGAGTTTTAAGACCATTAGAATGTGCTTATGAATACACTCTTGTGCCAAAAGTAATGTATTTACAATAGAAAACTACCTGTGAATCTTCAGGCAAAAGTCAGTTACTCAAATCTCAGTATTCTAATCTCCAAAATGAAGCAATAATAGTAGCCATAGAACCTACTTCATATTAGTAGTAATAAACAGGTCTAAAACATGGGTAAATAAGAGGAAAAGAGAAAATAAATGAAAGGATAGATCAAAAGAAGGGAGAGAGAGAGAAAAAGGAAAGGAAAGAAAGAAGTGCTTGTTAATGAAGTGGTAGAAAAAGAACCATATATGCCTCTTTCATTTTTTTAATATTTATTTTCATTTTGTACAAATAATGGGGTTTTTTTAGGTTTTTTTGCAAGGCAAACGGGGTTAAGTGGCTTGCCCAAGGTCACACAGCTAGGTAATTATTAAGTGTCTGAGATTGGATTTGAACCCAGGTACTCCTGACTCCAAGGCCAGTGCTTTATCCACTACACCACCTAGCCGCCCCAAAAGAACCATATATGAAAACTATCCATATTCATAGGATAGCACATTGTAGTAGATTGTAGATTTGGGAGTGAAAATTCATTCTGGACTGGACAAAAATTGGAAAAGGAAAACCAAGGCTTTCCTCATTATCCTGCCTGTATCTTCCTCTGAAAGATACCATGGTGTAACCATTAATGGCACTATCTTGTAAGGTTAATAGAATATGGAGAAAAGTAAGGGAAAAGAAACTTTCTCCTTATCTCCACTTTTGAAATTTTGTGGTCTGGCCAGCCCTGAGGATTTAGTTAATACCTTCACTCTGTCTTTTGTTATTAATGAGAACATAGTTTTAGTAAGAAATTTATTAGTGTTTGATAGAGGTGAGCAAGCTGGAAAGGAGGTATAGTCCTCTTATCTAGTATCTGGAAGGTTTACATTATAAAGGACTAGGATACTCATACAAGGGTACTTTTTGTTGTTGCTCAGTCATTTTGGTTATGTCTGACTCTTCATGACTCCATTTAGGGTTTGCCACTGCCTTCTCCAGCTCATTTTATAGGTGAGGAACTGAGGCAAAAAGAGTTAAGTGACTTGCCCAGGGTCATACAGCTAGTAAGTATCTGAGGTCAGATTTGAACTCAGGAATATAATTCTTCCTGACTCCAAGTCCAGCACTCTATCTACTACTATACTGCCTTGGTTAATTTTACTGAACTTCTTCTCTCCATCTTTTAAAAATTCTTAGTCATAAGAAATAGCTGGAATATTGAAGAAAATATAGGTAATGTGAAACCAAAAAAAGAGCAATAAAATACTATGTAAAAAGAAAGGAAATGGTGGTAAATATTGGAGTAGCTCAAAAAAGAAAGAAATCAGAGAATTTAATTAAGCCTATTCTCCCTTTTGAAGTGATAGAACTGAAGATAAAAATCCAGGTCTTTTGGCTAAAACTTCGATGTTCTTTCCTTTTTTAAAAATAAAATATTTAAAAAACCCATTTATTAAACAATTAACCTCTCTCATCACAACTTTCCCCATTGGGACTTCAATTTATCACAGTTGGCATACCAACTTAAATAGGAAAAGCTAAATGACAAGAACTGAGCTTATAAACTGTTGGTTTAGGCTTGGCCCCCACAATAATATTCACCTTCTCAAACAGCTCATCTGCTTCACCCTCCCCTCCTCTGTGCCGATACAATGACTTCTTTCCTTACTAGTGCTCCCTTACTAATTCATTCTTTAGGAATTGTAGAGGGACTGGTCCATTCCAAAGGATTCTAACTATAAACTAAAAGCAAAGACTTTGAACCCCATTTCTCTATCCCATATTTTCTAGATCAGATTTCAGGTCAAATTCAGGTCCTTTCTTTGATTTCTATAGCTGATCAACACTTTGTGAAATACACTGAACAAGGTAATAAAAGCTATTTTTTACCTTATCTTTTGTTTCTGAGTATTTTATTGTATTTTATTATATTTTGCTAATAATTTTCAAGTGAAAAAATATTTCTTTAACTACAGGACAGTCAGAAGATGGAGGTTTGAGTCATAATTTTGCTATTAGTTGTGTGAAATTGGGCATATCATTTGACCTCTCTCTACCCAAATTCATTCATTTGTAAAATTGAATATTTAACTCATTCATGTCTAAGATTCTGTTATTTTTGTCTTCTTTCTCCATTTCCCTTATTAGGAAACCTATTTAAAACTAAGTATAACAGATCAAAGCATGCTATTTTCAGTTTGTGTGTGTGTGTGTGTGTGTGTGTGTGTGTTTTGATCTTTCTCCTTTCACTAATATGGAAATGTTTTATATGATTGCACATATATAATCTATAAATATGTATGTATATCTATATATTTATATATATAATTGATAACTGTCTTAGGGAAGGAGAAAATTTGAGCCTCAAAATAACTTTAATTGAATGGTTAAAATTATCTTTACCTATAACTGGGAAAAATACTATGAAAAATAAAGTAACTGAAGGGAATGTTAATTTCAAAAAATAAATAAAACTAAGCACAAAATTAATTAGACTCATAGATTCAGAACTGTACAAAATCTTCTCTTCCAGTCTTCTCAGTGTTGCCGATATAGAAACCAGTTCCCAGAAAGATGAAGCAACTAAGCCAAGCTTACACATAGAGGCAGGATCTGAACCTGAACCCTCAGACTGTACTACACTGGACAGTCTCTGAAAAGCAAGTTTATATAAAAGCTCATGGCTGTGAGGCCTCTCTTTACAGAGATGGTGTACTGTATTTGTGTGTGTGTGTGTGTGTGTGTGTGTGTATAAAATTATATATTCAGTGGCCAGATATGAATTGGGATGACTGGAAATGGTCCTAGACGCAGGGCAATCAGGGATAACTGACTTGCCC
Organism: Macrotis lagotis; assembly: GCF_037893015.1. Taxonomy (NCBI): domain Eukaryota; kingdom Metazoa; phylum Chordata; class Mammalia; order Peramelemorphia; family Peramelidae; genus Macrotis; species Macrotis lagotis. The sequence goes on from NC_133658.1 coordinate 157,149,237, forward strand.
AAGGTCACACAGGTAGTAAATATCAGAGGCATGATTCGAATTCCGATCCTCCTGACTCCAAGACCAATACTCTATCCACTGTACCATTGAACTGCCCCATATAAGTATACACACACAGAAAGGGGAGATTATTGGGAAAGATCTGACTCTCTCCATATATAAAGTCACTTCTCTTTTCTAATATATTTACATTATACATATTACATATTCTTTATATAGTCATGTATTTCTTTCCCTGATATGTTTATATGTTAAAAACATATGCATGTAACATGCTATATATACATATATATACATACATATATATACATATACATATATATATATATATGGAGAGAGAAAGAGAGAGAAGGGTCAGTTCCTTTCCAACATCTCTCCTCCCATCCTGCATAAGTATCCAAGGGTGACAGGGAGGATTTGATAGGAACTGAAGCCATTAGAGAGAATTTTTACATAACTTGAGTCCTGGGATTCATTCAGTAATGGATCTAGACTCCATGAGCTTTGCCAGAAGATTGAAATTCTATTAAAAAAATGCCTGACAGGTTTCTTGGCTCCCCTCATCTTATTGCTATTTAGTTTTCACACCGAGTTTGCAGTCTACTACTTAAATAGTAATTAATAATAATAATAATAATAATAGCATTATAGAATCCTTTAAAGTTGCAAAGCACTTTATATATATGTATATACACAGATATGTTTAAATATATTCTCTCATTTATTCTTCACAACAATTCTGTGAATTAGGGGTTACTATTATTCCCATTTTATAGATAACTGAGGCAAACAGAGATTAAATGACTTGCTCAGGGTCACACAGTTAGTGTCTGAGACAGATTTGAACTCGTATTTTTTTAACTCCAAGCCCAGCACTCTATCCATTGTAACACCTAGCTATCTTCATGCGAGGGAAAGTTAAACACTTTGAGGAGTAGCTAGGTGGCAGGCCTGGAGAAGACTCATCTTCCTGGCTTCAATCTGGTCTCAGACATTTACTAGTTGTGTGAACCTGAGCAAATCACTTTACCCAGTTTGCCTTAATCCTTCATCTATAAAATGAGCTGCAGAAGAAAATGGCAAATTGCTCCAATAATTTTGCCAAATGGGGTCACTGAGATGAAAAACAACAACAAAAACAATGTGACTACATCAAATTTAATATTAACCCACTGAATTTTAGAACTTGTTGACAAAGTCCATGATCAGGATCCAGCTGATTTCAGGCTTTTATTCCTCCAACCCTTGTCTTAAAGTACTCAGTCCATCCCCAGGGCAGTCTTGGGGATAGGAAGCGAATAAGTATAGGGAAGGATCAAGATCTGGTGCCAGTCTAATTTGGAGATTTGAGAGTGACATTGGGTCTAGGGTCTCTGTATCTGTCTTAGGGTAGGGAAAATTGTTTGTGGATTCCCCTCCTCCCCTTTTTTTTCAGTGTCTAGAAAGGGAGGAATTATAGGGGAATGGTATTATCAAGATGACCAAAAGTATACAGACACAAGTCACGGGACAGAAAAGAGAACTAATACCTAGTCTACAGACCCAAAGCAACTGATATCTAAGCCTTAATTAGATAGGCTTAGATATCTATTTAATATAGATTTAATTAATACTGTGATCTCATACCTTTTTGACATACCATCAAGGGCCAGAAGAAAGCAAGAAATCACAAGAAATTCAAAGTAGACCTGAACCAAGCTGGTACATGAATATGAATGCATTTTACTTCTAGAGGAGAAAGCCCCTGGGGGCTTTCACTCCGAGGCAGGGGCCATTTTAATATTAGACACATTGCATCTCCACTTTCTTAGCTAAAAGCAATATGAAGTGGTAAGAAAAAGGGGATGTTAGTTACTGGCACACATTGGTAGCTTGCCAGCAAAGAAGACAGGAAAAAACAATCAAAAGTAGATAAAAGAACACAAAACCCCAATACTCTGAGGCTTGGGGGAGGGAGTAACAAACATGTCCCAGATGCACATACCTCAGTAACCCTGAGTGCATACTTTGATTCCTTCTTTGTATTGCCAACACCTAATATAGAGACTTTTGCACTAAGTAAATATTTTTTAAAATGTTTATTACATTAAACCACTATGTTGTTGCCCAATGACTGATCTTTCTAACCATGACCCTGAATCCATCAAGAAAAGGCTATTTGGGTTAAGATGGAAAGGAAGGATGTATACTGCATTCTGACATAACTTTCTAGTTTTGTTACCATGGACAATCTGTTAAGCAATCTGAGTCTCAGTTTCTTCATCTGTAAAATGGGATAAAAATATCTACTCATAGGCTGTAGTGAGGCTGAAATAAGATACTGTATGCAAAGTGGTTCACAGACTTTAAAGGACCAGATAAGTATATACAAATATCATTCGTATCACTTAACAGGATAAATTTTTCAGCTAGGGTGAAAATTAAGTCGTTGAGTGTACAGCTTTGAAAAGATTGTTAAATTACAAATCAGGGTTTGTTTTGTTGTTGTGTTGATTGTCTAGACTTAAGAAAGTGATAGAGAAAATATTAATAATACACATTGTACTTAAAAGTATGTTGGGGATACATTTTGTTTTTCCCAGATAACCAATTGTTAAGCATTTACCAGCACTTTAGAAAACTTGGATTACCAGGACAATTCATTGTTTGTATGATCACAGAAGGATTATCTGGGCTCAAGTCCAGAGAAGTTAAATCATTTCCCAAGGTCACACAGCTAGTTAATAGTAGAATCATGATTCGAACTCAGAGGCCCTGGGTGTTGTTCCCACTGTAACATACATTCTACTACATTTGTCTATAGACTACAAAATCCAGAAATGTGACAGTGAGGCTGGACTTACAGAGAAACAGTGCCCAGTGATCTGGCGCTGACTGAGTTGCCAGATGGTCATTGCTCAGATAAGAGTTCGAGTGAACTAGTTCTTAAATAGACTCTGTACCTCTTGGGCCCATGAGAAGCCCTCCAAATGCTTTAATAGGTTGGCAAAAGAAAGCTTAGGTGTGAGTGTAGCCCCTTCTGTCACTCTCCATTTCTCTCTAGGATTCCCAGAAGGGAATGGGCCTTACAACTCCATTTAAGAACTTGTCATCCATCAGTTCCTACTCCTTAGCCAGGGACTTCACTGCCATCATTCTCACTACCTGTCCATTTCCAGTCTCAGGAGAAAATAAAAGGTAGAGTCTCCTGACAAGAAGGTTCATCATCAGTGATCAAAATTGCTGGAAAAACATTGGGTTTGTATCTTTCCTCTCAAGGTTGGATTGTATTTGCCAAGTCCCAAATCCAAATTATCGTAGATGCTGTTGTATCCAAATCCAGGGATTATCCTAGATCCTAATCCTTGAGGCCCCTTTCAACATTGCAATGGCCAATGACTCAAGGAAGCTATGGATATGGAGGTTGGAAGGAGTTGAGAGTGAGGAGAGTGATCTATTTTTAGATCAACTGAACTGCATCTAATAGAAGGAAATATAAATTAAATATAAAATCTAATATTTGAGCTAAAAAAAATCAACCCTACAAATAAAGGGTAGAAGAGGCATGATTAGGCAAAGGGTAGAAGAGGCATGATTAAGCAAAGGGTAGAAGAGGCATGATTAGGCAATATACAGAAGAAAAGGGATTTTTGGTGAAGAACAAGATCAACACTCAGACATTTATCACTTTCTAGCTGTGTGACCTTGGGCAAGTCACTCAATTCTGATTAAGAATTAATCCCATCCATGGCCATCTCCAGTCATCCTGATTAATTTCTGGCCGTTGGACCCAGATGGTTCTGGAGGAAAAAGTGAGACTGTTAACTTAGCACAATCCCTCCTCACTTAAATTCAATTCATTTCTTGTCATGGCATCACCTTCTCTAATGTCATGGTCTTCAGGCAAACGTTATGATTTATTATTATTATTATTATTATTATTATTATTATTATTATTATTATTATTATTATTGTCAAGATGAGTCAACCCTGTGATGAGAGAGGCAACAAAGTCAACTGAGACCCTCATTTCCAATAAGAGAAACAAGGTCTTCAACAATGATCAACAGGAGAACGTCCAGAGAAAGCCTGCCAGAATGAAGGACCTCAAGTCCATGACTTGAGATGGAGGCTGAAGGCACTGAGAATGTTTAGCCAAGAATGGGGGAGGGAGAGGAAAAAAGGGGGGGGGGAGGAAAGTGTAATGTCTTCTAGTACTCAAAAGAATCACATGAGAAAAACATGAGTAGGCTTTCCCTATTTGATTCCAAATGGGAAACCCAGGAATCATTCCTGGAAATTCAGAAGATGAAAATTTAGGTGTGATGTCAAGAAAAACTTGCTATCAGAACTATTCCAAAGGGGCTAACTCAGAAAAGTCGGAGGTGAGAAGGGAGCAAACACCACCTTTACAAATAATATCTCATTTTATCTTCACAACAGCCCTGATGCTATCATCACCATTTTAGATTTGAGGACACTGAGGCAGACAGAAACACAGCCAGTAAAATGTTTGAGACTGACACGTGATCCCACTAGGAGAGTGTCCTTTTGGGGAGAGATTTTGTACAAACTATGCATGTTATACCACCTCAATAAATTCAAGATAAGTGACTAAAAGGTTCCCCTCTAATCAAAGTAGAATAGGAAGTGAGACTTGGCAAAAACTCATGATAATCAAGTAAATGAGTTAGGAACCAAACTGAAGATTTTGGACTACAAATCCAGTGTGCTTACCACCACAAACTGCCTAACTTTCATTTCACAAATGTGGAAATCAAGACTCAGAATGGTAAAAGGACCTGCTAGTTACAGTAGAGGGGTTCATTAACTAGTTTTATTACAAAATATTTTGATAATATTTTTATATAATTAGCTTCCTTTGTAATCCTATTTTTAATCTAAGTATTTAAAAGAATAATTCAAAGATATGATACATAGTCTTCCCCAGATTTTCTGCCTTAAAAAAGTTTAAGAACCTCTGAGTTAAAGCTAGTTGGTGAGTAAAAGTACTTCAGTTGGGCATCACATTTAGCTGCCAAAGATTTATTAAGAGTAATAGTGTGAAAAGTATCTGAAAGTTATTTGATGAAGGTTAATAATCCTAGATGAGAGGTCTGTTCTAATTGGCTATAGGATTGTATTATGTCCTCTGGGTCTTTGTATAAAAGCATCAAGTTGGCTGCAATGGGAGGCTATTACAGAAACTGGAGAAAGTGTGGTTTTCCAGCATATTACCATGGAAAAAACAACTTGAGTTTGAAGAGAGGAGACAGAAACCTGGACTTTTGCCAAGTCCCACTCCCTATTCTACTTTGACCAGAGGGGAACCTTCTAGCTTCAAAAGTACTGGAGGATGATGAAAAAATCTTGCATCACTGTCCTAAACAGTATGTCTGAATCAGCTGTCTGCACTGTCAGCATCACTTGGGTCAGAATCATAGTGGACTTATGGTTCTGTAAAGGAACCTAGCAAAGATGTCTTTAGGAACTTACAAATGTGAGGAACAGGATGTCTGGCAAACAAAATCTTTGAATTACTCCTTTGCCACTTCTGTTCTCTAAGCATGATTCCACTTTCTTACCTCAGTTCAACATTTGCTAGCTTTCTGTATTACTGAATGAATCCTGCTAAGTAGGTGCCAAGCTCTGTTGTTTCAATGCTGCTAACCTCCAATGCTCCCCCAAATTCAGTGCCCTGAGTTACCATTTTGCCTCTTGCTATTGCCATTGTTAGTCCCTAATAAAATGAACAGTTCCCCTAATCAAAGTGATGGAACACAGGAATCTTCATGGTCTGAGACAAAGTCTAGTTTAGAAAATGATCTTGTAGACATTCGCAGGAATCACCATAGTAACCCATAAGGCTTGGAGGCTCACCTCTTTGCTTGGACCAAGGGAGCTGCCTATCAAATATTAACAAGGACATTGGCTGGAAGGTTTAATAGAAATCACAACTTCCCAGTAACCAAAGACTTTGTCTCTTACATCTAAGGGGAAAGGCAACTGATCCTGCCTGGTAAAGCTTGGCTTTCCATTAAAAGCAATTCATTATGTTCCAAGACTGAAGGTCGACAGGAAGCTCTACTGAGTCTGGATGATCTAGGAATCAGATCTAGGAAGCAGAAGACCAAGAATATGCAGGCAGGGAGGGCTTTTCTGATAATTTGTATCCTGGGTCCCCATCAGTTTGATTTATTGAGTAATAGTAAGGGAATATCAGAACTGAAAGTCAATATGGTATAGTGAACACATGTTGAATTTGGAGTCAGAAAGATCTGAGTTCAGATCCAGCCTCAGATGTATACTAGCTCTACAACCTTAGAGAAGTCACTGAACCTCAGTCAATCTACCCATTTGTAAAATGGAAATAAAGCACCTGCAAGCATTTACCTCACAGTTATGAGACATAAATGAGATAATGTATGGAAATGGAGAGAAGCAGAGAAAAGTTCTACAACTTTGTATCCAGTGGGACTGTGTCTGATACCAAATAACAGCTACTGGAATCCAGGAAGGAATTCATAATAAAAATAAAGCAACATATAGTGCATTTGAGTGACTGGTGAAAGGAGAGAAAATGGCCATGGTAATGAAATTAAAGCATTTGTCAACTCAAAATAGATTATTCTTTGATTTATTTTAGATAATCTTGAGAGTATGTTCTGAAATCCTAGGACAAAAATACTTATAAGTAGACCTTGTTCTCTATAATATGGTTCAAACTCTTCATTTCAAAAGGATACTACTTGCAAGTGAGGGGAAGGGACAGGAATAAGCATTTATTAAATGCCTACTGTGAGTCAAGTACAGGATATATTTACATATAATATCTCATTTGAGCTTAAACAACCACCCTGGAAGCTTGAGTCCCCTTTTTACAAATGAGGAAACTGAAGCAGAGAGGAATTACCCAATGACAAAGGTAGTGCCTGAGGCTGGTTTTGAATTCAGGTCTTCTTGAAGCAGACCTTGAATTCTATCCTCTATGCTACCTGGCTGCCTCAAGTGTACAAGGGATTGATCAATGGATTCTTTATCAAATGAAGGAGTACATTAATCAACCAGATGAAATTGTGTAGTATGGGCCATTGTTAGTACCTAATAAAATGAAGAGTTCCCCTAATCAAAGTGATGGGACACAGGAATCTCCTAGTCATTAGGCATAGGGATGAAGAATCAACCACTACTTGATAGACTATAAAGGAAACTCAGAGTTCTTAAGGATTTGCTCTTTATCTTTTCTATTTTATCTACTTCCAAAGTTCAACAGGAGGGGTAGGATTTCTCTCCTTCTCATCCCTGCCCCCATCCCCTATTCTAATCCTTCCTTCCCACCCCAAGGTGACTTAGCAGAAGCACAGAACAAGTGGGAAACAAATACTTGCATATAGTCTGAGAGAGGTTTTTAGGGGAACTATTTCTATATTCCCTTTTTGAAAAGGTTCTGACCAATATTGAATGCCCTAGGCAAGATAATCTCAGAATAAAACTTTCTAACAGAGAAGAGAGATTCCTCGACTACTTCAGCTTTGAGAGAAGTCTTGTGTTTGAACACTGGACCTTGTACAAAAATAATATTTCCTGATGAATCATGTTTCTTGAAGAAGGGAGAAGACAGTCCATATGATTCTGGAGTTCCTCAGATATGACATAACTAGGGGATCTGTCTATTCATTCAGCAGTCTCTAAATTATGTTTACCTTCTGAAAGGAGTCTAAACTACAAGACAACACGATCCCCTTGGACCATCTGAGGGTCCCCTAATAGCAACCTCAAGTTTATTTTCTCTGTGTAAGGTGGGTTTTTGCTTCTTTTGGACAGCTAGGTGAAACAGTAGAGTACTAGACCTGGAATCAGGAAGATTACTCTTTCTGAGTTCAAATCTTACTTCTAGCTGCATGACCCTAGGCAAGTCACTTAACCCTGTTTAACAAACAAGATTGTACACAACTGAAAAAATGACTAAACAACAACAAAAGATAAATGACAAAAGGATATGAACAAGCAATTCTCAAAAAGAATTGTAGGGGAAGCAACTTGGCCCCAGTAGACAGACAGAACACTGACTCTGAAATCAGGAGGACCTGAGTTAAAATTCAGCCTCAGATCCTTATTAGCTGTGTGACCCTGAGCAAGTCACTCCCAACTGCCTCCCCCCCCCAAAATTACAAGCTATTAACAACCATATGATGGGGGCAGCTAAATAGTGCAGTGGAAAGAGTAGATGGAGTCAGAAAGACTTGAGTTCAAATATAACCTTGGACACTTTGTACTTACTAGCTGTGTGATCTTGGGCAAGTTACTTAACTCCACTGCCTCACAAAAAAAAAAATCTCCAACCATATGAAAGGAATCTCCAAATATTTAATAAGAAAAAAACACAATTCAAAAGAGAGGTTTTACCATGCAAATTGGCAAAGATGACAAAAGTTGGGAGAAGACAATATTGGAGGGGCTATGGGAAGACAGGAATAGGAATTCACTTCTGGTGGAGCTGTGAGTTGATCTGACCTTTCTAAGAAAGCAATTTGGAATTATATGAATAAAATTACTAAATTCCCCATGCTCTTTAACCCAGGTTTCACTGCTTGCTATATACTCCAAAGAGGTAGATGGCAAAAAGAAAGGTCCCATATACACCAAAATGTTTATAGCAGAGGCAGCTGAGATGACCCAGAGGTTAAAGCAAATGGCACTGGAATCAGGAGGATCTGAGTTCAAATTTGACCTCAGACTCTTACTAGCTGTGTGACTCTGGGCAAGTCAATTAACTCTGATTGCTTCTAAATATATAATATAATAACAGTTCTTCTTTGTGTAAACAAAGCAGAGAAACATCTGTTAGCAAATGAAAAAACAAATTGTGATAGCTAATTGTACTGTGATCATGCCAAATGAAACCATAAATATAAGAAGAAGCCTGGAAAGATATATGAACTGATATCAAGTGAAGTAATCATAACCAGGAAAATAATATGCACCATAATCATAACAATGTAAATGAAAAGGGGGAAAAACATAGAAACAATGCTATGAAATTATAATGACCAAGCTTTCAAAAGGTGGGGCTTTATGACTATGAAATATTGTCAGATTCTAAAATATGTCATCTAATTTCCTTCAACAGTTTCCCCCTCTTTTTCTTAAGAATGGTTCTCTGGGACAGAGTAGGGAAGAGGAAAAATTGGGAAATGTAGATTATGGAAATGTAATGGGGGCATATATGCACAATATATGCCTGTGAATAATATTGCACAAGCAGTAAGGATTGAGTCCTTATTGATCAGCACCCCCCCACACACACACACATACCTGCTTACACCTGCAGACAGGTTGACAAAAGCAGGGTTCTCCCATTATGTAAAACCAAAAGAGGTCAATAAAAAAGTATTTCTTAAAAAAAAAAGCTAGTCCTGGTTCCTGAGTCCAGACTCAGCAATAAGAATCCAGATATTTCTCTCTTTTTCAAGTTTATTTTATTAAAATATACAGTGACTGAATATCAAGTTATTGTGAGCAGGAACAATTTCCTCTGGCTTCGAGTGAGGAAGACACCAGAGACAAGGTTTCTGCCAATCAGACATGCGGCCATGCCTATACTACACACAAACACACACACACACACACACAAAATAAGGAGCATCTTGTGCAAATTTGTGGTCCCCGAGGCTAGTCACTCAGCGTGGGAGCCCCTAGGGAGAGGGAACAGGACTGAAGAATTCCCAGCAGGCTGTTGGCTCCTAGAACACAAACTGGCCCTAGAGCTTAGAGATGCAGGGAGAGGGGGTGGGGGGGGAGAATGGGGATTGATGAAGGGGAAAGGTCCCTGAGCCTGAGAATGGCTGAGAGAACTCCTATGGGGTGAGCCTAGCAGGCTCAGAATGTGGATTGGACACCAAGGGGGAAGGAGAGAGTGAGAACCTAGAGAAATGACAGGAAGACCTGGGTTTGTGTTGGTGAGAAAGATTACAAGAGGTTGAACTGAGCTCAGTTACTGAAGTCCCCTTTGGGATACTCTTTCCCCTGAGTGTACATCAGGTATGAGGCCTAGAAGGGCTGTGCTTTGAATCAAAACTACTTTTCTAACCACCAGGACCACCATGGCCCTGCATTTGGTGTGATGGGCACAGAGCCAGGCTGAGTCCAGAGGACAAGTGACAGCAATGAGAATACCCCGCAGGTAGGACATGGGGCTCTGGACTGCTGGGGCTGGGATCTAAGGGGAGATGGGAAGCCGTGGAGTCATGGAATGTATGTAGTTGGAATGTTCTTTGGGGATGGCAGCTGTGTCCCACACTATAAAAATTTTGATTCCTCATTACTTCCTTAGTCCCTAAAAGCCATATGCAAGCTCTGAGACCTTATGGGGTCCACCAGGATACTCTTCCTAGGGAGAATGATAAAGGTTCCTTCCACTTTCCATTGGGTACTTGATCAGAAATCACATTGGGTGATTTTTCTTGAGATCATGCAACAGTAGAGTGTATCTACCACAGCAATACAAATTATTTTAACAACCTGGTGGTATTAATCACCCTTTAAATTTACAGAACCAGGTGAAGAATTCAAACACGTCAAATAGAGCCTGTTATTCTACATTAGATGTTTAGGGTAAAGGAAGGAGGTAGGGAATGGTTTGAGTTCCTTCTCTTGAAGGTTTCTAGCAACATGGTCTCCCGGATTAACAATGCCCTTGGGCTTTACGATTCTCTTTTTTGTAAATGCTGGCTTGAGGACTTCTTTAAGATCACAATGCAATCCCCAGGGCTGTAGATGGCCAGACTGACTTAAGACCTGGTCAATACAAAAGTGGAACTTCCCCAATTGCCACTCATTCAGGAACAAGGATTTGTGCTTTTGACTATCACTAGGAAGGGGAAGGAATTAAGTTCCCATTTTTTTTGAGATACAGGATTCATTCCAAGAATTCTCCACTTCTCCTCAGCTGTTGAGGAAGGGGGCGGGGGAAGGACACCAGGACAAAAACTTTAAACAAAAAACATCAGGGAGAGAATGGAATAGGCTTTTCTTAGAAAAAAGAGAGTATCTAATGATCAGCCTTCTTGGTTGCTGGCAAAATTCCCACTTGTGGAGCTGCAATTAATATCTGTGCTTTTTGAAGAGGTGTGGAACAGATAGTTATCTTCATTGCTGTGGGTAGATGTGAGGGGATCGAGGGTCTCATAGCTGTCTCTCTTTGGGGACTAACAAGTTGGCTAGCCTAGATGAACTCTGTGAACCTTTCAGCTCTCAATCCTATAGGTGTATGTCTCTCTACTTCCAGAAGTATCAACCAGTATGAATCAGCTGAACCCAGTCTCCACTTCCACGAGTGCCGAGCTGCAATAGTTACCCTCACTCTTCAAGGAGAAGATTCAGACAGTCTGTTCATTCAAGTCTGAGCTCCCTAACCTAATCATTCTTAATAGACTCTGGTCTTGGAGCTAATATGGAGGATTCCCCTTCTTTATCCTGGGGCAGGCATGGAAAATGGTTATCAATGAGATTCTATATCAAGTAGACCTCAAACCCTGAGTATGGAAGGATATTTCTTTCCTGGAGTGGCAGAGTACATAGGATTCTCCTCCTTGCAGTCCTGGATGGATCCCTCATCCTTTTGCCCATGGTCTTTGGCTTGCAAGCATCTTCTGCCTGTCCTGAGCAACTATGAAATTGCTGCTTTCTCATGTGATTTTATCTGTTCTGGGTGACTTACCAGAAGGTAGGAATAAAGCAGCCATTGAGTTTTAATCAAGACATGCCCTCCCTTCCAACTTTCTGAAGAATCAGCCAAAGTAAAACCTCCCAGAGAAGCAGATTCCTGCTCCTTTCTTCATGACCTCTCTCCTGACTGCTATGAAAAATTCCCAAATGGAGGACAAGCTGAGTCATCTCTCTGAGCAGGCAATAATATACCTCTACAGTAAGGGCTGAACTAGAATGGAAATATGGCAGAATAATCACAGTTGAGGAGGAAGTCTGTCATCATGGGAAAAGAATAGTGGATTGGGAGTGAGAAGACTGGAATTTGAATCCTGGCTCTGCTACTAACTGTTTGACTTTTGTCAAGTCACTTCCTTCTTTGGGACTTAGCTTCCTCACCTATAAAAGGAGGAGGGTTGAATTAAGTGACCCTAAAAGACTTCTAACAGTTCTGTGATACTATCCTAATTAGGAAGAAGAGGAGAGAGTTTTAAGAATAGTTTTGACTCATTAATGTACATTTGCCAATTTTGTCTCAAGATCTGCAAGACTGGAAATGGGGTGTGTGAATTTAATCCTATGGCCTCTAAGGGATGCAGAGGAACTATTGGCCTTAGGAAAAGAGGTGAATATCTACTTTAGTGACTGTGCTGTGCTCTGTGGGAATTCAAGCCCTTTTTCTGGTAAAACCCAGTTGTCCAATGGAATTGGATAACACCTCCCTAATCAGGCAGAAGGTACTACAGATTCCTTTTTGAAATGTGCAGATTTTACCCAGTCCCTGAGACATAGGTCCCCCTGGAGGAATAGGTGACACTCAATTATCCATAAGATACCATTCTCCTAGTCTTCCTAGTAGGAGAAAATTTGGTACATGTTGATATTCAGTTCTCTTCTCTTTCTCTCTCTCTCTCTCTCTCTCTCTCTCTCTCTCTCTCTCTCTCTCTCTCTCTCTCTCTCTCCCCCCTTCCCTCCCTCCCTCCCTCCCTCCCTCTTCAAGCCTAGGGGAATCTAGTGTATGTGTGTAGCAAACTTTTAACTTTTGTTGGTTTTTTCTTCTTTTTTGTAAATTATTTTAAAAAAGTTTCATGTGATGGTGGTGCCTGTCAATGTGAAGGTGGCCTTCTGAGACAGAAGTTGGGGAGGGTAGAAACTGAATGCCTCTCCCTTCTAAATCACGTTTTCAAATAACTGCATGGAACTCATGATGTTTTCATCCTATTTGGAGTAAGAGAAAAAAAGAATATTATTAGGAACTGTCCAGCATGAGGTGGGGCAGGGGCAATAGCAATGAACCAGGAAGGAATGCCAGGCTTGCAGAACTCTCTAAAGAATCACAGGAAATTACTCCAAATGTCATATACCCAAACTACATGAGAGCCAGGAATGGATCCAGACCTAAATAATGTGTATAACTATATTCTCTTAGCTATTGTCACTTAGCCTTAGTTCTTGTTTAGACTACTATTGAAGTCCTAGGAGAATCACGACAACCCTAGGCCTTCTCCTTGCCTAAGAAATAGTTGTTAATGTCTCTCAGGAGGAAAAAGAACAGGATAGTCTTTCTGAGGATCCAAGCCTTAGCAAAATGCCCTGAAACCTTCCCAAAGGAAAGATAGGGGTAGGGAAAGAAGAAAAGAGAAATCCCAAAATATTCCTATTTCCTTGGATTCTCAGAAGGGGGGAATTTCTAAGTGGGTAAGACCTAGTCTCTTTCTGTGCTTCCAGATTGAAGACAGAAGGAAACTTACCTTTTGACAAGTCTCTAGGAATTCTTCAATGGTTACTACTCCATCCTGATTCCTGTCCATTTTCTGAAACACAAGCATATCCATCTTTAGAAATAAATCAAATTCAGAGGCCATCTCCTACCCCTTCTTCCTTTTCTCCCTCTTCTTTCCCTCCCTCCCTTCTTCTTTCTCTCTCTCTCTCTCTCTTTCTCTCTCTCTCCCTCTCTCTCTCTCTCTCTCTCTTTCTCTCTCCTCTCTCCTCTCTCCATTCAACAAATGCCTACAATATGAAGCATTGTGATAGGTACTCATTTAAACCTGTCTAAAAAACATCCTCACGCCGGTATCTTTCTGATTTGACATTTTTCAAGAAGGTATTGAATACCATGCCACTAATTTTAAAAGAGACTGTCCTGTTGGCAACCTCTGGAAACCCTGGCTTTTCTGGGTCACTCTCCCCATCACTTCTATCCCATCCCAGTACTAAATGTCCTGTGATGCTTCCCCCTCTCCACTTTTCTTTCTTCTGGTTTCTCTTCCCACCTACCTCCTGTTCCCATCAACAACTTTCAAATCTGCCTCTTTGGCTTCTCTCTGGATCAATTCTAGGTAATAAGAATGATACCTCATATTTTGTATTTACAAAGTGTTCTCCTATTCTTTATTTGATTCTACCTTAAACTGTGACTGACCTCCATTTCTAACCTGGATGGTTCAACTTATTTTTCATCACTGTCTTGCTCTCATCTCAAGAAGAAGTTAGTTTTCAAATTACTCCCTACATTTAAAAATTTGTAAATTTGTTTAGAGCTGTAATAGATGATAGAAATCATCTAATACAAGTCTCTGAGTTCAATAATGAGGACCAAGAGAATTGAAGTGACTTGTCTAAGGTTATGCAGGCAGAGTCAGGGCTGGATCTTAGAGCTCCTGACTCCTACTTCTTTTCATAGAGTTGCTTCTAAAGTTTGGGGACCATCTTTGGGAAAGAAAGGTAAAAGGGAATGGAGATGGAAGGGAACTATCAGTCTCCACATTGGTAGGTAGCAGCTCTCCACATTTCATGGGAGGTGGCCTCAGGTCATACCTTGTCAGTACTTTGCCTTCTCAGGAATCCTCTCTAAGAAATCATACACTTGGTCCCTTAATTGTTTTCTGATTTTTGGCTGCATCACATTTCTCAGGAGCTGGGATGTTACCTGGAAGAATCTTTCCACGTGCTCCAGTGGGGCTTCTTCCCTCAGGATGGGATAGGTATGACGGCCCATCATGTCATAAATGGATTTCATGATGGCCAGCATCTCCTAGGATTGGAAACAGGGTAGTGGTGAGATCTAGGTTCTAGGGACTCTCATAATTGGGGAGAAGGAAACAGGAAGTCTGGAGAACTAAAAAGGGACCTTCATTTGGGGATTGTTCCAGTCCCTTTGGCAGGATTCCACACTTTCATACTTCCAGAATTTCACATTTTCTTTCTGAAACAGAAGAGAAAATGGCGGGCACAATGGCAAGGATCCTGTTGACTTTCAAGAAATTTATAACCCTTTTACAGGGAAGTTGCATAGGTCTATTATCAGTCCTGCCATTTGCTCTTCTATTATGTCCCCCCATACCCAGGAGTATACTTGGCTTTCTTATCATCCTGGTAGTATTTTTCTCAGTCCTCTTTTTGATGTTCTTTCTGTCTTCATAATCCATTGATACTAGAGCTATTCCACATGAGCTGGTTCCTCAGAGCAGTGTCCCTTATGGAACTACCAGGTAATTGCAAGCACCAGGCTAGGCAGCAGCAACCTTGTGAACTCCAAGTAGTGATGAGAAACTAAGTAGTTACCACAGAAGAGGCAGAACTCTGACAGGCATTTTGCATTTATGGAAATGCAGAAAAACTGAGGGAAAAAAGGATTTGGAGTCAGAGGACCTGGCTTTAAATCCTGACCCTGCCACTTATTATTTGTGGAATATTAAATCACTAAACCTCTCTGGGCCTCAATTTATTCATAAGGGATTGGAGATTTCCTCTGTAAGGCTTCCTCTGGCCCTACAATCAAAAAATACCTAAAACCAGTGGCCTCTGGGAATGTTAAATTCAATTCAGGTCAAGAATCCTAAACAAAATACTCAATATATGAGTGAATCCTTAAAGTTAAGTGCCTGAGAGAACAAGGCTTTTGTAATTAGTACTTTATAGGCAGTCCCTCATTTGAGTCTCCCAAATGCCTTGTGAAATGTGTAATGCCTGTGTTTTTAGCCCCATTTTGAATTTAAGGAAATAGGGTTTAGAGAGATTAAGTCCATGGACTCAAAGCTAACACATCCAAGCCAAGTCGCAAACTTAGGACTTTTTCTACTACAACACCACTTCAGTAATTCAAGGACCCATGATTGATGTGGACATTCCACCAAAATTGATTATTAGTCTTCTATGACTTCTTGGATGGTTTGGGGATCATAGAACTGTAAGGGACCCTAAAAGTTATCTAATATCCCCTCATTGAGAAGGAAACAGGTTGAAAGAGGCTAAGTGACTTGTCCTGGGTCATAGAACCACTAAATGTTAGAGGCAGGACCTGAACTCTGAACATTTTGACTCTGAATCCTACACTCTATCCATTTTGCTTATTTTCAAGGGGTGCTAAGGCTGAAAAAGTCATCATCTTGCAGCCAATTTAGAGTTGAGCTGCCTTTGATTTTGACATAGGCTGCTCCTTGGCTGACAAGTGTCACTGAGATCATATGCAAAGCTCTTCAGTCTGGGAAGACCCACAAGGTCTTTTCCTCCTCTGGCCTTTAAGAACACTAAATCATCTCCATAATGTGGCAGCAGAGTAGGATTTTATCCAACTTTAGCAGAGTAAGGAATTAAAAACTAAAACCAAATAATTCACAACTCCTATTGTCTTACCCCACAAAAGAACCCAAAGTAAACAGTGCTTCAAAATCTATCAAACTGAGATTCTAAATCTGAGAATCTCCTCCATTTATATTACTTTGCACATTTAAAACAAACCACCATCCTCCCCTTAATTCTAGGCCAATCACAGACCTTATACCTTGCCTTCATTCTATTGATCAATGCAAACATTTTTTATCTGTTTCCCACTTCAAATTCTTTCCCACTTGTAAGCCAGTACCTCTTTTGTGATGTATCCATCCTTGTTGATATCATAGAGATTAAAGGCCCATTTCAATTTCTCATGGACTGTTCCTCGAAGCAAAATTGAGAGACCCACAACAAAATCCTGTTCAAAAAATGGAGAAAAAGAGCACTGGATTGAAGACAGTTGGATTTTGTTAATAGTAAATTACTGGCAATAATATGGAACTAGGGAGTGGAAGTGTGATTTCGCTGGTATTTAGAGCTCTCAGATAAAGAATTTCTTTCTATCAATGTAGATTAGCACTTTCTCTGAATCTTCTTATCTTATAGTTGCCTAGAATCCTGACCAATTAGGTAACTTGCCTAGAGTTACAGTCAGTATATGCTCAGGATAAGACTTGAATCACATTTTTTCATGCTATCTATGGTAGTAAATAAATTAAGTAAACAAAAATATTAAACCCACTAATTTAGACCAATTTGGGGTGACTCCCTAGTGTGAGGAGGTCAAATTACAGACTATTTGGGGGAAGTAAAATTTTTTTATTATTTTCAGGTTCAAATAATATCTAGAACTAAGCTAACAATGATTTGCTGAGTAAAAGTCTTAGAGGACCTGCTTTAATGAATAAAGCTAATTTGTTGAACAAGCATTTTATGACCTGAATACTAAAAAAAAAAATCATACCATTAAAAAATTAGAAGAGAAACAGACCGTATACTTTTCAAAGCTTCAGGGGGTAAGGAGGGTAGAGGAAATGAATTCTAGGTCAAAGGGATAGAGGAAATTCTACATCAAAAAGGGATAGAATGGGGGTGGCTAGGTGGCTCAGTGGATAGAGCACCAGCCCTGGAGTCAGGAGTACCTGAATTCAAATCTGACCTCAGACATTTAATAATTACCTAATTGTGTGGCCTTGAGTAAGCCACTGAACCCCATTGCCTTGCAAAAAAAAAAACTAAAAAAAAGGATAGAAAAAAAATAAAAGATAATTTTGATTACATGAAATTGAAAAATTTCTACACAAACAAAATCAATGCAACTAGGTTAAAAAGAGAAGTATTCAACCAGGAAAAAAATTTGTAGGAAATATGTCTAAATAAGTATCTGATATTGAAGATATAAAGATAACTATGTATGAGACCAAGAGTAAGTAGTTAAAGGATCTGAAAAATGTTCTCAAAAGAAAAATTGGAAACAATAATAAAATATGAAAGAATGCTCTAAATTATATTAAGAAAAGCACAAATCAAACAAATGGCAAAACTAGTAAATCTTAGAAAGAACATATGGAAAGATCAGCATAGTAATGCATTGTTGGTGAAGCTATAAATTAGCTCATTCAATCTGAAAAGTAATCTTGAAATATGCAAAGAAAGTGTCTAAAATGCCCCTTGTCTTTGGGCCAGAGACTGCCCTGATAGGTATATATTCCAAGAAGGTTAATGACCAAAAAAAGACTCCCTATTAGCCAAAATAACAGCAATAGTCTTTTGTGATAGCAAAGAACTGGAAACAAAGTCAACATACAACAATTGGGAAAGCAGCTAAACAAATTATGTTATAAAAATATAATAGAAAGTTACTTCACTGTAAGAAATCATGACTATGTTAGATACCAAGAAGCATGGAAAGACTTTCATGAAGTGGTGCAAAGTGAAGTAAGAAGAGTCAAGGAATCAATATACATAAAACTATAATAATGTCAAAAGAAAGAACATCATCACACCAAAACAAATGAAAGGCAATGCCATGAAATCATAATGATCAAACCACCCAAAAAGAAGAAATGTTACAATACACTTCCCTCTGATTTTTTGCAGAGTTGGGGAACTCTGGATGTGAATCATAGTATATAATCAAACTTTTTCAATGTATTGGCTAGTTTTGCTAAACTTTTTTTGTTTCTTCCCTTTAAAAAATTTATTTGTGCAGGAAATGGTTTTATGGATGGAGATGAAGGGAAGAATATGCAGTGGGAAATTTAAGAGATGTAAAAACAAAATATATCATTTTTTTCAAAAGCTTAGCTAGTATTTGTAAATAATTCTAATGGCACCATGACCCATCTTATCTTCCATGATGATGCTTAAAAACAGGTGTGTGTCTTTTCCTTTCTCTTTCAGTAGTTTAAACATTCTCCCGTCATTTTGTTAAAACTATTAATTTGTTTACCAAATCCTTTGGAGGTTTATTTGACTCAGTAGCTATTTCTTCTCTGTGTTCAGTCTCTTTAACTTTTCTAACTGCAAGAGACATATAGGGGTTTGCCAGCTCCTGCATGCCACCTATAAATCAACAACTTTCAAAGATCAGAAGGGACTTAAGTTTCTGGCTCATGACTCTCTTTTGTAAAGCTAATCACTCAACTGGACAGTTCCTAATCTGCCCTAGTTGGCAAATCAGTGGATTTTATTTCTTTAAAAACTCTTGGAAAAAATTAAAATGAATAGGTTAAAATCAGTATTTCTGATGTTAAGACTAAGCTGTATACAAATCTTAACACTCTTGGGTCTGTGGATGGGGAATACCTTAAAGAAAAACAATCATAGAGCCTAACACATAAGGTATTATATAAATATTAGCTGTTAATATTATTATTATTAATCACTTAATAAATTCTTGTTCATTAGTCAATTATAAATGACTTATCTAAAAGAGCTACTACTATTTTACATTGTTCTTGCTGCTCTGGTGTGCTCACTCATATGTACCAATGGAGATGTAAGCAATAAGAATAATTGCCAGATCTGGTCTAGCATCACTTATCTGAATTATAATAGCTGAGTTGCTTTCAATTTCCTCTCCCTAGATAAGGCTTCTTGGGAAATTAGGCCTTCCCACCATGAATTAAATTCAACATTTATTAAGCATTCACTGTGTATAATGCACCACACCAAGCAAATGATATATAACTCAAAGATAATTACAGTGGAAGATAAAGCATGATAAAGGTATTTGAGCTTCTGGGAATTCAGGGTAGTATCTGTCTGCTCCAAGCCATCTCAGATCCCAGGTCTCAGTATGACTAAAGTCTAGATTTTTCTTCCAGGGAATATGCCATTGTCAGGTTGGTGCTTAATGTTACATATAGGGTTATCTTCTAGGCATACCTCATGCTTTGTCATCTTGGAATGAGGCTCTGGCAAGGGTGTAGAGTATGAGTTTGGTCCTGCCATGCAGGGACCCAATCACCTACTTATCTCTCAGTCATATCTCAGAATTTGAAGAGATGCTGTCCTTTTGTGAATCAGAAGCAGTGAGGATCTAGACCAACTCTATACTTAGTTGCCATAACTGTAGAAGGTACGATGACTTCTATCTATTAGTTACTCCTCATCTATTGCACAAATTACCAACTCCTACTCTCCTTATCACCATACTTCAGAATCAATATCTTCTGAAATGAAAAAACCCTCCCTATGATTTTCTACCCACCCATTCTGTTGCACTCCCTGGGATATTCAATCTTCTATTAAACAAGTTTCCTTGTAATCTTCACAACATTCTTATATTTCATGCTAAAAGAACTGACTTTCCCCCAAAGACACTGCAGCTCTGGCTTCCCCTTTATTAATGGATTATTTTTCCCCTGCTTTCTCCTAGAAGCTGTATATCGTTGTTTATTCTTCATTTTTTAAGTATTATCATAGGTGATGTCTTAACTTGAGCATGAATGGATTTAAATGAGGCAGACTTACACAAAATCATCAGCCTCCATCTCTCTTCTAGAATCACTCAAGATCAATGGCAAGACAAAAGTCAAAACTACTGATGATGGACCAGGATACAGTGGGTGACTTTTGTGTTTCCATTGCCTAAGCTCTAAGCAGTATGATCACTCCTTCTCTTTTTTTAGCCTCACTCCATACAGATTTTTCATCTAGTTCAGTTCAGTCATTTATTTCAGGTCATTCTTTTTTCCAGAAGTTCAGAACTTAGCTCACATTCTTCCTCTCTACTCCAACCTTTGCCCTTATACTTGAAGACTTCAACATTACATTTTGAGAGAGAGAGAGAGAGAGAGAGAGAGAGAGAGAGAGAGAGAGAGAGAGAGATCACTTTAATACCCTAGTCTCCAAGTTACTCAACCACTTATCTGCCAGGACCATCATGTTCACTTCATCTTATTCATACAGGAATCTTTCTATTGCTCCATGATCCAGAATTCTGAAATTCCTCTATACAGCCACATTCTCTGATCATACCATCTCTCTTTCTCCTTTACCCCTCCTAAAGCCTATTCCTTGTGCCCATCCTGATTCCTAGTCCCTCTGTTTAACTATATTCTTCTATTCCATCACCTCTTCTTTGGCCTTACTTCCCCTGTCTTTAGTCTGGATTCTAATACTATCACTGAATCCCTTGCCACCTTGTTCTATTGCCAATGCTTTTAGCCAAACTCCAATCCTAGATCACCCTTATTGTCAGCTATTGTCATATGCTTCTAAAAGTCTTCTTTTCATTGAAGGGAGTGGGGGAAATCATGCAATTAGGCAATTGAGTTCACGATAAATTGAATTCATCCAATCTCAACTGCATCCTCTCTGCAGCACTGAAGGGATGCAAATACTTGTCTCCAGCTATTTCTAACTCATTTACTCAGAACTCCTTCCCATTGGCAAAGTCTTATAATTTTTATAGCCTGACTTTTTAAAAGTACCATACTCCAATACAAAAGAAATTGCAGATTAAATGGCATAAATGAAATTAAACAGGCTGCTTCAGGAAGTTGGAATATAAGTGTGTGTGTGTGTGTGTGTGTGTGTGTGTGTGTGTGTAAGGAGAGAGATAGAGTCAGAGACAGAGGCAGAAACAGATTCAGAGATAGAGAAGTGGGAGGAGAGGGAGAGTCCTGTGGTTACAATGCAATGAAATCTCAATCAGAAAAATCCTTGTAAGTATGCAGATCATCCCTTTCTCTGCAATTTATTTATTTCCATTCTCAGATTGTCTTGAGACAATGAAAGGTTGAGCAATTTACCCAGGATCATAAAACCAATTTGTGTTAGAGGACAGGACTTTAACCAGACCTTCTAACACCAGCTATCTACTTTGCCATATTGTTTCTCTGATGTATCTATCAGCTATATCACATTGACTCTGAAAGGCAGCATACTGTAGTGAATAGGGAACCACGAAGACCCAGGTTGAGTTCCTCATCTGGCCTATACTGGCTGTATGACCCTGGGTAAATCCTTCCCACTGCATATTGCTGACTGGGTGGTGTTCCACATAATATGTTCTCGTTCAGTCATTTTCCAGCTTTGTCTGGCTCTTTGTGACCTGGGGTTTTCCTAGAAGAAGTATTGGAGTGGTTTGCCATTTCCTTCTCCAATTCATTTTACAGATAAGGAAACAGAGGCAAACAGGAGTAAGTAACTTGCTTAAGGTTAACTAGTTAGTGTCTGAGATTGGGTGTGAATTTGGGTCTTCCTGACTCCAGTACCAGCACTACATCCCCTGTACCACCTTGAAGTCCTTTATACAATCAAAGCACTTGAATAAGCCTATACATTTCAGAGAAGGTGTTGACACACATTGGCAGGGGAGATTTCCTCACCTAGACTCAGTCTATACCAATGAAATCAGTGATGTTCCTACTTCTTTTCCATGTGCACACACACACACACATGTACACACACTGATTTGTGTGTGTATTTATGATTTCAAAATTCAGGTCCAGAGAGAGCAAGTAACCTCACTATGAAGTTTCCAAATAAAATCAAGGTCTCCTGATTCTGAGGATAGTATGAAGTCCATTCCTCTACTTCACAAACATTACTCCATGGTAATGTGATTGTGCCTCCAGAATGCCTGGAGCTAGCCAGTAGTATTATGAAAAATGTTTTTAAAGCAGTATTGATATTGTTATTATTAACACCACCACTAATTCAGAGGTTTTTCAAGTCAAACATGCTTGCTTTGCCTCTTTCCCGTTAGCTGCCCTTGAACCTCAGAAAGCCAAGTCTGAGGCAATATTGATCCTGAGACTCTCGGTGAGGTTTTCCTCTTTGTGATGAGGTTTGGGCTTTCAGCTGCAGCTATTTTTAGAGGCCTGGAATCCACCAAACCCAGGACCTCTTTAAAACAGACCTCCATGACCTGCCAGGGGCGGGGGCCTCAAGCAGAACAATTCAGCACTCTCTCCTTGGGGCAGGCTTCTATTTCCTGGCAGGACTCAGAACCTGGGCTTCATTCCATAGGTCCCCAAATAAAATGACTCTTTGAACACAGTGTTTGTGTATTATCTAAATCTAGGGCAATCTTACTTGGACAGTGATATGGAATGAAGGACCTAGATCTACCTATAAATATCA
Organism: Macrotis lagotis; assembly: GCF_037893015.1. Lineage (NCBI taxonomy): Eukaryota > Metazoa > Chordata > Mammalia > Peramelemorphia > Peramelidae > Macrotis > Macrotis lagotis. The sequence goes on from NC_133658.1 coordinate 157,172,073, forward strand.
ACTGGTACCTAAAATTTCACCATGAACAATTCATTTCTTTGCTTTAAGAGTTGACCTTCTCCACACTTCTTATAAAATGTAAATATGGGAGGGGATATGACAGAAGAAGAGTAACACATTAGAGACAGCTAAATGACACAGTGACTAGAGCTCTGGATCTGGAGTTAGAAAGACTTGAGTTCAAATTCCCTCTCAGACATTTATTAACTGAGAAACCCTGGACCAGTCCTTTAACCTCTCTTTGTCTACGTTTCGTCATCTCTAAAATGAAAATAATAATAGCACCTTGCTTCTAGGGTTTTTGTGAGTCTCAAATGGGATATTTGTAAGGCACTTAGCATAGTCCAAGGGACTCCTGTCCTCCTAGTCCAAGGTACTACTGTCTACTACCCTACTCCATCCTACCTTCCAACATGCTCAAGTTTGCCTATCCTTGACAGACATCACTAAACCCTGCCATGTCCTCAAGTTATCATCTCCCATTCTCTGCCATATTCCTAGAAAAAAAGTCATCTACCCTACTGTGGGAGTAGACAGAGCTAGAAGCAAAACAGTATAGTAGGTTTTTAGCTCATCTCCACTTGGAAGTAACTCTCCTGATGCAAGATGGTACCTTCTCTACAACTTATATCCTCAGGATTGCTCAGGGTACTGCTAGAGGTGAGTGACTTGCCTAGGGTCAGCTAGGTGGTAGATGTCAGGGATCAAAATTAAATCTGGGTCTTTCTAACTTTGAGGGGGGGCTCTCTATTCACTATGCCAATTTAGAAAATGGCTGGTATAAAAAATAAAAGATTTGTTTCCTTCCATTGATGGAACTTTTTTTAAAGAATGCTGAAATTTCTATGCAGTAGCAAAAAGCAAATATCAATCAATTTGGAGAATGACAACAGGATTATGATATTACTGTGCCAGAAGAAATAAAAACTATGAGGAATTCAAAGAAATCTAGGAAGACATGTTTTGTTTAATTGTTTTTCAGTCATGTCTGACTCTCCATGACTCCATTTGGGGTTTTCTTGGCAAAAATGTAGTAGTAGCTGGCATTTCTTTCTTCAGCTCATTTTACAGTTGAGGAAACTGAGGCAAATAGGGTTATTAAGTGACTTGCCCAGGGTCCCACAGCTAGTAAGCATCTGAAGCTGGATTTGAACTTTTCCTGAATGCAGACCCAGCATTCTATACACTGCACCAGTTACTACTCTATGGAAGACTTGTATGAAATGATAAATAAGCAACAGGAAAACATATCATGTCTACAGTAATATAAAAAATAATAAAATGAATCAAAGAACTGTGTTATTATAAAAATCAATGTTATTACAATTAAAAAAAGACTTGAAATCATAGGACTCGAATCAATTTCTACTTCTGTGTGATCCCAGGCAAGACCCCTAACTTGTCAAGGTCTGTTTATTCAAAATGAGATAGATACACACAGGGGTGTTCTACACACTTTAATTTTCATTATTAGCATTTTCTCTATCACTTTCTTAAGTTTATATAATCAACAAAAACAGTAAATTAATCCATGCTATGTGGCATTTACATATTTCTAAGATGCAAATGCTCACACTGAAAATTTAACAATCTGTTCCAGTGAGCAGGTGACAGCTAGTTCTAGCACTTCCTAGTTAGGGCTAGATAATGTCAACTGTCTCTTCCATCACTAAATATATGATCCTTTGATTCCTGAAAAGTGGGAGACTAGGGATATGGAGTTTTTTAAATTCTCTGACATCATTTTTGCTTAACTGTTTTCTACTCACAAGGGTGAATGACATTGCTGTAAAAACAAAAAGCATCCATAAAATTATAAAAAAGAAAAAGAAAGAATTCTTTCTGTGGTATTGCTTCTCAATACCTCCTCTGGGTGAAGGCCAATGAAAACAAGTAAAAGTGAACTGGCAAATTTAAAAAAATTTATCAACAAGATTTAAAAGATAATATTTTTAATGCATTCCATTCATTATTATGTTTCTAGGTCTCAAGGTACATGATTGAGCCCATAATATGTACTGCCTGTAAGTCCTTTCCTAGGAAGTCAGCTTCCTGTTTATCTTCATGACCATCTCCAGGGCTAATGCAAGGCCTTGGGGGTTGTGTGGGTTTGGTGGTGAGGTGACTCCTCAGACAAAGGCCAAAATAAACAGCAGACAGCCAAATTCCTCTTCCAGCCCCCCCCCCATAGGGAGGAAGATTGAGGAGTAGAGATGGTTGGCTAATAGTAGGAGGGATTTTAAGATAGAGGAAAGAAAAATTTTCTTCCAGTAAGAATTCTATTCCTCCTATTTACTGTATGACTTTGGACAAGTAACAACTTCTTTGGACCACAGTTTTCTGTGCTATAATATGAAGAGGTTTTCCTAGACCATCTCTACAATATTGTCTACTTATAAATCTATTCTCCTGTGATCATTGGAGGGTGGCTAGTTATTGTAATAAATAGATGGGTTATGCTCAGACAGGATAGGAACTGTAATGTCAATGGAATATAAGGAATTTCCAATGAAGGGTAGCTGGGTAGTGTCCTTAACACTGCCAGATATGTGACCCAGGTCAAGTCACTTAATCCTGTTTTCCTCAGTTCCCTCCTCTATAAAATGAAAGAAATAGCAAAACACTCCAGTATCATTGACAAGAAAACCCCAAATGGGTTAGACACAACTGAAACAATTGAACAGCAACAAAAAGGAAGAAACTTTGCTTACCAATGACCATCAGCACTTTCTTTGAAAATTAAGTCTTTGAGGGGGCGGCTGGATGGTATAGTGGATGGAGCACCGGCCCTGGAGTCAGGAGTACCTGAATTCAAATCCAGCCTCAGACTTAATAATTACCTAGCTGTGTGGCCTTGGGCAAGCCACTTAACCCCATTGCCTAGCAAAAAAACTTAAAAAAAAAGAAAGAAAATTAAGTCTTTGAGAGTTGCCTTGGGCACTGAGATTAAGTGACTTGCCCAGGAGTCACACAATCTATATGTGTCAAAGACAGAACCTGAACCCAGGCCTTTCTCACTCTGAGGTCAGCTTTCTATACACTAAGTCAAGGGTCAATGAACTACAACCTGGGGTTTGCATCCAGAGCATGCAGTTAAGACAAAACTTTATTTTAAAATATTTTTTTTTAAAATTCATAGCTTGGGACATACAAAAACAAGAGCAGGAAAGGGTATGCTGATGGTTCCCCTGATCAAATTTTGCTGATCCCACACTAATTCACAGAGAAAAAAAGAGACAGAAAGACAGAGATAGAAAGAAACAGAGTCAGACAGAGATACAAAGATAATAGCTATTTATAGATAGATAACTCTATACTTTTAAATAGCTTAGATAGGATGCTATCCAGACGCAGGCAGATGGATAAAATTCATGTTTGTCAACTGACCTATATTGTATGAAATATTTAGACTCTCTGCCTCAGGTTGCTCTGTCTATCCAATCTCAGCTCAGGAAGAAAGGATAAAGGAGGAAGCTTTGGGAAGAAAGGAGGCACAAAGGAGACAGAGGAACAAGAGGATTTCGAATTATTTTTAAGTTTATTGTTTTAAACATAAAAAAACAAAGTTTGGGCATTTGGTATTAAAATTTTTGTAGATGAAGAATTTACTTCAGACCAGTATAGATCTGGGCACTGTTAGATGGGAGATACTGGTCTAGGATGGTCTGACTCATTGTGATCACTATAACAAGCTGCCCATCTCTCTACTAAGATCCACTAAGTCTGATTTATCAGAGGCTTACAAGCTTCTTGACCTTCTAGTTTCTGAAAGATCAATAGCATTTGTTTTACCAAACCTTTAGTTTCTTTGGTGCAGGGAGCTCTGAGGGAAAATTTTCCTTCACAATGGAAAATCAGGATCTTCTCTGTAATTTATCATCTTAACAGAGTTGCATAGGGAGCTAAGAGGTTTCGAGAATTACTCAGGGTCAAACAAGAACTCAAGCCATAAAGAATAAATTCTTTAAATGAAAATTTTAATATAATCAGGTAAAAAATCTATACCTTTTAAGGTGCAAAAAGATATGGAAAGAACTTGGGTCTGATTCTCAGGCCAACTCTAACCAAGCTGCCTTGGATTGGCCAGGGTGGCCATTTACCATTATCCCTTCCACATCACTGGGGTTAGGGGTGCAGTGCCCCCATGATCTAGAAAAATCATGTAAAATTTTTTGGTCCTCCCTTCATAATAGAGAAGTATGAATTATTAGAATATTCATAGAGCATTGCTTCAGTCAAACTGAGACCTAGGAAAGATCTTAGCTTAAAAAGGGCAGGGTCTCCCACTGCGTCTAGTCATTGTAATCTGCATCTGGGCACTGGACCCAGATGACTCCAGAGGGGAAAGTGAAGCTGGTGCCTTTGCTCAGTACCCCTCACTTAAATCCAATTGACTTGCATGTCAAAGCATCATTTGCTTGATGTCATGGTCCTCTTCAAAAACATAGGATGGGGCAGCTAGATGGCACAGTGCATAGAACACTGGTCCTGGAGTCAGGAAGACCTGAGTTCAAATATGGCCTCAAACACATAATAATTGCCTAGCTGTGTGACCTTGGTCAAGTCACTTTACCCCCATTGCCTTAAATAAAAAAAATAATAAAAATAGGACAAACAATATGTTGATATTATACAATATAACACATGTTGCTATTTTATACATTCTAAACTTAGAATATGTCATCTGTGTCATCTACCAGCCTTCATATGTCATCTGTGACTTTCACAAAACTACCCCCAAATTCCTATTTAATTTCTTATAGCAACACTCTAAATATCAAACTGCAATGGGGAAAGGTACAATGTAGAAAGATAACTGTAGTGCTTTAAGTTTGCTAAATGTATTTTTATTATTTTTTTTTAGGTTTTTATATTTTTTGCAAGGAAGATGGGGTTAAGTGGCTTGCCCAAGGCCACACAGCTAGGTAGTTATTAAGCGTCTGAGACTGGATTTGAACCCAGGTACTCCTGACTCCAAGGCCGGTGCTTTATCCACTGCGCCACCTAGCCACCCCCTACTAAATGTATTTTTCACAAAAACCAACAGGAAAGGGAATAAGTATATATGAAGCACCTACCATAAGCATGACACTTTACAAATATCTCATTTGATTCTCTTGACAACCTAGGAGGTTATTTTATTTTATTTTATTATCCCCATTTAAAAGTTGAGGAAATTGAGGCAGGCAGGGGTTTAGTGACCACATAGCTCATAGGTGTTTAGCTGAATTTGAACTCAGGTCTTCCTGTATCGAGTCCTAGAACTGTACTTACAAAGTCACCTAGTTACTTATGGTACAAGCTATTGCTAACCCATTTTACAGATGAGGAAACTGAGGCTGTGAGAACTTATCCATGAGCCAGTAGCATTTAAGTGACTTTAGGTCAGAGGCTGTTTTATCTTTATATCCTTAATGTTTAGTATCTGAGGTGAAATTTCTAATTCCTGAATAATTCACTCTCCAACATACTACCTTATAAATACCTAACCAGTATTGGAAAAAATATCTTAGTCATTGGAACTGTTAGGAATGTCTCTTGAGGGGAGAGGCAACATAGAATTAGCTGCCTTCTTTGGCAAGAGAGACAAAGGAAGCCTGGTGGGGTGGAACAGGACCAGAAATCCCCCTAGAGCCACTGCCAGGGTAAACTAAGGAAAGCAGGAATAAGGGACCTACCTCAAAATGAATGGCCCCATTTCCATCTGCATCAAAGGCATTGAAGAGGAAATGTGCATACGTGGTAGCATCTGCAGGGACAGACAGAGGAAGAGGGTTGGTATTGAGTGTAAGGGACCTGACAAGATTCCTCCCACACACACATATAGCTTGCTTCCACGATGAACAGTTGTGTAGACTATGCCCATGGGAAGGGACACTTCATAGCCTAGAACATGATACAGGATGGCAGAAAGAATTTAGAACCCTCTGGAGAGAAGAGAACAAGACCATAGTTCCAGGCATTGTCTTCTGCGGTACCAGGGTGCTTGAAAACTGATGGCTACAATATTTCTACAGATGCTTAAAAATGGGAGATCTGTATACAGGGCAGGTACAGTGACAAATGTGCCAATGGGTCAGCCCTGGATCCTCAGTCAGCCCTTGCTGCAGATGTCAAAGGGAGATAAGGATGAAGAGGTGAATTTGCCCAGCTACCTTGCAGCTAATCTCAGACACAACATGAAACTGAAGGATGAATGACTTTAGTACCTAGGGGAGTGGAAATGGGAAGAGGGGATACAATGCCAATCTTCCTTCTTGAATGGGAAAGGACAGGTTTACAAGTGGAAAACTTACCCCCCTGAGGGAAGAATTGGGAGTAGATGAGCTTGAAGGTCTCTTCATCTACCAAGCCAGTGGGACATTCCTGCAGCAGGGAGTCACACTTTATGACATGATCCACAGCTCTCCCTCTCCAAAGCCCAAGAAAGTAAGTAGCAATTCTCCATCCTTTGTTTCCCTACCAAGCCTCATTCTTTTATATAGCATCTCATCATATACCACCTTCTTTTCCCCCCCTTTTTTCATTTTCTGTAATAACTTCTTAGCCCTCCATAAAATTCATGTCATTCAGGACTGCAAGGCAGGAGGAGAAATGGTGGTGCTGCAGTTGGTCTCCCCTTCCCAGATTGCTTTGTCCTTCCAATCACCCCTAGTTCTATGGCTAAGAAAAGAATTGAGCCATGAGAAGGGTAGATGGCCCTCCACACACCATATAGCCAGTGGCAACCAAAGCTTTAGGGCTGGTTGCATTCAACTCTGATGCTCCCTTACGTAGGCTGTGACTCTCACTGCATGCATCATGAGTCACTCATATCTATTTCTTGCCCCAACTAAGATGTTACTGCAGATCAAGAGTAGGAAAGTCTGACCCAAATGCCATTTGTCTGGCGCTGCCACAGCAACCACAGGCAGGAATCGAAATTCAATAAATCTTGGAGTTTTTTTAGGGGTGAATTAATTAAATGTTTGACCAAATATAGCAGATGAATAATGTTATAAATATCCAAATGATTCCCCACCCCGCTATAGACAGTCATCCTCGGATCCACCCTGAATATCTAGAGATAGAGCTATGGTGGGCTACACCCAGGAGATACTCACATTCTTGAATCCTCTATACAGAGACTGCAGCTCCTTCTTGGTAAACTTGGTCTGAGCCTGGAGTTGGTCTAGCCCCTCAGGTTGATGACGAACAGCGGAGAGTTCCAGTTCACTGTCACTACTATCTGGAAGAAGAGAAATAGGTACACAGCTCAGTGAGTGGTGGTGCAGTGTGGGGAAAAAGAGCAAAGGACTTGAGAGCTGGAGCATCTGAGTTTAAATCCTGCCTTTGCTATTTTATGCAGGCCACAACATCTGTTATACCTCTGTTTCCTTATCTGAAAATGAGTGGGTTAGATTAGAAGTTCCTAATAGACCCTTAGATAAATTTTCAGGGGCCTATGAACTTGGATGAGAAAAAGTACAATAACTTCTAACTGAAATTTAGTATTTCCTTCTATTATTAATGGTAGTTACAAAATACTATTCTGAGCAGGCTCCACAGGCTTCACCAGAGTACCAAAGGGGTTCATGACACAAGAATTATTAAGAACCACTAGACTAGAAGATCTCGAGATCAATCTAGTTCTATGATTCTATGAGAGGTCAAGTTCCCCTTAGGATGTGTAAGTAGAGAACCAAGAGAAAGAGGAGAGGATATGAGTCCCATTCACCTATTCCAAGTCAATTTAGAGTACCAGCCCTGGAGTCAAAAGGACCTGAGTTCAAATTTGACCTCAGACACTTAACCCCATTGCCTTGCAAAAAAAAAAAACTAAAACCCCTCAAAATTCTGTTATCTGATCATCTTTTATCATTCCATCTCCCTATGTGTTTTACTACTCCTAAATTTATTCTTCATTTCCCCAATAATCTTCACTCCTTGGTACTTTCCAAGGTGAGCTACTCTAGTGATACACTCTTTCCTTCCAAATTGTGACCCTTTGGTGAAGTTAAATTTCAATTCAATTTTATATTGCTATCTATTTTATATTTTACTACAAATTTATATTTACCTAATCTCACCTAGGACTTCACTAAAGTTTCTATTCCACCTTAATTGATTCTCTATCCCATTCACCACAGCAGCTATAATGCATTTTCTTCTCAAATGTTACCACATGCCTTCCCCTATTGTCTGGACTGTGGACCTTATCCCATATTTCACAAAAAAAATTGAAGTCTTTTATCTCAAGATCCTTTTCTCCTCCTCCTCTGCACCCTGCCTTACATCATCCCAATACTTTCTCCTCTCCTTCACTTCAATCTCTAACACACACACACACACACACACACCCTTCAAACCCATCATCTCCTGTTTTCTCTGTCAGGTTGCCCCCACTATCACCCTCCCTTCTCCCTCCAATCTTCAATTTCTCCCTATCTACTGATTTTCCCTGCTTCTCAAGAATATGCCCAATGTTTTCCTTCATCCTTAAAAACCCTCATTTTGGGCTATCATTTCAACAAGCTGTTGGTACAAATCTCTCCTTCCTTAAAAAAAAAAAAAGATGCCCATGCTTCATTTCCTCTCTTCTCCCTCTCTTCCAAACCTTCTGCAATCTGCATTCTGACTTCATCACTCAACTGAAACTGCTCTCTCCAAAGTTACCATTTATCTCTTAAATGCCATATCTAATGGCTTTTTTCTCACTCCTCATTCTTCTTGATCTCTTTGAAGCATCTGACATCTTTGGACATTTTTTTCCTTAGTACTTTGAGTTTTTATGGCCCTGCCCTACTTATCTTGCTATTCCTTCTCAGTCCCTTTACTGGTTCTTTATCTATGACACACCCACTAAAGTTAGGTGTCCACAAACCTTTATCTTGGGCCCTTTTTCCTCTCCCCCCCCTTCTCTTTTGCAATTTCATCAACCACCAAGGATTCTATTATCTTCTCTTGGTAATGATTCCAAGATTTGTATAGTCAACTCTTGTTTCTGTTCTTAAACTTGTCTCTCATCATAAATTGCCTATGGGACACTTCAGATCAAATATCCTAGAATCATCTCAAACTCAACAAGTTAAAAAAACAATTCAACTTTCTCCCCTGAATATTCCCTTCAGAGAAGTTCCTTATTTCTACTGAAATCACCTCATCCAACCAGTCACCTGATGTTACAAATTCAGTATCATCCTCAACTTTTCAAATAGCAAGTCAGAGGCAGAATTTTGCCCTTCTACCTCCATATCATCTTTTGTATGCATCTCTTCTCTACTCATTTAGCCACCACCTTAGACTATTGCAATAGCCTCCTCCATAGGGCAGTTGGGTAAGGCAGAGGATAGAGCACTGGCCTTGGTGTTGGGAGGGCAGGAGGTTGAATCCGGCCTCAGAAACTTGACACTAGCTATGTAAACTTGCACAAGTCATTTCACCCTGGTTGCCTCACATCCAGGACCATCTACATTTATCTTGATTCATATCTGGTCATTGGACCCAGATAGCTCTGGAAGAGAAAGTGAGGAAGAGAAAGTGCTAAATCACAGCCCCCCACCCCCTCAAATCCAATTCATGTGCTTTGTCATAGTCTTCTTTAAGAAAGAATGACAAAAAACAAACAACAACCTCCTCAATAGCCTTCCAGTCTGCCTCACATTTCTCCCTGTTCCAAATAAAGCTGGCAAGGAAATTTCCTAACACAGCCTAATCATGTTACCATCTGACATATGAAACTCCATTGGCTATCTCTAAATCCCTTCAACATGTAAATCTTTTTATGGCATTTGGCTCTTATATCTTGCCAGGCTTCTTACACGTTTCTTCTCCACAGCATGATAACATTGGAGTCTTTCTCTTCTTCACATAGGATATTTCACTTCACCTCTCCTTCTCTTTGTACTGGTTGTCCCTCCATACCTCTCCCTTCTCACCACTGCCTCTTGGAACCCCTGGCTTCCTTCAAGACTCAGTTCAAATTCTAACTTCTGCAGCAGGCAGATCCTTATAGATACCAGTGTTTTCTCCTCTAAGATCACTGGGTACCTGAGCTGGAGAAGGAAATGACAAACCACTCTAGTAGTATTGTCAAGAAAATCCCAAATGAGGTCATGGAGAGTCGGACCAATGACTCAACAACAGTGTCAATTTTGTATATATCATATATATATATATATATATATATATATATATATATATAGTATACATATGTGTGTATATGTACATGCATACAGAGAGAGATATACTGAATGTAAGCTCCTTAAGGGCAAGGATTTTTCTATATAAATTTCTTTTCAATGAACAAAAATAGATTTTTTTCTCCCACCTCCCCCCCAAGAAAGTCCTTATATCAAAATCTTATTTTTGCATAGTTCACTAAAATAAATATTGGCATCACCATATCCCAAAGCATATCTTATTCTGCATCCTTAATCCATAAATTCTTAACAGGAGGTAGATAGCAGCACTAGTCCTCTGTAAATGTAGCTAGTCATTGAATTAATCAGAGTTCTTAAATATTTCAAAATTATTTGTCTTTACAATGCTGTTATTGTATAAATTGCTTTCCTGGTTCTGTTCAATGTATTCTGCATCAGTTTATACAAGTCCTCTAAGGTTTCTCTGAAAACATTCATTTCATCATTTCTTATGGAACAATAGTATTTTTTACATTCATATATCATAATTGTTCAATTATTCCCCAACAGATGGGCACTCTTTGGAGTTTCTAATTCTTTGACACTACATATAAATATAGAAAACATACAATTATATATATATATATATATATATATATATACACACGAATATTTTTCAACATGTGGACCTTTTTCTTCTTTCTTTGATCTTTTTGGAGGTCTGTAATAGTATAGGTGGGTAAAAGTTCATCAAATTTAAGGGTACTGTTCCAAATTGCTTTCCAAAATAATTGGACATATCTGTAGTTTCACTAGTATATAGAGTATTAATGAACCTGCTTTCCCATACCCAGAAAAAGTTGTTTTAGTTTTATTTTGTATTCTCAAGTTCTTAACACAGCATCTGGTAAACAGTAAATTCTTAATATATGCATGTTGATTGTTTATCCTGTCGAAACAAGATGATTATACTAAGAATGGTCTGTAAGAGTGGGAATAGAGGTTGGATGAGGAGGGAACTGGATACAGATACTAGAGAGACAGCAACATTGCATTGTTTGGGATAGAGCAAAGGAAGAAGTCAATACTACTCTCTGAATGACCTCTGGGACATAGAAGTCAGGCTGCCCTTCAGGATGAGATGGGCCAGCATTGTTGGCATATGTAGCAACATAACTGTCTCTCTAAAGAACATCAGAGGCTCTAAATCATCAACAATACCACGATCAACAAACAAGCCAGATGGATCAATCAATCACCAAATATTTGTTGAGCTGCTCTCTGGGTAAGGACAAATATTTACTGAGCATCTCGAAGTGATGCTAATGAGAGTAAGAGAAGTAGTCTCTTTCCTTAAATAACTTAGAAAGGACAAGACTAATCTACCTGACTGCAATAGCAGATACCTTCCGAATGTCACCCACCTATCTGTATCTGAGCACATTCCTAAACATGTGAAAGTATGGACAAAAAGTGACAGAGACCAGGAATTGAGCAACTTGGAGTTGAAGTATAAATGAAATAAGGATGTGCAGTTGGGAAAGCCAACCAGAATAAGGTGAGATTCAAAATGACAAAGATGGAATTAATCTAGCAGAGAAGAAAACAGATAATGATTCAGTTTTAGGAAACAGTTCACAAGATGGCTAAGAAGCTAAAAAAGGAGAACTATCTTTGCATCTAAGGGCAGAGAGGGAACCAATTTGTTTCCTTTTCCCACTGCCTCAGCTGAGCAGGTGAGCCTGATAAGAAAGGATGATCAAGGAACACTAGTCTCTGCAGTACATTGTTGTTGTTCTTGTTCATTTGTTTTACTTATATCTGACTCTTCATGACTTAGGATTTTCTTGGCAAAGATACTGAAATGGTTTGCCATTTCCTTCTCCAGTTCATGTTTTGGTGATCCAGTCATTTCAGTTATGTCCAACTCTTCAGGATCTCATTTGGGTTTTCTTGGCAATGGTTTGCCATTTCCTTTTCCAGCCTAGGATCACACAGCTAGTAAGTGTCTGAGATCAGATTTGAACTCAGGTCTTCCTGACTTCAGGTTCAGTGTTCAATCCATGGTGCTACCTCCCTGCTCCAGTGGGTTATAGATGAGGTCTAAAAGTCCTCTTCTGGTCACTTAGTGAATGGAGAGGGAGCTGGGATATATTTATCATCTTTCCCTATCTCCCACCTTCTGTCATCCCTAACCTTAATTCTTCAGAAACGATATGCAGTGCTCCAAGACCAGAATCACATAAAATATGACCTAGGTGCAAGAAGAGGAATATCAGTATCTTCTTGAGGAATAATGAAACTGGGAAAAAGAGCTGAGACAGTTCTGTGGGAGAAAGAGGGATAATAAGAATAGCCTGAGAAGAAATGATAAGTTTCTGATTAAGAACTACATGAGATGAGAAGGCCTTATGATATATTGTTCCCAAGAGAATGTAAGCTCTTGAGGGCAGGAATTAGTTTACTTCTATCTTTATATCCCTGGAGTCTACCACAGTAGCTGGTACTTGATAAAATGTCAACTGATGTTGAGTCACTTCAGTCTCTTTGTGACCCCATTTGGGGTTTTCTTGGCAAACATACTACTGTGGTTGGCCATCTCCTCCTCCAGGTCGTGAGGAAACTAAGACAGTGTTAAGTGACTTGTCGGGAGTCACACAGTTAGTAAGTGCCTGAGGCCAGATTTGAACTCAAGAAGATAGAATCTTCCTGATTCCAAATCCAGTATTCTATCCACTGTACTACCTAGTTGTCCAGTCTACTGATGAAGATTTACAACATATACATTGTTATTCCTCAGAGAGATACAGTTGTACTTTCATAGCTTCTAACTTTTCTAGCCCAACTTCTGAAGGGCAGTTGATCCCTGTGTCTTAGAGGCTATTCAGAGAGTAGCACCATTTTTCCCTCCTTTGTTCGATCACTCGCTGTGGCACTGTTGCTTCTCTCTGGTACCTATGTCCTGTGTGTTGTTTCCCTCATTTCCCTCCACCAGGGAAAATACACATAGTGATATCAATGAATACTAAAGAAGACAGGTCTTACTGAGTTAATCACTTAATACTTTATACAAAAGACCCAGTTCCTTTTTAATTAACAGAACTCTGAAAGGTAGAACATACTTGCAAAGATCTTGCTCAGCTCAGTGACAAGCTGATGTGACAGGAGACCTAGGACTCAAGAGCCCTGTGTTCACATCATAGCTTTGATACTTAATACCTATGTGATTATGGCCAAGTCATTTCACCTGAGCTTCAGTTCAACCTCTGTGAAAGTGGAATAATACTACTTGCAACCAAAGGGGTGGTTGTAAGCAAAGTATTTTGTAAATCTTTTTTTTTTTGCAAGGTAAATGGGGTTAAGTGGTTTGCCCAAGGCCATACAGCTAGGTAATTATTAAGTGTCTGAGACCCGATTTGAACCCAGGTACTCCTGACTCCAAGGCTGGTGCTTTATCCACTATGCCACCTAGCCTCCCCAATATTTTGTAAATCTTAAAGCATTATTTGGACGTGTTATTTTTTTTAATTCTTAAGTTTTCATTATAGGGCTGGGATTCTTTCTTGTGGCCACAGGCTCAGGTCCATAACTCCTCCCTGGGGGCAACACCAGGATCCAAAACCTAATACAAAACCCTACCATATATTCATTTCTCTCTGTCTCTTTCTTTCTTTTTCTGTGTCTTTCTGTCTTTCTCTTCTCTCCCTTTCTCTCTCCTCGATCTTTCTCTTCTCCCTCTTTCTCCTTATTCTGTCTCTTTCCTTCTTTTTCTCCCACCTCCAGATTTCCCCCATTGGATTGTTATATCACTTCTCCAGAAATCGAGTCATATCTAATCATTCAAACTAACAGAAAAAGAGAATAGTATATGAAACAGTGAATCTCTACTATGTATAGCTTGCTTTTCCTTGAATATAAAATAAATCCAATATGTAACTATCACCTCTTCTGCTTATCTGTGTTGCATTCCCATCTTCTGTCCATTCTTTTCTGGACATTAAAAAATGCTTCAATGATTCCTTTCTTTTTTGTTTTTGGGAGTCAACCCTATCATTCATTCCCCCTTCTCATACCCATAAATTGCCCCAAATTTTTTATTTATTTTATTTTTTCTTTTATTAATCTGTCCCTCTTGCTACCCTTTCCTTCCCCATTGAGCAAAATAAAAATGGTAAGCAAAAAAACTCTTCAATAATACGTGCATAGTATAACAAAAATAAATCCCCACAATGGGCATGTCAAAAAATACACAAACTCATTCTCACATGAGGCCTCTATAGTCACACATAACTGGGTTGTTGACCAAGGGATTTTATATGCACAAACAAACCTCTAAGGCTCCAAAATCCTGAAGATCTCCCTCTCTCTCTCTCTGTCCCTTGTGTGCCATTATTTATGTAGGTATATGTTTGTATACATATAAATGAATATTTACATGTGTATATGCTTCAAAAGTATTCTAGCTGCTAAGTTGACTGGGAAATAAATACCTTCTAAAGAAGGTGACTTTTGAGCTGAGTCTTGAAGCAACTCAAATTCTAAAAAGCAGAGGTAAAGTGGGGGAGCATTAAAGAAGTGGGGGACAGTCAAGGATCTCTAAGGTTCTGTCTAACTCTGACATACTGGAGGGAAAGATAGCAATATCAGAACCTTCTTTGGAGGCACAGCCTTGGATTAGATCAGATTCCTTCAAGATTGGGAGGCACTCTAATATCTCTCTCATAAAATTGCATTATAATTACTTAACTGCATACATAATCTGTTCTCAGCTCCTTGAAGGCAGAGATTGGATTCTCCATGAAAGCCTCATACAGAACAGGTGCTTAAATGTCTCTTGAGTTGAATTTACCTGTAAAGTCTATGAAGTTAGCACCTCTACTTTGAGGTCAGATCTTTACCTTAAAAACTTTGAACATCTGCAATTTCCTCTCCCTGAAAACTCATTCAATTTTTCTCCAGCCCAGCCTTCCAGAAGACATTTTTTTAAAATTTGTCTTTGTTCTTGAAACTTATAAATTATCATTAAAATGACTTGGAAAAAGCATTTCAAAAGCCAGATGGAACTCTCTCCCTTCGGATTTCTCTTTCTCTAAGCAGAGATAACATGATTATTTAATTAATAAATTTGTCTCTGGAAGATGTGTCAAAAATTCAAAGCACAGAGTTTTTCTTCCACATGCATTACCTCCTATCACTTTTTACTTCATTTCCTTGCAAATTCTATTGACTTTTCCCAAAGCTACATCCTATTAAAATAATCACTTGAGATCAAGTCTGTGTCTTATTTCTTCTTTGAAATGCCCAATAATTGTTCTCAGCAAGGTTAATGAGTAGACAAATCTTTAAGCCCTTTGCTCTCATGACAAGTTCTATTCTCCCCTCTTCAATTCACAGAATTTATAAGGTTACAGAATCTCAGGGTTGGAGGACTCTCTAAGCTTGCCTCATTCAAACTAAATTTGGGCAAGAATTTCTTCTGCAACAACCCCAACAATTCTTGCAAGTCAAACAAACACTCAGCTTAAGGAGTTCCATTGAGAAAGAACCGTTTACCCACAGAAGAGACCATTTCACTTTAGAAGGGCTCTTAACTTAGTTTTTTTCCTGAGATAAAACCTAAATATACTTGTTTGTGTTTACCCAAAGTCACTGGTTCTCTCTTCTAAAACAAAACATAACATTTGTGAGCCCTCTTCCATAGAATAACTCTTCAAACATTCAAGGACTCCTTTGAATCTTCCCTTTTTCAGATTAGAGATGTTCAATTAAACATCCTTACAGGATATTGTGACATTAAAATGTTGTCATATTTGCAATTTTTACATATAATTTTATATGTTTCACAAATATGTTTCTTACAAACTCCAGATTGCCACAAAATAGTCAATGATGAAGTTGCCTCTCATGTTTTTCCTCCCACACTCTTCATCATCAGCTCCACCATCTGAGCAATTCTGTAGGTTGGTTCATGTTTTCTGAGCTCATTTGTCATTGGAGGACAGGTTTCAAGACAACACAGTCACACTAAGGCTATGGTATATTGGAAGAGTATTATTAATAAGTGCTAATAACTCACATTTATATATCACTTAAGATGTGCCAGATATCTAACTAAGAATTGTACAATTCTCTGATTTGATCCTCAGAACAATCCGGAAGGTCAAAATCAGGTGTTATTGCTATTCCCATTTTATAGATGAGGAAACTGAGGTAAACAGGATTTAAGTGATTTGCTCAGTCAGTATCTGAGGCAGACTTGATGCCCTATTAACCATGTGTTAATACTATCTCAAAATCAGGATTTGCTATCTGCATGACTGAACAAAAATGTCTCTGAACTGGTTTACTTATCTGTAAAATGAGAATGTAAAGATAATGATATTTCTACTCAAAGTGAGGAAAGCACTTTATCTACCTCAAAAGGCTAGAGAAATTGGACTATTTCTTTACTTGTCAAATCATTCAGTGAGCTGATACTGAGACCATACAAGGACAATGCAAACTGAGATCATACAAGGACATAGACCTTCCTCCTATAGACCTATGACTTTCTAGTTCAAACTATAATGGCAGAAAGTTAAGGGTTGATGCAATCCCCTCCCTTTATAGACTGAATGGGGAAGGTGAGAGCATAGAGGACCAGACACATTAACCTCACCCTTGAGGGATCACCTCCAGATAGAGAACATGACTAAATCCCTTAAAGAAGAAAGATCTAGTCCCTGGAGAGACACAGTCAATTAAGCCTCTAATTATATTCTTGTGCCTTTGGCAGACTGACTTACTTCACAGCATCTAGGTGAAGAGAAGTGACTGCTGATTCCCCTAATACCTCTAATTTGTAATCAGATTTGAAACCACACTCCCAGGAGAACAGAAACTTGGTTTAGCTCAGATCAGCTTAGATCATCCCAGATTTATTCTCATCCTGAGAATTTACACCAGAGTGATCAGAAATATAAGGCATAATGTACAGAGTACTGGACCTGGAATCCAGAAGATCTGAGTTGAAATCTTGCTTGAAACACTTGCTAGCAATATGATCTGGATGAATCACTTAACCACAGTATGCCTCAGTTACCTCATCTGTAAAATGGGAATAACAATAGTATCTACCTTTTGGTGTTGCTTTGAGGAGAAAAAAGGAAATGATATATGTAAAGTGTATTGTAAATCTTAAAATATATGAATAAATATAAATATAAATGCTAGATATATATAAAAATGAAAGTACTTTATTTTACACTTATATAACACTATTCAATAACATTTATAAAGCTTAATCTATATGTAGCTTATATATAGATTACAAATCACTTTACACATATTATTTCATTATCATTTATTCTTTACCCAAAAAGCTGTTCCAAATCTTTTTATTCCTTCTTGAAGCTCCCCTATATCATCTCCTCCTCACTCTCTCAGTTGAGGACCTTATTTCTTACTTTACTGAGAAAATTGAGGTCTTTGTTTCTTTTGAACTCAAAATCCTTTGACCTCGGGCTGGCTAGATGGCACAGTGGATAGAGCATTGGCCCTGGAGTCAGGGTACCTGAGTTCAAATCCTACCTCAGACACTTAATAATTACCTAGCTATGTGGCCTTGGGCAAGCCACTTAACCCTATTTGCCTTAGAAAATCCTAAAAAAAAAAATCCCTTGACCTCACCTCCCACTCTTTCTTCCTTATCTCCAGTATTGAATGAAGTGGTCCTTCTTCTTACCAAAGTTAACTCTTCTGCATATAAACTTGAGTCTCTCTCATCTTCTCTAGCAGATGGCATCCTCCATCATCCCCTCAAGTCTTCACCCCACTTATCAAGTGGCTACTTCCTCAGTATCTTTGAACATACCAAGTGTTTGCCCTGCTTAAATATGCTTCACTAGACTCCACCTTCTCCCCAAGCTAATGTGTCCACATGAAACTCCATGAAAAAGTAGTCTCTATTCATGGACTCTACTTCCTCTTCTCTCATTCATCCCTCAACTCTTCTCAAAAATAGCTTTTGAACTCATTGCCCAACTGAAGGAACCCTGTTCAAAATTACCAATGATCTCCTCATTGACAAACCTGATGACTTTTTCTTGATCCATTTCTTTCTCCATCTATCTGCTGTACCTGACACTGTTTAACTACTTTCTTCTCCTGTATATTGCATCCTACCATCTGACCACTCCTTTTCATTCTCCTTCACTGATTCTTCATTCATATTAAATCCCCTAACTGGGTGTATATTCCCCAAGGTTCTCTCCTAAATCCTTGTCCCTTCTCCCTCTATAAATTATCTCTTGAAAACCTCATCAAATCTAATGATTTTAAACATTTTTATATACATAGTGCAGGGCAGCTAGGTAGTACAATGGAGAGTAGGGAGACCCAAATTCAAACTCAGCCTCAGATACCTTCAAGCTGTGTGACCCTAGGCAAGTCACTTAACCCTGTTTGCTTCAGTTTCCTCATCTGTTCAATGAACTGGAGAAGGAAATGGCAAACCACTCCAGTATCTTTGCCAAGAAAACTCCAAATGGGGTCACAAAGAGTTAAACAAGACTGAAAATAACAACTAAAGATCTATATGTCCATTCCCAGACTCTCCCCAAAGTTTTCAGCCCTGGATCACCAAATACCTAATGGACATCAGAAACTAGATATTCAAGATCTAATCGGTCAATTTATTAAGAATCCATTGTGGTTTGGCATACATCTGAAACTCAACAATTAAAAACTAAATCTACCATGGTCCCCCCTTACCTTCTCTTTGTCTCTCATGTATTTTCTTATCTTTTATCTCCATGCCTTTTCCTCCACTCATTTCCTCCTTACTTTCACCTCACAAAACTCTCCCTTGAAGACACAACTCATGAAGCCTTTCCTATTCAGCTTGTGACCTTCTTCTCCTTCTCAAACCAGCTTATATTTAATGACTGTGGTGCACATCTGTATTCATTAACTTTGTATTTATGCTGCATATACATTTATATATATATATATATATATATATATATATATATATATAATACATACACATATGCTTATTATCTTCCCCACTACAGTGTAAGTTAACTGAAAGAGGAGGTTGTTTCATTCTTTGGACTTGTATCTTCAGTGCCTTGGCACAGTATATAATAGGTGCCTACTTCTTCACAACTTCTTAGCTACTGATATTATTTTTTCCTACTAAAACTAAGCCAATAAATCTGCTCTCTGTCTTACAAATAATTTTAAATATCTTAAGTTAGACTTATTTTCTCTGAATCTTTCCTTCTCCTGACTATACAATCCCAATTACTAATATGGTGCCACTCAAGACCCTTCAATATGCTTATTGATTTCCACTGATCTTCTATGTGCCCTGGGGTAGATGTTTTATCTGATCAGACACAGTTTTCTTTACAAATATTTTCTCAAAATAAGGATATATGCTAAGTATCCCCCCCCTTCAAAAAACTGATAGCCTTGGGGTTGATGATCAATCTTAATGGACTTGTTCATTTCATCAGTGCAACAATCAGGGACAATTTGGGGGTATCTGTGATGGAGAGTGCCATCTATATCCAGAGAAAGAATCGAGGAGTTTAAACAAAATCAAAGACTTATTATTTTTAATTTTTTAAAGTATCTTATTATGTAATTTTGCTATCTCATTTTATTTTTTCCTTAAGGATATGATTTCTCTCTCAACATATTCAGTTTTGATCAATGTATAGCACAGAAACAATGTAAAGACTATCAGATTGCATTCTGTGGGGGTGGAGGGAGGGAATTGAGATTGGGGAGAAAATTGTAAGATTCAAAAGACAAAAATGGCAACAGTCAAAAAAATGATAGCTTTATTGAGTATAGAGTAAATGTCTTAGTGTTGCTAAGCATTCAGTTAAATTCAATTCAACAGGCAAATAGGTGTGAGAGATACTAACATAAACACAAAAAAATATATAATCTGTGCTCTTAAGGGGGCTTACAAAATGTTACATGTAGGGGTGGCTAGGTGGCACAGTGGATGGAGCACCTGCCCTGGAGTCAGGAGTACCTGAGTTCAAATCCGGCCTCAGACACTTAATGATTGCCTAGCTGTGTGGCCTTGGGCAAGCCACTTAACCCCACTGCCTTGCAAAAAAAAACCCCCAAAAAAACCAAAAAATGTTACATGTATACAGGAATATTGAACCCCATTTTTCTAATAGACTTCATTATCAAATCAGAGATATAACAGCATGGAAGGAGGGAAGCAAGAAATACTCCAGGTGACTATATTAAAAGTCTTTGAAAAAGATGAAGCAAGGTAAGGCAAAACTTGATACACTATTTGTTGCTCAGTCATTTCAGTAGTGTACAACTTTGTAGCACCATTTGTGATTTTCTTGGCAAAGATACTGGAGTGTTTATCAGTTCCTTCTCAGGATCATTTTACAGATGAGGAAACTGAGGTAAGTGACTTGTTCAGGTCACACAACCAGTAAGTATCTGAGACCAGATATAAACTCAGGAAAATGGTTCTTCCTGACTTCAGTCCCAGCCTATCTACCATGCCACCTAGCCCTCCCATTTATGTTCTGAATTCCACCCTTCAAGAACTCTGAATGGGCTAAATTGTAATCTGATATTTGGAAAATAAGTAGCTATCTCCCAAATTCATAATAAGCATTATCTTTCCAGGTCTAGATGCCACTATTTTGGAAGGATATTGATAAGCTGGTAGAGCAGCCAGAATAGTGAAGCTAGAATCAGAACATAGAGGAAAGATTCCTCCTTTCTCTTCCGACTCCCAGCCTGAATTCTTTCTCTAACTAGAAATATCATTTACTATTTAATAACCTATTATATAACTCATTTTGTATATATTTGTTTGAATGTTGTCTCACTTCTTTAGATTGTAAGCTCCTTGAGGGCATGCATTTTTCTAATAGACTCCATTATCAAAGCAGAGATATAACACCATGGAAGGAGGAAAACAAGAAATATGCCAGATGACTATATTAAAAATCTTTGACAAAGATGAAGCAAGGTAAGTTAAAACTAGATTCAGTGATACGCCACTTGTTGCTCAGTTATTTCACTTTGTCTCTTTTTGTATCTCTTTTCCTTAATATGGTGTCTGGCACATTGTAGGCACTTAATACATGCTTACTGAATGATTACTACTAATAATAACCCACATTTGTGAAGTGTTTAAGATTTGCAAGTGACTTTCTTTACCACAACCTTGTAAGCTAACTTCTATAAATTCCTTCATTATGTATGTTTATGCATACACATGCATGATTATGCAGATGTATTTACACATGTATAATATGTGTCTGCATGTGTATATATTGCATTGTGCATACATATATTCATAGGCAGCATGTATATATTATATATGCATATATGAATTTTTGTATTATACATATTGTGTGTGGGTATATATATACATTACAATGTATATTTTCTATGCATGTATACATGCTCACATGTGTGGTGTCTATACATAGGTGAAGGTTATGTGTGGCTGTGTATATGTGTAAACATGCATGCACATATTTGTGTGCATCATATTGTGTATAAATACATGTGTATATTATGGTATGCATGTGTGTATGTTATATTCTGTGTGCATGTGTGTTATATATGTGAACACATGTTTGTAGCTTGTTTACATTTATGCACATTGTGTGAGGTTATATGTGCATGTGTGTGTGTGGTGTGTATGTGATATTGGGTATATGTACGTGTGTGTACATGCCTAGCAGTCCAAGGCTTGTTAGAGAAAGAGAATGTCCCCAAAATTTTAGTATAGTTTTAAGATTTAATAGCTTAAAGTTTAGTGAATTTTTTTTTGCAAGGCAATGGAGTTAAGTGGCTTGTCCAAGGCCACACAGATAGGTAATCATTAAGTGTCTGAGGTTGGGTTTGAACTCAGGTATTCCTGACTCCAGGGCCGGTGCTCTATCCACTGCGCCACCTAGCTGCCCCTAGTTAAGTTTTAATAGTTCAAAAACTACACTGAGATTTTGAAGATAGAAAATGAGGATGACACCTTTAAGCTGATATTTGTCCTTTGTTCTTGAAGAAGACCACGGCATCAGGGAGGTGATGCCATAACAAGCATGTGACTTGGATTTGAGTGAAAGGGTGCTGTGCCAAGCCTCTCTTTCTCCTCTAGAACCATCTGGGTCCAGTGTCCAGATATATATGAATCAGGACAACAGAAGATGGCCTTGGATGTGAGGCAGTCAGGGTTAAGTGATTTGCCCAAGGTCATCACATAACTAGTGTCTGAGACCACATTTGAACTCAGGTCCTCCTGACTCCAGGGTTGGAACTCTAGCTTTTAGGTGTTACAGTGAATAGAGGTCTGGGCCTGGAGTCAGGAAGACTCATCTTCCTGAGTTCAAATCTGATCTCAGATATTTTTCTGATTGTGTGCTCCTGGACAAGTCACTTAATCCTGCTTGCCTCGGTTTCCCTCATTTGTAAAATGAGCCAAAGAGGGAAATAGCAAACTCATTCTAGGATCTTTGCCAAGAAAACCTTAAATGAAATCATGAAGAGTCAGACAAGACTTAAAAAGATTGAATACCAACAACAACAAATCCCTCCAAGAGCTGCTATGAGGCTCGGGCAAGATTTTATATTAAAAAGAGTATCCCCAAAATTTTAGTGCAGTTTTAAGCTTTAATTAGGAATTAAGCCTTAAAAGTTAAAATTGTATGAAGATTTTGGAGACTCTCTCTGTATAATCTCACTCTGACCTCACATCAACACTTTGAAAAGTACTACTTACACTGTATCTTAAGGTTTATAAAATGCTTTCCTTAAAGAGGTAGGTGGTGTAGGTAATCATTAGTCACCCTTTTACAGGAGAAACCTCATTGAAGAAGGTGAATTATACCAGATCACATTAGTGAGGATATAAACCCAGATCTTTACTAATTCAGAACACTCATTTTACAGATGAAGAAACTGAGGTAGAGAGCGCTTGTGAGTCCTCCATGGCTACATAGTGAGTAAGGGCTAAAATTCATTGTATTCTTGACTCTTAAGGGCAAGCACATTCCCCTATTCTGCCCTGCCTCTAAGAGGCACAGGAAGATTAAAGGATTTTCCCATACTGTAATACAGCCAATACATTTTGGAGCTGGCACTCAAGCACCCGCATAGTTTCTGCATTTCAGGGAGGCTAAACTTGTTATTTTGCAATGGACCAAAGGTGCCAAGAACCTGTCTAACAATTTGGCTTGGTAATGCAGAATTTTGATCTCTGCCATTGTTAGAGATGAGGGTCATGGAAGAGAGGGAGTTAAGAAAAGATGGGGTAAAGAATATGGGAAGGCTATTCATGTATCTGCTCTGAGGAATCAATAGACTGTTTCAAGCAAAGACAGTCCATAGGAGGTAGTTTGGTGAGGAGAGTGGGAAGAGAGGAAGCAATGAATGACTCCACTCCTAGGCAGTCCCTCCCAGCCTTTATGTCTGATGCTCACATTGGGTATTAACAGCTTATTGTTTCTCCAGCTCACAGTTCTCCCCAACACCAGCTGTCCCCTCCTCCCTTAGTCTGATTCCATTACTTTTTATTGCTCAGCAAAGTCAGAATGACCCAGGGGACTTTGTTGAACTGCCTTGTGAGAGGCATTTTTGTAGGGGAACAAGATTACACCAGAGCTGGTAGATGGAGGTCTCCCAATTTTAGTCGATGGAGACACAGAAAAATGACTTTTCAGAAACCATAGGGATGGGACCATGCTCTTTAGAGGCAAGAGAGTATAGAGGTCTGAACCTTGGAACTAGACTTTAGAAATGATCCAAGCTTAAAATTCCTAATTAATGTAACCTGGTATAATTCACCTTCTCTGACCCTGTTTCCTTCTCTGTAAAAAGGTGATAATGATATTCGTACTATCTACTGCTCTGGATTGTTCTAAGAAAAGCATCTGGTAAACTTTAAAACACTATCAAAATTGAGCTAGTAGGAGATAGCAAAATATATTTTCCTCAGTCTCGATAGCATAAGTGGATTGTAAACTTCTTATATTTTCAAACCCTTTACTTCCACCATTCCCTTCCACATCCTTTCATATGTTTTCCTCCTCCTCTCTGCCTCTCCAAATCCTGCCTGTTCTTTCTTATTTTAATCTATTGCATCACTAACTCTGTAAGGGCTTTTGTTGTTCCATTGTGTCTAACTCTTGGTGACCCTATATGGGGCTTTTGTTGGCAGATATAGGAGGAGTTTGCCATTTCCTTCTCCAGTTCATTTACAGACTAGGAAACTGAGGCAAACAAGTGACTTGCCTAGGGTCACATAGCTAGTGAGTGTCTGGGGTCAAATTTGAACTCAGGAAGACAGAGAATCAAGTGCTCTACTCACTGCACCACCTAGCTACCCCTCCTTGAGCGCAGGATTGTTTTCTGCCTTTCTTTGTGTCCCCAGCACCTTGTATAAGTGACTGACACATAGAAGGCACTTAATATTTATTGTCTGACTTCAAGACCCAACTCAAATCCCTCATCCTCCTGAAGCCATCCCAGACTATCCTAGCTGGAAGTAATCTCTTTCTTCTTTAAGTCTTTTGTCTCTTATAATCTGCTTCATTCATCTGGCTCTTAAGTCCAAATTGCCCTGGACTGAAATTATTTGTGTGTATGTCTTATCTCGCTACCATACTGTAAACACCCCCACAAAGCTGCAGATTCTCAGAATTGGAAAGGACCTCAAATACCATCTGGCCTAACCATCAGCTGAACCATTAATCCTTCCCACAAGTGGTTGTCTAAACTTGGATGAAAATTCTTCAAAGGGGATGTTACTTGTTACATATGAAGGCACATAATTCCATTTTGGGATAGTTTCAGTAGGCAATTTCTCCTCTCATACAGCCTCAATCTGTCTTACTGAAACTTCAGTCCACTGCTCCCAGGTTGGCTCTCTTGGGTCAAGGAGTATAAATTGAATTCATCTTCCTTAAATATCTGTGTAGGGAATGCATTCATTTAGCACAATGTCTTTGCAGAGACTGCTAGGACTGGGATATTTTCCGATTGGCTGTGTTGCCAGCATTGCCCAAATTGGCTATACGGCAGATGTGATGGCAGAAACTGGATTGGAGATAGGAGATTTGAAGGAGAAAAAAGTGACACAATGTGGCCTGGCTGGCAGCCTAATAATGCCTCCCTCCCCTTCTCCCCCCTCTACTCTGCTGGCTGTCAGCGTTAGCCTTATGATGAATGTGTTCGGGGTTAAGACTGATCCAAGGATCTTCTAAGCAGCACCCTTTCCAAAAAAGGGGGCTTCTGTAACAGGTTGAAGAATCAGACAGAAGTACCTCAGGGTCTCTCCTGATTTCCTATTGACCCATTTCACTTCCAAATCTCATCCAGCACTCCTCTATAGACCATCAATTTATTTTAGACTATCTACCAATAAATCATAAACTGAGATGGTTATGATCAGTCAATGGATTTTTGTTTCTTGCTTCCTGCAGTATCTAGGAGACTGCGGCTGAGACTGAGACTTTTTCCAGTGTCTAAGTTAAATTGTGCTTTTCTGCCATGGGGGTTTGATACTGGGATGAGAGTGGACTAATCCTCCATGGTAAATGGAGCAATTTACCTTGGGGTATTTTTTTCTAATTTAATTAAGCTACTCATTCAGCTATGATCTTAAGAACTTAGTTTAAGGCTTGTTAGTCTGGGTATGCCAAAGCAGAGTTTGCCAGTAGAATAGGAGTAATGGTGAGTAAGCCTAGATTTAAAAAAAAAATTCCAGGGCATAACAGTGAGGAGTGGGGTGCAGGATCATTGACAGCTATCTGTTCCATGGTTCTGACTGCTGAGAGCATCAAACTGGCATTTATATAGTGTTTTGTGATTTATAGAGCACTTTCCATTCATTATCTCATTTGAGTCTCACAATAGCCCTGTAATGTAAATAATGCAGGTATTATCCATATTTTATATTTGAGCAAACAGACTGTGATGTTAAAGGACTTGACCAAGGTCACCTAATGGCAGAGCTGAAATGGAAGGAAGGAAGGAAGGAAGGAAGGAAGGAAGGAAGGAAGGAAGGAAGGAAGGAAGGAAGGAAAGAAGGAAGGAAGGAAAGAAGGAAGAGAGGGAGGGGAGAGGAGGAAAAAGCGAGAAAATCAAGGCAAGCTGCAGTGAGGTGACTTACTTAGCACCATTCAGCTACTAAGATTTTGAATTCGGATTTTCTGGACTCCAGGTCCAGTGCTCTAGCCACTGCACCACCTATTTAGAACTCAGATCTGAGATTAGATTTTTAAGTCTTCAGTCTCTAAATCCAATTCTTTTTCTACTACATCACAACTCACTTAAAGCTTCCTTTAATCATGATGAGCATTTAGTATGAGAAGCCTGAAAATGCCACAAAGCTATTTCTGCCACAGTTATTGAAAACTCTGGAAACTCTTTACCCTAATATGGTCTTTGTATTTATGTTTTAAATAGGGAGAGAACATTTAGATTAGAAATCAATATAGTATTACCTATTTATAAACTGTATTCTACCCCTTAAGAACTCTGAACAGGGCAATCGGTAATCTGATATTTTAACGATACATAGCTATGTTACAGATTCATAAAAGGCATTAACTTTTCATCTCTCAGTGCCACCATTTAGGAAGGACTTTAATAGGTAGAGAGCATCCAGAGTAGAGCTGCTAGAACAGAGAAGGACCTGGGGTTCATTTCATGAGAACCGATTGAAGGAACGGGGTGGGGGGAGGTTACCATGGAGAAGAGAACACTCAGGGGAAAGGTATGATATTTGTCTTCACAAGGAAGAGGGATTAGATTTATTCTGTCTGGCCCCCAAGGACAAACTAGGGAGCAATGGAAGGATGTTGCCAAGAGGTAAATTTAGGATTGATATCAGGAAAAATTTTCCAACAATTAGTACTTTCCACAAATGAAATGTACTGTCTCTGGTAGTCCTATGTCTTCCTCCATTTTGGTGGTGGTGGTGGTGGGGAGACTGGGAGGTAATAGGGATGGGGGGAGGTAGGGTGGTGGTGGTGGCAGCAGGGTGATTGTCATTGCTGCTGTTGCAGATAGGTGGTGCAATGGATAGAGAGCCAGGCCTGGAGTTAGAAAGATTCCTCTTCCTTAATTCAAATCTGATCTCAGACACTAACTAGCTGTGTGATTCTTGGCAAGTCACTCTTTGATTCAGTTTTCTCATCTGAAGAAGGAAATGGCAAACCATCTTTGCCAAGAAACTCCCAACTAGGATCACAAAAGGTTGAAAAAGACTAAACAACAACATATATATATGATACTATACAGATACCCTCCTCTGACCATTCTCCAACTTAGCAATGGCCTCCTAACTGTGCCCAAAGCAGGATGCTCCAGCTGTGGGCTGAGAAGGGCAGAGGATGGTGAGACAGTTACTTCCCTAGGATTGAATGCCAGGACTCCTCTAGTACTGCTGCCATAATCACACTATTGACTGATACTGAATTGCCTTCATCTTAAGTTGCCAGATCTTTATCTTTTCTTTTTCTTCCTTTTTGGTGAAGTAATTGGGGTTGAATGACTTGACCAGGGTCATATAACTAGTAAGTACCAAGTGTTTGATGTAAAATTTGAACTCTGGTCTTCCTGATTCCAGGGCCATTGCTCTATCCACTGTACTGCCTAGATCTTTTTCAAACTGCTGTCTAGCCACATTTTACCTGTCTTTTACTTATAAAGCCAATTTTAAAGATTCAAATATAAACTTTAGTTATCTCTACTAAATTTGACCTTAATAGATTCAGCCTAACTTTCTAATCTGTTAAGATACTAATGAACAAATAAACAAATGAATGAAAAGAATAAAAAAATTGTTTAGTACTATTAGTCAATTACTGTGCTAAGCATTGGAAATACAAATACAAAAGCTGTTTCTGTCTCAATGACCTTTTACTATATAGGAGTAAACACATGTAGGAAAGCAGTGATTAGTCAATCAGTCAACAAGTATTTACTAAACTCTTACTATGAAAAGGGTCAGAGATACATGGGCAAAAACATGGTTGTTGTCCTTAAGGAATTATCTTTGACAGCATGTAAAAATGTATACATAAGATATGTGCAGTATGAATGGAAGGTCATTTCAGAGAGGAGGAGAGAACAGACTAGGAAAGGTCATTTCTTACAAGCAACCAGGGAAGTCAAATGGTAGATATGAGGAGAGAGAACATGAAAGACATTCAATGAAAAGCCTTGGATTTAGGAGATGGAATATCCTGTGTGATGATGCAAGAAGCAATCATAGGAATATTGAATGTCAGTTGGGAAACAAATTGTAAATTGCAGGTTATGAAGGGCTTTCAATGTCAAATTGCAGATTTATCATTTGATACTAGATTATAGAAAATCATTTAAGGGTATTGAGTGAGTGGGGGTTTGAAGTGTTATCATTTGATGCTAGATTATAGGAAATCACTTAAGGGTGTTGAGTAGGGGAGGGTTGGCATGACATGACCAAATTTGAGATTTAGATCACATCACTTGTTGGAGGATGGATTAGAGTAGGGACAGACTTGAGGCAAGGAGACCAATTAGGAGACTATTACAATAATCTAATTGTGAGGTGGTGAGAAACTATACTTGGGCAGAAACTCTAAACGAGAAAATAAAGGAGTATGTGAGAGAGATTTTTGTGACAGGAAATGGACTAGATTTGGAAGCAATGAATAAATGGGGTGAATGTGAGTGAATGAATCAAGGATAACACGGAAGTTTCAATGAGTGAAGGCAGAAAGCAATTTATTTCCAGAAGCAATAGTGGTCATGTACTCCTGGTACAAAAAGCTGTTGATGGGGTATATTCATGATGAGATAGCAGGAAGATCACAGTAGTTGGAAACTGCTCCATGTTCTGAGGTCTCACCACTTAGCCCTGCCCAGGTTAAGAATTGGATCCTGACTTCATTTTGCAAGTATATACTTCATTTGGTGGTATATACAAATTTGGTAAGCATACACCATCTATTCCTTTATCAAAGTCATTAATCAAAATCAAATTAAATAACACAGGACCAAGTGTAGATCTAAGAGCACTTCACTGGAGACCTTCCAAGTTGACATCAACCAATTAATGACTAAGTCTTTGTGTCCATCCATACAATCATTTTTAAATCAATCTAACTAGGCTATCATCTAATCTAGGTCTTCCCATTTTCCCCAAAAAGAATGGTATGAGATAGCTCATCATATTCTTTGCTAAAAATCTAGGTAAATTATATATATACTATTCCCCTGTTCTAGTAACCTGGTAACCCTATCAGGCTGTGAAATGAGGCTAATCTGGAATGCCAGATATTAATGGAAGCTTAATAAAATCTTGGATATATTACTTGTAATTACCACTCTCCTTTCTAAATGTTTACTATCCATTCATTTTTTTTAAAAATTTCTTTTAAGTTTTTCTTTCCTATCTCATGGTTTTCTTTCTTTTCCCTTAGTCCTAATTCCTCATACAGAATGTGACTAATCTGTAAACAAGTTGAACGCAAATGTATTTGTATAAAGTTCACCAAACTGCTTGCTATTGAGGGGAGGGGGGTGGGAAGGGAGGGTGGAAGGAAATTATGTAGCTTATAAATTGCAAATGAATGTGGATTAATGTTGAAAAACTAAAAAATCAAAGTCAAGGGCAGCTAGGTGGCACAGTAGATAGAGTACCAGTCTGGAATCAGGAGGATCTGAGTTCATATTCGACCTCAGACACTTAATTCTTACTTAGCTATGTGACCTTGGGCAAGTCACTTAACTCCATTACCTTGCAAACCACTCTCTCTCTCTCTCTCTCTCTCTCTCTCTAAATATATATATATATAATCAAAATCAAGCTCATCAACCTATAGTTTAAAGGCTCCATAGTTCACTTTCCTTTTTGCAAAACCAGGATATTTGCATTTTTCCGTCTTGCAACATCTTTCCCTTTCTTCATGATCTTTTATGTCTCAGCATATACCAATTCTTCTAGTACCCTGACCTTTCTAAAATTCTAAATATTTTGGGCCTGATGAATTGAAATCATCTAGAGGCAGCTATATGACTCAATGGATAAAATGTTGAACCTGGAGTCTGGAAAACCTGAGTTCCAATCCCATTCCAAACATTTAATAGTTGTGTGATCTTGGGCAGGTTACTAGCAACTAACTACTTCATAGGGTTGTTGTGTGGATCAAATGAGATAATATATGTAAAGTGCTTTCTTAAAATATGCTATGCTAGTTAGCATTACTGCATGTGAGCAAGTCATTTACTCTCTCTCAGCCTTGGATTCCACATATGTAAAATAGGAATAATTGCACCTTTTTCACCAGGCTGTTGTGAATAAGATCCAATATGCAAAGTACTTTGTAAGCCTTAAAGTGTGATAAAAATGCTAGCTCTTATTATTATCACTAGTCTCTTGTTAATTTTGAATATGAATTCTATAGTCACTTTTGGTTTTGTCCTCTTTGGTCCCCTTAGGATTAAAAGTGGAAGCAAAATGGGTGTTCTCTGCCTTCTCTTCACTGTAGTTTCCACTGCCCCAAACAGCAGTGGATCTTTCTTTGGCCATTTTCTCTTCTGCAACACAACTTGGATTTTGCATTACCCCAAAATACAGCTCATTCTCACTTGAGGACTCTGTTCTTCCAAGCCTATGCCAAGCTTTTGCATTCAACATCCATTATTTGCCCTTGTATGTGCCTTTTAAAAATCTAAGTTGACCAGAATTTCCTGTGTATTCCTATTAGTCTCTTAAGACAACTTTCCTTTTTCCTTCTAGGTGGAACTGGCTTTGTGTTTGAATTTTCAGAAACTCATTCTTAAGAATTTCCATTAACTCCTGGGCTGACTTCCCCTGTACAATTTAAGTTATGGGATTTCACCGATTTGTATTTAGTTAGGGTTTTTTTGCAAGGCAGTGGGGGTTAAGTGACTTGCCCAAGGTCACACAGCTAGGTCATTATTATGTGTCTGAGACCACATTTGAACTCAGATCCTCCTGACTCCAGGGCTGGTGCTCTATCCACTGCATCACTTCATTGCCCTGATTCCACCAATTCTTTCTAAAATTCTAAATTTCTAAATTTTCTTTCCCAAAATCTGGGGTTTGTTCAGACTTTCTTCTCTTGTGTCACTAATTCTAAGATCAATCTCTCTCCAAGGTTCCTATCACTTTCAACTCAGCAACTAGTTCTTTCCTATGGATTAATACTCAGATCCAGAATAAAAATTTCCTTCATTGGAAGGATAAAATTATCATTAAAGCATGTCAAGAAATTATTAATTGTTCTACATTTGGCAGGCAGAATGAGAGTTGTAGCAAGTGTCTCTGATAATTGAAATCTTCTATCCATCCATCAATCAACAAATATTTGTTACAATTGGGCCTGGAACTATGTTAAGTACTCAGGACACAAATACTAAAATGAGACAGTTCCTGATCTCAATGAGCTTATATTCTAATAATGAGACAAAATAATTTCACAGATAAATAAATATAGCATTTGTACAAAATAAATACATAGTGATTTGGGTGGGGACACTAAGTGGTAGGGGGTGAATCAGAAAAACTCCATTGAAAGAGATCTCATTGGAGATGCTTTGAAGTTTGGGGTTCTAAGCAGCAAATATGGAGTAGGGAGGCATTCCAGGATGTGAAAAGGTACAGAGACTAGAAAGCAAAGTAGAACAGACTGAAGTATAAAGCATGTTAGGAGAATAAATAAATTTCGGAAGCCAGATTATAAAGGGTTTTGAATGTCATCAGAGGAGTTATTGTAATCCAAAGGCAGTGGAGAACTATTAAAGCTTCTTGAGCAAGAAAGTGATATGTTGAAACTGTGATTTAGGAATATCAATCAGCTCTATGGAAGATGGGTTGAAGAAGCTGCAGACTAGATGGAGTTCAATTAGGAAACTATTGGAATAGTCCAAGTTAAGAGGTGATGAGGGATCATATTTAGAGTGGCTGTGATGTGAGTAAGGAAACTGGAACAGATTTAAGATATACTGATGAAATGAAATTGAATGATTATCTACTAAATGGATATGAGAGGTGAAATAAGAGTGGAAAGTCAAGATGACTTGGTGACTGGAAACATGGTGATACACTCTACAGAAACAGGGAAGTTAGTGGGCTAGAAAAAAATGAGCTCCTTTTTAGACATGTTGAATTTGAAAAATGATAGTGGGGCATCCAGCTAGAAATCTGTAGCAGACAATTGGAGATGTGTAGGATTAGCTCTCGAGAGAAATGAGGGCTGAATATACAAATTTGGGAGTCAACTACATAGAGATGATGGCTGATCCAAAGGACCAGAGGAGATTGACAAGAGAGAAGGCAGAAGAGGAGGGAACCCAAGATGGAACCTTGGAGTATATTCATGAATTAAGGGAGGGGGTATGGTAGATGAATATGCAAAGAAGATTGAGAACAACAGAGAAGTTCCACAAAATCTCATGGAGAAAAGAACATCTAGGAGCAGGCAAACAACAGGGAAGCACATTGCAGAAAATAGGGAGAATTTAGACAAGTCCATTAGATTTAGACATTAAGAGATCGTCATTGGCAAAGGAGCTAACAGTTTTAGTAGAGTGGTGAAATGTTAGCCTGGGGTTGAAAAGTGAGTGAGAGATGGGAAGATGGAGGCAGCCAGTACAGCCATTTTTTTTTCCCTATGAGTTTGGCTAAAACACAAAAAGGAAGAGATTTAGATTAGAATAGAAATTAGATTAAATCAGATTAGATTAGATTAGAAAAAAATGAACATTTTTCTAAAGATGAGTGAAGTCCAGGTATGTTTCATACTCAGATGATTGGAAGTTTTGCCAAACTAAATTTTTTTTTAAAATTTTGTTATAAGGGATGTGTGTCTGGGTGAGTAGGGATGGATATATTAGGGAATAAAGATAGCATAAAAGCAAAATACATCAATAAAATTATTAAAATTTAGGCTTTGGGGTAGCTAGGTGGTACAATGGATAGAGTACCAGCCCTGGAGTCAGGAGTACCTGAGTTCAAATCTGACCTCAAACACTTAATAATTGCCTAGCTGTGTGACCTTGGGCAAGTCACTTAATCCCACTGCCTTAAATGAATAAATTTTTTTAAAAAGAAAAGAAAAAAAAGAATTTAGGATCTGGATTCAAATCCTAGGTCTGACAGACTACATAACAAGTTATTTCAACTCTCAGGACCTCAGTTTCCTCATCTGTATTTTAAGATTTGGATTAATTGATCTCTAAAATCCCTTCTACCACAAAATCTTATAATCCTATTATTTTACTGAAGGGATCCCCATTGTTCTGAAGTCAAATTCAATTCAATTTTAAAAGTAGCAAATAAAAAAGTAAAATTCAAAAGATTAAAAGTAAATTCAAATTTTAAAAGTAGAAAGTACTTGCTACATGTGAGGCACTATTGTACAATGCTATTAAGGACATAGAGAAATAGAAATAATCCTCTGGTGAAAATGGTCCTTTGAAAGGTGTGATCAGGATCAAATATGTGAACATATAAGTATATCTAAAGTACATACAAAGTAATTTTTAAGATGAATGGCATATTAACAACTGGAAGATCAGGAAAGACTTGTGGAAGTCTAAACTTTAAAGGAAGCCAATGATTCTATGGGGCAAAGGGGAAGAGGGAGTGCCTCTCCAGCCTTGGAGGGCTGCTTCTGTAAAGGCAGAAGTGGGTGATAGGATATCATGCACATGCCAGCTGGTCTCTTTTCCCATAAAGTACTTCTCTCCCCACCTACCACATCCACAATTATGCAATAATTTCCAATCAACCCACTGACAATCAGTGGATAAATATATACAAGGAAGTAATTACAAATTACTATTCCATTAGCTTGATGCACATTCCCACATAGATTAATCTTTTAGCAGTCTACTCCAAGAACCATTTCCTATTTCACTAATCTTCCACACAAGTTCTTCCACCAGTCTCTGATTCACTTCCACATCATATCAAAGTTCCTATTTCTAGGTCTTCTCATCACATCTGGGTCCTGACTCCATCCTTCTCTTGGTGCAAAATTACTTTCCATGCAATCACCCAAACTTTGAATCAAGGGTTTTCCTTTACCCTGAGAATTTCCTTGAACTAGACTTGGCCTTTTCTGGCCCATGACCCAAGATGAATATCCAAGAAAGGTTTCTCTAAGTTGTTTCCCAATTCTATTTCTTTATAACTGTGTTCCCTCTCTCTTCTCTTAATGCCCAACATTGATCACTGTCCTTTCTGGTCATATTGACCAATCTGAGAAGTGTGAGGTGGAACCTCAGAGATGCTTTAATTTGCATTTCTCAAACCAGTACATCTCATTTCTTCTGAGGCAGATAGAAATACTCTAGAATGTTCTTTGGAAGTCCCCTTCTTCTCATTTTACAGATCCTCTCCTGTTTAACTCTTCTGTCATTTTCTTCTTAGGGAAGGAAGCCTAGAGCTTCCTATTTCAATTTTTTCCACCTCCTCCCACATCTCTCCCTAGGCCATCTGACAACTACTCTTCCAGGCCCCATCATGCCTGGAATCAATATTAGCATAAACTTAAAGTGCAATGAAAGTTCTAATTTATTTTCACTGTTTTAGATCAGTAACATTGAAGTTAATCTACAAATTATAGAAGGATGAGGGAAGGAGGTACTAAAATAGATGTAGAGGTGTTTTTTTTTCCTGTCATTATTTTACAGCTCCAAGATTGAACAGGAAAATTCACATAATCAGAACAGTGGACATCTCAGAAAAAGATTTGTCACTTCATTCCACCAGGTATTTTTTTTAACTGAACATTGACAAAAAAAGAATGATTTAAAAACACTTAGATTAAATTTTGATAATTTGGGAAAGATTAGAAAAAGGTTGTTATTGTTATTGTTATTAAATCCTCCTCCTCCTCCTAAAACAAAACATTGACCTGAATAAAGGAAGGTTCTTGATACAAGACTCTTATGAACAAATCTCAAAATGTTACTAGTTGGCATTATCTTTTATGAGCTAGCTTCCCCTCCTATAATATATCAGGAAAAATTTTGTGATAATCAGAGCTGTGTTCAGGTTGAATGAACAGCCTTAGGAGGCAGTGGGTTCCCTCTCATGATAGCTTTTCAAGCAAATTCTGAATGACACCATTGGCTGTGTTATAGGATAATATCTATTACAAAGTAGATGATTAATTAAAGCTTGTTGATTGATGGACTAATTATAATTGATGGACTGATTCCTTTCAGTTATAAGTTGGACTAAATGATCACTGAGATCTTTTCTAATTCTAATTCTGATTTCCTAAGATCATATATCACATTTAACTTTTTCATGAATTTTTCATTCTCACATGTCACTATGGTATTATTAGGATAACTATTGCTATCCTTATCTTATAGCTAAGAAAACACATTCAAAGGCACCTTGCCATGGTTCAGTGACTTAATCAAAGTCATTTAGTAATGAGTGGCAAAGTCAGATGACCCCATGTCAACATGCAATAATTGAAACAGCAGGAAACCAAGAGAAGAGGCCTAGGAATTAGTAATGTGGTCTCTGACCCAAGGTTTACCCTATTTGGCTTCAGAGAGCAGAATTAGGGACAAGGTATAGATGTTGCTAAAAGGCAGATTTTTTTAAATACATATACAAATTTATAAACATATCAAAATATGTATGTACACTGCTAATCTGACTGTTTGCCATTGAGGGGAGGAGGGTGGGAAGAGAGGGTAGAAGGAAATTTTTTTACTTAAAAATATGCACATTCATATGGATGAAAATAAATAAAAAGAAAATTAAAAAAAGAAAATTAAAAAAAGAAAATTTATGAACATTTAGTCAATCAAAAAATGAAATACGCCATATCTGGAGGGAGAGCATTCCCCTAACCAGAGGCTTTCAAGCAAGTCTAGAGATCTACTTATTAAATCTGGGATAGAGAAGATCCTTGTTGAGACTGGTTGAAAGAATTGCTGAAGACTAATTCTTGAGATTCTATAATTGTGTAACTTGAGGTAAGTGACAATCTCTTGGGGCACAATTTCATCTCTAATGAATTGTGCCAGACAGTTCACTAGGAGTTCATTCTCATCTCATCTCATCTCATCTCATCTCATCTCATCTCATCTCATCCCCTTGTATCCTTTAACTCTGCTCTTGTAAGAGAACCTGAATATGTTTAGTTTGGATAATAGCTGATAAATTCTTGAAGAAGAGATTTTGGGACAGTCCATCTTCTGAAGCTTCTAAAAAGATACTAGTAGAAATCCTTATCCCTCCCAAAGTAAAGGACTGCTAACTTTTCTATGACTCAGTTTCCTCATATGTCATCAAGGGGTTGGACTCATTGGCAACTCCAGCCCCTTCAAGCCCTAAATCTTGATCTCATGATTTGGATTCATCAACTGCTTCTCTTGTCATACAAAGGGAATGGAAGTTCAATGTAAATTAGAATTCAAAAAATTACTCCAATAACAATGTCTTGTGATGATAGAAAGAGCACTGAAACTAAAAGTCAAAAGAACTGATATGCCTTCTTATTCTGTGACTATCTGTTCAACTTTAAGCAAGTCACACGAGACCTCTCAGTACCATTTATAAAAGAAACAGGGTTGAACAACTCAATCTAATAGCCTCTACCAGAACTACCAGAACCACCAGACTAGGAATCTTGCAAAAAAAATTTTTTTTGAGAATCCTAAGGGATTCTCTGACCCTTCCCAGTTCTAGCCTATCTTCCTAAAGCAAGATGATCCTAAAACCTTTACTGAGATGTACTATGTGTCTACCCATGGCTTGAGATGGGAGATGGGAGGAGGGAGAAGGGGAAGTAGTGTGATTTTTTCCCCCTCCTCCCTGCTCTAGGCTTCCTTCCCTAAGAAGAAAATAACAGAAGAGTTTAACAGGAAAGGATCCATAAAGCAAGAAGAAAGGGACTTCCAAGGAACATTCTAGAGTATTTCTATCTGCCTCAGAAGAAATGAGATGTACTGATTTGAGAAATGCAAATTAAAACATCTCTGAGGTACCACCTCACACTTCTCAGATTGGCCAATGTGAGCAGAAAGGACAATGATCAATATTGGAAGGCATGTGGGAAATCTGGGACACCGATGCTTTGTTGGTGGAGCTGTGAACTCATCCAACCTTTCTGGAGAGCAATATGTAATTATGCCCAAAGGGCAACAAAAAATATGCATACCCTTTGATCCAGCAATACCACTACTGGGTCTATACCCTGAAGAGATGATGAAAAAGGGTAAAAGCATCACTTATACAAAAATATTCATAGCAACTCTGTTTGTGGTGGCAAAGAATTGGAAATTGAGTGAATGTCCATCAATTGGGGAGTGGCTGAACAAATTGTAGTATATATATATATATGTATGTATGTATGTATGTATGTATGTATACACATTATGGAATACTACTGTTCTATTATAAACCAAAAGGGATGAGATTTCAGAGAAGCCTGGAAAGACTTGAGTGAACTGATGCTGAGTGAGATGAACAGATTCAGAAGAACATTCCACACCCTAACAGCAACATGGGGGTGATGATCAACCTTAATGGACTTGCTCATTCCATCAGTGCAATAATCAGGGACAATTTTAGGGTATCTATGATGGAGAATACCATCTGTAACCAAAGAAGGAATTGTTGAGGTTAAACAAAAAACAAAGGCTATTACATTCAATTTTTTTCATTTATTTTTATTAAAGATATTATTTGAGTTTTATAATTTCCCCCTCAATCTTACTTCCCTTTCCCCACCCCACCCCCACTGAAAGCAATCTGTTGGTCTTTACTTTGTTTCCATGTTGTACCTTGATCCAAATCGTGTGTGATGAGAGAGAGAGAGAGAGAGAGAGAGAGAGAGAGATCATATCTTTGAGGAGACAAGAAGTCTAAGAAAAAACAAGATCCGACAATAAGATATGTTTTTTTCTAAATTAAAGGGAATAGTCCTTGAACTTTGTTCAAACTCCACATCTCTTTATCTGGATACAGATGGCACTGTCCTTTGCAGACAGCTCAAAATTGTTCCCGATTGTTGCACTGATGGAATGAGCAAGTCCTTCAAATTTGAACATCACCCTCATGTTGCTGTTAGGGTATACAGTGTTTTTCTGGTTCTGCTCATCTCACTCAGCATCAGTTCATGCAAATCCCTCCCGTCCCTCCTGGTTTCTAATAGAACAATAGTGTTCGATGACATACATATACCACAGTTTGCTAAGCCATTCACCAATTGAAGGACATTTACTTGATTTCCAATTCTTTGCCGCCACGAACAGGGCTGCTATAAATATTTTTGTACAAGTGATGTTTTTAACCTTTTTCATGATCTCTTCAGGGTACAGACCCAGTAGTGGTTATTGCTTGGTCAAAGGGTATGATCATTATTGTTGCCCTTTGGGCATAGTTCCAAATTTCTCTCCAGAAAGGTTGGATGAGTTCACAGCTCCACCAACAGTGTAATGATTTCCCACAACCCTTCCATACATACATTCAATTTTTTAAAAAAGTTGTCTTATCTACTACATAATTTTGCTATCTCTAATATTTTATTTTTTCCTCAAGGATATGATTTTTCTCTCAACACATTCAAATTTTGATCAATGGAAACAATGTAAAGATTATCAGACTGCCTTCTGGGGAGATGGGAAGGGGAAGGGAGAGTAGAGGAAAAATTGTAAAATTCAAAACCTTACAAAAATGATAGAATAAATATTTATATAAAAATAAAATATTTATATAAAAAAGAAGAAATGAAATGAAAACAAAACCTGGAATTTTAGCAAATCAGATCAAGCCCTCTCACCTGAATTCCTAGTTACTGGCCTAAGGTCAATCAGAAAGTAGAGCCAAAATTCCAACAAGTCCTGTGACTCCAAATCCCATTTTCTTTCTATAATACCAAATTGCCTTTCAGTTTCTTTAAGAGGTGGGGGCCCCAGTCTACCTTGCTCCATTTCCTATTTCTCTTTTTTTTTCCTTTAAATTCTCCAGGAAAGACTATACTTTCCAACTTTCCAATTCTACTTTCACCTGTCTCTGTAATACTTGTCCTCACACGTTATCCTTTCTTTGGGGGTAAAGGATTGGGGGCAGAGAGAGGATGTAGGTTGAAGAGTATAAACTCTGAGGGCAGGGATTATTTTGGGTTTTGTCTTTGTATCTCTAACATCTATCATAATTGTTTAGTATATAATAATTAGTATATTATGTGATAGATTATTGAAATGAATTGTTCTTTGGATAGTTTCAATTTGATTTCCCACTCCTTCAGTGAGGAAGATGCACAGAATTGTTATGGACAGAGTCAGGGAAAGGCTTGGGTATGGGAAAAAGTATCTGAAGGATGTTGGGGGATGTTCATTCATTTATGTCTAACTCTTCACGACCTCATTTGAATTTTTTTTTGGTAAAGAAACTTGAGTGGAATGCCTTCTCCCATTTTTTATAGATGAGGAAACTGAGGCAAACAGAATTAAGTGACTTGTCCAGGGTCATACATCTAAGTGTCTGAGGTCACAGTTGAACTTAGGAAAATGAATCTTTCTAACTCTAGATCTGGTGTTCTATCCACTGAACCAATTAGATTGTTACTATTCTATTTTTCCATTTCTAATAGAAGTTTCTTCTTCCAAAATATCTCTCTCCTCCATACTCAACTTTTCACTCCCACTACCTTATTGAAGATCTCATTGAGCAAATTTAATTCAAATTTTATTCTTCTTCCAGCACCTTGAATTCCTGCCTAAATTTAAAATCCAACTCAAAAATGTCGCATAGCCTGTGAAATCTTCCTTGATCCTACACATCAGTAATATCCTTCCTATCCTACTGTCAAACAGCACTTTGTGCTTCTCTAAAACACTTAACATGGACTACCAGATGCAATAATAATAATATCATCTGGCATTTACATTGCACTTTGCAGAAAAACAATTTGAGAGTTGACAGGGATGCATCACCATCCATTCTAACATGTACAATAAAAGGCATTCCCATGACAACAGGTGGTCATCTGCCATCTAAATAAATATCTACCTCCAATAAGAGGAAACACACCATCTCGAGGGGAATCTATTTTACTTTTAGACATCTCTAATTTGCAGGAAGTTTTTCAGGCCTAAATCTGCCTTTCTGTGATTTCCAGCCACTGTTGGTAATCTAGGGGGACATTTTTTTCTGCCAAGGGTCATTTGGATGTTTACAACATCATTCATGATCCATATGAAATTATCAACTTAAAAATTAGACTGCTATATTTGGTTTAGGATATTTAAAAAGCTCTTAGATTTATTGAATTGCAAGTCCCCATTTGTGGTTGAGGTGGCAACTCCAAACCAGATGTTTTGCAGGCCTTACACAGGCTGACTGATCAGATATTCCTCATCCCTGCTCTAGGGTCAAGCAGAACAAAGCTAATCTTATCCCATATGATAGCTCTTCAAATCCTTCAAGACATAAACAATTTTTTCCCAGGAAAAAAAATCTGACATTTTATTCAACTGATTTTCTTAGGATATGATCTCCAAACCCCTCACCTCTGGACAAACTCTGATTTGGTATTGTACTAAAATGAACAAAATATTTCAGAAGTATATGGATACATAAGAGATGATGGATGGATGGGTGGATGGATGGATGGGTGGATGGATGGATAGATTCATTGTGATGATAAGAAAGAAAAGAAAGCAAAAGAAAGAAGGAAGAAAGGAAGAAGGAAGGGAAGGGGGGAAAGCCTTATCTTTCACATAAGAGGTACTTAGTAAACTTTTGTGAATTGATTAATTGTAACTCTACTACAGGCAGAAAGAAAAAGGACTGAATCTACCTTCTATAGTGTCATCATTTTCCCTTCTGTCTCCACTATCCTCCCCTATTCAGTAGACATGAAATTCCCTTATGGGACCTCAGAGATATCCCAGCTGACTCAAGCAAGAGTTCCAGGACTCCCTCTTCATAAATGTTTCAGTTAACTAATTCTCCAAGAGCTCTCACTACAGTCCTGGTATACTCATCTGAGATTGTGAAACCTAATTACTATTTAATCCCCAACACCCCAGGAAATAAAAGTAGGAATATAAAGATGGAGCAGATAATGAAAGGGAGATAAAAGACCATGTCTCTTTGTTATATTAAATTAGTCATTTTCAGATCAGTTTACACTGATGATGATGATGATGATGGCAACATTTATATGACATTAAAATATGCAACATACTTTGCATTTTATATACACTACATCATTTAATCCTCACAGTTATTATCACTGTTTTATAGATGATAAAACTGAGAGTCAGAGAATTTAAATGACTTGCCCCTAGTCATGCAGTTAATAAGTGATTCAAACTCAAGTTGCCCTTGACTCCAAATTCAACATGGGATCCATTGTACCTAGACTGGGTCAATTTCCAGACCATCAATTGAATCATCTTGTCTGATCCAATTCAGTGGGGAAGAAAGGTTGAATAACCAGTCTAGTCTTAACCACCGTATTGGAGAGAATACACAAAACTAATCGATTACTCAGCAAAAAGCTCTTAGAGAGACCCAGACTCCCAGATAACCCCAAAGTAGCCACACAAATTATAATTCTACTGCCCATGATCCTATGATAGAAGCCTAAATGCAGTTTTAAAGTTTTTAGGTACTAAAACTTTAGAAGTACTGTGTACATATATACACATATCTGTATGTGTGTGTGTGTGCATGTGTGTATGTGATATGGGTTCAGTTCAGTTATGCTTAAATATATAAATATATATGTATTGTTTGATTAGTTCATAATGCTGTGTATGTGTATAGTGATACACATAAACATACTCACATGTTTACTTATACTTTATGTAAGTATAAGTATATTTAACCCTATATATGTACGTATACATAAATATTGTGTGTATGCATATATGAATGTATGCACA
Source organism: Macrotis lagotis (assembly GCF_037893015.1). Lineage (NCBI taxonomy): Eukaryota > Metazoa > Chordata > Mammalia > Peramelemorphia > Peramelidae > Macrotis > Macrotis lagotis. Next base: position 157,214,123 of record NC_133658.1, read on the forward strand.
CATCCACTTGTATATATATGAATGCTTGTATAATATAGATATCTATAAACTTTGTGTGTATGCACTTCTACATGGACATATATATATATTTGTATACATGTGTATAAAACATTATCCATATCTATCCACCTACTTAGTCCTTGAACAAACCCCATGAGCCAGGGAGAGCAGATGTTATATCCACAATAGAGACAAGGAGACAGACTCAGACACCCCTATGACTCTTTAGCTACTCAGTGACAGAAGTGGGTCTTCCATCGGTTCCTTTTTCCATCATAATGTTTGGTTTGAATTTTTTCTAGTACTCATATCAGTTAGTTAGGGGTAAGAGGGGAAAGAAAAGGGAGTAAGCATTTATAGAACCAAGGACTGTGCTATACAAATATCTCATTTGACCTATGAGTTTCAATAGAAAGAGCTAAAATTCGGACCCAGGCCTTGAAGGTATTAACTTTTTACCCAATAATGCTTCTCTAAGGTTCACTTCAAAGAGATCAGAGAAAGAGGAAAAGGACCTATATGTATAACAATAATTATAGCAACTCTTTTTATGGAGACAAAGAACTGGAAACAGAGGGGAGACCATCAACTGGAAGATGGATGTGATGGAATGCTATCATACTATAAGAAGCAGAGAACTTTAGAAAAACCTGGAAAAACTCTTATGAACTGATGCAAAGTAAAGTGAGCAGAACCAAGGGAACAATTTATACAATAACTATGATGATGTAAAGACAAACTATTTTTAAAGATTTAAGAATTCTAATCAATACAAAGGAACCAACCATAGCTCCAGGGGACTCACAATGGAACATGCTATCCCTCCAGATAGAGAAATGATAATCAGAATATAGATTGAAACAGTTTTTTTTAGACTGGATAAAACGAGGATTTGTTTTGCTTGACTATGAATATTTGTAACAAATTTTGTTTTTCTTGCTTTCTTAGTGGGTAATGGAGGAAAAGGTGGGAGACATTTCCGAGCTTAAAATAAATTCAATTTTTTTTTTACAGAAACAGTTGGGATTCTTTCCTCTCCTTTCCACTCACCCTTTTCCTCCAGCCTTCACACACTGCCAGCCTCACAGTCTAAGAATCTTTACTAGAGTCACCATGATAATCAGGGGATGGAGTCAATCTTCAAGTCCTCTGAGAATCATTATGAGGAAGACAATCTAAATAAATAAATAGTTTGAATTTTTCAAGAAATGCAGTTTCAAATTGTACCATAACTTGAACTAGATTAACAATGCATTGAACTGATACTGAGTGAGATGAGCAGAATCAGAAAAACACTGTACATCCTAACAGCAACTTGGGGGTGATGATCAACCTTGATGGACTTGCTCATTCCATCAACGCAACAATCAGGGACAATTTTGGGCTCTCTGCAATGGAGAAGGCCATCTGTATCCAGAGAAAGAATTGTGGAGTTTGAACAAAGACCAAAGACCTTCAATTTAGAAAAAAAACACCCATTATCTTATTATGTAATTTTGCTATCTCTTATACTTAATTTTTCTTGCTTAAGGATATGATTTCTCTCTCATCACATTCAACTTAGATCAATGTATACCATGGAAACAATGTAAAGACTAACAGACTGCTTTCTGTGGGGGGGGGGGGAGGGAAGCAAGAATAGGAGAAAAATTGTAAAACTCAAAATGAATAAAATCTTTCTTTAAAAAAAAGATTAACAATGCATTGCCTAGTAGAGATCTTGCTGAGTCTGCTTTAATTCAATCCAATCTAACAAGAATTTATTAAGCACCTAGTATGAGTATGATAATAATGTTTGACCTTCATTTTCAAAGAGAACCATGACATCAGGGAAGTGATGCCATGACAAGCACATGAACTGGATTGGAGTGAGGGGAACTGTGCTCAAGTCACCAGCTTCATTTGCTCCTCCAGAGTCATCTGGGCCCAATGGCCAGGTATGTATCAGGACAACTGAAGATGGTCCTAGGTTTGAGGCAATGACTTGCCCAAAGTCACACAGTTAATAAGTGTCAAGCCTCTGAGGTCAGACTCAAAGTCCTGCCCTCCTGACTCCAAGGCCAGTGCTCTATCCACTGAGTCACCTAGCTTCCCTATGAGTATGATACATAGATAAGGATGATTCATAATTAGTATATCTAAATTGAGTATATAAAACTAGAAACTTCCAAAATGCTTGAAAAATTTATTCTCTTAGTAGTAACATCCCAATACCTTGCTTCCTATCTTGTTCATTTACTTCACAAATTGTTTTGCTTATAACAAGGAAAAGCAAACTTGTAGTCCAACCCTCATGTGGACCATTCAAAACAAGCATTTTAAAGTCCTTACAATGTAACAGGAACTGTACGAAATGCTGGGGAAACAGGCAAAAATGAAACAACATTCTGCCCTCAAGAGACTTCTTTGCACTGGAGGGTAAATTGTGGACACATAAAATGAAACATAGAACATTCATAAATTCATTTCCAGAAGAAGGGCACCAACATACATCATATTTTTAGGTAATCATTAAATTATTAATTGGATGGATTTGAACTCAGAGATTAATAGATTCCAGAGTTGGAAAAGACCTAATTTCATCAAGTTCTGACTTCAGATTTCCAACACCTCTAATTTACAGGTCAAATGAACTGGCATTCATACCCAGTTGCTCCCATATCAAATCTAGTCCTTATCCTTAGATACTGGCATGAAGTCCTAATCTGCCATTTACTTAACTGTGAACTGAAACAAGTCACATCCTCTGTCAGGCTCAGTTTTCTCCATTGTAAAATGTAGGAGCTGTATTAATGTTCTAGAATGTCTCCTACTGATCCCCTTGTTTGCTTAGCCTAAATACTATAGGAGTATAAAATAGCATTACAGAGCATAAGAAGTCCATGCCCCATCATTTTTGTTCACAATCTGACCCTCCTCTCCTATGTCCAGTTCCAATTAAGAGAGAGGACCTGATTGCTAGATTGCCATCTGGCAATGTATTTTGGTTCATGTCTTCATCACTTCACACGTGGACTATCAAAATACTCTAAAGGTGGATCTACCTGCCTCAAATCTCTCCCCTCTCCCATCCCTTCTCCATTTAGAAACTTAAGTGATTTTCCTAAAGCACAGATCTGACTGTGTTACCCTCTCACTTATTAAGAGCCACTCCTACTTAGTGGTTTCCTACTACCTCTAGGAGCAAATATATATATTGCTCTGTTTGGCATTCATCACCTAGTACCCTCCTGACATTTTTACTCCCCCATCACATACTCTTCAATGCAGTGACACTGACCTCTTAGCTGATAAAAGAACAACAGACCCTATCTCTTGGCTCTGGGTGTTTCTTCTAGCTGTCCCCCAAGCCTAGAATGCTCTCTCAATTCTACCATAACTGCTGACCTCCCCTTTACCAACTAAAATCCTACTTTCTACAGGAAGTTCTCCCCAACTCTTCTTAATTATAGGACCTTCCCTCTGTTAATTTTTTTTTTTATTTCCTGAGTCATTGAAGTTCAGTGGCAGGACAAAAGGAAGGGAGAGTGAGGCTGTCAACTGTGCAACTCTGCCTCACATCCAATGCAAGAACAAGTCAAGACATCACCTCTGATGTCATTAGTCCTCTTCAACCTGTAAATAGCTTGCTTTGCATATATTTGTTTGCATGTTGTTTCCCCCATTAGAATGTAAACTCCTTGAAGGCAGGAACTGTCTTTTGCCTCTTTTAGTATCCAAAGTGTTTAATCCAGAGTCTGGCATATAGTAGGTGCTTAATAAATGTTGATTGATTGATTGGTTAAAATTCAGTAGTATGGGTTTAAATCCTCAAAGAAGTGTTAGATAGTACTGTCCCACTAGAGCTTTCCCTATAAATGTTTGTGTCTGGGACAGATAGCACAAAATGGACATAGGTATTATACCCTCAAACTCTCTTGCATTGGAGAGCCAGTATGTCACAGAAGAGTTCACCTTGGGATAAATTCACCTATACAGCCACCATGGCTTGTCTTCTAGCAACTTCCTATGTTAACTAATTATCTTACTAATCAGATGTTAAGATCTATGTTTCTATACTGAGAAAGTTTCTATACTGAGTTCTATATTATATTTTTATACCAAGTGCTAAGTATCCTGTAATTTTTGATGCCCCTTGACAAAGGGGATGTTCTCAGACTCTTCATGACCCCATTTGAGGTTTTCTTGCCAAAGACACTGGAGTGATTTGCCATTTCCTTTTCCAGTTCATTTTACAGATGAGGAAATGTAAACAAACAGTGTTAATTGACTTACCCAGACTAGTTACACAGCTAGTAAGTGTCTGAGGTCAAATTTTAACTCAGATCTTCCTAATTCCAGATCAGACCATCACTTATTTGCCCTGAAGCTAGAGGGAGCTCTGGTTGGCTCAGGTATACTCCTGTGGCACTTGAACATTCTCTCTCTCCCTCTCTCCCTCCTTCCTTCTCTCCCTCTCTTTCCCTCTCTCTTTCTGTTTCTCTGTTTCCCTCTTCTTTCTGTTTCTCTCTGTCCCTGTGTCTCTGTCTCTGTCACTCTGACTCTGTCTCTCATCCATGTGAATTTCTGTCTCTCCAAACTGAAAGTTTTTATATGCCCAACTCACTTCATCTCGTTTTTCTGTCATGAGCTGACCCCTCTACCCCACCCCCAGTCCTCCTCCATCAATGGACTGGTCAATTTATGCAGCCTTAGGTCAGGCCCTGGGCTCCCTATTCTTATGGCTCTACTTCCAAACAAGAAACTCCCTAAAAGCCAAGTTTACATCTTCCCAGATCAAACTTTAGACAAGTCACTACTTCTCTGAGTCTCTCCCTTTTCCAAGGGAGCTGATCTCTAAGGTACTTTCCTGGCTCCTATATTCTAGGAGTGTAATCTCTAATCTCGTTGGAAATATAACCTCATACTTTATACATGAGACCACGTTGACATTTAATATATGACGAAGTAGGGGGCACAATATTGCCCAGATTCTGGATCTCCATATAGATAAAGCCTGCCTGCGCCCCCAGGGAAAGGACAGATGGATAGCTGAATCACTTGGAGGTACATCAGCATTTCCCATCCACAACAACACTGCCTTAACTAATGCTCTCTCCATTGCAAAGAAACACTAGGGTTCCTAGCTCCTCCTTTCTCAACCAGACCTGAGTTGCTCCTTGTCCTTGCTGGGGGCAGCGCCACCCTCTCCTAGGGAGCAAGGGGGATTCTTGATTCTGCCCATGTAGAAGCTACAACTCACAAGAATCCATAGTAAAGTCTTCCCTCTCTTCCCTATATCTCACCAGGGAGTTCAGAGCTACAGTCTCAGGGCTGGGGTCGGAAACACAAGGTCAACACAATGCTGAGGCAGACAGGACACTGTCCTCTAATACTCCAAAATTTGGGGACATGCAGTGGCAGTGGTGACTGATCCAATCCCAGCATTTCTCTATTCAAAAGCTGCCCTGGCTGGGCTGGGGGGAAAAGAAGATGGGGAAGGTTAAGGTGGGGGGGAGGGAAAGGAAGTGTACTTTTTGTGATAGAAGGAGAAGAAAAGGAAAGTAGGGAGGGTCCAGAATGGAGTTCAGAAAGGCTGGGGGGAATCACATGAAGGGGACCCACCTCCCTTCTGGTTTCTTTCAACTAGGCTGGCTGGTCAGATGCCACAGAAATGATGCATTGAAGAGGGAAGCGGGAGGCGGGGTGGGAATGGGGAGGGAGCCGCAGACAAGCGTCCTTGAGGGGTCCTGGGAAAGGATTCAATGTCTTGATTTAAGGGCAAGTAGAAACCGCTTTGCTCTTCAGTTAATGCTGAGTGGCGCTGTAGTAACTGATATAGCAGTGACTTTCCTCTCTCTAAGGAGGATTCGATGGCTGCAGGTGGAGACAGAAAAGACATGACCTTAACCTCAGTAGGGTCTTCCTTCCTGCCAGAGAGGTGAAGAGAATGGGCAGAAGAGACCTATTCAGCCAGGAGTTACTGGTCCCTAGTGACTCGATCAGATGGATAGATAGAATTGGAGGGACTGGGAATCTCTGCCCCAAGATCTTGTCCTTTCCTCTCTTGTTACCATCATAAGGTCTCTTAGAATACAACTGTTTCTTTGTCACCATCAATAGTTTGGGATGCTATCAGAGGACACAACTGGGTTGCCTCACCCCCTTACACACCTATTCCATTTCTGAGAATAAAATGCTGGAAATCCCAGGGTCCCAGAGAAAATGAGCCTTGGTAAATAAAGAAAACATCAAGGTTCTAAAAAACCAGCTTAACACTGTTTACCTCTACATCCTGGCTCAGCTGTCCAACATTCCTCCTGGGGTCACTGAACAAGTATGTTTGGGAGAAAAGTGACAGGACCTCACTTCTCTCCCCGGCCCTTACCTTCTCCTCATGTTCATTTTTGGTCATCTCTACTTTCCTCCCCCCCCCCCCCCCCAAATTGCAGTTGCCTTAAGATCAAGTCAGCATGGAAAGGAGTTAAGGGTTAATATTGATGGAGACTAACTTAAAGGGGCCACAGCAACATGGAAAATAGGGGGTCAGTCAGAAGGGCAGGAGCTCAGTGGCTTCATATAATAAACCTTCTCTTCCATCATCCTCAAAGGGTAGCCTTAAGGAACCAACACCTTTATCCTGTCCAGAACTTCCTCTGGCGATGACTAGGGAAGACCCACCAATTCAGTTAGGAAAGGGGGAGGCCACAGAATGCTGGGACACCCGGCTCCTCTCCATTGGCCAGGCCAGGATGCCAGTTCTAATCCTGCATGAGAACAGCAATTGGGGTGGGGAGGGGTCCCCAGGGTCCAGGAGTGCTGTGAAGAGAAGACAACGAACTGGGAGAGAGCCTCTAAGAGTCCCATCTGTCCACAAAGGAGGGGATAAAAAGAGGGGATACCGGAGGCCCAGAGGAAGCGCAGCAAAGATTACCTTCCATGGACATAGGTTCCAGGATCCCAAACTGCTTGAGGACAGCAATGAAGAGCAATACCACCACCGCCATGGCACAGAGTTCCATGCCCTGGATGCCCATGGTGGGCGGAGGTCCGGTGGGGCTGGGGCCACTCCACTTGTCCCCTTGGCCAGCTCAGTTTCCCTGGGAGAGTGACCCAGCCCGAGCAAAAAGCCCAGGCTCCTGGGCGATGACAGTAGAGGAGCCAGCGGTTCCCTGGTACCCTGCTGGCTCCCTGGTACCCTCTTCCTCCCTCCCTCCCTCCCTCTGATCAGCAGCTGGGAGGCTCACATCCCCCTGTGTCTGAGATCTCTAGGCAGGCAGGGGCCAGGGGACTGCAGGAGGCGGGAGCCGGGAGGGGGCCGGGAACACTGGCCTTGCAGAGCCAAGAAAGCAAGACAGGAGGCAAGGGAGCGGAGCGGGCAGAAGCAGCAACTTTCCGAGTCAGCCGGCAAACTTTACCGCCCAGCGGAGCTCCCGGCAGCTCCGGGCATCCCTGGGCACAGGCGCCTCCATCGGAAGCTGCCCGCTTCCAGGCGCAGCGGGGCGGAGGAGTGAAGGCAAGGGGGAGGGAAAGGTCCCAGGTGGCTGACGTGCAGGGGGCGGGGGTCACTTCTGGGCAGCCCCGGGGAACCCCCCGGCTCTCTCCCGGCTTCCATCCCAATTCCCCGCCCTCTCATTGGCCCGAGAAAAGCAATAAAACAAGCCTAAACCACCCCTCCCCCGCCCAGCCCCCTGTGTCCCACCCCTCTCAGAGCACTCCCAGAGAAAGGGGGAGGAGGGAGAGAAGCAGGAGCCCCAGCTGGGTGGGTCACTCAGCTCTCCTCCCCTTTCTTTCTTCCACTCCCTCTTTCTCTGCCCCTCCCTGGTCCTGGCCGCATTGATTGAGATGAAAGGATCACCATGACAACGCAGCCATCCCAGGGGGACCCCTTACCGGCTGGTGGTAACAGCGCGTTGCTTTAGGGTGTGGGGCTTGAGCCCAGGGATAGGGTGTCCTGGGAGAAGGTGAACTCGCACTGTGCTAGCAGCCCAGGAGGAGAAGGACTGCGAAAAGGAGGGAAGGAGAGAAAGAAGGAAGGAGGGAGGGAGAAGAGAGAAGGGAGGCTTCACTCTCCGGAAACAAAGTTCACCTTGGTTTACCACTTTAGGAAGGAATCCTGAGTTTGGCTCTGGAGCTTCACTCACTCCTACACACACACACACACACACACACACAGAGAGAGAGAGAGAGAGAGAGAGAGAGAGAGAGAGAGAGAGAGAGAGAGAGAGAAGACCCCTTCCCATCTAAATACCTAAATATCACAGTCTGAAATTCCACCATCAGAAATCCATACTCTTGGCTGAAACATTGTCATTCCAAGTTCTTCACCATTCCAGACTCTTCTTTCAAAGTGGGACTACTTCTGGGTGGGGATGGCTCAGGGAGTTCAATTTTAAAGTCCCCATGTTCTGTACTCATTATCACCGAGCGTGATCTTTCCTCCAGGAAGCTTGAAGACATTGAACAGGAAATTACTTGGGAAAGGGAGTGGGATAGTGGAAGAGGTTTGGGGGGGGGGTTGCTGGTGCCTCTGTGAGAGTTAAATGTTTCTCAGTCCTCAAAGAGAACATCCACAAACATTCCTTACTACATAATCTGGTGCAAGAAAGGAGCACTAATAGACCAGCTCATGGTGAGATACAAACCCCTGATCATGGGACAGTAAGAGATACTGAGCTGGGAAAGTCAACAGAAGGAAATAGGGTACTGGAGAAAGGAAGATCAAGAGATCCAAAGGACTGCCAACCGGGAGGAAGGATAAAGTACCATGGCTTCATTGATTACATTGTCTGTGCAGTGATCGAGAAGAGGTTGTACACACAACTCTATTCAGCAAGCAATTATTAAGTACCTACTGTGTTTAAGGCAAGACATTTTGCTCTATAGGTACTAGCAATACAAAGTCAAAAAGGAATCTGCTCTCAGGAGTTTACTAAATAATGGGGGGAGGGAATGGGCTCTAAAATATATGTACATTTGGGGGTGATGATCAACCTTAATGGCACTTGCTCATTCCATCAGTGCAACAATCAGGGACAATTTTGGGTTATCTGTGATGGATAACACCATCTATATCCAGAGGAAAGGATTGTGGAGTTTGAACAAAGACCAAAGACTATTACCTTCAATTTAGAAAAAAATCTATTATCTTATTATGTAATTTTGCTATCTCATATACTTTATTTTTTCTTCCTTAAGGATATGATTTCTCTCTCATCACATTCAACTTAGATCAATGTATACCATGAAAACAATGTAAAGACTAACAGACTGCCTTCTGTGGGGGGTGGGGAGAGGGGAGCAACAATAGGGGGGAAAATTGTAAAATTCAAAATAAATAAAATCTTTAAAAAAATAAAATATATGGAAATATTGGCTTAAAAATATGTATGTACATCAAAGTCAGTTACTGTATCCCTTTGACCTAATTGAATTGTATTTCCTTAGTCACTGAATTGAATGTGAGGCATATGCACAGGTTAGTGTCATAGGACTTTTTCTTACCCTATAGGCTGTACTCTAGACTTTTCCACTAAATTCCAGAAACCTCTGCATCCTAGAAAGTCATTCCAACCTTGGAATTCATTCATTGGAAATAGCTGCCACCACTTAGGAGCTCTCCGTTTAATTAGGTGACTTTTCCCAGAATCTCCATTTAAGGAGGATACCCAGGTCAGCTACATTTCATTACTCTCCAGGCTGCACTCTGGCCTGTCTAGACTTTCTTTACTATGACCCTACAAGACCATTCCTTCCCTCCCATCAACCTCCCCCCTCCCCTTTACAGCTTCCTTTTATTTTTTTCTCTTACCTCATTAGAATGAAAACTCCTAGAGGACAGGGATTGTCTTTCATTCTGCTTATATTTGTATTTCCAGCATCAAACACAGTGTCTGGCACTCTGTAATAAATGCTTGCCGAGTAACTGCCTGATAGGATTTAGCATCTATTCTAATCTGATCCTCTGCTGGACAGACAAGGAAACTTGACTTCTCCAAGGTTACACAATGTATAATGATTAGAGTTACAATATAATTAGGGCAAAAAAGAAATCCAGGCAAATGACTTCAAGAAAATCCAAGGAAGGAATGATCTCATTTTGCAGGCTGGAAGTAGGGGATCCTCTCAAAGTAAAGAAAGGAAAAGACTTCCTAGGTACTACTTTGATAGTTCTGCCCAAGGCCAGAATTGGGACAAAACCAGATTTGAGGTTCAAAACCTCAGACTCAGATCCAGGGTCTTTCACAATTCTCTGTAGGACTTCAATTCATCAGGCATTTATTAAGATCCTACAATTCTAGACAACATCCCAAACCATCTTGCAAATATCTGGCACCTCTCCCCACCTCCTCTTTCTCAGTTTATAACCTTAACTTATTTTTTTACAGAAAAAAACTGAGTCATTCTTTATGAGCTTCCTCTTCTTCTCCTCCTTTATCTTTCCATATCAAAACTTTTTGATATTCCTTACACCCTCCTAGTTTCTAGTCTCAGACAATGAGGTGACTATTCTTCTTTGCTAATACCTTTCCAGTGCCCTTGATCCCTAACACTTCTGACTTTTTTAAAATTTTTTTAACATTTTTATTTAATATTTTGTGTTCCAAATTCTATCCCTTCTTGATACAGAAAGCAACCAGATGATGGTTTTATTATAGTAAAACATTTCCATAGTAGTCATTTTGCAAGAAGACTCAATTAAAAAAAAGTGAAAAAAAGAAAGTGAAGGGAGCAGCTAGGTGGTGCAGTAGATTGAACACCAACCCCTGGAGTCAGGAGGATCTGAGTTCAAATCCAACCTCAGATGCTTAATACTTAGCTGTGTGACCTTGGGGAAGTCACTTGACCCCCTTTACCTTGACAAAAAAATAAAAGAAGTGAAAAATAACATGTTTCAGTCTATTATATTCTTTTTTTTTTTTTTTAGATTTTTGCAAGGCAATGGAGTTAAGTGGCTTGCCCAAGGCCACACAGCTAGGTAATTATTAAGTGTCTGAGACCGGATTTGAACCCAGGTACTCCTGACTCCAGGGCCAGTGCTTTATCCACTGCACCACCTAGTCACCCCCAGTCTATTATATTCAATCAATATCAGTTCTTTCTTTGGAGGCAGATAGTATGTTTTATCACTTTGGAATTGCCTTGGATCATTGCATTGCTGAGAATAGAATAACTAAAATCATTCATAGTTCCTCATTGAAGAGAACAGCTGTAACTGTGTACAATCTGTTCATTTCACTCTGCATTTGTTCACTTCACTTGGCATCAGTTCATATAAATCTTTCCAAGTTTTTCTGAAATTATCCTGCTTGTCATTTCTTACAGCACATTAATATTCCATTACAATCATATCACAGCTTGTTTTGTCATTCCTCAATTGGTGGGCATCCCTTTGATTGACTGATCCCTAATTCTTAACCACCACAAAAAGAGCTGTTATAAATATTTTTGTACAAAAATGTCCTTTCCCCATTTTTTGAATGTCTTAGGGATATAGATGTAGCAGTGGTATTGGTGGATCAAAGGGTATGCACAGTTTTATAGCCCTTTTAGGAATAATTCCAAATTGTTCTCCAGAATGACTGATTCATCCAACATCCAACATTTTCCTCTTTCTTCCATATTAGCCACTCTATAGGTATGAGATGATACCTAGGAGTTGCTTAATTTGCATTTCTCTGATCAATAGTGAATTAGAGCATTTTTTCATATAACTATAGATAACTGATTTACTTGTCTGAAAACTGCCTGTACATATCCTGACCATTTATCCATTGGAAAATTACTTATAGTTTTGACTCAATTTTCTATATATTTAAGAAATGAAATCTTTATCAGAAATACTCATTGCAAAATTTTTTCCCCAGTTTCCTGCTTTTCTTATAATTTTAGTTTCATTGGTTTTGTTTGTGGAAAGTTATCTTTTTTATATTTTTATAATGCTCTCTATATCTTCTTTGATCAAAAATTGTTTCTTTATACATAAATTTGACAGATAAATGCTTTCTTAATTTGTTTATGGTATCACTGTTTATGTGAAATCATTACCTTGTTAAACAATATGAGATGTTGATCTATACCTAGTTTCTGACATTTTGTTTTCTAGTTTTCCCAGCAGCTTTTGTCAAATAATGAATTTTTGTTCCAAAAACTTTTAATTTTGGACATGTTATATACTGGATTACTATGAGTCATTTACTACAATATAATTTATACATATTCTATTTCACTGATCACCACTGTATTTATTCCTTAGCCAGTACTAGATCTGCTTTGATAATTATTGCTTTATAAAACAGTTTGATATCTGGTATGACTGGATCACTTTCTTTCATATTTTTTTTATTAATTACCTTGCTATTTTTAAGTTTTTGGTCTTTCAGTGAATTTTATTATTTTTCTAGCTCTACACAATAAATTTTTGATAGTTTGGTATGGTACTGAATAAATGGATCAATTTAGATAGAATTGCCATTTTTATTATATTGACTCAACCTAGCCATGAGCAATTAATACTTTTCCAATTGTTTAAGATCTGATTTTGTATAAAAAGTATTAGACAGTTGTGTTCATATGATTTTGTCACAAGTATTTTATATTGTCTACAGTTATTTTAAATGGAATTTTTCTTTCTATTTCTTGCTGCTAGACCTTGTTGATAATACAGGGAAATGCTGATGATTTGTGAGGGTTTATTTTATATCCAGAAACTTTACTAAAGCTGTTCATAATTTCATGTAGATTTTTAGCTGATTCTATAGGTCTAGGATTTTCTAAGTATAATATCACATCATCTGCAAAGAGTAATAGTTTTGTTCCCTCATTGTCTATTCTAATTTCTTTCATTTCTTTTTCATCTCTCATTGCTATAGCTAACATTTCTAACACAATACTAAATTATAGAGATGATAGTGGATATCCTTGCTTCACCCCCTGATTGTATTGGGAAAACTCCTAGCTTATCCCCATTACAAGTAATGCTTCAGGTTTTAGATACTTTAAATATTCATATGCTAAATATATACTTATATAAGTATTATTTATAAAATATAACATTTTAGATGTTCCATTTATTCCTATGCTCTCTACTATTTTTAATAGGAATGCATGTTATATTTTGTCAAAGGCTTTGTTTGCATTAAGATAATCATATGATTTCTGTTGATTTTGTTATTGGTATTGTCGGTTATATTGATGGTTTTCATAATGTTGATCTAGTCTTGCATTCCTGGTATAAATTCCACCTGCTCATAATCCTTGTTATGCTATGCTATTATTTTATTTAAATTCTTGCATCAAAATTCATTAGGGAAATTGGTCTATAATTTTCTTTCTCTATTTTGACTCTTCCTGGTTTGGGTATCATTACCATATTTGTGTGACAAAAGGAGTTTGGTAAAGCTTCTTCTCTTGTTTTTCCAAATAGTTCATATAGTATTAGAATGAATTATTCTTTAAGTGTTTAGTAGAATTCTCTTGTGAATTCATCTGGTCCTGGGGATTTTTTCTTATTAAGTTCATATATCACTTGTGCAATTTCTTTTACTGAGTTAGAATTATTTAAGTATTTTATTTCTTTTTTCTGTAATCTAATTAATATTTTTATAGATATTCATCCATTTCGATTATCAAATTTATTGGCATATACTTGGGCAAAATATTTCCTAACAATTATCTCAATTTCCTCATCACTGGTGGAAAGTTCCCCCTTTTTTGTTTTTTTTTTATAGTAATTTGATTTTCTTCTTTCCTTTTTTTAATCAAATGAAGCAATGGAGTTTCTATTTTGCTAGTTTTATCATATAACCAGCTTCAAGTTTTAATTATTAGTTTAGTAGGCTTTTTTTAACTCTCAGTTTTATTAATCTCTCCTTTCATTTCAGGATTTCCAATTTGGTGTTTAATTGGAGATTTTTAATTTGTTCTTTTCCCTAGTTTTTTTAGTTTATGCCCAATTCATTGATCTGCTTTTTCTCTATTTTATTGATGTAAGTAATTAAAGTTGTAAAATTTCCCTTAAGTATCATTTTGACTATATCCCTTACTTTGATTTGTTTTTATCATTGTTGTCATTTTAATGAAATTATCAAATGATTCTATGACTTGTATTTTATGACTAAATTATTTGATTTCAAATTTTTAATCTTTTCCCAAGGTCCATTATTGAATATAATTTGTATTGTATTATGATTTGAAGAGGATGCATTTACTTTCTTCTTTTCTAATTTTTATGAGGTTTTAATGTCCTAATACATGATCAATTTCTTGTGTAGGTGAAGTGTACAGTTGAGAAAAAAATAAATTCCTCCCTATTCGTATTCAGTTTTCTCTAGAAATCTATATCTAACTTTCCAGAATTTTATTCACCTTCTTAACTCCATTCTTGTTTATATTTTAGTTATTTTAATTAGATTTATCTAGTTCTAAGAGGGAAAAGTTGAAATCCTCCACTAGCATAGTTTTATTATCTCTTTCCTCCTATAACTCAAACAACTCCTCCTTTAAAAATTTAGATAATATAATACATCTGGTGCATATATATTGTATATGTATATGTTTTATGCATAAATGTGTATTGATATGGCTTCATTGTCTATGGTACCTTTTAGGAAAATATAGTTTCCCTCTTTTTCTCTTTTACTTATACCCATTTTTGCTTTTACTTTGTCTGAGGTCATGATTTTCTTTTTTCTCCTGTTTTCTATGCTTCAGTTGAAGCATAATAGATTCTGTTCTAGCCCCTTACCTTTACTCTGCATGTATTGCTCTGCTTCAAATGTGATTTTTGTAAACTATATATTTTAGGATTCTGGTTTGTAATCCCTACTGCTATTTGTTTCCATTTTATGGGTGTGTCCATCCCAGTCACATTTATAGTTATGATTATGATACTATGATATATTATCATGATATTATGATATTTCCCTGCCTCTTAACCCCCATACTTTCTCTTTTATAAGTGTTTTACTTCTAATCACCACCTTCCCTAATATACCCTCCTTTTTATCTTTCCTTCCCCCACTTCTTTTATATTCATCTCTTTTTACTTCCTTTTCAGGTAAGATAGATTTCTATAACCACCTAAGTGGTTATAGACACCTAAGTGTCTTTAACCCAATTTTGATGAGACTTTGCCAGCCACCCCAACTCATCTTTCCCTTCATTATTGATTTTTCATGCTTCTTTTAAGTAGGATAATTTACTCCATTCAATCTTCCCCCTCCTTCTTCCAATGCAATTTTCTTTTTCATTTCCTTAGTTTGTTTTTTGGGAGGGTATCATTCTATCAATGTGAACTTATATCCATACTCTGTCTACATATACTCTTACTATTTGCTCTTATAGTAATAAAGTTATTAAGAGTTATAAATATTATCTTGATATATAGAAATATAAACAGTTTGACCTTATTGAATTTCTTATGCTTTTCTTGTTCCTTTTTTATCTTTTAATGTGTCCCTTGCATCTTATATTTGGAGGTCAAATATTTTTATTCAGTTCTGGTTTCTTGATTGGAAATACTTTTATTTCATTAAATGTCCATTTCATCCCCTGAAAATTTTTATTCCATTTTGCTGAGTAGGTGATTCTTGTTTGTAATTCTAACTCCCTTGCTTTTCATGTTCCAAGTACTCTGGTTCTTTAATGTGCAAGCTGTCAAATTCTGTGTAATCCTGATTGTAGCTCCATGATATTTCAATTGTTTCTTTCTTGGCTACTTGCAATGCTTTCTCTTTAATCTGGAGCTCTGAAAATTGACTATGATGCTCCAGGGAGTTTTCATTTTGGAATCTCTTTCATATAGTGATCAGTAGATTCTTTCAATTTTTATTTTGCCTTCTGGTTCTAAATTTCTTGAAAGATGTTATCTAGGCTTTTTTTTTTAACCATGGCTTTCAGATAGTCTAATAATTTTTATATTATCTCTCCTGAATCTATTTTCTAGATGTTATGCTCCAATGAGTAATTTCACATTTTCTTCTTTTTGACCTTTTTGATTTTGTTTTATTGTATCATGATGTCTCATAGAGTCATTAGTTTCCACTTGTTCAATTTTTAAAAGAAATTTTATTCAGTGAGCTTTTGTAAGTCTTTTCCAATTGGTCGATTCTATTTTAGGAAATTATTTTCATTGGTAAATTTTTGCATATCTTTTCCTCATGCTATTGATTCTTTTTCATGATTCTCTTGCATTTCTGCCATTTCTTTTTCCAATTTTTCTTCCATTTCTCTAATTTGTTTTTGAAAATTCTTTTTTGGGCCTGAGGCTAAATTGCATTTTTCTTTGAGACTTCACATATAGCCATTTTGGTACTATTGCCCTAAGTTTTTGCCTTGAACCCAATCATCATAGTAACTTTCTATAGTCAAGTTCTTTTTTTGTTTCTTACTCTTTTTTTTCTGGCTTTGTGATGTGCTGTTTTTATGTGAGAGTTGATCTCTGATCCTAGCCCAAGCTTTTTGTCTTGGGGCTCTGGGTCATATTTCTGGCTTTCATTGAGCTTCAGGGCTTAACCTCTTGCTGTTTTTGTAATTTCCATCTGGCTTGAACTAGGGGTCCTCCCTGATGATCTCCCCTGGGTGTCTCCAAATAGATATTACATTGGAGCTTTACTACAATGAGGTTTTTGGAATCAATGTTATGAGATTTTGGTCCTACTGGGAACTAAAAATTCTTGGATGAGGTTCAACACAGACCTATTTTACACATGATGCCACAATGTATTTTGAAAAATCCAATTTCCAACTTGCCAGCCCCTTTTACATTTTATTAGAAAGAGGTAGTAATGTAAATTATTTATACTCTATGTCACTAAACATATCTCCATAGAAACAAATCCTATTTTCAAGGTCATAAATTCTGAATTTCTTTTATTGGATTGCATACTATTATTATTCTACCTTTTCCTTGTCCTCAAAACCCCAAAACTTGCTCTTTGTCCTCTCCATAACCTCAGTTCTTTCCCAAATTATCATCCCTGTTGGATTCACTTTTTTCCTTTTCCCTATCTTGATCCCTTCATAAATCAGTTCAAACTGTCCTCTTTTGGGGGTCCTTTTTTGAGTCCTTTTGAGTTCTTGCCCCTTTATTCCAAAAATCTCTGTCAATACTCAACCTTGGAATATTTTTATAATCCTCTGCCTTCACATGTTACTAAAGGAAGCTAAATTTAAAAAAAAAAGCTAGTGTGATTGGATCCCCTACAAATTATGCTACTTAATCTTAACTGAACTCTCCCTGCAGGAAAGCAATCCTAATTGAGTCACTATCTTACTCTCTGCAGTAATTTTTCTAAATCCTTTTATCCCTTTTCAAACTACCAATATCCCTCCTCATTCCACCCTTTCAATTGAGAATCTTACCTAATATTTTACTAAAAAAAATTGAGACCCTTCATTGAGAGATTCTTCTTCTTCCCTTTTTCCCTTTCTAATATCATTCAGATGTCTTCTGTCATTTTCTTCTCTTTTACTCCCATGTTACAAGGTGGGGAGGGTCTTCTCTTTTTTCAAGGCAATCTATTTAACTGGTGCAAGTGATTCCATTTCACACTGTCTTCTCTGGAAGATTTTCTAGCAGATGATCTCCATTCTCTCACTTCTTCATTCTCCTTGTCAAATTGAGGCTTCCTTATCACCTACAAACATTTCATATCTTGCCCATCCTCAAAAAAATCCTCATTTAATCCAGCCACTTGTGATAACTATCCTCCTATATCTCTTCTTCCTTTTGTGTTTAAACTCCTTGAGAAAGTCATCTACATTTGATGCTCTCTACTTCTTTTCCTCTCTTTTTAATTCTATTTGGGTTCCTGACCTCATCATTCAACTGAAACCATTCTTTCTCAATTAATTCTTAGCTGCCAGCTTCAGCAACCTTTTATCAATCTTTATCCTTTTTGACTTCTCTTCAAGCTTTGACATTGTCAGCCACTTTCTTCTTGATATTCTTCTCTTTAGGTTTTCGTACCACTGTTTTTTTCTGATTCTCCTCTTATGTGTCTGAAAGCTCAGTCTCTTTTTGCTGGATATTCATCAGCATCATGTCCACTAAACCTAGGTATCTCCCAAGGCTATGTCCTGGGCCCTCTTCCCATCTTTCTCTATACTATTTCAGTTGGTGATTTCATTCAGCTTTCATAGATTCAACTATTATCTATAGTTATTTCACATTTATTTGTCCAGCCCTAACTTCTCTCCTGACCTCTAGTCGCACATCTCCATATTTAGTTATCTCATACATATCCAAAACTGAAATCATTAGCTTTCCTCCAAAACTGTACCTTCCTAACTTCTCCATCACTATCAAGGGTACTACTAATGCTCCTAGTCATTTGAGCTTGCATCCTTGACTCATCACTTCATCTCATACCCTTCCCACTCAATATTGTCAAATTCTGTTGCTTCTACCTTCATAACATCTCTCATCTCCTCTCTTCTTTCATTTCCACTACTCTGATCCAAACTTTCATCACCTCACAACCTGAATTATTGCAATACCACATGGTCAGTTCCCTTGCTTTAAGTCTCTCTCTCTCTACTCCAATTTACCCTGTACTGGGATAACATTGATCTTCCTCAAGTGCAAATCTGATCATGATTCAGGAATTCATTGCTTCTAGAATATAAAATCCTCTGATTTATAAAACTTTCCATAACCTCGTTTCTGCCCTACCTTTCCAATCTTTTTACACACTATACTCTCCTTGTACTCTGTGATTCACCAGCCTCCTTGCAGTTTCTCTCATATGGCATTCCATCTCCTGATATGCAGTCATTTTCACTTATTGCCCCCCATCTGGGGAACTCTCTAACTCGTCATCTCTACCTCCTGGGTTCCTTCAAGTTTCTACTAAGGTTCTGCTTCCTACAAGAACCTTCCTTAGTCCATTAATCATAGTGTCTTAGTTCCAAGATTTCATCAGAATTAACCTGGAAATATTATACGGTTGGTTGCATGTTTTCTCCCCATTTCAACTATGAGCTCCTTGAGAGCAGGAACAAATTTTTTTTTACCATTCTTTGCATCTTCAATGCTCAGCACAGTGCCTGTTAATGGAAGTAGGCAGTTAATACTATTATATAGAAAACATATAAGTCTGAGCTCACTATCCCCAGAGACAGAGCTGAGGTAAAAGGAGAGTGTCATTCCCCACCCCACACCACCCCAAGTGTTGAGTCTGGAGAAAAGGTTTTATCTTACTTTATATTCAAAGTAAATATCCCTTTATAAAAATTAAGCCATGGTGAATGGTTAAATAGAATCAGAGACTGGGTACTGGTAGCTGGGAGAGGGGATACAACCAGTAGAACCTGAGACAATATATTTTCCCTGTACCTCTGAGGTCAAACAGAAACCCCCTAATTCAAACCCTTCACTGTCTGATCCCTTCCCCACCCCCACTCCACTAAATATTTACTGATGGATCAGAACTACTATAGTTCTAATTAGAGGTCCTACTGGTGAATAAAGAAATAATTATATTTGTCAAAGTTAAACTCAATAATGTGCTAAAGTCCTTTAAATGACTTATTAAGCAGCTTAAATATGCCCTCCTACAATCTTATTTGCTTAGTTCATTTCCTTAGCAAACTTCAGCCTCACAGATGGAGCCAAGTCAGCCTCATTCCAAAGCAAATTATCATAAAATCCAAAATGGTGGAATCCACAGTAATCTGTACAGGAAGCTATTTTTTTGGTTGCCCCCCCCCCCCCAGGGTCAAGGATCTCTCTCCTTATCCCACAGATTAAGGGACATTAACAGTTGATCAACCCTTGCTCTTGGGCACACAGGCACAAAAGATTAATTTAAGCCTCCTAATTTATAGTGGAAAGGGGTCATTGGTCCCAAAAGCCTCACCTCCTCCCCGGTCTCTGTCCTGCTGCCTCAATTTCCTCTTCTGCCTTAAGATGGATGGTTTCACTAAGAAAGTCTTCCGTGACTCCCATAAACACTGAGCTATAAACAGGACATTGATCCCCTTGTTGTGCACTGTAAAATATTAAAGATGCTTAAATGGATAATAGCTCGGAAAACAGTGCGCCCACTCTGCATTAGCAGCCTTGGCCAATTGGCTTAATGGACTGGAGCCGGCTGCCTCCCTAGCAGGCCTCCTTGCCTGCCTGCCTGCCTGCTAGGGTCCTGGGTATCTGGGATAAGGCTGAGATGATGCTCTCTCTTCTCCACCCACTTCTTTGGCTGTTACAGGAGACTCACCTAGGGCCTAGAGCCAGACATCAGTGGTCAGTCTCCTTAATAGGAAATAAACCCCTTGCTGGACAGTACAGTCAACCTGACCACTGGCCTTCCCCCTTGAAAGCACTCTGTCATCTCATGACTTTCCTTCTTTCCCAACAATCCGAGCCCCCATGTAGCATTAGCCCTAGGCAGAGCTGCAACTAGACTTTCCAGCACCTGAGACAAATTTAACTGGAAGGGTGAGGGGAGGTGTCGTTTATGTGTTTGAGACAGACTAGAAGCAGCGGTTTTAGAACTGAGGGAAAAAAGAAGGAAGGAAGGAAGGAAGGAAGGAAGGAAGGAAAGGAGGGAAGGAAAGGAGAGGAAAACAGGAAAGGAAGCAGGGAGAGTAGAAGAAAGAGAAGGAAGAAAAGAAAGAAGGAAAAGGGGGATAAAGTAGGGTAAGGAGGGAGGGAAAAGGGGGAAGAAAGAGAAGGAATGAAAGAAAGAAGGAAAAGAGGGGATGAAGTAGGGTAAGAAGGAGGGAGGGAAAAGGGGAAAGGAAGAAAGGAAAGGAAAAAGGAATGAAGGAAGGAGAGATGGGAATGGGGAATGAAGGGAGGGAGAGAGGAAAGTAGAAGGAAAGGAAAGAAAGAGGAAGGAAGGAAGAAAAGAAGGAAGGTGATGAAGGAGGGTAGGAAGGAGGGAAATAAAAGGGGAGAAGGAAAGAGGAAACATAAGAAAAGGGAAAGAAGGAAGGATTCAATTGTGTACTAATGTACAGACACTGTGCTAAGAATTTTACACATATACCTTCATTTGATCCTTACAACAAGCTTGGGAAATTGGTCCTATCATTTTCATATGTTTTAAAATTGAGGAACTTGAGTTTGACAGAAGTTAAATGACTTGCCCAGGGTCTCAAATTTCATAAATACAGCTGGATTAGAACTCAGTTTTTCCTGACTCTTAAGCCCAGATTTCCTTCCACTTTAAGAAAAGAGAAAGGGCCCAGGACAGGGGGACATCCATGACTCATGAAGAACCTGCTAAGGAGAGTGATAATGAACGATCAGAAAGATAGAAAGAAAATCAGTTGAGAAGGGGATCATGAAATCCTACAGTAGAGCATATCTGGAAGATGGTGCTCAGTGGTGTCAAATGTTGCAGAGGGCTGAGAAAAGACTGTAGGTTTATGACCCTCCCTCTCTGCCAGACTGGAGGCTCAAAACACCAAAGACCTTCACTCTGTTCTTGCTCCTCCCCTCCCCTGAAATGTGTTTGAAGAATTTCTTCACTCTGTCTCCCTTTGCTATATAGATATGACTCAACCTTCAAAGTCTAACTCCAGCCTGGCTTCCATGAAGTCTTCCCTGATAACTCCATCCTCATTGCTCTTCCCCTCTGCTTTTCCACAGGACTATTTGGCAGTTCAGCCTTACATCCTATTGTCTTATATGTCTACCTTGAGGCAGTGAGGGGTCAAGCAGAGGATAGAACACTGAGCAAGAGCTCAGGTCACCTAAAGTCCCGAGTTCAAATTCAGCTCAAGACATTTACTAGCTATAGGACCCTGGGCAAGTCATAATTTCTGCATGTCTGAGTTTTCTCAACAATTAAATGGGCATAATAACAATGCCTGCCTCACAGGATTGCTAAAGGTTTAACATAGTGTCTAGCAAATAGTAGGTGCTCTATAAATGCTTATTTTCTTTCCTCTTTTCCCTTGTACTTTATTACTGCCAATATCATTTTTCATATACATGAATCTTGGCATCCTAACTCTTAGAGGGCAGGGCCTGTGTCAACCAACAGGTACAACAATAGAAGAACTTTTCAAATCTAAGAGACTTAAGAGGACATCCCATCAAATGGTCTAGATATCTTTATTGAAGACCTCCAGAAGCAGCCCATTAAACTCTAGAATAACTGTTGTAAGTGTTAAACTACCATGTGACCCAAGGAAGCTCTCACCCATAATAGCTCCCTGTGCTGCCCTGCAGGACATGCACCACATTCTACATACCCATCCTTCAAACACTTGGAGCCTGCTGCCCTGTTCTAAACCTGCTCAACCTTCTTCTCCAGACCATTCAAATCCCATTCCTTCAAACAATCCTCATGTGAAATGCTTTCAAGTCCTCTGTCATCCTGGTTACCCTCCAGCTCATCAAAGTCTTTCCTAAATGTCAACCTCAGCAATATAATATTCCAGCTGTAGGCTGACATCAAATCATAACAGGAGTTCATGTTATACAGTGCTTTTGGATTTTCAAAATGCTTTCTATAAAGGACAAATAAAAACAGATGTTATTTGCACCTAGAGAAAAAACTAACAGATAGATGTATATATATACTAATTTTGCATATATATATATATAAACACATATAACCATTTATGTGTATATGTGTACACACACACACACACACACACACACACACACACACATATATATATATATATAATTTTCATCTAATGATAGTCATCTCTAGGTGGGGAGTAGGGGGAGAGAAGAAAATAAAAGGAAAAAATTTACATGATAATTTTTGTTATTTGAAAGGAACAGCAAATTGTGCTTAGTAGAGTTATAGTTTCATGTGCAATCATCTGTTTTGTTATACTGTTATAAAAATGTCTGTTTTATTCCATAAATTAAAAATAAAAAAATAAAAGATGCTTTCTGACCAGGGACTGTGGAAATAGAAAAGACAAAGAGGACCTCCAATTTATGGATGAAGAAACCAAGGTTTAGGTGAAATATGATTGAAGAAAAGTGACTTGTCTGGGGTTTCACGACTACCATGAGTAAATGAAGGAGAGGCCAGACTTTCTCACTTCAAACTGCTTCTAATAGCTGAAATTTACAGAGTGCTTTAGTTTACAAAGCACTTTTTACCTATATTCTCTTACTCAGACTTCACAACAGTTCTATGAAATATAATTATCCCCAAAGTGCAGAGAATTTAACAGAGGATAAAGCAAAGAGATTACATGATTTGATCAAACACATCTAGTTAAAGTAGCCAATACAGGAACTTAAAATAAAATTGCTGCTCCACTAAGCATGGTTGGTGCTTAATAAGTGGGACAGTGAATAGAGTGCAGGACTTGGAGTCAGGAAGACTTGAGTTCAAATCTGGTCTCAGATATTAGGCAAGTCACTTACCCTATTTGCCTCAGTTTCCTCATCTGTAAAATGACCTGGAGAAGAAAGTGGTGAACCATTCTAGTATCTTTGCCAAGTAAACTCAAAATGGGATCACAGAGAGAATACAACAGTAAACATTAGCTAATTGATTGATTTCATAGCACAGGCTTTAAACCACTGGTTTATCTATTTATTGCATTTTTGTCCTTAGTACCACAAAAAGATACTGAAGCCTTGGGCTCCGGATCC
The DNA here is from genome assembly GCF_037893015.1 of Macrotis lagotis. Lineage (NCBI taxonomy): Eukaryota > Metazoa > Chordata > Mammalia > Peramelemorphia > Peramelidae > Macrotis > Macrotis lagotis. Next base: position 157,237,680 of record NC_133658.1, read on the forward strand.
TGTCCTAGCCCAATACCTCTGTAAGTATATCTATAATCTCTTTCTCCCTCATTAGCCTGAAGTGACACTACTTTCTCAGGCCCTGGTCTAGGCTTAACATGAGCCTGAAAAATCTTAACAATGATTTGTGGAAGTACAGATAGTAGGGTGGAGGATGTGGTTTCATTTGATTTGTCATTATCTATTATTACCCAATTGAGGAAACTGAGGCAAGTAGTGGTTAAGTGACTTGCCTAGGTCAAATTTGAACTCAGGTCTTCTTGTCTCCCAACCCAGTCCTCTCTCCCCTGTACTGCTGAGTTGCCTCTAATAGGTCAAAAAAGATTTACATCTGAATCCTGCCTCTAAACATATATGACTATAGGCAAGTCATCCAGTCTCTTCTGAGGTTTCTTCATCTATAAACTAGCATCTACTTCCATGGCTATCATGAAGTATAAATGAGAGGATATATTTAAAAACTCTATAAAGTCCAAGGTATCATACAAACATCTGTTGTTATTATTATTGCTATTATTATTTGTCTTTCATTTTGGAAGTTAATTCATTAGATAATTCTCATATTATTTAGAAAAATATTACATAATTTTGCTAAAATTTTATTTAAAGATTGACAACTCTTAAATTCTTTATCTTTGATTTTATATTTATCATGATTTCAAACACTTGACATTATTTTTGAATTTAGTTCTTGTACAAATTTATAAGTCCTTATTACATTTCAAAGGATCTATGTTTACATTGTTATTTGTTCTTCCTCCACTGAGGCAGACCCTTGCCTTAATAAATGGTTTTCTTGAATGGCTATGACAAAAAAAAAATAGCCATGGTGGCTCAGCCTTCTGCAGGTGAACTTTTTCAAACTTGGTTCCTTAGAGAACAGTCAATCAGGTCATCCCTAGGCCTGAATTCAAAGTCTTTCCTGCTTGAGAGGACCTGTCCAAACTTGAGTTACAATGACATAGCTTTTGAGAACTCAGGATCACATCCACATCATGAAGAGGAATTCACTGGAATGGGGCTTCCATGCAAGACAAGTCCTTATAATATTCTCAAAATAAAGACAGAGCAGTAATTAGTAATTAATATAATTAAGATGTGAAGATACTTCAAGAGTCCTTAATTTTGATGCTTTCTCATTTCACTGAGGGTAGAAAGCATTCAACTCAGTAGTTACTTCACTTCTGAAAGTTGCTAAGGTCATAAAAGTCATTACTCTGCAGTCATCCCAAGGGTGAATCTCAGTGAACTTAGCTAAATGGTCCTCAGGTCTATCACTGGACCTAGAGCCACAAATGACATGCAGCTACCAAGACTTTGCCCCAAAGCACTGACAATGTAGGGAACTCTCTTTCCACAAAGACCATTGCCGCTATATTTTGACTTTGTTGCTCTCCCTCAGCCCACACCACCTCCAGGGTACTATCAACATGATAGCTCTCTTCTAAGGTCTATCTTTTCCCCATCAAACTACACAATAGCCCTCTCTAGGGGGATGAGCATTCATGTGAAGATATTTTCAATTTGGAAAAAGCTGTTTCAGTACATAGTATAATGGAAAAAACCTATCTCTAGAATGGCATAACTTATGTTCAAATCTCACTTCTAATTGTTTGCACCTATATGACCTTGGGCAAATTACTGAATTTCTTGTACTTGAGTTTCCTAATCTGTAAAATAAAAAGGCTGAATGGAATAGCCTTTGAGGACACCATTGTAGGGGTTAGGGGGATAAGAAATAGCTTGTAAATAAGGTAACAGAACAATAAATTACCTTTCCATTTTTAAAGTATTGCAGCATATATTTTTTAAGGTTTTGCAGTGTGAACAGCAAAAATGTCAACAAACTTAGAGGCCCAGAGTATATTTGTCTGCCCCTATTTCTGACTCCCAAGTTCAAGGCTGTTTCCACAGCATATTAATTGTTGCTTATGTCACCATAATTTCAAGTTTTCCAGATGACTTCTGGAAAAGATATGAACAAGTTGTTCCACTCCTTCTCAGAGCAGAGCTTTAAAAGGTTTCTTCTGCTATTTCATGTTCCTCTGTTCCCCTCAATTATCCTGAAAGCAAAGGTTGGACTCCTTCCCAACCAAGCCTTCAGGACAGAAGCGGCTGTTCCCATTGAGTTATCCTACTATTTCATCAATATAGTCAAATTTTGATCAGTAAGATCCTTTGAAAACCTAAAGCCCCTCAAGAACATGAAAGTCACACACATTGACAGAGGTAATATGACAGGGTAGGAAAACTATCAACTACATTTGGAGAACAGACTTGGCCTGTCAAATTCCAGATCTGCGATATCATAGAAACAGAATTTGAGAGCTGAAGAGCTTCTCAGCAGTCATCTATTTCATAATGGAACAAGAATTCCCTCCACAACATGGTAGACAAATGGTCATTTAGCCTTGCCTGAAAGACTTTCATTTATCAGCAGTGCCCTCTTGGAAAAATGATTTAACCTTTCTGAATACTAGTTTCTTCACTCACAAAATGGGGTTTCATTATTCAAATAGTATAAGGTATCCATGCTAGATACTGCAATACTAAGAAAATGACAATTCCATCCCTCAGGGAATTACTTTATATTAGTGGGATGAGAAAGAAACATAGAAAAACATAATAGAAAGTCAAATGCAATGGAGGCAAAATAAAGATCCAGACCAAAGGGCTTTTAAGAAAACTTTAGAAAAGAGAGTACACTATTCAGCTTGAAAAATACTACTACCTAAATTTGATAATTCTTGTGAAGAAAGCATTTTATAAACTTTAAAGCCCAATAGTAATTTGAAGTCTCATAAAAATAGTTTTTATATATCCAAAAGATTGTAAGCTCCTCGAAAGTAATAACAGTCATTTTTGTCTTTGTCTACCCAGAGCTTATTATAATGCGTGGTACATTTTGTTATTGTTGCTGTTCATTTTTATGAGTAACGTTTCACTCTTTGTGAACCAATTTGGATTTTCTTGGCAAAGATATTAGAGTGGTTTGTCATTTTCAGTTCATTTTACAGATGAGAACACTGAGGCAAACAAGGTTAAGTGACTTGCCCAAAGTTACACAGTAAGTGTCTAAGGTCAGATCTGAACTCGGGTCTTCCTAACTCCGGGCCTGGTGTTCTATCTACTGCATCACCTTGCTGCCCAAAGTCTGGCACATTGTACAGAGTTAAAGTCTTGTTGGTTAACTGCAATAGGACCATAGTAATTACCATAGCCTTAGGTCTAGAAGGGACCTTAGAGTTCATACAACTCAACCCTTTCATTTTACAGATGAGAAAACTGAGGCACAATAAAGTTGAATGACTTGCTCAGGGTCATAGAGATAATAAATGTCTGAGATATGATTTGAACCAATATATTCCTAACTCCAAGTTCAGCACCATACTACTTCTCAAAGAAAAGACTACAACACCCAGTATTCCTGGGTGTTCTCCCATACAAGAAGTACTTACTAACCAGGTCTGACTCTGCTTAATTTCTGAGATTAGATTTATTCAGAGTATTATGGATGTAGATAAATAGATAATGACCAAGAAGCCAAGCCATATGTAAAGAATATTTCTTGAGCCATTTAAAAAGGACTTGGAAGAAGACAATCCTAAAGGAATCATGATGAAAATGCTATTTGCCTCTAAAGAAAGAATTGGAGTTGTCTAAATGCATACCAAAATGTGCTATTTTTCTTCCTTCTTTTCTCTTCTTTCTTTCCTTTCTTTTTGTCTTCTTTTACAAAATAACTAATATGAAAATGTTTTACATGAATGCATAAAAGAAAAGGGACTTGAAAGAGTTTTAAAAATTTATCTGTCTCCCTGATCCCATGGTTTATCTAGAACTCAAGAATGAGCCAACTCTTCCCACCTCAGTGATTGTAGTTCAAATGATAACTCACATGTATATATGTGCTCTTAATGTTTCATCTGTCTATACAAGTATGTCTTCTGGTATCACTTTAATCCAAATCTGTTCTTCATGGGGGTCCCAGGGTGTTCTATATCTTTATAGCTTGACTGGAAGTATGATGAAATATCTTATTCTTTACTACTGATGAAGATTATGTCTGATACCATTATAAAGGACTGAAAGACTATGTCCTAGGCTCACTTAACCTTTCTAGGATTCGGTATCCTCATCTTTAAAATGAGAAAATTGAGCTTCCTCTAAATATCTCTAAGCTCCTTTCCAGTCCCTGCTATTTTTCTGTAACTTCTCTGGTGTGTGTGTGTGTGTGTGTGTGTGTGTGTGTGTGTGTGGAGAGGGGAGAGGGAGTGATTAGAGTTATGACTTCTCAATCTGAACCTGGGGATACAATTGGAACTGTAACCAATAAATGATGCCTGGAAGTCCTTTGAACCTAAAAATAAATGGTAGGGACCAGAAGGATCATAAGCATTGAACAAAAGAAAGCAAGCAGGCAATGCACTATCCATGCTGCAGGACCAGGTCCAGATGCAAGTTAGATGGAGACAAGGCTAGCTGGCCCAGGATGCTGAACCAGGCCCTGCAAGTATGGGACATGATCATACATCTTTATTCCATCCACTTCTGAATCCTACATTCAAACATTAGGAATTGACATGGACTGGTCAAGTGAACATAGGAAAGGAGATGTGATTTCCCAAAGACTAGTGGATTTTGAACAATGCTAGAAAAAGCTATGGCATGTAAATGTTATTATACAGTACAAAGTGAAAAGAAGAGGAATTCAAACAAATATGGAAAAATCCATGAGTTGATGCCAGCTGAAATAAGAAGAACAAGAACCATAAACACAATGACCATAAAATGCAATGGAAAAGATCACTGAAAGGAGAAAGAGTACCAAAATCCTGGAAGAAAAATTATATACAAGATACCTCCTTCCTCATGATATAGATATGAGATTCTATCTAGACAGGGTCATACAGCTAGTAAGTGCATTGCCCTTAACTTCTCTTCTCCCTTGCTAATTATAATGAACCTCAAGGTTCATTTTTTTCTCATTGTTTGTTTTTTCTCCTTTTCTCTGGTTTTTCTTCCAAGTCTGTATGTGTCTCTTCTGTTGTGATGCTTAAACAAAAAAACAGCAGGGCTCTGACCAGTTACTAAATACAATGGTGGATGGTCTCATTATTCCTTCAAGTCATTTATGTAGCTGTGTTCCATGGATGCTTTTTTAAAAAGCAAACATCATGAAACCCTGGTTAAATATTATTCAGGTGGGGGGGCTAGATGGCACAGTTGATAGAGCACCAGCCCTGGAGTCAGGAGTACCTGAATTCAAATCTGACCTCAGACACTTAATAATTACCTAGCTGTGTGGCTTTGGACAAGCCACATAACCCCACTTGCCTTGCAAAAACCTAAAAAAAACAAACAAACAAAAATATTATTCAGGTGGTTCACTATGATTCCTAATCTTTTTCCATCACACACTATATCAGAATTATTACCCAGTCCACCTTTATAGTTTTTCCCTCTCCTAATTCAGTTCGATTCTATCCAGTTCAATGAGTATTTATTAAGGACTTACTCTAGACAAGGAACATAGAAAAATTTGGCCACTGACTCCTTCAATTTCAGTCTACATGGCAATTTTTGACTCTACATAGAGATGGGTATTACAGGAAAGTACCTCTGGCTCTATTGAGCCTAGTCTGATCCTTCAGAATAACAAGATAAAAAGAAAATGTTCCAAGGAAACATCTCAACACCTTTCATTCACTAATCACCAATCCCCCAGGCCAAAAAGGAGGTTCTAGACAATTATCCCTTCTATAAATTGCCATTCTTCATACTTAAATCTAATTTCACTGGTCACTCAGAAGGACATGCAATCCCCAAGTAGCCCTTGATCAGCACTTCTTAATAACTTCTCAGTTAGGCTTAATCAGTCCCAGCTCTTATTTACGAGTTCTCAGTTGAGATTTTGATGACTATGTTTCCCTCCATCTGTTCCTGTGGCTATGTGCCAATGACTCCTTGTTTCTCTCTTTCTCAGCTGTCATTCAGACCATCAGTCGTCACGTTGCAAAAATGCAGGGAATTTATTTTTCCAACAATGTCCCTCAAGCAGAGATTTTCATTGGCCTCCTGCTTCTTACCAAGACCACACCCCTCTTCTTTATGAGGCTGGGATGCTACTTTCCTCTAGGGACCCCAGTTTTGAACTCTTGAGTTACCTGGATGACCACTTGTGGAGCATGGTATAGATGCAATTCTTGTTGAAATACAGAGCAGATGAAGTCTCAGATTCACTGGAAGCCTTTTCCCTATCTCCCAGATCTTCTGTATTCCAGTCAACCATTTTTGATTTTCCTCATACACAACATTCTATTTCTCATTTCCCTACCATTGCACAAGCTGTCCCACATGACTAGACTGCCTCACTTATACCTCTCAAAATCCCTTCAAATCTCAATTAATGTATCCCTTCCTTACAAGAGAACTTTCTCAATTCCCTTGAGTTACTAATGTCACCAAGCCTCCAAATTACTTTGCATTCATTTTGTGTAATTTTTGTATTTGTTCATCTATCTACATGCCATCTCCCCCAATGGATTGTAAACCACTTAAAGGAGTTTCATTTTTTCCTTTGTATACTCAGTGTTTTGCACAATCCATGGGACATAGTAGGTGATCAATAAATAATTGTTAGATATTGTACAAGTTTCTTTAATCCCTATTGCCTCCAAAACAAAAAAAAATGTGACTGTTGGGCTTGAATTTAACAGTAATCCTTAGGAGCTACTCCTTCCTTCTCCCATAGTTCTAGAACAGTTCAACAATTTTTCTTTCCCAGATTACTGAAAAAAGCTCTTGGTCAGCCTCTCTGCCTTGGGCTTTCCCTTTTCTAATTCTGTACTGCCCAGGAACTCCATACAAGTCTTGACAGAAGCATGCAATCAACTTCCTCGAGTACTGTTCTGAGCATCTAGGTATTGCAGTGGATGATATTGGATTTGGTTTCTTCAGACTCGAATCTAAAGCCTAACATTCATTGTGACTTTCAACTTCCTCATCTTCAAAACAAAGGTGACAATAGCATCTGATCCCCAAGTTGTAAGGGTCAAATGAGAGAACATATGTAAAATATATTTCAAATCTTCAAGTTATTCTCAAAACCCTCCTAAGGATTCTTGCTCTTCTCTGGTACCAAGCAAAGGTGGCATGGTCCAGTGGAAAGAACACTAGGTTTGGAGGCAGAGGAGGTAGGTTCTGGCATCTGCCACTTACTATTTGTAAGCCTTCAGGTAAGTCACCAGTTCTTAAGGCCTCAGTTTCCTCATCCATAAAATGAAAGAATTGGACTATGTGATCTCTTTGAGATCTCTAAATTGATTAGAAACTGATCAATAGTTTTCATGTCCTTTAAAAGAATTTTCTGTGCCTAACAAATATCTTCCCACTACCCAGCCCCTTCTCTTGACTGAGGTAACAAGATTAAGAAATGAGGTCCAAGAAAAAAGCAAATTTTCCTCTCAAAACATTGGGCCCAAACATTTCTAAGAATCTTGCTTTGGCTTGACAAGGGTACTTTTTAGGCATAGACTTTGACTGGGATATATGTATGACTCAGTAAACACTTATTAAATTCTTACTGCATATACAGTGTTGGGACAATAGGAAAAATACAAGGTTTAGATAAAACAGTCTCTGCCCTCATGGATCCTACAGTCTATGAAGTAGATAAGACAGATTCATCAATAACTTAAATAATAATAGCATATCACAATAAATTTATGAGTTAACTACACAAATATTATTACTCTTATTTTACAGATAAGAAAAATGAGGCTTAAAGAAGAGGTAGAGAAAGCCTATTCAAAATAATACAGAAGGTATAAAATATTGGAGACTGCACTAACCAAAGTGCATATAGGAACCATATGAATTCAAAACACTTTTTACAGAAATAAAAGCAGCCCTAAATTGTATAGATATTAATTTCTCATGGTTAGTCTTGCCATCATAATAAAAATAATGATACTACTAATAATTTACTTTTTTGGTGCAATACTAATCAAGCTTCTGAAGGGTTATTTTGTGGAGTTAGAAAAAGTAATAGCAAAATTCATCTGGAAGAACACAAAGCCTAGAACCTCAAGGATAATTTTTTTAAATGTAGAGGAGCTAAAACTCAAAACCTTGCAAAAAAAAGATTGATAGAAATTACCATTTTATATGATTAGAAAACAAAATATTTATATAATAAAAAATATGGAAGGCCTACCTACTAGCATCAGATCTCAATCTCTACTAAAAACAATAATCATTGAAATCGTATTGTACTGGTTAAAAAATAGAATACTCAATTGGTGGGATGGATAGTGACACAATATACAGAAGCAACCAAGCATAGTAGTAAATGTTACTAGCGAAAGGGCTCACTCTTCAACAACTGCTTGGAAAATTGGAAAACAAGCTTTCAGAAATTAGTTTCAGATGAAGATCTTATGCCAAATACTAATATAAGTTCCAAAATGATAAATAACTTGGATATAATATTATAAAAAAAATCAGAAGACTAGGGAAGGAAATTATGGATTGAGGAAGAATTTGTCCCTAAAGAAATAGAGATAATCATTGGAAATAAAATGCCAATTGAAAAGGTTTTGTTAAAACCAAATCAACATATTTAAACTTAGAAGGGAAATAGGTGGAGGGAGGTGAATTTTTGTAGCAAGTTTCTCTGATAAAGATATGATATACAAGAGATGTAGGGAACTAATTGAAATATATAAGTACAAGAGTCATTCTTCAATAGATAAATGGTCAAAGAGACAATCAGAAAATTCAAATATCTTGTGTAACCCTTAGAAGTAGAGGTCAATACAGGAAACCAGACAGCTTAGATTGAGAATAAAAAGTACCCAATTGCCCTATTCAAAGAAAGTATACCAAGAACTTCCTGGTACATAGTATGTTGACTGATGACTAACTGAGAATCAAAGATTAGAAGTAAGCAGAGTTGAAGTTAGTTTTATGACTAGCAAGATTTTAATCCTTAAAATAAGAATTATATACAAGAAAATAAAGCAGTTTCAGTTTTTTCCACCACCTTGACCTAAGACCTAACAAGGTAAAAAAAAAAAAAAAAAACAATTAACCAGCCAACCAAAGAGAAGGCTATTCCCTAACTCTCAATTCATTCACTCAGTACCCTTCTCCCCTCACCCACAACACTTGTAACAAAGCAACCAAACAGAACTAGGCTCTACTTTGGCCCCTTCTCCCAGTGGCAGAAAACCAAAAGACAAATTGCTTGCCCTTGCTAAGACAGCAGCTTTCAGGGTACCAAGGAACAAAAAGTACTGGAATAGGTATGTGGCACTCTATGAAACCTGAGGGAAAGAGTACCAGCTGAAGCCAGTTCTGTTCCCCCCATTAGTCACTTGGGATAGAGACTGAGGCCACTGAAATAAACTGTCCAGAATGAGAGAAAGCTGAAACAATTTTGAGGTCCAACCCCTAGGAAAACCACAATCAAAGGAGAATGAGTCAGAAAATAGGAGAATATAATATACTATTTAAAATGTAATATATATAACATTTAATATATTAAATAATAATTGGAGAATATAAGAAAATGACCAATTTCTCAGGAGGAAGAAAATTCAGTTAGACCTTAAGCAGATAAACCAACAGGGAAGGATGGGACTATGAGACCTCCAGACCAGTTACCTAAGTCCTGATATCTATGAATAAATTTTGCAAGACAAAGGCAAATGAATTAATACCTGATGATGTAGAGGATGATCATGTGGATTACCAAGAAAGCATGGAACCACGGTGGGATATTTCTAAATGGTTTAAAAGAGAAATAGGAATTTTTAAAAGCAGAATTTATGAATCTAACTGCAGAAATTATTGACAGAATAGAAAAACTTGAATCCTTATTTATATTATTTTTACAAGACAGTGGGGTTAAGTGACTCACCCAAGGCTACACAGCTAGGTAATGATTAAGTGTCTGAGGTCTGATTTGAACTCAGGTCCTCCTGACTCCAGGACTGGTGCTCTATCCATAGCGCCACCTAGCCACCCTGGAAAACTTGAATTCTTTTTTTTTTTTTAGGTTTTAGGCAAATGAGGTTAAGTGGCTTGCCCAAGGCCACACAGCTAGGTAATTATTAAGTGTCTGAGACCGGATTTGAACTCAGGTACTCCTGACTCAGGGCCGGTACTTTATCCACTATGCCACCTAGCTGCCCCTTTGAATTCTTGATAGTAAGTCTCAGTAAAGAAACAAAAAAGTAAATAACTGATTAGGAATGCAAATGCAAGAAGTGAACAATAATTTGGAATAAGGAAACAAAGAGTAATAATGTTCAAAGAAAACATGATCTTCATATAAACAGAGTTTAGCAGAATGATTTCAATTCACTGACCTCAAAGATGCATAAGAGTTTTAAGCCTTGTCCTATTTGACCAAGTCTTATTCTCCAGTCTCATCTAACCTCCCTTTCCCTAGAGAGCTCTCATCATGGCCAAATTAACTTCTGTAAAATCTACATAATTGTGAATTTGTGACTTATTTCATGGCCATGGATCTGATTGAATGGTGAGAAAGGGTTAGTATGAGCTGAACTAGATGACATCTGAGGTGCCTTCCAAACCTCCAGTTCTATGATTCTATGATTTGAAGCTTTGGGATTGATCATTTGTTGGAGTCACAAAATGATAGGCTTTTTAATGGCATAGAGGATTCAGAAAACTCAGGTTTATTGCTACTAGGCCATCTCATTCTAGGGAAAGGATTCCTAACCCTTTTTGGCAGTCTATTGAAATATTTTTAAATGAATAAAACACAATGTGTAGAATTCCAAGAGAAAGCCATACATTTATACACAAGGGAAATGTTAATGAAGTAAAGCTATTTTTCCCGTTCAAATTCATAGATACACCATCCCCCAAAGTGGAGGTTCAATTGTTCCAAATTAAGCACTCTTGCTCTAGAGCACTCAAAGAAGAATCTACACCTGCTGGACCAGGCCCAGGAGATCTGATGCTCAGAACTGGGGGATTTAAATCCATATCATTCCAACCATAGTCATCACCACTCTTCATGGCCCAAATTTCCTAGTCTATAAGGTTCTATGAAATGTAGTTAGGAGGAACTCCTTCAGAAGGACAATCTTCTTATCAACTCAACTAGCAAGCCACAGCATAGAGTTATTGACCTTCTCTAAGTCCATCCAGGTCCTCCACACCCTTTTCTGTATTCTCTGTGCCACAGTCACAGCTCCTGAAGGCCTGAGAAAAGAAAGCTCTTACTACCAAAGTCCTTGGCCAAGTCAAATGGTTCAACATCAGGAAATGAGAGTATTTAATGGGTGGAAATGACATTAAAAAGATATTATCTTCAGTTTTACCAGTGCACTGAGATCATGGGACTTTTCTATCTGACTTGCAACTGAAATCTGGATATATTGTCCCCCCTCATTAAATTGTGAACTCTTTAAGAACTGGGATAATCTCATTTTTCTATGTACATCCCCCAAAGCTCAGTATAGAGTAATTTTTGTAAGTGCTTAATAAATGTTTTATTCATTTCTTCAAAACTCAGGAAGATGATTCTCTCATAATTCATTTAAAGGGTCCTTTTTCATTTTTTTTAATACTTAAAAATACTTTTTTAAAGTATTTAAGTCCTTTTTAAGCATTTGACCCTTGGGCATGTATTGATCTTACATGTCTATGTTATATTTAGTTTCTCAAGGAAAGTATTCATTTATAAAGCACTTTAAAATTCCATAAGGAGAGAATGTTAGTATGATTATGGCCATCATTTATAGAAGAAGTAATTCAGTTATAGAGAAATAAAGCAAATGTCAGGACTAGAATTCAAATTCTGGTCTGATTTCAAGACTTGAAGTGACCAAGATTGTGTGTCCCTTCATAATTTAGTGTTCCCTTCCAATTTTCTTATTCCCTATCATTAACGCTTCAGTCCACTGACATGGACCTCGGGGTTCTTACACAAACAAGACATACCACCTCTTTCCTCCCAATATTTCTCTGGTTAACCCCCAGGCCTGGAATGCTTTCTCTCCTCACCTCTACTACTGGTTTCTCTGACTTCCTTCAAGTCCCAACTAAAATCTCCTCTTATCTAGAGGATGCCTTTCTCAGCTCCTCTGAATCGTAGTGTCCTTTTCTCTCTGTTCATCATTTCCTCTTTAGCCTGCCTTTAGCTTGTTTGTGTATACTTCCTTTCCATTAGATTGTGAGCTCCTTGAGGGCAAGGACTATCTTCTGCCTCTTTCTGCTTCCTTAGGTCTTAGCATGGTATTTAAGACAAAGAAGGCATTAACTAAATGTTTATTGACTGTATCCTGCTTAAGACTGCAAACTTACTGAGTATTCAAGAAAGATTGTTGACTGGCTAAGAGCAAAGTAAACTCCTTGTGGCTGTCAGAAATAGGCATTAGAACCAAAGGACTTTAAAGTAATTGTTATTAGTAGGTGAGAGTAATAGCAGCTCATATTTCAAAAGTACTTTCAGGTTACCAAGTACTTTCATACATATTGACTCATTTGATCCTCACAGCAATCCTGTGAGATGGATATTATAAATATTATTATCCCCATTTTACAGATGAGGTCACAGAGGCTTAGTTTAAATGATTCATGCAACATCACATAGGTGGTCAGTGTCAGAACTGGGACTTAAACCCATGCCTCAAATCTAATATATGCTTTTCTTTTCTTTTTTTTTCCTTTTTTCTCCAAGTGTTCTTCCCATTACACCATACTGAAATAAATATTTCTTTAGATAAACTCAAGTCAAGATTTAAAGAGTGTTTGGGGAAATTTCCATTCTGGATATTTGATGCTAGATTCCTGCCTCTCTAAACCTACTCTGGCACTCAAGTATCTAATGAGCAAAAGCTAAGTGAGTTGTATTTATTATAAATTGTTGGAGAAGTCCTGCATCAGCTGGATATGACACTTAGAATATGAAATGTTAAACAAAGAACTCAGTCGTTGGAAAGATGTCTCCACAGGCGCCAAGAAGTTACTCAGAGGCATCTAGAGTTTCTTTCATTCGGCTCAGTTATTAGAGCTTGGTGCTGATAAGGCAATTGTCATAGAATCTATCCCCTAAAAGGTCACTGAAAATTTTTTTTAAAAAAACTGCTTGTGATTCAACTGCAAGGTAACTCAGAGGCCTTCTACATAACACCTAAGCAAGAATCTTTCTATAACACCCCCAACAAGTGGTCAACCAGTCTCTGCCTGAAGACCTCCAGTTATAGAAATCCAGTAGTCCCCAGGAAGATCCTTTGAACTTTCTTACATAAGTTTGCTAGTTTTTCCCTTTAGGACAGCATAGAACCAATCTGATCCCTCTTCTATGGGACAGCCCTTCAAATCCTTGAAGATGTTCAATAAACATTTATTAAGTGAATACTAGGAATAGTTAGGAGGTGCAATGGATAGAACACTGGACTTGGAACCAGGAAGACATCTTCATAAAATCAAATCTGGCATCAGATATTTCTCAGATCCTGGGCAAGTCACTTATCCCTGTTTGCCTCCGAATTCTCATCTGACAAAATGCAACAGAGAAGGAAATGGCAAACCACTCTAGTATCCAGTATCAAGCCAAGAAAACCCCAAAATGAGATCATTAAGAGTTAGACACTATTGAAAAAAAGACTGAATAAGTACTTATTTGCTAATTACTTTGCTAAATTCAAGGAATCAAACATAAAAAATAAAGAGTCCATAAAAAGTCCATATCCTAAAGGAATTTATAATCTAATGAGAGAACAGAGTACCCTGGATGGATAAGTCCAAGGGAGTATAGCAAGGTGAAAAGTGAAATGGCTGACCAGAGTGCCCCCCTTTAAATAGAGGTTTTTGGCTCCTACCCTCCAATAAGAAAGGCAGAGAATATTGAGGCTACTTATGTTATGTTGAGTGCTAAGACTGAGGCAATCTTGCAAGATAAGATTCTTATCAATGAAATTCTTAGGGGAATGATGGAGAAATCCAAGAGTGAGCAACCTAAGGGGGATATGAAAAGATGGATGACCCGGATATTCTTCTTAAATGAAGCTGTGAGAAGAGCTCTTGCCTCCTCCATCCAAATAGAATGACAGAAAATACAGGAGCTACCTGACGCCCTTCAGTCAGAGGGGAAGAGAGTACTGAGGGTACATAAGTACCAAGGCTAATACAGATTTACAGAATTCAGACAGCCACCACGTACCTCTTAAATCTCTTATCCTCAAACCTAAAAACACTCACCTTCAGGTGGCATGATCTCAAGATCCTTCTTCAGCCTGGTTACCCTCCTCTGGATGTTCTTTAGATTATCAATACTCTAAATTGTGCTTCTAGATCATAACAGATTCCTCCCAATGTGGACTAGACAAGGCAGAACTCTGTTTTGGAATCATGGATTGCTTCTTTAATACCTCCCAAATATATGCCACTACTCAAAGGACAAATTTATTCCTAATACTGGAGATGATTAATTACAGTTTGTACCAGAACATAACCTATATATTATGCAAAAGTCTTAAATCATAATAAAATCAGCTCTAAGCTGATCTTGATTAAAGGTAATATTTCATCTTTTTTCAAGAACTTGAAAAATATACCTCATCCTTGTAAATGTCGATAACATTCATGCTTGATACAAAAAAAAATAAAAGACACATCCTTGAGGGGCATAATCTGGTTGTGGACACACTTAAGATGCATGAAATTTGGGGGAAATCCTCCTGACCTCCAGTCCTTTATACTATAAAGCCGATGTACAAAGATTCCTACAATCCAAGAAAGGCAGAAGCATCAAAGGTCATGTCCTATTTAACCATTTTATCCTCATTAGTATCTGGGATTGTATGTTTTATACATAGTGTGTACTCAGGAAATATTTGTTAGATTGACTATAGCTCCTATCATCTCTAGAAGGATTTTGTGACCTAGTAAGATAATACTACCCAATGGAAAGAATGGATGTATATTCTCACCTGCACAGAGATGACTTCAATAATTAGCTTAGGGCTTTTCACCAATTCATTAATTTTCAAAGTTGGTAGGGACATCAGCTGCCATTTAATCCAACCTATACTATAAAGAATTCCTTCTGATGGAATACTACTGTGCTGTAAGAAATGAAGAACTGGGGGATTTTAGAAAACCATGGGAAGACTTGCATGAACACAGATTGAAATGAGCAGAACCAAGAGAACACTGTATACAGTAACAGCAATAGTGTTGGAAGAACAACTGTGAACGACCAAGTTATTCTGAGAATTATAAATACTCAAATCACCTAACTACATAGGACCCATGAAGGAAGAATCTATTTGGGTCAAATGATGACTTTCTCTGTTATGGGGTGGGAAGGGAGGGAAAGAGACAGTTTAGAACATTTTTGAAAAAAACTAAATTTAAAAATAGGAATCCTTGCTACAATTTACCTAAAAGGTCATTCAGTCTTTGCTTGAAGAATTCCAGAGAGAAAGAGAGAGAGAGAGAGAGAGAGAGAGAGAGAGAGAGAGAGAGAGAGAGAGAGAGAGAGAGAATACTGTCTGCTGAGGCAGCCATTCCACTTTGAGAATGACTCAAATTGTTAGGACAATCTTTCTGATATTAAGGCTAGATTCACTTTTTTGCAACTTCCATCCATTCTCCTAGTTCTGCCTGCCCCCTGGGAACACACAGAACAAACCTAATCCCTCTTCAACATGGCAGCACTTTAATATTTAAAGCCAGTTATTACATCCCCTGAGTCTTCTTTTCTCTAGCTAAACATACTCAGTTCTGTCAAACCACTTCCCTCATGGCATGAGCTCAAGGCTCTTACATCTTTTCTGTTCTCCTCTGGATGCTCTCAAGATTATGACCCTCCTAAAATGAGACATGCAGACCTGAACACAATACTCCAGATGTGGACAATACTCCAAACATAGTAGGGCTATCACCCCTCATTGCTAAAAGCTATATATTTTTTAATGCAGCCCAAATTTGAATTCACTTTTTGTGACTGCCATATCACACTATTGACTCATATTTGACTTGCAGTCCACCAAAACTCCCAGATCATTTTAATACCAATTTGCATCTAGCCACACTTCCCCAATTTTTAGGGTACTTAGCAAACCTTAATATTCAAAATGATCTATAATGTCATCCATTTGGAAGATTCCTCCTATAGTGCTAATCACAAACCATCCATGCCCATTCATCCGGGGCAACTCTCGCCCCTATCATCCCATATTTGACTTGGCAGGTCCATCCAATATGTTTGAAACCTTAGTTGCTTTCTCTTGATATCCTGAGAGTACTCATGGAGCAGTATAACTTTCCACCTGTCTTTCCTCATTCTTGCCATTTGACCAGCCTACTTTCTTTTCTGCCATACAATTTCTTGAAGAACATCTTTTATTCTTCATCTCCAGGATCAAATAAAAATTCTTCTGTTTGATGTTCAAAGCCATTCATAACCTAACTGCCCCACCTCACCCCATTTCCAATCTTCTTAAACTTTATACTTTCCCACATACTCTGCAAACCAGTAACACAGGACTCTTTGATGGTTCATGAACAGAACACTCCATTTCTCACATCTGGGCTTATCTTTGTCTTTCCCCCAAGCCTGAAATATTCTTCCTCCTTTCTCTTTCTGATTTCTCTAACTTTCTTCAAGTTCTAACTAAAATCCCACCTTCTACAAAAAGCCTTTTCCTATCATGAAAGCAGCTAGGTGATTCAATAAATGTCAGGAAGACCTGAGTTCAAATCCAAGTTCAGATACTTATTACCTGTATGATCCTGGGTAAGTCACTTAACTTTTGTTTGCCTCAGTTTACTCAGTTTTAAAAATGGAAATACTCATAGCACTTACCTTATAGGATTTCTGTGAGAATCATATGAGATAATATTTGTAAAATGCTTAGCATGTTGTCTGGTACATAGAAGACACTATATAATCTCTCTTAATTCAAATATCTTCCTTTCATTGATTATTTCCTATTTGTCACACATGTAGTTTGCAAATACTTGTTTGCTTGTTGTCTTACCCATCAGACTGTGATCCTCTTGAAGGCAAGGATTTTCTTTCAATTTTCTTTGTACATATAGTGCTTAGCTCAGTTATTATTATCATAGATGCTTAATAAATGACTAAAAACTATGTAATTCTAAGCCCCAAATCATTGTCCATCTGTAATGTCTACCACAAGTGTGTATATATATATATAGATAGATAGATAGATAGATAGATAGATAGATAGATAAGCTCTATAGGTTGCCTGACCTTAGGCAAATCACTTAGCCCTGTTTGCCTCAGTTTCCTCATCTGTAAAATGAGCCAGAGAAGGAAATGACAGACTTCTCCAGTATCTTTTGCTAAGAAAATCCCAAATGGAGTCATAAAGAGTCAGACATGATGACAAATGACTGAACACAACTTATGTTATCTATCTCAATACATGACATAAACTGCTCAATAGTCATTCCTTAGCCACTTGAATTTGCTATGTATGTCAGATCAAACTCTTTTAGATGGTTAGAGAGATGCACTAGATATTCTGCAATATTCCAGGGCTAGATGTAAGTAACAATCTCATTCACAAACAAGAACATCTGTAGGTCTTTACCATTTACAAGGAATCCTCCTTCAACTTGGCCTGATGTTCATAGTAGCAAACACCTTTGGCAAGGCATTTGTGTCATCTATGCATTCTCAGGGAGTGGTTTTATAGGGAACAAATATACTCTCAAGAGGGTTCAGATGGACCATATCTTCTAATGCTTCACAACTGAGTGAAAGATGTAGAGAATGCAAAATCCTACTGGGTTTATCTTTTGTGATTATGAAAAGGCATTTGATTTGGGAAAGAAAAAGTCTACCTTAGAGGAATCTCTTTTCCAACATAATATCTCCCACCCATTCATCAAAATCATTCAAATTTGAATTCAAAATCAGAAAAATCTGGAAAGGCTCAAAGGAGCTGATTCAGAATGAAATGAATAAAACAGTACATTATTCTCTAACAACACTGAAAAAATGAACTATTTTTTAAAGACTTAAGAATTCTAATCAGTGCAATGATTAACTATGATCCCAAAGGCTTGGGGATAAAGTGTACTACTCATCTCTTCACAGAAAGGTAATGAATTAACTATTAGCCACATATTTTTAGACATGAACAATATAGTAATTTATTTTACTTGATCATGCCTATTTGTTAAAAATAATTTTCTTTCCTTTCCCTGTCCCAGTGTAGGGATAGTTGGGATGGAGGGGGAAAAAAACCCAAATCTCTAACAAATGAAAATGAATAAAGTTTAATTTTTTTTAAATCAACTTATATCTTCAAAGGACTCTAGAGGCAAGAATTTATTTTACATCTGAGGAAATCCCCAGTGAGATGAAGGAATTCACTCAAGGTTACTAATAAGAGAACATCATGATCCTCTTTTTTTTTTTAGGTTTGTTTTGGTTTTGTTTTTTTTTTTTTTTTGCAAGGCAAATGGGATTAAGTGGCTTGTCCAAGGCCACACAGCTAGGTAATTATTAAGTGTCTGAGACGGTATTTGAACCCAGGTACTCCTGACTCCACTGCGCCACCTAGCTGCCCCTACCATGATCCTCTTTATGACCCTTCATTAATGTTCATTAAATTGTAATAAGTGGAATTGAAGGAATTACCTGGATTTCTCCCCCTTAGAGGAATTTATTAGAGTTCTATTCCTTTTCTCTTCTTGCTCTCTCTTCCCCTTTAGCTTCACTCTTGAGAAAAGAGAATCGAGAGCTTCCTATCACAGATGTCTCTTCTTAGTTCTTAAATTCAGTTACTCCCAGAACTCAGGGATAGCCAAAAAGTAACCTAGTGGTATCTAGGAGAGAAGGGTACTACAAGTCCAATCAAGTCAAAAAGTTTTAATTAAGTACCTAGTATGTACTTTTAACTAAGTACCTAGTCTGTGCCAAACATCATACTAAAGACTGGGGGAAATACAGACAAAAATGGTCTTTGCTCTCAAGGAGCTTACAATCTAATTAGGGAAGGGGGGCAGAGCATATGGGGAGAATGAAAGATAGCATGCTGATTAGGGGAAAAATTATAAAATTCAAAATAAATAAAATCTTAAAAAAAAAAAGAGGGGCAGCTAGGTGGCGCAGTGAATAGAGCACCGGCCCTGGAGTCAGGAGTACCTGAGTTCAAATCCAGCCTCAGACATTTAATAATTACTTAGCTGTGTGGCCTTGGGCAAGCCACTTAACCCCATTTGCCTTACAAAAACCTAAAAAAAAATGCCAATAGTTTTATACAAAAATATATTCAGATGAAGTTGGAGATAATCTCAGAGATCTAGGGAAGCTTTCTAGAAGAAGATAGGATTCAAGCTGAGACTGGAAGGAAGTTAGTGAAGCCAGAAGGCTGAGACGAGAGAGAGAGAGAGAGAGAGAGAGAGAGAGAGAGAGAGAGAGAGAGAGAGAGAGAGAGAGAGAGAGAGAATTCCAGGTTTAGGAGAACAGTTTGTGAAAATCTAATAAAAAGGCAGAGTCAGGAGATAGAATGTCTTCAGAGAGGAATAGCAGAAGCCAGATAGCTAGACATAGAGAGCATGGAGGGGAGTGACGTATAAGAAAGGTAGGAAAGAACCAGGTTGTGTAGGGCTGTAAAAAACAGATTCTAAATTTAATTCTGGAAGTAAGAGGGAGCCACTGAAGTTTATCAAAGGAGGGAGTGCATAGTCAGGGCTACGTTTTGGGGAGATCACTTTAACAGCTGAATAGATGAGTAGAGTCCTAAGTTTGAGCAAGTGGTTGTCCCAGTTTCTCCTTGAGAGATGTTCATAAGTAGAAGGAAGAAAAAAATAGAACAGGGAGAGGGGTGACAGTCACCGTGGTCCCCAACAAGAGAGAAAGAGGGGTTGGAGGACAAAAGAGGAGCAAAGAAGAGATAGAAGCAAGGGAAATGAAGTCCCTGAGTTGGCGTTTTAAAGTTTGCGTTGTGAGACAATTAGAGACTGAATTATTAAAGAGGAGAAAGGGAAGAGGCTGTTTTTAAGAAATCATGAGTAAGCAGGGACAATTTCACAGCGGTAAGCAGGATCGAAGGCAATCAATCCAACCCCCATCTCGGGCCTGCCATAATGGCCGTAAATACTTATTCCACTTAATTGTTGATGTGTGTAGTTGTGGCCCTGGGCCCCTGGCCAACCATGTACTTAACACAGATGGTCGATGCATAACACAGCCCCAAACGGTACTCGTGAGAGATATGGGGACTTTAACACCCCCAAATCCCCTCACCTGCCAGATTTGCACCCTTCCACCCCCTTACCCAAGCAACTTTAGTGGTGGGCCTAAGACTGTGGACCTCTCTCCACCAGATCTGGATTAGCACTAAGCACAATTACCCATTTCTTTACTGAGTAATGTTGGCTGGATGGGACTCTTTTGGCTTGAAAGGACTTCTATATTCCAGAATCCTATGGATAGACATCCTTGTGAAGGCAGGAGTGAAAAGAGGTTTCTGATCCTATTCATCGCCAACCCTAGGCTTTCTTAGTTACAGTATGGTGATAGATAACTCCCTGGAGAACACTGAGGCTATAAACATAATGGGTAAGGAGTATTAAGCAGGGTGGGGGAATGTGCTTCGATGAGGCTTCTACCTCTAGGAGCCTTCTCTGAACCCTGAGCCATTGGGAGAAGTCAATAATAAGCACCTCCAAACCATCTAGTCTTAGTTCATTTTCTCTGTCCACACAGCAGGCTTGGCCCTGAGCCAGCGTCCATGTGCACACATCTGAAGGCAGCGTGCAGCACCATCTCAGTTTTCAAATGCAAGATCACCTAAAATAGAGCGTGGGCTTCTTTTTAATCCTCTGTGGTGGCAGTTCAGAAACTCTGCTCTGGCCACAGCCTGTGATGCACAACGCTTCCTGAAAGCAGTGACCACTGCCGGACATGCCAAGCTGAAAGGCCATCAGGAACTCTGGGAAGTGTATCACTGAAACTCAGAAGGTTCCCGGGAATAATACGAGCAGCTGGCTCATGGTTGGGGGGCGGGGGGAGGTTACTGAAAAAAAGAATCCTTGTCTTTTCTTGCAACACACACATTTACCAAAAGAACAGCTTCTCTAAACCTAATTTTCTTTTTAAAAGCACACACACACACACGCCAGACCTAGCCTTCCATGGTGTTTGGTCTACCCACTGACTAACCTCAAATGCATCCCTAGTGAAATCAGCACTGAAAATAGCCCTGTCATAGCTACCTCATGGGCAGAACACCTGACCCAGCTTGCAGCCCGGGCCAGCCATGATCTCACTCAGCCACACTGCGCTCTGGGGAGGCAGAGAGGAAATGGGGGGAGGTAGAAGGGAGGGGACAGGAGAGTGAGGGCAAGAGGAAGGGATGTCTCTCCCCATTCTATAGAAAACTACTGAGACTCAGAGAAGAAGCTTGCCCCCCCCAACAATGTCTGATGGAGAAGTCACCAGTCTAGCCAGAACATCTGTGGAGGATCTGCTCCTGGATCACTAAAGGTTTGGCTCCAGGCATGGCGGGGTCCACCTGGGCAACAGCTAAGAACTAGGTTTCTTTCTTTCCATTGGATTCCATTTGACCAGGGGCCACAGTGTTTAGAACTGGGTAGGATAGCAGTGAAGGTGTTTCATAGTCTATGTGTTTCTACAAAGGGATGGAGACCGGCAACAAATATTTATCAATGTCATACTATGTTAAAACTATGGATAAGGGTGTCTAGGTGGTGTAGTGGATAAAGCACCAGCCCTGGAGTCAGGAGGACCTGAGTTCAAATCTGACCTCAGACACTTAGTAATTACCTAGCTGTGTGGCCTTGGGCAAGCCACTTTTGCAAAGCCATTGGCTTGCAAAAACTAAAAAAAAAATAAAACTCTGGATAAACTGAATTATTATGATTATTATTTGCAAAATAGTATATTAGACATTGGAAGGAAGGAGGGGAAAGATGATGATGATGATGATGATGATGATGATGATGATGATGATGATGGAGAAGGAAGAGTAGAAGACAAAGGAGGAGAGGGAGAAGAAGGAAGAGGAAGAGGAGGAAAAAAGGAAGAGGAGATTCTCAAAGACAATCTGTTTCCTAACCATAACACAGCAGGCTGCCATTAAGATGTGCCCACAGAGTTAAGATAGCAGGTCAAAGATAGTGACAGAGTGGATGAAGCATTCACAGAATTAGGAAGACGAGTTCAAATCTAGCCTCAAACAATCACTAGCTGTGTGACCATGGGCAAGATACTTAATAAATGTTTGCCTCAGTTTCCTCATATGTACAAGAAGAATAAAAATAGCATCTACTCTCCAGGATTATCATGACGATAAAATAAGGCAAATTGGTAAAGAGGTTTGAAAACCTGAAAGCACTATGAAATAACAACAATGGTGGTGATGGTGGTGGTGACCGTGGTGATGGCAGGGATGATGATAATGATGATGATGATTAAAGGTCAGTCTCTGAAAAGGATGTGAATGAGGGTCAATATAGGATATATGAGTTTAGGCATTTGCAGAATGACTGGTGAGCGTGTGGGCTAATGAGATGCTTTCCAAGTCTCATCAAGGGACTAGGATGTCTCCCAAGTCTCATTAAGGAGACTAAAATGTAACTAACGTGAGATCAGCTGTGATCTAATTAACTGCAACTTGTCGAAGGTGATGTTGTCATAACAGAAGGTGGGGAAAGATGGGTTTTGTGAAGTATAGAGAGAAGAGAGGCAGAGAATAAGGACTTTGTGTGATTTCAGCACTCTTCGGGTTTGTTTGTAACTTTCACTCATTCCTCTTAGTTCTGCTCTTTGGGATCAGAAAGCTGATTCCCCATTCATACAACAACCCTCCCAATACCTGCAGCCACCTACCATCCTCTCCTTCAGTCTTCTTTCCTCCAAACTAAACAACCTCAATTCCTTCACCCAGTCCTTAGATATAAATCATGGGTTTGAGGTTCTTCACCATTCTGGCTGAATTCCCCTGGATGATCACCACTTGCCAATGCCCCCTTAAACTCTGGCATTCAGGACTGAACACAATATGCAGATGGGATTTGATCAGGACAGAAGACAAGAAAACTGTCCTCACCTTCTTATCCCTAAAAGCTAAGCCTCCACAGCCTACATTGAGCCCAAGATGACTTTAGTAGGGTTTTTTGGATGACTCCACTCAATCTTATTCCTATTTAGGTGTTGTGAATGACCAATGTCTACCAGGTCTTCCCCTCTCCACACCTCTTACATTAAGGAAAAAAAATTGAGCTGGAGATGAGAATTTGAATCTAGACTCAAATTGTGCCTCTCTTTATAAAGATTCCTGATGGCCTCTGATTGTGTGGATTTGGCTTCCCCATCATATAAAGGCATTAAAAAATTCTATCCATATGGGATGAGCCCCCCCATAATTTAGTGGATATCTAGAGTCTGTGGGAGTTACCACACCCTGTCCTACTGACCACATATATTTCCATATGGAGAAAAGGAAAGCCACATCCATAAAATCCTGCTGCATATTCTTGCTGATAGGGCTCTGAAATCTTTTATTAGCTGTTCAATGACTTAGAAATGCCCTAGTTTTGTCCCAACATTGAACTTGAACTAAGGATAGACCTGTCCCTATCAAGTGATGAAATGAGCTTGCATAAGTAGGAATAATGCCTCCATGTTCCTTGCCATTGTCTTCCTTGGAACAGAGGTCTTGCTAATGAGGTATTCTGTGACTTCCACAAAAGACCCCTCCAAAAGTCAGAGTCAAAGGCTCCATTGATATTAAACCTACATCCATAAAAAAAGTATACAGACCCAGACCTCTAAGCTTCTTATTCAAATTTACAGGGATTGCAACAGAATCCCTGAACTGGTTGGGATGTGGGGGGTGCTGGAGCCTGGGAGAGTACTAAAAACCACTCTTCTGGATGCCTCACCCACCAGCCCAGGTTCCCAGCACACATGGAGCTACATAGCTGAAAGCCTTCTCTTAAAAAAGAAATTAGGACAATGTTTGACTTTGGGGCCTGCCCACCTCCCAGCTTACCCAGTTCCTTCATGCGCCTTGTTCTAGTCTGAAACTGCAGGCCACATTTCTACCCTTGGAGATCACTTAGCTGGGCTGTGCTCAGCTGCCAAAGCCCTGATTGCTGGAAATGGATCAGTAAACCTGAATTAAAAAACTGGAATGGAATCATGTTTTAAACATATACACACACACATATGCATAAATACTCAGACATACACATAACACACAGTCTCACCCAATCACCTCCCTACCTATGGGGTATAAAAGTGATTGTTTTGTGCACATCTGGATGGCTTCATTATCATTCCTGGAAAATCACAACTGTCTTGGGGCTAATAAATCATTAGTGAGGGATTTCCAACTACAGAAGTAATAGGTATGTGGGGAGAAAAATCAGGTGAGATAAGAAGCAGGCAAGTTGCTTTCGGTATGGCAATAGGATGGGCATCTCTCAAGAACCAGGTGGAAATATTAGAGCTGAGAGAAATTGGCTGAGAGAGGGCCCCATGACTTGATCCATCCAGGCTGAGACATTCCCAGGAAGAGGAAAAGTTGAGTGTCAATCACACTGTTCTCTTCTACAAAGCTGCTGTGGGAGCTCTATAGAAAGTGAAAGATATGGGTGGCAGGAGGCATTGAAGGCTTCCCAAACTCTTTTGAAATCTTTTGTTTTGCCAAAGGCAGAAAAAGACCCATCACTTGAAAACTTCAGTGATGGGAAGCTTGAGTGAACAATGTGAATTCTACCTTGAATGGATTGGGACAAGACACATAGAGTCATTCCAATCATCCACACACTACCAGGGTTAAA
The DNA here is from genome assembly GCF_037893015.1 of Macrotis lagotis. Taxonomy (NCBI): domain Eukaryota; kingdom Metazoa; phylum Chordata; class Mammalia; order Peramelemorphia; family Peramelidae; genus Macrotis; species Macrotis lagotis. The sequence continues at coordinate 157,262,520 of NC_133658.1, forward strand.
AAGGTAGGGGAAGAAAAAAAGGAATCGTTCACTAAGATTAAGAATTTTTTTTTCCTGGCCATTGCTCAAGTGTGATCTTATCCTCATCCCTGAACATATCCTAACATGGAGCTTGCTCCAAACCTAAGTTTCACTTGCCTCCATCCCATCACAACCATTTTAACCTTACCAGAGATGGGGGAAGAGAATTGGTTAAGGAGAACATAAAGGAAGAAAGGACAAGGTAAAAATGAACAGAGAATGAAGGACAGGATATTTCTTATATGTGACCCAGGTGAAAGAATGGATACCAAACTTAGAAGATTTGTAGATGATATAAAACTGAAAAAGGTAACTATCACAAAGAATGATAGCATCAGCATTCAAAAACTTCCTGAGTGGCTAAGGATGTTGGGCTGAATCTAATAGATGAAGTTTAATAGGAGTAAACATAATGTCTTACTCTTGGATTAAAAAAAATCAATTTCTCAAGAATAAGTAGGAATGATCAGAAAATGTTTTTTTCTGATGAAGATAAGAGAGCTTTGATAGAAAGTGAGCTCAGTGGGAGGGAACAATATGATATGGTAGCCAAAAAAAAAATCTATGGTGATCTTGAACTACATTAAGAGAGATATAAGGAGGTGATAGTTCCAGGAATATTGTGTTCAGTTCTAGATACATCACTTTACAAATGACATTGATAATCTGGACAGTATCCAGATGAGGGCAATTAAGGTGAAAGGCTTCAGGATTATGCCAGTACAATGAACTGGGAATATTTAGCCTGGGAAAAAGTAACCTCAAAAGGAGGCATTATAACAAACTTCAAGTATTTGAAGTTCTGCTCTGTGAAATAGGGATCATAATTTTTTTCCTTTTGGTCTCAGAACGTAGCAAACAGGTACAATGGATCTAAACTGCAAAAGGACACATTTAGAAAACACTTCTTGACCACTGGAATTATCCCAAAGTGGAACAGAAAACCTCAGAAGCTAGTAGAGATCTTCAAGCAAAGGTTTGTCCAGCAATATGGATTAACTAGCCATTGAGGCTTCTTCCAGTTTGACATTCCAATTTTGACAATTGACATTTTCTGTAATCATTTGCAGCTGCCAACAAGTAGAACTATTAAAATTAAAGTTAGCAAGGGGAAAAAAAAAACCAGAACAATCTCTCTTATCCTCACTTCAAATTGCCCCTTCTCCCACCAGACACTTCCCACCCTCCCCCATCCCATTCCCCTACCTACCAACAATGGTTTCTTGCCTTTTATATACTAGGTGAACAAGTCTATGGTCACCTTCTCCAGACCTTTCATGATTTCCAAGACTTTGATCATATCAGCCTTTGTGTGAGTTCCGCCAGGCCTTTGAGCCGGAGCAACATCTCATATCACCTGCTGAGCCTTGCATCTGTCTGCCCTTGTCCACACCCACTGGGCAAGACAAATGAAACCTCTTTGCATTCAGATCAGTGGTTCAATGGTCATAACCTTCTTGGGTCACTCATGGGCTACCTATTTTAGAACCCTGGGATGCTATTAGAGTTTCTTTGCCTCTTTCTTCCTACTTGGTTTGTTGAATTTTTCAACAGTGAACCCAGGCTTTATTCATTCAACAAACATTTATTGATCTGGACTAAGCCTTGCAGGGAAAAAGAAAGATGAATAAGAAATGTAAGTACCACCTTCAGAGCTTATGTCTGGTTACTCAGAGGTTTTCAATCTTTTTTGTATCTTGGATCCCTTTGGCAGTCTGGTGAAGCTTATAGACCTCTTCTCATAAAACTATTTTTAAATTTATAAAAGAAGATAGAAAGGAAAAAATAAACCAATGATACTGAAAAATAGTTATCAAAATATTTTTAAAAAATAAATTCATGAACTCCAAATTCCAGAACTTCTGGAAGTAGAAGCCCACTTAAAATCACTTCTGACATTCTTTACCATGTCCCCAGTAGATTCATCATTGGGAAGTCTCATTATCCTGCAAGATCCAACTAGTTTTGGCTTCCACATCTCATTATCTTTTCTGACTGGAAAAAGAAGAACTATTAAATCTCCATGTAAGGAAGGGAGACAAAACCGGCATCTCCTCAGCTATGGTTATTTTGGTTTCTCTTTCATGCCCCCTCATAAGGTACCTTCCCTCACTTTTTAACCTTCTTTCTAGTAAGCTCCTTGAAGGCAGGCATTATCTTTCTTTTCATATTTGTATCCCCATTTGTTATTGCTGTTGTTCAATTGTTTTTCAGTCATATCCAACTCTTTGTGATCCAATTTGGGGTTTTCTTGGCAAAGATCCTGGAATGTTTTGCCATTTCCTTCTCCAGCTCATTTTATACATGAGAAACCAAGGCAAACAGAGTTAAATGATTTGCCTAGAATTACACAGCTAGTAAGAGTCTGATGCCAGATTTGAACTCAGGAAGATGAGCTCCTGGAATGGACCTGGAAGATAACTCCACTATTACTGGAGTTCAAAGACTCCTGAGGATCCCAGAGATCCTTTCAAGTGGCATAAGATTAAAAATGTATAATATGGTAAATGTTGACAGATATAAAATAAAGTTCTTTGAGGGGAGTGGTACTCAATAATTTTTCAGAGTATAAAGAGATTCCAAGGTCAAAAAGCTTGAGAACCTCTGGTCTAATTAATATCAAGATGCCTTTCCTGGTTTGAAACTGATAATTTGCTGCTATTCTGCAAACCAGATTTAGATTATTTTCCCTTAAAGGCATTACTTTCCCATATTAAAGCTTATCTGCCACTCTTCTCCCCACATATCACCTCTTAAAATCTTCCTGATACTTAACCTGCCTCAGTTTCCACCTCAAAGATCTGTGTGTGTAGTACAAACTAAGTATTTTGTTGTCCATTCCTTTCTACAGATAATTTATTAGAATGTTTTTATCACCAGTCCCTGGAGAATCTCACTATTTGGACTTCTACAACTAATAAAATTCTCATAGTGAGTTCTATAGGAGAAATCATCCCAAAAGGGAAACTCAAGAATCAAATTCCAAAGATGCAAAGAAAAACAATTCCAATGAGAAGGAAAAACAGAGGTTATCTAAAGATACATGAATACATAGAGAATTTGTTGACCAATTTGACTTTTAAAAATGAATATATAAACCTTTAATAGATTGCTTACTATCTCATGAAGTAGGGAGTCAAGAGAAGGAAGGAGAAAATTTGGAACTCAAACTTTTAAAAAAACAAATACTAAAAATTGTTTTTGCATGTAATTGAGAAAAGTAAATAAAATATTATTTCTAAAAATGAATATATAGAAGATGGAAGAAAGAGCACATAACAGGAAACTACTCCAAAAGCATGTCATGCCCCTGCAAAAATAAAATCAGATGCACTAAAGCTCAAAAAATCCATGAGGCTGATGAAAAAACATAAAACAAAGCAAGTATTTAACTTTGAGAATTCTTGAGGAATATTGAGGAGAGGAGGAAGATGAAAGAATGAATCAGACCACTGCTTGGTTAGATTGTAGGATGGTGATTGACTGAGAAGAGAAGGCAAAACTACTCAACTCCTAACTGTCTTCTCTTCCAAGGAGAATAATATTTGAACTAAAATAGGACAGAAGTAGCTGATAAGAAGCTGACAACTAATTTAAGTAGGAAGATAATAGGAAAACACTAACAACAGCTGCCCTTGATGAGTTCAAGAAAAATCAATCCTGGTGAGTCGTCCTAATGAACTTATGAACTACTTCTTAGGCTACAGAAAGAACTGGGAACTGTGATTGATAAGCCTTTGTCAGAGATTTTCGACATGTTGTAGAGAGCATGAGAAATACTACAGGACCAGAGAAGGGCAAATGTTGTCCTGATCTGTAGAAAAGAGAAGACAATGGAATCTGCAGCTTATATAGGTTAGTGATTTTGACATCAATTTCCCAATAAAATTTTTCAATATATTTTAAAGGAATGGTTAGTAAATATCTAGAAAAGAAAGAGGTGATCACAAAGAGTCAGAATGGCCAGACTAGCATTATCTTCCTTTTTTGAAAGGGTTACAAGATTAGGAAAATGCTTTAATATAGATAGAGTTTATCTAGATTTTAGCCAAGCACATGATAGTCTGTCTTGCCATTCTTGCAGAAAAGTTGAAGAGATATTTTGTTGTTGTTCTGTTATGTCTGATTCTTTGTGAGCCCATATGGGTTATTTGTGGCAAAGAAATGGTTTGTCATTTCCTTCTCTGATTCTTTTGACATTTAAGGAAACTGAACCAAATTAAGTGAGCTGTGCAGGGTCACACAGCTAATAAGTTTCTGAGACCAGATTTGAATTCTGAAAGATGGAGTCTTTCTGACTCCAGGTCCAGTACTCTATTCACTGCACCATTTAGCTGTCTAATACTGCTTAGATATTAGTTAAGTTATGAGAGACAATACAGCATACTTGACAGAGAGCCCACCATAAAGTTGGAAAGATCTGAGTTCAAGTCCTGCCTCCAACACAACCTGGCTTTGTGACCCTAGGCAGATCACTTAACTCCTCAGCGCTCTACGTTAATGATGTCAAAATCAAATAGAAAGGGGGCAGCTATGTGGTGCAATGGATAAAGCACAGGCCCTCAGGAAGACCTCAGTTCAAATCCAACCTCTAACAGTTAATAGTTACTTCCTATGACCTTGGGCAAGTCACTTAACCCCATTGCCTTGTAAAAATCCAAAAAAAAAATATCAAATAGAAACATTTAAGTATCCCTGGGAACAGTATATTGACTTAAAAATCACTTGGTAACATTTATGATTCCCAATTTTATTTTAATCTGGTTCCACCACTACAAAGAATTTAAGCCTCCTGCTCTATCTAGGACATTGTCCAAGATTGTAAACTGAGGTGAAAGTACTAAATTATATTGATTGAAGTAATTCTTTCACAGAATTTCTTATAACCATAAAATCACAAGACCAGTATTTTTCCCTAAAGTTAGGTGGATTTAGAAATGGTTGAAAGGTCAGATTCAAAAAGTAGTAATTTCACAGCTTTTATCTCAGGTTTAAACTCCTTGAGAGTTCTATACATGGATACTTTGCCCTGGGGTTATTTAATATTTTTAGCAATGACTTGGATAGAGGCATCAATGACATGCTTATCAAATTTCCAGATAATACAAAGACAAGAGAAATTGGCAACATGTTACGTGATAATCCAAAAAGAGAGCAACAGGCTAGAACATTTAGTTAAATCTAATAATATAAAATTTAATCAGGATGAATGCAAATGTCTCATGCTTAGGTTCAAAAAAATCAACCTCAGCAGTTTTCAAAGAGGTCCAGTAACATCACAAAGTAATGTCTAGGCTTCCTGATGAATTGGATTTAAATGAGAGAGAGTTGCAAAAGTTGTCAGCCTCATTCTCTCTTCCAATGTCATTAAAGTCCAATATCAAGACAAAAGTCAGGATAACTGGTGATGATCCAGTATATAAAGGATGGCCTTGATATCTTCAATATCTAACCAATCTCTAAGCACGCCCACAGTACCTACTTCAGCTACCTTCATTACCACTGGAACAAATTACTCTCATCTTCTTATTCCAAAGTTGTTATTGTTATAGCTTGTCTTTGTTCTATTTTAGTTTTTGCAAGGCAATGAGGTTAAGTGGCTTACCCAAGGCCACGCAGCTAGGTAATTATTAAGTGTCTGAGATCGGATTCGAACTCAGGTCCTCCTGACTCCAGGGCCAGTGCTCTATCCACTGTGCCACCTAGCCACCTCGCTTGTCTTTGTTCTAAAAGAGAACTATGACATCAGGAAGGTGAGGGACATCCCTCTAGACCACCAACAGGTTTGAGGACTGTTTTAGCTGATACAGTTTTACTAGGGGTAGCTGCTGTGCATGCTGCAGCTTCTTGGAGTCACAAGTGAGAGATGAGGAACAGATGGACACCAAAGATAGATGAACAGCCCTGAAAAGGACTCAGGCAAGTCCTCACACTAGAGATGTTAGTCCTTCCTCAATACCCCCTACCCCCCATTTCACCAGCACAAAGTACACAGAGAATTTGTTGGCCAATCTGAGTTGTGGGGGGCACTAGAGATTCTAGTGGATTACAAGCTTAATGAGTCAACAATATGATGTCCATACCCTAAAGCCAGTATTCTATATTTATCAAATGATATTTATGTCATTTGGGGTGCCTCATTTCAGGAAGGACTAATGAATTGGGGAGGGTCATTAAAATGGTGAAGATTCTCAAGTTTCATGCAAGAATATATATAGAAGGACAGCAACATGGGGGTGATACTTGCTCATTCCATCAGTGCAACAATCAGGCACAATTTTGAGGTATCTGCAATGGAGAATACCATCTGTATCCAGAGAAAGAATTGGGGAGTTTGAATAAAGACCAAAGACTATTACCTTTAATTTTAAAAAAAAAATTATCTTATTATATAATTTTGCTATCTCTTATACTTTATTTTTTTTCCTTAAGGATATAATTTCTCTCTCATCACATTCAACTTAGATCAATGTATACCATAGGAAACAATGCAAAGACTAACAAACTACCTTCTGTGGGGGGTGAGGGGAAGGAAGCAAGATTGGGGGAAAATTATAAAACTCAAAATAAATAAAATCTTTCTGAAAAAAAAGATTAGGGAAAAAATTGTAAAATTCAAAATAAATAAAATCTTTCAAAAAATAAATAAATAAATACATAAATATAGAGAAGGATTCCTTGAAGGAACTGGTGTGTTTAGCCCAGAGAAAAGAAGAGTTGAAATGAGAACATGATAAATGTCTTCAAGAATTTGAAGAGCTGTTTGGTGGAAAAGTTTGGTGACCAGTTCAAAAAGAGAAAGGGATAACAGATTCTGCCCCTGGAGATCTTCAAGCAAAGGTTGGAGGACTCCTTGATGGGTATATCATAGAAGGAATTCTTATTCAAGTATGGATTGGATGAGAGGGCATGGTGTCTGGCCCATATTTAGTGCTTAATAAATGCTAGTTGAATTGAATGACATTAGAGGTCCTTTCTAGCTCTTAGATTCTCTTATCTCTGCCTTTAGTTTTTGATCTAAAAGCAAAAAAGGCAAAATCTGAAAGCAGATGGCAAAGTTTTCCTCCACCTCCCACAGTAATTCCCTTCTGTTAATGTCCTTTGGCATGGATTATTGTCCAAGGCCTTTTTAAAAGTTTAAATCAATTCCATAGCCATGTCACCCCTTGTCCCTCTGTTTGATTCCCTCCTCAAAGAACAATAAACTGTCCCACATAATTTTCTTTTACAGACAGAATTTTTCATCCTTATCCCACTCTCCCCCCACCCTGGTAGAGCAAGTTATTTAAATGTGCTGTGATCCTACCCTTTCTTGCAAACTGCCAGTTGAAATGTGAAAGAAAATTAGTCATTTACAGTTCTCAGCATGTTCTCTGGGATTCTCCTTATGGATGGGAGCCTTGGTCAAGCAAATTCAACAGATGATAGAGAAATATTAATTGTGAGCAGAATTCTGGGGTAGGCACTTTGGGAGGTGCAAAGTTTCCAGAAGACCAGTCTTAGCTCAGTAAGTAAGGCAAGCCTTCAGTTCCCTAACACAATAGTTGTTTCTAGCAAAGATGGCCAGCTGTTTCATATTATCACCCTTGTCCACCTACAGGAATCTTGATTTCCCCCCCTACAGTCAAAATCCCAAACTGGAACATAATCATTTGTTCAATGAGTATAACAATTATGTTGCTCTTTGTCCTTTGCTCTTGCAGAGGACCAATGACATCAAGGGGTGATGTCTTGACTTGGGAGAGAACTGGATTTAAGTGAATCTGGGCTGTTACTCTCTGCTACAGAATCATTGGAGTCCAGTGCCAAATCATAGGTCAGGTCATCTGGTGATGGCCTAGGAAACAATAAGATGATCCTGGAGTCATCAATGCTTCACAGCACCAGCTTCAGTTGCCTTCGAGCTTGTTGGAACAAACTGTTTTCATCTTCTCCTTCCAAGGAGGGAAGGCTTCACTACTGAATGAAATTCTGAGTCTCTCAGAACCTGGACCTCAGAATCAAAAGATTTTAAACTTAGATCATAGATTTAGAGCTGTAAAATAACTTAGAGGCCCTCTAACCCAATACTCTAAATTTAAAGGAGGTATCCAGAAGCCTAGACACTTGTCCAAGATCCCACAGAAGTGAGTGGCAGGGTTTGGATGTGAGACCCAGGTCAACCATTTTCCCCATTAGATTATCAACTAAATGTCAACTTTAGACATCCCTATTATACTTCCCCCACTGGCCCCAACCTTCACTTGTCATTGTATCTGCAACTGCAAATATAACAATAATATCTGATGCCACTATGATGCTTCACAATTCTCAAAGCATTCCCACATGCTCACTTGTTCCATTGAAATCTTAGCTCCTCTCTAGATTTGGGCAACATGTCTAGGCAATCTGTCACCAAGGCCATTCCTGGATAAAGATTGTCTTCCATGGATGGGGGTACCATCCCTCATAACATTGGTACCCAGATGGAATTAGATTTCAATGAACAACAAAGACAGTAGATAATGTAAAAAGTAAATAAATAAATAAGCCACCAAAAAAAAAAAAACCATGCTGTCTGAGGGGAGCTGCTGCTATAATCCTGGTCTTCAAACTTGTTCCTTAGAGAAGAATTTGATAGGAAGAGCCCTAAGGATTCAGTGGAGGAGAAGAATAGGGGTCAAGAAGATCCAAAGTTCCCTAAGGATCTGTCTTTAGGGGGTCACACTATTTATAGCTCCTTTGTTTAGCATTTTGCACAGTATCTGTCTGGCTCATGGTAGAGACTTAAATACTTGATGTCTCCAGGATTCAACCTCTAGGGAGGTCTATTTTAATGGACCTCTGATTTATTGAAAGTCTCCATTTAGAGCCTTCTGGAGCAGTCTGGAAAGACTAGACCTTCCTAATAAAAGGTAACTTATATCAAATAAGACTCCATGGACACATATTCTATTGGATGGATCCTAGACAATGCTATCATCTTCATCTCAGCTCTCCCTGCAGTTTGGTCCAGAGATATGCAGTGGGAACCTGTATCTCTCTGGAGGCAGGAAACCTGAGATCTAGTGAACTTTCTCACTAATCATGCATGTTGGATAAGCTAACTTTCTGTTTCCTCATTTGTAAAATAAAGGGGTTAGGTGAGATCACTAAGGTCCAATCCAATTTTCAATAATCCCTTAATAAGAAAGATCTTCTATAGTGGGGGTTCCTACCTGAAACAGTCCCAACCAGATCAGAGTCCTTGTTCCCCCTCTCTGGGTAAATCAATCCACCCAGCTTGGAACTACACCCTGTGCTAAGCTTTATTGGTTAGGGACTGAAAATAAACTCACCTGAAGGACAACATTTGACTGGTCCCAGATTATTCTTCACATCCACCATCTTCGGGCATCTTACTGCAGCAATCACCATTCCTCCTTCATCTATTATTTCTGGAAAGGGTATAACTATTGACTGCTTTATGTACCACTCACCATGCTTGCTACTTTCCATATTAAAAAAATCCATTGTTTGTATATACATCACTTCCCAAAGGTGCTATCTTCCCCTTATTAGAATGGAAGCTCCTGAGACACGAACTGTCTCCCTTTTGTCTCTGTATCCCCAAGGACTTAACATGATGCTCGGCACATTTGCTGTTCAGTCATGTCAGCCATGTCCGACTCTTCATGAACCCAATTTGGGGTTTTCTTGGCACATATCCTAGAGCTGTTTACCATTTCCTTTCCAACCCACTTTGCAAATGAAGAAAGCGAAGCAAAGTTATCCAGAATCACACAGTTAATAAGTGTCTGAGGCACTCTTTCTAGTTGCCTCTTGACATATAGCAATTGCTTAACAATTTTTTCCATTTATTCATTCATATATGATCATGATAGGCTCAGTTGATATTTCAGCCTATACTTACCAGAGTTATTGAAGACCAAATTAAATCTCATGTAAAGTCTAAGACCCAAGAAGAAGCTAAATGGATAGAAGCCAAAAGGATAGAAGTCCCATGGATCCAAAATTTGAGGAGTGAAGCCTCAAGTAGAGGGTTGAGTTCCCTAAACTGAGTTCTACTGAGGCTAGTTAAGTCACAGCCACATGAACAACAGTCAGAAGTTCTAAGGTGTTCCTGAAAAGCAAAACTTTGATGATGGTAGTCTGATAGAAGGGGTAAGGGGAAATGAGCGGGTGATTAGGAAGGTAAAGATAATGCAGAGATCAGCAAACTTCTACTATAAAGGGAATTTTCTCTGAGAATGCTAATGTTGACCCACTGCTGCCCTCCTCAGGACAAATGAAATTCTGCCATTCACAAGGGAATTCAGGTGCTTGGTGCATTGCTTTCATTTCATTGGATCATTCTATTGGTCATCACTTCCATTGAATCAACATTTATTAGTGCCAACTGGACACTGAGGCTATAAAGAGAAGTCAGGCAAAATCTCTGCCCTCAAACTCACAATGTAAGTGGAGGAGGGGGCAGAAGACAAGTACAAAAATTAGCCAGAATGTAAGGTACCCTTTATTTAGATACTAAGAAATAATTATTACCCAGGGCAGCTAGGGGGCATAGTGAAGAGAGGCCTGAATCTAGAGTCTAGAAGACCTGAGTTCCAATTTAATCTCAAACATTTAACAGATTTTAATTCAGGAAGATGAACAAGTCACTTAACAAGTCAACAAACCACTCCAGTATCTTTGCCCCAAAAAACCCAAAATGGGATCAAGAAGAGTCAGACAAGACTGAACAACAATAAAGAAGCATTACCTTTAAGGCAAATATTAAGGTGGAGACCTAGCAAGGGCTATGAGATATCTGAGAAGGAAGGATCATATTCAGAGAGAGGGAGGCATCAGAAAGCAGGAAAGGTTCCATGGAAGCTGAATCAGACCTTGATGGAAGAGAAGGATTTTCACTGGTAAATATGGTGATAGAATTTTATAAGTGATCTAAGGTCAGATTGGACTCAGTTCTTCCTGACTTCACATATTACCTCTTCTTCCTCTCCTTTTTTGCCTTAAGGCAAAGGGAGGGGAGGCAAACAGGGTTAGGTGACTTGTCTGAGGCTGAATTTGAATTCAAGTCCCTATGACTCCAGGACCATTGTTTCTACCACTGCACCAATTAGCCACCCTTCCCCCATACATTACCTCTCAATTCCAAGCACATTAAAAAGATAAGAAAACAGGAGGTAGTCCTAAAAGGATGAGGTTCCATTGTAAGTACACTCCTTGATTGGATCAATGTTAAACAAATGTGAACAGGTTACAACCTCCTTAAATAAGGAATTTATATAAAAGAAAACAAAGATATAAGAACCAGAAAGATACTCTGAGGTTCTGAATTCAAAATACTGTAGCAAATGTGGCTCTCTAAAACATCTCAGAGATCAACCCCAGGCAAGTCAGGAAAGCTGAGTTCAAATCCCATTACTGACCTATTAGCTATATTATCCTGGGCAAGTCTAATCTCACATTTCCAACTATCTATTAGATATCTTGATCTTGATGAACCGTAAACATTTTAATCTCAACAAGTCCAAAACTGAGCCCAATTTCTTCCCTCTCACCCAAATCTGCTCTTCGTCCTAATTTATTATTGTCCAAGATGCCACCATTCTCCCAGTCACCTAGACTCACAACCTATATGTCATCCTTGACTCTTTACTCCTTCTCTCTAGCCTACCTCATGGTCAACCTGTGGTCAAATCCTGTCATTTCTACCTTTATGACATCTCTTTTCCATGTCCCCTTCTCTCTGCTTGACACAGCCATTATCCCAATTGACCTTCATCAACTCATGCCTCTGTTATTACAATTACCCTGCCATCTGAAGTTTCTCCCTAATTCCAGTTCATCTTCCTCAACTGTCAAATTGATCTTCATTAAATGAATTGGGTTGAGGAGAAAACCCAAATTCTAATGGCTCCCTATTTCCTCCAGGATGAAGTATAAAAGTCTTCTGTGTGCCTTTTAAAGCCCTTCATAACCTGGTCCCTTCCTAATATAACCACAACCCTGAAAGCTATTGGTATGGGACTCTTTCTTTACTGGTGGAGGTGAAAGTCCCAAGTCTGCATGAGGGGAAGGGCAGAATTTGGTAAAAGCAAGAGAGAGAGAGAGAAGAAATGGATTCTTCAGGTCACTGAAAGAAGAAAAATACTCAAGAAAGACACTGACATGAGAGGCGCTGGCAATTCCCCTCATGTTCCTATTCTAGCTTGTTATACTAGAGACTTTGGGGAATTTCCCCTTTGAGTGAGCTCTGGGACTTTCTTGATTGAACTGAGTTATTTCATTTCTGGTGGGAGAACTCCTTCACTCTATATTGTATGGCATATAGTCTCATATGCATTCTTACTCTGATTTCTGCTTTACTATTGACTTGGATAAATGAATTTATTTACTATTTGTTATATGTAGAACTGGCATCTGGTGGGAGGGGTATCAGGCTTTGGGATGCAGAACTTGGTGACCTCCTTTCCCCATTAAGAATTAGCAATTTAGGGGCAGCTAGGTGGTGCAGTGGATAGAACACTGGCCCTGGAGTCAGGAGTACCTGAGTTCAAATCCGGCCTCAGACATTTAATAATTACCTAGCTGTGTGGCCTTGGACAAGCTACTTAACCCCATTTGCCTTGCAAAAAAACCCTAAACAAACAAACAAGCAAATAAATAAATGAATGAATGAATGAATAAATAAATAAATAGCAATCTAGCCTGAACCTTAAAATTACATCCTCCAATTTAAGGCAGCAAATAGACAGAATGCTAGTTCAGTATCCCCTCTCTCTATGAAGAGTAAATTACTTCCCCTGGCAATTCTCCTTAATCCCATTCCTCCTTCATCTTACTGACTTCTAACAGATGAATTCCAGTTCATCTTGTGTGTATATCTTGCTTCTACATAGTTATTTGATATTGTATTCCTGATTCCCCTTAAGAGCAGGAACTGTTTTATCTGTTTTTGTATTTTCCATTACTTAGAACACACAACAAAGATTAAAAAATACTAACTGAAATGACTAACTGAACATCGCCATCTGTTTCTCATCTATAATATGTACATAGGAACAGCACCTACTTTACTGGATTGTTGTGAGGATCAACCAGAGATCTCCTATGCAGAGTGCTAAATAAATATAAGATTTAATTTATCTCTTTTTTTTTTTTAAGTGTCTGAGGATAGATTTGGTAGGAGAGGTTAGGACACCATTACAATAGCCTTTGCAAAAAGGTGAAGTTCTGAATTAGGTTGGTTTACACCCACAGCCGAAAGGAAGGGAAGGAGTGGAAGGGAGAAGAACAAAACCAAACTTTTATCTACTTCTTTTTCTATGGGGTATCATCACCCCATCTCTCCAGTTTGCCTCGATTTCAAGGTCTCTCTCCAACCAGGAGAAAGGATAGGAAGGTCTTGGCCTTCATGTTCAGGGAAAAGGCTGAGTGGACACAGAGCTGCTCTTAATTGCTTATTAATTAACTGTTTCTCATTTAAAAAGCCCCAGGAGAGCAATTTGGAAAGAGCTCTAGTGAGATGGACTGCCAAAAGAAAGAGAAGGAAGGAAAGGGAGAAGAGAGAAAGAACTGGACAAGGGCAACAGTATCAGAATTTAAATAGAATGTATATACACTATGCTAAACATTTTACAAATATTCTCTCGTTTGATCTTTGCAACAACCCTGCAAGGTAACTACTGCTATTATACTCATTTTACAGTTGAGGAAAATGAGGGACAAGTACAAAGAAGAGTGAGGAATGATGAGGGAGAAGGGGAAGAAAGAGAAGAAATAAAGGGGAAGGCTGAGAGTGGGGACTGGGGTAGGCCATTGCTGGAGACTAGAATAGAATGACCAAATGAGTTGGACAAAGGAGAAAGAAATTATTCAAGGACAAAGTGGACAGATCTATATTTTTCCCAAACAGAAGGGCACTTTAAGATCATCTAGTCCAACCTTCCTCATTTTTATTGAAAAGTAAAATTCAAAGACATAAAATTATTAGGTAACAATCAAACAACTAAATAAGTATTTTTAAAATCCTACCAAATCCTTTTTTAAACAGCAATTAATCATAAAGGCTGATATATATATCTCTCAAGTCAAACCATGTTTTTGACCTAAAATACATTAAATAAAGTAGCACAATGGATAGAGTAGTGAGTCTAAAGATAGGAAGACCTGAGTTCAAAGGTGACCTCAGATGCTTTCTAGCTGTGTGATCCTGGGCAAGTCACTTCACCTGTTTGCCTCAGTTTCTTCATGTGTAAAATGAGCTAGAGAAGGAAAAGGCAAATCATTACAATATCTTTATCAAGAAAATTCCAAATGCAATCACAAAGAGTTGGAAAAAACCAAAAAAGTGACAAATAACAACACCTTCAATAAAAATGATATACTAAAATACTATATCATAAGACACTATAACATTGATGTCAGATATGCATGTCCACACTACTTTTAGAAATAGATGCTACTTGTACATCCCTGTCCCTGAATCAGCATCACCTGAATGTACATATAAATAAGAAAGCCTCTGGGCTTTTTTTTAGATAGTATTAGAGAATCACAATATTTTGGAGCTGGATTGGACTCTAAGGATAAATAGTAAACATTGATACAGCAGGAAAAATACAAGATTTTGAGTTAAAAGATCTGGATTCGAATTCCAACTGTCACTTTGAGGTTCCTCTGTAAAATGGAATTGATTATGCTATCTTGAAAGGCTTATGCTGATTGAAACTTTTTCTAGACCAATTCCTTCATTTCACAGATGAAGATAGACACCTAGAGAGTTGAAGGGATTTGTCCAAGGCCACAAAGAGAGTTAGTGGTCCAGTTGGAATTAGAATTTATATTTTCATAGTTCATCAGGGGAGAAATTCCAAACCTAAAGTTTAGAATGCCCAACTGCATTCTTCCTGCATTTCAATCAAATCAACACACACTTATTGGGAAATGACTATTCAAGAAAGCATGCTAAGAACTTAGAGGAGGCAATATTTTAGTATTTTGAAGTAGAGAGAAATGGGCAACCTTTCTGTCACTTCTCCTATTTAGGGAAAAAAACTAGGAAGGAAATATAATCAACTTGAAACTCATGTTGAACTTTAACTACTGATAAGACTTTAAAGAGTTACACCTTTCACAAGTGAAAAAAAAGCTTATGCCTAAAGAATTAATCATTAATAGTGTATTATTGTTGTTGCTACTATCATTATTATTATTATTATTTAGGTAGCAGTGAGGTAGGGAAGGTATTCTGGAGACCAACAAAGTGATTGTCACTTAAGGAATGTTTATTGATTACCTTACTGACCCTTTAGATGCATATAGACAGCCTCCCATTTTTAAGACCAGTCCTAGGCATATCTTTTGTCCTTCTCCCATCTGCATTTTAATACTGGGTCTAATATATATGAATTGATTTGAATCTGAAGCTAAGTAGAGAGGTTGGGGGTTTGGTTTTTATTTTTTTCACTTTCTAGATTTTTTGAGACCTATTGAATCAAAGGAATGCCTGCTCAGACCTGCTCCTCTGAGGATCTCCAAGTTCAGAGTACATGATAACCCTCACACTATCACAGTCATAGACAGATCAATCAAAAGAGATTTAAGTCATAATAATCCCTCTCATTTGTAGAACACTCTAGTTTCCAGAATGGTTGCTTCTCACAACTGAGAGGTAGGTACAGAAATAATAACCAACCTCATTTGACAGATGGAGAAATTATGACTTCAAGAACCTACCCAAGTAAATTAGGGGAAGGGATAGGACAAGAGTCTAGGTCTCCTCATTCCTAATTATTAGGTGTTGATAGTTTTCTTAAGGTTTCTTGTGTGAGACAGCATGGTAGGATGGAAGGAATCCTGAATTAAGATTCAGAGAACCTGATCAATGTAGAATATGGAATCCTAGTCTGTTTGACCTTGGATGAGTGATTTCTCTGATTCTATGTCCTTCTCTATAAAATGAGAAGTACTGGGATAAATGGTCTCTGTTGTCCCTTCCAGATCTAAACGTATGACCCTTTTCTCATTTTCTGGTTTTACCTGGAAATGCAGCACCTTTATTCCATGCCACCCTACTTACAACCTTTGGGGAAGCTAGGTCTTGTCACTAGAAGTCCTGTAAGCAGGCACAGAAAGTTCATTAGGCTCCCCATTTCACACCTGTGTTGCCTTAAACATAAAAATCTTTTTCAAGGATGTCAATCAGAACAAGAAAGCATAGATATAGTGAAGTCACCTCCCCTATTCCCAAGTACCCTCTTGATCTTCTAATCTTGAGTCATATTCTCTTAATTCCTATGTTCTTGTCCAATTTTGAGTGCAAAAATCTTATCCAGAAGGAAGAGCTCATTTTGGACCAACCTGGACTTCAAAACACCCAAGTCTAGACTCCCAATTTCTCTGCCTAGCATGTAGGCTCAGGAAATCTGATAGTATACTTACTGAAACCTTTCACCCAGTCCCTTCACCTGCTGGGCAGCTTCTGTTCTCATTCATCTGGTCAGAATCTGTCAGGAACACCTGTTTCCCTCTCTGGTTAAAGTGATGGCGGGCTGCCGAAGACAGAACAGCAACCTTCCCACCTATTGGGCTATTCCCAAAGTCTCAGAGATGAGATACAAGTCCAAAGTCCTAGCTGGACTCAGGACCTGGAGCTGAAGGAGTATGGAGAACCACTGGCCTGGGTCTGACTGATCCAGAGAACGCTGGAAGGAAAAGGGGAGGAGGTCTGTTGGGCTAAACACAGCTGGGGGCGGGGGGAACCAAAGCAAATAGACCTTGGCTTCTTAGCCCCCAACTTCAAAGTCAGAGACTTCAAAGACTCCAAGTACAGAGAAAACTCTGACTCTATGAGATAAGATCCAGACCCTTAGAGGACTTTAAGGGCAATTGAGGAGGAGAGGCAGGACACAGTTCAAAGTGGCCTCAACCCAAACTGACTTCTTTTATCCTCTAGTTTCTCTACCACTCCCATTACATTGTCAACCCTGTTGGTCCAAGCTTCCCTGTGATTCAGATTAGTTAGCCCTGTAATAGCTGCCCTGTATTTTTTCCTCTCTTTCTCACATCTCTATGACATATTTAATCTTATGTTTCCTCTTCTGAAATTCATGCCACCCTCTCCTCAGCCATCTATCAGTCTCTAGGACATTCTTCTCCCTTCATGAGTAACTTTGACATTGGGCTCATGGTCTTCCTTATCAATCCTTTCCCTGAGGATCCTAGGTCTCTTAGGTAATGATGATACTTGTCCTTCATTTTTGAAGAAGACATGACACAGGGGGCAGCTAGATGGCGCAGTGGTTTGAACACAGGCCCTGGAGTCAGGAGGATTTAAGTTCAAATCTGGCTTCAGATGCTTAATAATTACCTAGTTATGTGACCTTGGGCAAGCCACTTAACCCCATTACCTTAAAAAAAGAAGAAGAAGAAAACCATGACATCAAGGAGGTGATGCTGTTTCATGTATGTGAATTGGATTTGAGTAAAGTGTGCTGCTGTATTGTCATCAGTCTCACTTTCTACTCTGGAGTCATTTGGGTCCAGTGGCCAGATATGAATCAAGACAACTGCAGATAGCCCTGAATGTGAGGCAATCAAGATTAAATGACTTGCCAAAGGTCATACAATTAGTTTCTGAGCCTCTAAGTATCTGAGATTCAAACTCAGGTTCTCCAGATTCCAGGGCTAGCCCTATATTGACTGTGCCACCTAGATCTCTTAGATAAAGGAATAGAAAACTAATTTTTTTTCTAGATTCAATGTGGACTTAGTTAAATAAACTAACTTCCTATTTTGTCTAGGGGTCTCAGCTTCATCTGCTGGGAAAGGGGTCCATCCCTGTCTTTCTTCATTGGGCTACCATGAGAGTTGGAGCTTCTCAGCCAATAAGGAGGTCTTGATACCTCTCTCTGTGAGCCTGGAGGTACCAAGGGGAAAGGGGATTATTGCCTCCTTACCACATTTGTGAGAAACAAATAGTCATCATAGAGTCATAGGTATAGAGCTAAAAAGTATCTTAGAGAGGTCCTCTAATGCAACTTTTTCAGTTTTCAAATGAGGAAATTTTGTCCCTGAGAGCTTTAGTAATTTTTCCTCCTAAGACCAAGTTGCAAGTGATAGGTAGTATCAAGTCAACTGAGAGACCAGAGTATAGACATCTTGAAAACATCTTGAAAATGTCAAAAAATTAAATTCACTAGTATGGTACAGTGGAAAAATCTAGTTTTGATGTTGAAGTCCTGGCTTTTCTACTTACTCATTATGTGACTTTTGTCAAGCTACTTAAACTCTCTGGGCCTCAGTTTCTTCATCTGTAAAAATGCAGCACATAGGCAGCATTGATGTCTTGAAATCAGATTTAAAGTCATAAAGATCTGAGTTTGAACATTGCCTCAGCCACTTACTAGTTGTGTGACCTTGGGCAAGCCATTTAACTACTATCTGCTTCAGTTTCCTCATCTGTAAAATGAGGATAATAATAGCCTCTACCCCTCAGGTTATTGTGAGGATAAAAACGAAAGAATACAGCAAACCCAAAGCCCACATGAACACTAGCTATCATTATTATTTTTACAAAAAGGTTTAGTCTAGTTATTGGCCAAATTCTGAATTATTGAAATGGTTGATTCAGATCCTGGGAAATAAATGATAAAACATACCTCCATCCTCTTGGTAGTGGGTAGGGAATTAGGTTAGACGGAATGACTAGGATTATATATACTATCGGATGCTGATGTTGCTTTTGTTTATCTGGTTTTCTTTGTTACCAAGGGAGATTTGATGATTGAGTTCAGTGGGGGGGGGCAAGGTTTAAGCATGAGGTAACTTCAATTATTTTTTTTCAGTGGTTAGGGGTCAGGGAACTCCTAAACTAGACAGTCTTTGTGGCCCTTTCCAGTCCCAAATTTATAAATCTGTCATCTCCAGTCAATTGATAAAGTAGGAGGTTGTGATGACTCAAGTGACTGAACTCTATGTACTGGCTATTTGAATGGGGCAAAAGAAAATGGGGTGGTCAGATAGGGGAATTTCATAATCAAGAACCTGTTCTATTAGACAAGGACAGATGGTGCTTTTTTAAAAAAAAAAAACCTTATATCCCAGAACTTTGCACAGAATATGATTTTAATCAATGCTTATTGCTTTTCACATAGTAAAAAGTTAATGTTGATGAAATGAAAGGAACCTAAGGAAGGAGCTTCAGGAAATAGATGTTAAAGATTTGCTAAGGGTCATCCATCTAAGTGCTTCAGAGGTAGAATTAGAAGCCAGGTTTTCTCAACTTCAAGCCCCACATTCTAAGCATTAGGCCATACTATCTTTAAAATGAACCCATCTAAAATAGTCATTTGCCCTTGTTCAAGCAGGCAAATGTCTATATTCCAAAAAGGTTGACGTGTCACATTTGCTTGTGAACTGTCATCTTAGCAGATTTGGGAATTGACAAACCTCAAATCTGTTGAGCTAGACAGAGACAACTCTCCCAGGAGAGATCTAAGAAAATGGAGACTTTTCCAGAGCTGCCCCAACCAGATAGAGTCAGTTCTCTGAATCCTGGAGACACAAAATATTTTATTGTTGCTATTTCAAAATGTTTCACTTTTGAAATGTTATTATTGTTTATCCATATTCTAATCTTCCTGAGCCCATTTGGGGCTTTCTTGGCAAAGACACTGGAGTGATTTGTCATTTCCTTCTCCAGCTAATTTTACAGATGAAGAAACTGAGGCAAACAAGGTCAAGTGACTAACCTAGGATCACCCAGCTAGTAAATATCTGAGGCCAGATTTGACCTCAGGAAGACTCAGACTTCAGACTTGGCACTCTTTCCACTATGCCACCTGCCCTACTAGCTTCAGATATTTTCATTTCTAGAAAGAATCATAGCTTAGAAAATGTTACCCTCTAAGACATTTAGAGAAAACAGCTTTTAAGATAACCTTAATACATTGTTCAGTATTTGGGACAATATCTGGCATAATTAGTGCTTCATAAATGTTTGACTGACTAGAGGAGATCTAAGAGGTCATGTACTCCAAATGAGTCCCTCATTTTACAAACAGAGACATCAAGGCTCAAAAAGGTGAATGACTTGCCCAACATCCCCCAAATAGTAAATGACAGAATCAGAATTTGAACTCAATCCTCTGACCCCAAATCTATCTCTCTTTCAAGATCATCACAGACACCAGGATTGCACTGAGGCTTCAGACAGATTTTTCTTCTATCATCCCAGAAGCTAATGCCCTTCCCTCCTGTCTCTTCTAGGTGAGATTCAGGAGCCCTATTCACCATACTGCATTACAGACCAAACCAGATGAGTACACAATAGCCCATCCTCTGAGGCCAAAGACCCCACAGTTCCCTTCCTCTATCTTCTCACTTTTTCCTCTACCCCAAATGAAATACATGATACCATTTGTGATGGACTATCCTGCCAGGAGTCCCTCTGATTCACCCCATGCTCCAGACCCACACTTACTCAATGCCCCTGCCCTTCCTGCCACCTCACCTCGGGCCAGGTTCCCAGAAATGAATCGGAAGAAGAAACTGATGAGGTCTCCCAGGTGTTTCTTACAGCCATGCTGGCATTCTCGAAGTCGAAGTCGGAGGGCAGCTTCCTGGGAGGGTCCCAAGGCGCTCGGGTTGAGGTCCTCTCCTCGACCAGGCATGCTGCGTCTTCTGGCCCTCAATAGGTTTTGCAGGGACAGAAGCCTCAGTTCCCTCAGTCTCTCCTGTCCTGAGATGCTTGGATTAGGACCACAGACTCCTCCTAGCTTGTGGCCAACTTGCCTTCCCCTCCCTCACCTACTTCTCTCCTTTCTCCTTCCCTGTCTTCTTGCTGAGTGTGTCTCCCCTTACCCTGCCTATCCCTAAATGCTTTTTTCAGGTCTCTTTTCTCCACAGGGTCCTAAATTGTAATATATATCTATAGAAATCCCTTTCCCTCAGTCTTTTTCAATAACAATCTAAATGTTTATAAAAGCCACCCCACCCCAATATATTTCTCTGTCTACTCTTTATCTGGTTGTCTGGTTGTCTAACTTCCCCTTTCTGCTTTGGATTCTGTCTCTGTCTCAAATGTTCTTTGCATCATTCCTGAGTCCTTCCATCCTCTGTAATCCCAACTCCAAATGAGGGGCCCCAATCTTCTCCTAATTCTGTCTCACTGTTTCCCCCTGCCACCTCATCCCACCCCACCTTTACCACCACCTCCTTTGGGATCTCACTTGGTCCCATGCTCAATTCCCATCCTTCACTGCATAGCTAAAAAACCATGGCTCTGGGGAAAACCCAAATTAACCTTCACACTCTTCCCTCCTTCCTACCAGCCTTGGCTGGCAGGGCCTTCATGAGTCTCCCCAATCCACTCTTCAGACCCCATCCTCTTCTTAAGTCTTTAAGAGCCCTCCTTTCCCATTATCCCCCCCCATAGTTCCCCTAGCTTCCTGGAGATTACATGGGGACCCCTCTTCTCAGGGCTGAGATAGTGCAGAGCTTAGGGCCAGGGGCTGAGACCTCTGGGGTTCTATTCTTGGCCATGCTATGTAAATGCCCAAGGAGGTGTTGCTGATCTGTTTTCTCAGCTGAGAAGTGTGATATTAAGTGCATTCAGGTCACCCCTGAAGGCAGAATCCATTACTTCTTCATATTACAGTAATAGTCAATGGAGAGCTGGAGGGTCCAAGAACTGAGGCAAGCCAGTTCTGGGACCCCTCTTAGATCTGCTTGTCTGATCTCAAGCAAATGCAAGCGCGCGCGCACACACACACACACACACACACACACACACACACACACACACAGTCAACAAAGAGTTGCTCTTGTTAGGAGGAAGTAGTAATCTTTGACTGGTTAAAAGTCATCTCCTACTGCTATCCTTGTCACTGGACTCCATTAGATTATAAACCCTTCAAGACCAAAGACTATTATTTGCTTGGCAAATAGTAGGCACTTATTTAATGCTTATTGACTAAGCCAAAGAATCCTTAAGTCTGAGGCATTCAGCTCCCAAAACTTAACCTAGCACCTACTCCTTTCCTCATCTCCGGTTGCCCACTCAGCTTCCCAAGAGAACCTTGGAAGCCTTCATGTAGCTCTGCTCTGCCAATGTTCCTAGCAGACCACCCCCCAGTGCATAATGGAGCATGAATCCAAATCTCCCATGAATCCAAATGTCTCCAGAGAGAAATGATAGATCCCAACTCTGAGTAAGGGGAATCAAGCAGCCCCAATTAAGGGGAAGAATAAGAATAAAACCAACCAAGATTTACCTAATGTTCTGCAAAGAGCTCATTTCATTCCCACCACATCCCTGTGAGGTAGGTTCTATTATTACCCTAATTTTACACATGAGGGAACTGAGACTGAGAGAGTGTGACTTTCTCAGGGTCATCCAGCTGATGAGTGTCTAAAGAGAGATTTGGACTTCAGTCTTCCAATATTCTATGCCCTACTTCATGTGGCCCCAAAATGGCAGAATTTAGAACATACACAAATCCTCTGAGACCAGTCATAGCCCTCTTCCATCCTCCTCCTCCTTCTCCATATCTAAAGAGTCTGGAAGACTTGTGAGTCCATTTATATTCTTTATAGCTCCCAGATTGACTTGTCCCCTCCTTCTACTCTAATCTCTCTTCCCTGAATTCAACTCTCATTCCTGCACACCCAAACTGCTTCTGTGATAAAATTAATGGATCGAGCACTGGAGCTGGAGTGAAAGATCTAAGCTCAAATCTGGCCTTGGACACCTGCTAAATGTATGATTGTGACCAATTAAATTAACCTCAGTCTGCCTTGGTTTGCTCATGTGCAAAATGGGAACAAAAATAGCAATGACCTTCCTTAAGTTATTGTGAGGATAAAATAAAATGATTTTATTTGTAATGTGCCATATAATATAAATGCTTACTCTAATTCCTTTCCCCTAGTCATTCTTCTCTTTAATCTTTTGTTCAGTCATTTCAGTAATATCCAACTCTTTATGATCCTATTTTAGGTTTTGTTGGCAGAGATACTGGAGTGGTTTGCCATTTCCTTCTCCAACTCTCCAACCTAATGTTGTACAAATATCATCAATTGGAAATCTCCCTGATCATCTCAGTCAGAAATAAGTCATCTCTTCTTCCTTAAAACCTCCCCTGAATATTCTTGTGTTTGCTCATCATGGTGTCTGTATTATTTATGTTGTCTGCATTATTATGTATCTGCTTTATCTCCCTTACTAGAGTTTCACTTCTTGGCTAGTGTCTTCTTATGAATCTTCCACAATGCCCAGACTTCTTATTGTCAGTGTTGCTCAGTCATTTTCAGTTATATCTGACTCCTCATCTCCCCATTTGGTTTGCCATTTCCTTCTCTAGTTATTTTTACAGATGAGGAAACTGAGGTAAGCAGAAGTCATACAGGGTTCTCACAGGGTCACACAGCTAGGAAGTATCTGAAGCTAAATTTGAACTCAGATCTGTCTGACTCTAGGACCAAGACTCTATTCACTGCACCACCTAGTCATCCAGCATAGGGCTCCTCCAAATAGAAGGGGCGCCATAAAAATCTGTTAAATGAACAAATGAAGTTAGATACAAGGAAGAATTTCCCAACATTTAAGATGACAGATAATGGAATGTGTAACTGAGGCTCAAAAAATACCTTATGAATCAACTAACTTAATTGTTTTATTATATAGATGGGAAAATGGAAGCCCAAAAATTCAAGTTCAACATTGAATAAATCATTTTTTAAGTCCTGAATTCTTTCTACAATAAGTTTTAATTTTCAGAAATACTATCCTTAAATGCAATAGGAAAAATGCAAACCTTTCTTTAAATGCAGTAGGAGTGACTTTTCCATACAGATAGTGAGGATTTTATGAGGTAATCAACTACTGACAGATGATACAAGTACCAGTGCACAAAATGGACTCATTATCCAGTTTAGCAGAACAAATTTTACTGATTACCTCTCTCCAGGCTTCTGACTTCAATCTAATTCTTATCCAGGTTTTCTTCTGTTTCACTGACTAGTACATCAGGAAAATGCCATAGACATAATTATTATTTATTATTTTTCACATTGAAAGGTTTACACAATCCTTTGAGGAAATATAAATTCTATTGTGCTCATTTTATAGATGAGGGAATTTCTAGAAACTAAAACAAATAGATCCAAAATAAACTAGTAGAAAGGAAATATAACAGACATAATAATTATTATTACTTACATTTTTTTAGCACTGAAAGGTTTATAACAATCCTTCAAAGAAATATAAATTCTATCATGCTCATTTTATAGATGAGGCAGTTTCTAGAAACTGAAAGAAATGGGTATAGATTCTGTCTGATCCTATCCATCCAAGAATAGAAAACATTCACAAAAAATCAAAGCCCCTTTAAGGCATTTCACCTATGGCAATAGTCCAGACATTGGCCAAGGTTGCATTGCCTCCATAAAACTAATCCTTGAGGACTTTTCCCAGAGGTCTCTGTTGTTCAGTTCTACCCATGGTTATAATTTGGACAGGGAGGGGATCACCACCACCACCACCACCACCACCACCACCACCACCACCACCACCACCACCACCACCACCCGAGTCTGTGTACTCTCTACCACCACATTCCCTTGCCTGTCTTTGTCCCAGATGAAACGATTCCTAGATACAATTCCTTAGTAACACCTCCCTGGGTGTGGAGGGAAAGTGCAAGTTAGCCTTGAGTCCACTAGTTCTGGCCCACCATGTTGTCCTGTTGTGTTGCTGTTGAGTCGTTTCAGTTGGATCAGACCCTTCATGACCCCATTTGGTGTTTCCTTGGCAAAGATATTGGACTGGATAGTCATATCCTCTGATTCATTTTACAGACAAGGAAACCAAGGCAACCAGGGTTACATGGCTTGTCCAGGGTCACAAAGTTTTTAAGTGCCTGAGGCCAGATTCAAACTCATGAAGAGGAGTCTTACTGATTCCAAGCCTGGTGCTCTAACCATTGTACCACCTAACTTCTCCCCTATCTTTCCCTGTCCCAGGCTATTTCTTCCCACTCTATGGCCTTCCTCAGTCATCCTCTGCTGTCCCTAGCTATCCTGAGGATTATCCTCTGGGACTCGTTTCCTCATTTGTAGAATATGGGGGTCAGCCCAGATTAACTCTGGAATCCTTTCTGATTTTTAATCTATGATCCTAGACTCTTCATGCTGAGGGAGCCCTGGTCTGACAATCTGCAGACTGACCAGAAGAGGGAGATAGAACTTCATTAGTGAAAGATGGGGAGAGAGAAATTAGTCTAACCTGTGGTCCAACCGAACTGTTGTGAATAAGGATTGGGGGGAGGGAGGGAGGAGTGGGATGCAGAGAACTTGACTGGGATGACGATTTGATTGGTTATCTGTAGCCAGAATTGAGAGAGAATACCCAAGAACAAGGTTATTCCAAGGTTACTTCCCTGACCTGCTGCTTTGGAAGGAAGAGACTAAGTAGAGTACTAAGAGGGAAGGAGGATTTCCAGAAGGGTAGAACCTCTTCCTCTTCCATCACCTTGATCTGGGTGTGGAGGTAAGGGGAGAGCTCCCCACTCTTGGCCTTGGCTACCACCATCTTCAGGCTTTGCTCTTAGAAGGTCCCCCAGGTATTGCCTCCATCCCTGTCTCCCATCTCCTGGTGCTGCCAGCAGTCCACCCTCAAGACAACCCTTTAAAAATCTGGTAATTTTGTTGTTTGTCCTTCATTCTTGAAGAGAACCATGACATCAGGGAGGTGATGTCATGACTTGCAATGTGAACTGGATTTGAGTGAGGGGATGCTGTGCTCAGTTGCTGGCCTCACTTTCTCCTCCAGAGCTGTCTGGGTCAAGTGGCTAGATATGGATCAGGACAGGAGATAGCCCCCACTCCAGGTAGGGCAGAGTTCTGTCCATACAGAATGGTAGTAGTTCCAGAGTCTAGTTTAATAGAGCCTAGTCTGGGCTTGCTTCTATTATTGAGACCCTGGACCTCTGACTGACTTAGCTAGACTTCATCCAGGGGCTTCTCCTCTACCTCTTAGAGAAGTCTGGGCTCTAGTTCCTTTTCCAATCAGCTGGTGTCATTAGTTCAGGTTGTCAATGTGCCCTAATTACTCTCAACTCACTGGGATCTCTAAGAATCCTTCTTTCCCTTCAAGCTCCTTCAAGAGCCTGTACCTATCTCCCAAATTATCTTGGTCTTTGAATTACTCCTATTTATGGCTAAAATGGAAATGTGTTTTGCATGACTTCACATAGATAATGGATATCACATTGCTTTTCATCTCAATGCATGGAAAAGGGGCTGTAAGGAGGGAGAGAATATTTTTTTATTTAAGGCAATGAGGTTAAGTGACTTGCCCAAGCCACACAGCTAGGCAATTATTAAGTGTCTGAGGTAGGATTTGAACTCGGGTCCTCCTGACTCAAGGGCCAGTGCTCTATCCACTGTATTGTCCCTGGAGGGAGAGAATTTAAAACTCAAAATAAAAGATAAAAATTTTTTTTTTAAATTTAAGTTACTTGGGGGCAGCTAGGTGGAGCAATGGATAGAGCACCAGCCCTGGAGTAAGGAGTACCTGAGTTCAAATCTGGCCTCAGACATTTAATAATTACCTAGCTATGTGGTCTTGGGCAAGTCACTTAACCCCATTGCCTTGCAAAAAAAAAAAATTTAAGTTACTTGTATTTATCTATATGTTATATACTGTTAGACTTAGTAGAACTCCATCAAAGGCAGAGACTGGTGTTTTGTGGGTTTGTTTGTTTTTTGTCTTTGTGTTCTCAGTCTCTCGCATAGTGTTCCTGTCTCCAAGCCTTTGCATAGGCTGTGTCCCATGCCTTTAATACACTCCCTCTACAGCTTCATCTCTTAGAATCCCCAAACTCCCTTTATTGCTAAATTCAGTGCCACTTCATATAGGAGGTTTTTTCTTTCCTCCTCCCTCCTCTCTTCATCACCATCACCCCCAAATTGCTTTGCATTTTATATGTGAGTATATGAATACAAATAAATATATATGAATATGTATATATACTTAGATAGCTATGTAAGCTGCTTGAATACAGGAACAATTTCATTTTTGTGTTTATATCCTCCAAACCGAGGACAGAACCTGGTGCAATCTGGGAGCTTAAAGTATAAATATGCTTATTGATTAATTGATCAACCCACCCCTGAAGGAAGAAAAGTTTGTGCCTCAAATTCCTTCACTATTCTCTGCTTTTTCCTTGAATGCCACTGCCATCCAGAACCATTTTGTCTCTTCCTGGGAAGATCTCTTTATTCATTCATCAGCCTTCCACAAATAAACTAGAGAAATTCACTTAACATAGAACCCCCAGACACTCAAATGCTTTCTGTAGTAGTCTCAATTTCCTCCCAATCTCATCTTCTCTCCAATCCCTCATTGTCATCTCTTAAAACCCAAGCTGCCCTTCAAGGCCAGTTCCAGTGCATCCTTCTCCTCCCTAAATCCTCAGCTAGGAGTAGGGTCAGCAGAAAGTAGGGTATAGAAGAAAGAATGTCAGACCTAGAGTCAAGAAGACCTGAGTTCAAATCCAAATTCAGATACTTCTTAGCTGTGTGACCCTGGGCAGGTCACTTAACCTGCTTGAAGAAGACTGTGGCATCAGGGAGGTGATGCCATGACAAGCAAGTAAATTGTATTTGAGTAAAGGGGATGCTGTGCTAAGTCAACAGCCTCATTTTTTTTCTCCAAAGTCATCTGGGTCCAGTGGCCAGATATGAATCAGGATAACTGGAGATAGCATCAGATGTGAAGTCATTAGGGCTAAGGGACTTGCCCAAGATCCCACAGTTAGCTAAATGTCTAAGGCTGGATTTGAACTCAGGTTTTCCTAACTTCAGGGCTGAAGTTCTATCCACTGTACCACCTAGCTGCCCACAGCTAATTGGTATACAGTAAGTAAGCACTTTATAAAAGTTAGCTATCATCATTATCATCATCATCTTCATCTATGCTCTTAGCACCTAGCACTCTTATCATTCATAAAACAATAATCATCATTTTCTGGGGCAGTCACACAGCACCTAGACAAATATTGCAGCTCTATCTCCTTTGTCTCCCCTTCTCTACTAAACTGGATATTCAGTGAGGTCAAGAATGGTAGCAAGATCTTCTTGTACAAGTGATATTTTTTTCCCTTTTTCATGATCTCTTCAGTGTATAGACCCAGTGGTGGTATTGCTGGATCAAAGGGTATGCACATTTTTATTGCTCTTTGGGCATAATTCCAAATTACTCTCCAGAAAGACTGGATGAGTTCACATCTCCACCAACAATGTATTAGTGTCTCAGATTTCCCACATCCCTTCCAACATTGATCATTGTCCTTTCTGGTCATATTGACCAGTCTGAGAGGTGTGAGGTGGTACCTCAGAGATTTTTTAATTTGCATTTCTCTAATCAGTAATTATTTAGAGCAATTTTTCATATGACTTTGGATTGCTTTGATTTCATGACCTGTAAATTGCCTTTGCATATCCTTTAACCATTTGTCAATTGGGGAATGGCTTGTTTTTTTTATAAATTTGACTCGGTTCACTATATATTTTAGAAATGAGTCCTTTGTCATAAATACTACTTGTAAAAATTGTTTCCCAATTTACTACATTTCTTTTGATATTGGTTATAATAGTTTTGTTTGTGCAAAGCTTTTTAAATTTAATGTAATCAAAATTATCTAGTTTGTTTTTAATGATGTTCCCCATCTCTTCCTTGGTCATAAACTGCTTTCCTTTCCATAGATCTGACAGGTAAACTATTCCTTGATCTCCTAGTTTACTTATAATATTGTCTTTTTTTAATCTAAATCCTGTACCTATTTTGATCTTTTCTTGGTATAGGGTGTGAGATGGTTGGTCCAATCCAAATTTCTTCCACCTAACTTCCAATTTTCCCAACAGTTTTTATCAAAGAGAGAGAGGTTTTATCCCAGAAGCTGGACTCTTTGGGTTTATCAAACAGCAGATTACTATAATTGTTTCCTGCTATTGCAACTAGTCTGTTCCACTGATCCACCACTCTATTTCTTAGCCAGTACCAGACAGTTTTGAAGACTGATGCTTTATAATATAATTTTAGATCTAGTAGGCAAGCTCTTCTTGTACTCTTCTGAGAGCCTTGTACAAAGCCAGGAGACACTTGATAAATGTTTGCTGAATAAGCGATGGATGGATGGATGGATGGATGGATGGATGAAAGAATGAATGAATGCTGGGGCAGTTAGGTGGCACAGTAGATAGAGCAGGGGCCCTGGAGTCAGGAGTACCTGAGTTCAAATCCGGCCTCAGACATATTACCTAGCTGTGTGACCTTGGGCAATTCACTTAACCCTATTGCCTTGTAAAAACAAAAACAAACAAAAAAAGCAAGAATGAATGAATGAGGAAATCACAGAGGAACTTAGCCTATAGGGAGGGCAGAGGAACTTAAGAGATAGAAAGGGGTATGTTTAGTTTAACTCCATCCCTTCAAGATAACAAACAGTAGAGGCAGCATTTGAACCTGAGTGCTAATCACCAAATCCAAGGCTTTGTGCATTCTTAGAAACTCCAGGCTTGGTGCAGCCACAGAGATAGCCCCTTGGCCAGTCCCTAGGCCTTCTGTGTGAGCGCAGTCAGCCAGCCATCCTCCTTGCCAGTCCCTTTACCTGACCCTTGTGGGGCAGCACTGGACAGGATCCACCTCACCAAGCAACACTTCATCAAGGCCTTGCGGGTCAGCCGTGGCTTCTGCCACTTGGTGCTCTCCTTCTTACCCAGTGGGGTCTGGCTGGGGTCACCCAGGAGGCTGCCATCTGTCTCCTTCATCTCTTCCTGAAACAGAGATAGGTGTCCTGTTAGAAAAGACTAATTCAAATTTTGAGCAAGCAAAGACCAAATAATGACCCTCCCAGCTTCCCAGGGCTAAGATCCCTCAGAAACCTACCTGACTGTCCACCTGGTCGGAGAAGCACAGAAACTGAGTGAGGCCAACTCATATAGGAACAAGAATTCCTCTCTAGTCAGTCAGGAAAGCAGGCAACAAATAATTATGAAGTACCTACTATGGAATATTACTGTGCCCAAAGACCTTCAGTGAAAAGGAGCTCACTACCTCCTAAGGGGCCCCATTCCCCTTTGGAAAAGCTCAGATGATAGGGAGGTTTTCCATCTACCCACTCTAAACCTGCCTCTCTTTAGTTTCCAAGAGTATTAAGCCTCTGGTGCCTCCAGAACACATCTCATCCCTCTTCCTTATATATTCAAATACTTAAAGGTAACTAAATCTTGGCTTGCCCCAGGTTAACCTTATCATTTTACAAATGAGAAAACAATCCTAGAGAAGGAAAAAGGGATGCCCAAAGTCACCCAGCATGCCAGTGAGACTAGAAATAGAAATCTCATCATATTTTAGCCTATAAGCTATCAGGTATTAGAATCACACTAGGATGTTAGCATCAAAGAGGAACAAGCAATCCAGCTCCCCATTTACATAGTCAATCAGTCAATCAATCAATAAACATTTATTTAGTGTGTACTATTGGTCAATCATAATGCTAAGGGTATCCAAAAAGAGACAAATATAGTCCCTGCCTTATATATAAGGCAAGTTATACATAGATAAAAGGAAATAGATAACAAAAAATTGAGGAAACTCCTCTTCCTTGCAAGTCATCTAATCACTGATAACTCCAGAGTTAGGAAGCTTAAAATTTGATCAGTTAGCCCCCATTCCACTTCTAGAAAGGTATAACCATTGGGAAGGTTTTCATTCCATTGAGTCAAAGTCTACCTCTCTGTAACATCTACTTTTTGGTCCAACTTTTGCTCCCCGAAACCCAGATGGCATCAGATCTTGGGACTACCACTTGGTCCTCTTGACTCCTGGTGATCCTATAATTCATTAACCACCACTATACTTCTATCCCACCCCATTCCCAAAACTGTGGAGGAGATTCCTCAAGGTTCTGGTGGCCCTTTCAATTCTCAGCAAGCAGTCCAATTTCAGGTTGCTTCAATTTCTCTGTCTTCAACAAATGGTGGGATTTCAGGGTTGAATGGGATCTCAAAAGCTATGCAATCCAACCTGCTTGCACAAGAATCCCACCCACCATATTCCCTACAAGTGGTCCTCCAGTTTTTGCTTAAAGGCTTCCAAAGAAGGAAAGTTTACTGCCTCCTGAGGCAGCCTAGGCCATTCTTGAATAGGTGAAATTGTAAGCAAAATCTACAACCTCACAGTTAGAAGGACCTCTTGACATTTAACCCAAATGATTCTTGATCAAAGACTTCCCCCCCACCATAATCTCACTTCACCCAAAAGGCGGTCATTCAGCTTCTCCTTGAATTCAACTTAATCTGACAAAAATTTATCAAGAATTTACTGAGAACAAGTCTTATGATTATGTAAAGACCTCCAGTGAGAGAGGAATCCCATCATCAGCAATTCATTCTGCTTTAGGATAGCTTCTAAGGTTAGGTAGTTTATACTTATATCCAATCATTTATTATTACTGTTGAGTCATTGTCGGTTGTGTTTGATTCTTCAAACACATTTAGAGGTTTTCTTGGTAGATATTGGGGTGCTTTGGCATTTCCTTCTTCAGCTCATATTACAGATGAGGAAACTGAGGCAAACAAGGTCAAGTGATTTGCCTGAGGTCATACAGTTAGTATCTGAGGTCAGATTTGAACTCAGACGTTCCTGACTCCAGGTCCTGTGTTCTATCCACACCACCAGTTAGCTGCTCATTATCCAGTCTCAGATTAGTCAGTTCTACCACCAAGACATCTCTCTCCATTGATGAATATGATGTTTGTCCTTCATTCTCAAAAAAAACCATGAAATCAGGAAGGTGATACACATGACTTGGATTTGAGTGGGGGGGGCGGGCTGTGCAAAGTCATCAGCCTCATCTTCTCCTCTAGAGTCATCTGGGTCCAGTGGCCAGATATAAATCAGGATGACTGGAGAAGACCCTAGATGTAAGGCATTCAGGGTGAGTGATTTGCCCAAGGTCAAACAGCTAATAAATGTCTGTGTTTGGATTTGAACTCAGGCCACTCCAGACTCCAAGCCCAACACTATCCATTGCACTGCACCACCTAATCACCCCTAGATGGCTCAGTGGGTAGACATCGGCCCTGAGATCAGGAGGACCCCAGTTCAAATC
Organism: Macrotis lagotis; assembly: GCF_037893015.1. Lineage (NCBI taxonomy): Eukaryota > Metazoa > Chordata > Mammalia > Peramelemorphia > Peramelidae > Macrotis > Macrotis lagotis. Next base: position 157,294,706 of record NC_133658.1, read on the forward strand.
TGGCCTCAGACATTAGCTATGTGACCCTGATCAAGTCACTTCACTCTGTGTGCCTTAGTTCTCTCATCTGAAAAATGAGCTGAAGAAAGAGCAAACCACTACAGTATTATTACTAAGAGAACCCCAGATTGAGTCAACAAAGTTGGCCATGACTGAATCAAAATACCACATCTCTGCATTACAGGTCAGACTGTGACTCTTGTCTATACTATTGTAAAAGCCTCCCATCCACTCTTTGGTCCATAATCCATTAATTCCAGAATCCATAATCTACCAAGATAATCTTTCTAATGCAAGACTGATTATGCCTAATGCAAGTATGATTCTCTGTTCCCTATTATCTATTAAATAAAATCCAAGTTCTCCAGCTTAGTTTTCAAGGCTATACAAAATCTGGCTTCAACTCTCCAGTCTCATATCACAGTATTCCAACTCAACAGACCTGTTCATGATTCCAAAAATATGCCTTCCCTCACTCACCCCCACCCCCAGTCCACCACCACCTCCTCATCTCTCTACCATTGCTCACAGCATTACCAACTCTAACAACACCCTCCTCTCCTTCTCTATCAGGATCACCGCGCTCACTGAAACCCAGTCCATTCTCAAAGATACATCTTAAATTCTCTCCAGTGAAACCTTCCCTGATTCTCACCCTATTCTCTAAACTGAAATACATCTCTCCATCCCTGAGAACATTCCTGGCCCTTTGAATTTCTTCCAGTCACTCATCAGAGACTATTTTGTGCAGCTTCTATTTATGTGCAGGTCCCATCTCTCCAAGCTCCTGCTGGAGGAACGTATTGATGTTTGCATTTCCCCAAGGCGCCACAATACATCAGCTCACACAGTGACATTTACATAGGACTTAAATAAAGGTTTGAAAAGGCTCTTACATAAGTTTTTCCTATAACCAGCCTAACTGTGCATCTGTACCCCTTCTTCCCACTGCTCCTGATTCTATTCTCTGGAGCCAATACAGAATACGTCTAATACCTCATCCACATGATGAAAAATGCTTAATGATAATGATGCCGTTTCCTACCTGTACACTTCCCCAAACCTTCCCTTTTGGAGCCTAAACATTCCTAGTGCCTCTAAGATGATCTACACCTTTCACCATCCTGGCTGTTCTTCTCAGCATCCTCCCTGGTAATCAATGACCTTCCTCCTACATTGCATCCAGAACTGAACACAATATTCAAGATGTTAACTAATCAGAATACAATGCCCAGGTCTATGCTGTCCCTAGGCCTGGACACTATTCACCTCCTAATGGAGGCTAAGAATTCACTTTCTTGGCTATTGATTCCTGCAATTGACTCATAAGGAGCTTGCAGGTCACTAAAATTCCCAGATCTTTCTCCAGGCAAACTGCTACCTAAGGCATGCCTTTCCCTTGTTCTGTGTCCCTCTATTTTTTAAATCATTTTCCATTTCTCTCAATGCTTTCTATAATTCTGGTCACTATAGTAGAAAGATCTAGAGGGTAGAGGAGGCCCAGAGAGAGCAATGAAAATGATCCAGATGGTATCAAACCTCAAATAGAAGCCAAGTTATATAAAGATCTCTGCAGCCTGTCAAAGACTTTGAAAATCACAGATTAACATTATCTCTGTTCTAATGAATTTTTATTTTGTTGAATGTTGCCCAATGACATTTTAGTCTGGTAATACTTTAGGTAGTACTCTAGCACAGCAAGGTGATTCTGTGACTAGAACCCCAAATCTGGAGTCAGGAAGATCTGAGTTCAAATCCAGATTCAGACACTTAATAGCCATAACCCCATTTGCTTCAGTTTCTAATTTTTAAAATGAGTTGGAGAAAGAAATGGAAAACTACTCTAGTATACTTCTTCAAGAAATCCCCCCCAAAAAGTCACAAAGAGTCGGACATGACTGAAAAACAACTGAACAACCCCAAAATGCTGCTGTTGACATACTGCCTACACTTTGGAAAAAGGAATGATACAAAATGGGATATACTTGGTTACTAGATAAGTGCAGACTGAAAAAGTTCCGGCTTTTGAGAATACAAGATCTAAACCAGAAGGCTTTAGGAATCACTAACTGATTATTATATAATAATAGATTATTTATATAGTGCTTTACAATTACAGACATTGTCTTATTGATTCCTGGTAGACCCAGGATTGTTATCCTCATTTCACAGATGAGGAAGTTGAAGCTAAGGAAGAAGTGAGTTATTTCTGAGTCACCTCATCTCTCTGTTTCTATCTTCTCATCTAAAAATTGAAAGGGACAGATTAGATGGCCCCTAATGTCCCTCCTCTCTAAGTGCCACAGTGGCCAGAGCATTGGCCTTGGAGGCAAGAAAACTCCAGTTTAATCCTGCTTCAGGTAGTTGTTAGCTGGGTGACTATAAACAAATCATTTCACCTCTCTTTGCCTCAGCTTCCTCATCAGTAAAATGAGGATGATCATAATATACACTTACCTCAACAAGGTTGTTGTATCAAATTATATCATTTTCAAGAATCAAATGGTAGAATTTTCATAAAGTGCTTTGCAAACTTTAAAGTGATGAATAAAAGATATTGTTTATTATTATTATTATTATTATTATTCCAGTTCTAAAACCTATGACCCTAACTGGATCAAGTCTCAGATCCTTACCCTGGAATTCAATCTATCCATTCAACCATAAACTCACTGCCTGGATACATGGAACCTGAGCATCTCATTTTTAGCATTTCCTATCTCCTGCAGTATTCTTCTCGCTTCTCTATATTATGATCAAACTGACCACTGTAAATCTCTCCCTGACCTAGATTCCTGTAGTAGTTAAGTCTTAAATTTGATCACTGATCTTATATTGTTTTGTGGTACCTCCTATCTTGTTTTGTTATATCTTAAATTTTCATGTATGTATACATTTTGTACTCAACTATATTAAATCCCCAATATCAATAACAATAAACATTTATTAAGCACTAGGCTGTGTGTGAAAAGTTAGAGTCAGATAATTTTGGAATTGGCAATTAATCTTGGTTAATTAGTTAAGTTGTTTTTTCAGTCATGTCTAATTTTCCATGACCCTTCTTGGGATTTTTTGGCAGAGAAACTGGAATGGTTTGCCATTTCCTTCTCCAACTTATTTTTTTTTATTTATTTAAGGCAATGGAGTTAAGTGACTTGCCCAAGGTCACACAGTCATTCAATTGTTAAGTGTTTGAGGCTGAAGTTGAACTCAGGTTCTCCTGACTCCAAGACTGGTGTTCCATCCACTGTGCCACCTAGCTGCCCTTCTCCAACTTAAGGTGAGGAAACTGAAGCAAACAAGGTTAAGTGACTTGCCCAGAGTGACCCAGTTAGTGAATGTCTGAAGCCAAATTTCAGCTCAGGAAAATGAGTTCTCGTGGCTCCAGTTTCTTCATTTATCGCCTATACCCACCACCTAGCTGCTCCAAAATGTTCAATTATATCCGACATTTCACAACCCCATTTGAGTTTTTCTTGGCAAAGAGACTGGAATGGTTTTCCATTTCTCTCTCCTGCTCATTTTACAGATGGCTAAGCAACTTGTCCAAGGTGACACAGCTAACACACCTTACAGGTCATCTGATATAGCCCTACCTATAGCTCCATAATGCCTCAGTCATCAGCCTTCACTCAAAAACCTGCTGTGACACAGTATCAAGGTCCCTCACCGCCCTGTTCAGCTTCTTCTGAATAATCAGTGTTCTTCCCAGCATATTGTATTCTAAACTGTATACAATAATCCAGATGTAAACTGAGCAAAACAGAACACAGCTGTGGTAGCACTCTCCCAGTCCTGGTCTGACTGAATCTCTTAAGGCAGTCTGAAAATCACATTAGCCATTTGACTGCCATATCATACAGCTGACATATCAAGCTTGCAATTCAATAAAAACCCCAGATCTTTCTCATGCAAACTGCTATTGAGGCCTCCCTCATCCTATACTCTATAGTTGAATTCATAAACTTATGTGCAAGATTTTATATTTATCCTTTGTTCCTCCCAAGTAAATTGTTGGGGACTCTGCTTTTATTGAACAATGTAGACCTTTTAAGAAAAATTTAAGGGATCCAAGTGTCAACTTTACATCCTCCTTAAGTGCTACATATAAAATAGGATTCATGGATTTGAACTTGGAAAGTTTAGAGGTGATCTAGCCTCTAACCCTTTTCATCTTCTATGAAACCTGACTTTGGGGAGGAGAGATTTGGAGGAAGGGATGATATACATTCAGTCATCCCCCACTCTCAAGTCTCTCTTCCCCTAAGACCAGTTACACTCAGAGGGAAATTAAAGCCCAGAGACATTAAATGATCTTCAACCTCTAACTTAATATTTCCTAGAATTATGTGAACTGATGTTGAGCGAAGGGAGCAGAACCAAGAGAACAATGTCCACATTAACAACAGCATTGTGAGTTGATCAACGTTGATGGAAGCAGCTTCTCTCAGCAGTCAGAGAGGCAAGACAACCCTGGGACAATGCTATACACATTCAGAGAAAGAAAAAAAATCATGGGATCTGAACGTGTAGTATGTACTAAGTTAAAACTTCTCTTATGTTTTTCTACCTATCTCGTGATTTTCTTTCTTTCTCCTTAGTCCTAATTCTTCTTACACAAAATGACTAATATGTAAATAAGTTAAACAAAAATGTATATGTACAACTTTTACCACCAAGGGGAAGGGGGAGGAAAAGGAGGAGGGGTAGGAAAATGTATAACTTATAAATTTGCAAATGGATGAATGTTGAAAAACTACCATAGCATGTAAATTAGAAAGATAAATAAAAAAAAAAACAGCATTTCCTTCAATCACTTAAAAACAGAATTCTGAAAAGGGGCCCATCGACTTCATCCCACTGGTAAAGGGGTCCCTGGCATGCATGCAAAAGATCACACAGATAACAGAGCCAATCCCTCATACCAAATCTATACTGTTAATTATAGATTATAGAACTAGAGGACTGGAAAGAACTATAAAAATCATCTCATCACTGATGCTGAGTGAAGTCAGCTGAACCAGGAGATAATGATTATATACCTTAACAGCAACATTAGGTGATGATCAACCATGATAGATTTAGCTCTTCTCAGCAATACAGTGATCAAAGACAATTCTAAAAGACTTGTGATGGAAAATGCCATTCACATTCAGAGAAAGGACTATGGCATCAGAATGTAGACCAAAGACACTATTTTCACTTTTAAAAATCTGCTGTATTTTCTTCCTTTCTTGCAGTTTTTTCCTTTTTGCTTTATTCTTTTTTCACAACATGACTAATATGGAAATAGATGGCACATGTATAAACCTATGGCAGATTGCTCACTCTTATGAGAAGGAAGAAAAATGTGGAACTCAAATTCTTACAAAAAAATGAACGTTTAAAACTATCTTTTTACATGTAATTGAAAAAATTTTGAGATGCATTTCAGAAAAAAAAGAAAGAAATCAGCTCATCCAAATACTTCATTTGACAGACAAGGAAAACTGAGACTCAGAAATGCAAAGCAATTTGCTCAAGTCACAAAACCATTAATGGCAAAGCCAAGGACTAATCTGATATCAGATTCCAACTATCCAAGTCTCCATTATGATAAGAACAGTCCTGCTGCTATTGTTGAAAGAGGAGCCTCTCCAAATTGATATTTCCTAGTTAAGGTATCTGCAAATGAGAAGTTGAGTAGGAAGGAACCAGGCAGTAAATATTCAAAGGACCCAAAGAGTTGAACTAAATCCTTGTAATGAGCCTTTTCAAAACTGGAGTCCACTTATTCCCTAAAGGTAGCTGGGTGGCATTGAGAATAGAATGTTAGCCCTGGCATCAGGAAGACCTGAATTCAAATCTGACCTCAGACACTTGCTAGCTACATGACCCAAAACATTTCACTTCTACCTATTGAAATTTTCTTGGCTATAAAATGGGGATCATAATAATGCCCACCTCCCAGGGTTATTATGAGGATCAAATTATATAATATTTGCAAAGTTCTCACAGTGCCTGCTAGATAACAGGGGCTTAATAAATGCTATTACTTTCTCCTAGAGTAGTAGGTCTTAATCTAAGAGAATGGACAGATTTTAGGAGGTCTCTGACCTTGGGATGGCGGGGGGGAGAGAACCCTACATCTTTATTTTCACTAATCTTGACTTAGCATTTCCTTCAATTATTTACAATTTTGATTCTGAAAAGGGGTTCAGTACACACACACACACACACACACACACACACACACTCACACATACAATAACAGCTATGAATCCCTGCCCTAGAGGAAACAAGCAGCACCAATCTTTCCAAGATTCAGAGATTTTAGTGTCTCAAATGTTTAAGAGTTGAAATATGTCTGGTTAAAAGATATTTGCATTCAAGGCTGTTTTCAAAGGAATTGGAATGGGATGGCTACAGTCAGGACTGGATTGATTTTTGAATAATTAAACTATGCTAAATATGCTACTTAGTTGAGGATTTCAAAACTTGAATAAATCTGAAAGGATAGAGATTTATTCAATTGTGGTAAACTGAGGTACACAGGAACAGCCCAATAACTATAAAAATCACAGAATCTGAGTGGAAATTGACTCCAAGGATTATCCACTTCAACTGCCTGAACATGTCTATCATACCAACATGGAAATAATTTGGAGAAACACTCAGAGTCTCAAAAGCTTCCACAGACATAGGCAGGACACAAAAGGATGACCAAGATGCCTGCATCAGCTTGCTCAAACCAATAGGAGAAGGGGGGGGATAGGAAGCAAATCATCTTCATGAATATTTGACACCTGTCTGTCTGGGAGATGATGTGGTGATAAGTCAGAAATAGCCCAGAGAAGTGTGGAAAGAGAAACTGAAGAGCCCCCTCCTCATTTTCTAGAAGGTTGTATGGGATCTAAAGAGAAAAACCTTGAGATTTAGAGATCCTGGGGTTACTTTCAGGCTCTCAGTGACAGCTTGAAAGCTAATAAAGCCCCTTCCTTGCAACCTTGTAAACTTGGCAGTGTCACATCACCAAGCTCATTTTACAGATGAGGAAACCAAGGTTCAGAAAAGTTCAACTCCAAAGCCACTTTCTTCAAGAGGTTTTTCCATGTTCCACCTTTGGTAAGTACCCTCTCCAATCACTCTATATGGATCCTATGGATCTCCTACTTAAATAGAAAGACACACACACACACACACACACACACACACACACACAAATGCGAACACCACTTGACTTTTTTGGTATCCCCAGCAGTTAGCAGAGTATTTGGAACAAAGCCTTTAGTAAACGTTAGTTGACTGACCGCCTGGTTGACCATATAAATAGATTTATAGCCCCATTACCTCCTCCATTTCCTGGCCCTATAGTCATCCATTAATAAATGCTTGTTATCAGTTGATATGTTTGTTCAGTTAAATTGAATTGAAAAGATTCTTTCCCTCAGTCCTGCCCTTACCATCAGTTTTTATTATAACAGAGAGAATAAGGAATAAAGCAAGAAAGAAAAAAGGAAGGAAGGAAGGAAAGAAAGAAAGAAGGAAAGAGAAGGAGGGAGGGAGAAAGGGGGGGAAGAGACAGACAAGAAATACTCACAGAGAGATAATGAGAAAAGAAAAGAAAAGGAAACTAGCTAGAGATTGCCAAACTCCATGGCCCACTTACTTCAAGTAATACTGGATTGCAGCCCAAATCTGTGGTACAAAGAAACACTATCCCCTGAAGCTTGCAGGCATAGGATTTGACCTGATTCATGTTTTATAAGGACATTGCCCTGGTCATAGTAGTTAGCCAGCTGGCACATAGGAAATATGATTATAGACAATGAACGGAGTCTTTAACAAACCCATCAGATCCAATAAGAAGAAAAAGAACAATAACCATAGTAACTGGGGCTACTATAATACCTTAAAGGTTGCAAAGCAATTTACAGACATTATATCAATTTAGCTTCACAACCACCTTGCAAGGTCTACAGATACAATCATTCCCATTTTACAGATGAAGAAAATGGAGGTCAGTTTGGTTTAAAAAAATTGCCAGCGGGCATACTGGATTTCCTGCCTGAGCCCCAAATCTCTGAGTGAAGCTGCCTCTCATACTAGGTCACACAGCTTCCCTTCCAAATGAGTATTTTCCCTTTTCCTTCTATAATGTGGTTGGAGATTTTTACTCTGAAGACAGCAAACTTGCATCAAAACCATTGCCCCAGCTCCAAGCATTGTTGGAACTTGTTTTGGGAACTGCCTTCAGAACCCAAAGAACATTCTGTTGTATTTTCCACAGTGGCCAAGCTTTATCCTTGACTGGTGGAACAAATCCAAGAGTCATCCAGAGCCAAATCTGGTGAATAAGGAGGGTGACTACAGAACAGATCATGTAGTTCTCCAGCCTGGGAGAGGCTGATGATCTCAGCAATTTCTTAGCCAAGGGGATTCTTCCTCTCATGTCATGATAGAGGTAGGATTGCTCACATCTGGTGGAGATAGTGGGGCCTGTCTAATATTATAAAGGATAATTTTCTCCCATGCAAGCTCCAAAATGAATTCTTGGAGGTCTAAGAGAGTCATGATGAGTAGATGGCAAGGCTGTGGGGCTTTCATTACATTAAGCTAGATTTAGTAAATGTGGGAGCCTCCTAGTCTGTGCTAAGCAGAACTTTTATGTGTACCTTCTATTTTTTTGTGACCTATTGTGACATTTCTGAGCATTTACTCCTCTTTTCTCTGGAAGTAATGGAGTTAATATGCAAAATGAGACATACATTGTTTGGATCTTCCAATGTAGGAATTTGTTTTTGCCTGACTATGCATATTTTTCAGAAGGATTTTGTTTTTTCAATGACTAGTTGATCTCTGTGTCCTTCCTAACTCTAAATCCTATAATCCTATGAGCTCTGGAGCTGAAGACCACAAAAAAGGTACTAAGGCTGTCCAGTAGAAGAGGATGGATGATCTTTTGGAATGCTCTTGTTGTTAAGAAGTCTCCTGACATCAAGCCAAGACTGGCCTCTTTGCAACTTCTTACTTGTGACCTTACTTTCTAGGGTCAAACAGAATAAATATGATTCCCTTTCCTCTGAATAATCCTTTCAATAGTGCAATCAGGTTAAGCATCCACAGTTCCTTTAACTTATTGTCCATATCCTCGGGATATGGATATATACTGGTCCCTTTTGGCAATTCATTTTTTTTTCTCTTTAAAATTACAATTTCTGAACAATCGCACATTCATAACGAATTTTATAATTCTTTCATTTGATCCTCACAACACCATTGAATGGGACGGAGAGCAAGCAGATGTCATCTGAATTTTACAGATGAAGAAATCAAGACTGGGAGAGCCAGTGCAGCATTGACCAAGGTTATATTGTGAGTCAGTGACAGAGCTGGGAACAAAATTTTGAGTTTTTAGTTTCTAGTTCAGAGATCATTCTCTACTGGGGATATAGAATAGAATATAGAATATAGAAAAAGACTGTGAATTCCTAGGAGAACAATATGGGAAAAATAACCCTTTCTCAGTTGTTCTAGTTCTTTTTTTTAAGGTTTTTTTGTAAGGCAATGGGGTTAAGTGGCTTGCCCAAGGCCACACAGCTAGGTAATTATCAAGTGTCTGAGACTGGATTTGAACCCAGGTACTCCTGACTCCAGGGCCAGTGCTCTATCCACTGTGCCACCTAGCCACCCCTTGTTCTAGTTCTTTGGCAATTATTTTGTCACAACATCTCATATCAACCAAATACCTTTATAGCTTTACTTGTCACCTATTCTATACCAAATCTATTTGAATTTAAAACATTATTCTGGAAAAAGGCCCCCAGACCAAAGCAACCTATGTCATAAACAAGGTTAAGAAGCCCTCCTCAGGATGGGAATTCAGGGAAGCCTGGAAGGATTTGCATAAACTGATGCTGAGCGAGATGAGCAGAATCAGAAAAACATTGTACATCCTAACAGCAACATGGGGGTGATGATCAACTTTGATGGACTCGCTCATTCCATCAGTGTAACAATCAGGGACAATTTTGGGGTATCAGCAATGGAGAATACCATCTGTATCCAGAGAAAGAATTGTGGAGTTTGAACAAATACCAAAGACTATTACCTTTAAAGAAAAAAGTTACCTTAATATGTAATTTTGCTATCTCTTATATATTATTTTTCTTCCTTAAGGATATGATTTCTCTCTCATCGCATTCAACTTAGATCAATGTATACCATAGAAACAATGTAAAGACTAACAGACTAATGGGTCGGTTAGGTGGTGCAGTGGATAGAGCACTAGCCCTGGAGTCAGAAGTTAGTTCAAATCCAACCTCAGACACTTAGTAATGACCTAGCTGTGTGGTCTTGGGCAAGCCACTTAACCTCATTGCCTTGCAAAAACCTCAAAAAAAAAAGACTAACAGACTGCCTTCGGGGGTGGGGGGAGCAAGATTAGGACAAAAATTGTAAAACTCAAAATAAATAAAATCTTTCTTTTATTTAAAAAAAAAGGACCAAAGGGAAGTGAGAAGCTGCAGCCAAGAAGGGAAGGGAGGAGTCAAGGGTCAAATCTTCTCTGGGGGAACTTGGAAAGAAAGGCTTGGCACCTTGCGAGAAAAACTGAAGGAAGGTAACCTGGAGGTAAGTAATGATAAGAGAGCTGTCAAACTTTCTGATAAGGACTGCACCAGATTAAAACTTTAACAGGGAAATGTTTAACAAAATAAATAAAAGTACAAAATAACATAGATAATGTTAATTCTATGATTTTCTAAATCAATATACATCCTGCAGGAAATACTTTCTACTTGAGTTTGATACCATTTCTTTAGTAGTAAATGTTATGGGGGCAGTGAGGTGGCAGTGCATAGAGCACTGGCCCTGGAATCAGGAGGACCTGAGTTCAAATGTAATCTCAGACATTTGATACTAGCTGTGTGACCTTGGACAAATCACTTAACCCTATTACCTCACCAAAAAATAAAAAATGAGAAAGTAAAAGTTGGAGCACACTAAGAGGAGGTTGGGAGTCATTGATCATAACTTAACATCTTTTTTTGTGAAGTCATGCAAAATATTTCCATATTAGCCATGTTGCAAAAGAAAACACTGATAAAAAAATAGAAAAATAAAACTTAAAAGAATGCTTTAATTTTCATTCAGACTCCATCAGTTCTTTCTTTGGAGATGGAAAGCATTTTTCATCATGAGTCCTTTAGGATTGTCTCTGGAGTCATTGTATTGCTAAGAATGGCTAGATCTTTCACAGTTGATCATCGTAAAATATTACTATTCCTATGTACAATGTTCTCATCGTTCTGCTCACTTCACTCAGCATCAGTTCAAATAAGTCTTAAATCATTCTCCTTAAATCATCATTTGTTAGAACATAATAGTATTCCATCACAATCATAAACTACAACTTGCTCAGCCATTCCCCAATATCCAATTTTTGACATCACAAAAAAGCTGCTAAAGATAATTTTGTACATATAGATCCTTTTCCTTTGATCCCTTTGTGATACAGATTTAGTAATGGTATTGCTAGGTCAAAGGGTATGCAGCGTTTGGTTGCTCTTTGCACAGTGTTACAAATTGCTCTCCAGAATGATTGAGTCAATTCACAATTCTACCAACACTCCCAATTTTTCCAAATACCTTCTAATATTTGTCATTTTCCTTTTTCTGTCATATTAGCCAATCTGATGGGTGTGAGATAGTACCTCATCATTGTTTTTATTTTCATTTTTCTAATCAATAGTGATGTAGAGCAATTGTTCATGTGACTTCAGGTACCTTTGATTTCTGAAAACTGCCTGATCATTCCTTTGACTTGTCAAATGGGTAAATAAAAATCTTGTATTCTCATAAATTTGATTCATTTCTCTATAGCAGAAAAACTTGCTGCAAAAATTTTTTTCTTCAATTTCCTGCTTTCTTTCTAATCTTGGCTTCATTGACTGTATTGTGCAACCTCTTTTTAATTTAATATAATCAAAATTATCCATTTCATATACTCTCTTTTTTCTGGATTTAAAAAAATTATTTATATAAGGCAATGGAGTTAAGTGGCTTTCCTAAGGTCAAATAGTTAGGCAATTATTAAGTGTCCGAGGTCTAATTTGAACTCAGGTCCTCCTGACTCCAAGGCCAGTGCTCTATCCATTGCACCACCTTGTCTCCCCCATTTTATATACTCTCAATCTCACATTTGTCATAAATTTTTCCTGTATCCATCGATCTGACAAGTAATTTTTCCATGCTCTCCTAATTTGCTTATGATCTTAGCATTCACATGTCTAAAGCATGTCATAACTTACATTTTCACAGCCCTTTAAAGTTTCCGAAGTGCTTCCCCTTACCATACCCCAATAAGGTAAGACTGTAGTGAAAATATTATTCCAACTTTTTCAAGTGAGAAAATTGAAAATGTAAATTCAATTGCCTGGTTTAATAAATGCTGATTGATTAAAGTGACTTGGCAATAATGACAGAGTACTAAGTAACTGGACAGATTTGAGTCCAGGTCCCCATTTTTATTATACCAGGTTGCCTCTCTCATGGAAGAAGGCTGGGGATGGTGAGATGGCATGGCTTCTATAAACATATAATGGTAAGATTCCCATGATGCCAGTCCACTGGACAGGATTTCCAAGGGTTTATGTCTGTTGTTCCCTTTCTCTACCATCTGGGGAAGTGCTAAAGTACTTCTAAGCTACCCTAAGCCAAAGCCTAACTGCCCTAGAGAAAGCCCTATTGTGCAAAAATGAGGCATGGACATCCCTCCCCCCAGGCATAGTTGATTGGCACCCTCGAGCTCCTTTAGGGAATCCTGGCTGGGTGTCTGGAAGAGGGAGGAGGAGGAGGGAAAATGAGGAAATCAGTGAGTTTTCACTTTTAAGCTTCAAAGCCCGAGTCTGGAGGTCATTAGAGGAGACGAAGAGGGCTGAGCCCAGAGAAAGGAGGTGAGGGAACAAAGCTGAGACATAATGCGCCCGCTTCTTTCTGGGCACTGAGGCTTTGAGGTGACGGCGACCTCAGAGAGCTCAGCTCCGCCCAGCCCTAACAGAGCTGACTGATGTCTCCTTGAACAGGTGCATCTGTCAGCTGCGATCAGCCCACGTCTCTGAATACTGAGCAGCCACATGATGGTGGAGGGAACAAAAGGGAACTGTAGGGAAGGGGGGAAGAGGGGGGGAAAGAGAGACTGAAATGAGCCAGAAGAAAGGGGAGGGGCTGGCTGCAGGTGGCCCCCCAAAGAAGGTGAAATGAGTCCCTTCATTCCCTACTGAAGGGAAGCTGCCCTGCTTTCCCTAGGACTATCTGAGTCTTGGACTCTTCTTACCTCTTTCAGTTCCCCTACACTAGCCTACCTGAACTTCAAGACTGGGGGCAATCATTTCATAAGAATAGGGTCCCAGAAGTAGTAATGGATCATGTGAAAACTTAGGAACAGGCTGTGGGATGGTGAATTTCCAACGAGGGTTCCCTGGGAGGGTGAAATAGAAAGAATTCTGGATTTTAAGTCAGGAGGTTACCTGGGTAAATTTATTCCCATTATTCTGTGCCTCAGTTTCTTCCTCTATTGAAGGGTTGTATTAGATAACCTCTCAAGTCCCTTCAGCTCTAAATCTATAATCTTAATTTCCAAATGGTAGAGTGTCCCTGGCTGTTCCATTGTCATTTAAGTCCCTTTTGTGTCCCCCCCCCCATCACCCATCTTGTCTTCTTACACTGGAACAGCTGTCCTTGGGCAGACTCTCTGACCTTTCTGTCTGTTCTATCTCCTCTCTCCCTCGGCCCCACACAGTGAATGTCTCATCCCCTTCTCCCTGGAGTCCTTCTCCTTGTCTTCCTCTCTGACAAACAGGCTGTCCTTGAGACAGATGGGTTGTAGGAAGCAGTGTGAGCCAATCCCCAGAGGGGAGTCAACAAGCGACTGGAGGGGCTCATCAGCACAGTGGCCTGGGCTGACCTGAGTCCCTCTGTTCTGGCTACAAGCCCCATAGACATCTTGATGGCTCCCAGTGGAAGAGTCTTTCAAAGCAACCCAATGGCTGAGGGCCCTGGGGTCCTGCAGGGAAGGGCCTGGACTGGAAGGCCCTATTCCTGTCTCTGCCCCTCTGCTTTAGAACCTCCTCTCTCTGGTTTTTACTTTTCTCATTGGTAAAAGAAGAGTGTTAAACTAGATGACCTTTAAATTCCCTCTCAGGTTTATGATCTAGTGCCAAAACAGAAATGTTTCCTCTTGACTGAATCATTTGGGGTGCATACATATTATGAAGATGTGGCACTGACTTAGTAATAACCACTACTAAAGGATGGACCCAGGGCCCTTCCTGAGGGGTAGAGGTGAAGAGGGAGGAAGGGAGGGAGAGGAGTGGGAATACAGAGAGAATTACATTTTTATAGCTAAGATGGGTGGCAGCCAATGTAACATTGCTTGAGGAGTCCAAAGGTTGGCCTGTCCATAAATCTCTTCCTTTAATCAATCAATCAATCCTCTAATGGTGGCTTTTCCCATTCCATTAGAGCTTTTTCTTCAATTTCGAGGCACTGAAGTTGCAACTCCCTCACATCTAACAGGTCATCAACAACCATTAACACCTGAGCAGAAATTAGGTTCTCCTGAACTAGCAAAGAGTAGGAGCAGGGAGAGAATAACTCATAGAGAACAAGTTAGTTTTATGAGGCAAGTTCATGGAGCATCACATCTGAAAGGAATCTTGTCAAACCTCCTCACCCATTTCATAGATGAAAACACTACGGCTCAGAAAGAGAAAGTATTCAAGGTCACACACACAGCTCATCAGTAGCTAAGCTGGATGTCAAACTGGATGAGAAAGGAGGGAAGGTGAGCAAAGTGTGGCCTGGGCCACCTGGAGGGATGGAGTGGCCCTGAAAGACAGAGGAACTGAAAATCAGTTCATAGTTTGTCACTGGCCAGCTATTTGTAGGTAGGTGGATGTGTGAGTATATCAAGAGGAAGGGGTGTTGATGAAGTTTTGAGGCTCTAAAAAGCTTCTTCGTCCCAAATCCCCAAGTCCCGTACATTGCAGACGCCCACGACTACTTCCTGCCATCTGTCCTAAGTAATAGAAATAGACAGTAAAGGAGTGAGGGTGTGTATATATGTGTGTGTTGGGGCGGGGGGTGTCTTTACAGCTAACAGAATGCTGCCTGCCTCTCAGATCATGGCAAAGCCACCCACTGCCCAGGAGAAGGATTAGGGGTAGGCAAGTTAAGTTGGCCTGTATACAGGCTGAGCATCTATAATGTCCCTTTTTGTAACATTACTAATGACACAAAAAAAATATTCTACACTTCTTGATGTGTGTTTTGGGATCCTAAAGCTTAGAGCTCACAGAGATTTTAGAGATCAATTAGTCCAAATCCCCCATGTGATGTAGGAAGAAACTGAGGCACAGGAAAATCAAGTGACTTACCCAAAGTCACACAAGTAAGGAGCAGAGGCAGGATCTGAACCTGATACCCTGACTATCCACAGTCATAGTTTGTTCCAGTTCCTCCAGACCACAACATTGGATATGTTAAGGATGTCAAAGTGGAGTCTTGGAGCCTTCCATCAGTGGATCAATAAGCATGTTAGTAAGCACCTACTATATGCCAGATAGGATATAAGGTACTGGTTATACAAAAACAAAAAATGAAACTGCTGGGGTGGGCTAGGTGGCACCAGCCCTGGAGTCAGGAGGACCTGAGTTCAAATCCGGCCTCAGACACTTAATAATTCCCCAGCTGTGTGACCTTGGGCAAGCCACTTAACCCCAATGCCTTGCCAAAAAAAAACCTAAAAAAAAATGAAACTGCCCCTGCCCTTAACAATAATAGCTATCATATAGAGGAAGGGAATGAGCTTTATAAAACACCTGCTCTGTATCAGACTCTGTGCTAAGCAAATTTACAGATATTCTCTTATTTTGAGCCTCACAAAGTGGGTACTATTAATATCTCCATTTTACAGTTAAGGAAACTGAGGCCAAATACATCTAACAAAGATAGACACAGTTTCTGAATTAGTCAGTTTTAGTTTATCATTTTTCTTCATTACAAAGTGCTATTCAACAAACAAACAAATGTTCAGTGATTTGCCTGAGGTAACACAGCTGGTAAGTGTCTGAGATCAAATTTGAACTTGGGTCTTCCTGACTCCAAGGTCCAGTGATCTATTACTCTAGCTCAGAAGCCACCCCAGGGTCAATTCTATTCTAATTCTTAGCCTGGTGCTAAGGGAGAGTAGGACTATCTCCCTAAAGTCACCTCCAAAGGTCCAGGTACATGTCCTAAACTCTATATTTTCTCTTAATAACCTACCCATGAACTCAATTCAATCAAACCAATATTAATAAGATCCAGCACTGTACTAAGTACTAGAGTTACAAAGATAAAAATCTAAGTTCTTGTAAAAGAACCTACATTCTGTAGGGGATGATATATACAACATGTACAGATAAGCATATAACAAATATTTTTATAAGATATATACAGATAAGTATAAAATAAGCAAAACAAAGAAATTGAGAGAGGTAGAAACCCCAAAGTATGGGAGGGGGGAGAATGAGGGGAGACATCAGGGAATACCTTTTGAAGGAAGTAGCACCTGGGCTATGATTTGAAGGGAGATGGGGTTTCAAAAAGGTAAAGGGGAAATGTATCCCAGAAATGGAAGATCATCCTATAATGGCATTGGTCAGGAGATGAGAGTGGTGGGATAGGTAATGTTTTGGATACTTTAAAAAAATACATATCATCTATATTATATCACATTTTTTCACATAATATTCCTACTTTTCCCATCCCCTCAACTCCCTGTTGAATAGCATTTTGTGATAAAGAAAAACAATAAATCAAAACTAATTCATAAACTGTCTGTCTTTGTTAGACATATTTGGCTTCTGCAAGAGTACATCTGATTTTTAGATTCAATATTGATCATGGATTCATTTGTCCTTTTGTTTGTTTTTAGAATATTGTTGCTGTTATTATATATAGTTCTGGTTCTGTTTACTTTATCTTGAATCAATTCATGCAAATCTTCTCATGTTTTCGGTGACCTTTTCATACTCATTATTTTCTCCCAGCACAATCATATTCCATTATCTTCATCTGCCACAATTTGTTCAAACAGTCCTCCCTCAATGGTCATTTGCTTCCAGTTTTCCACTGCAAAAAGCTGCAATAAATACTTTGGTATATATGGATTTGGTTTTTGTTTTTCAACTTCCTTATGGTACACAGCTAGATCAAAGAGTATGAATTATATAGTGTAACACCCCCTCTCACAATTTGTTGTCACACTCCTGAATTGGATCCCTAAAGGGGTGACTACTCCATGCTTTAGTGAGTATTCACCCCTAAAACTATAGGCACATGAGCCCTTACTGGTGTGCTTCTCATTAGCAGTCAGTAGTAATAATTAGTTCTTAGCAGACACATTGACTAAGATAATATAGAAAGAAAAATGACTATAAAATCTCACCATAAAATACTCTCCACATACCCACATCTTTGCATTGAAAGAGAAGGCTCAAACTTAAAAGTATAATAAGAGAGAGGCACATATGTCTGGAATACATGTGAAAAGGCAGAGGACCACTTCAGAACTTCAAGTCTTAGATTTTTTGTCTTTATGCAATTCTCTCTTTGCCCTGGGTTCCAACTGACAGAACAATTCTCTCTGAAGTCCATAGCTGGCTTTCTTTTGTTAAGATAGAGTCAAATTCCTTCAATTTGCTTCCATTTTTTGGGTGATTATAATGGGTCTCTAATCCCTTAACTGGGTCTCAAATTTGTACAAACTTATTCTCCAAATGCTAGATGGGGAGCCTCTTTCCAAGTGAGGACCTGCCTAATGGGGATTGGGGAGGGGGGGAAAGAGAGAGAGGAAAGAAAGAAACTTCATCCCCTAGCATTAGTCTCATCCTATGATTGTCATCAGCCTTGGCTGCCTCCACCAACTAGAAACTGCTCTTCAAAAGTTATCTGAGGTTTGTGTATCCATTTTCATCTGCCAAAGGGATTGACCCTTCTGATTCACTCAGAAAAAAAGGTGATCGTACCTCATAAAAAGATTAGATTCATCATTCAGTTCTTTTAACACCTTATTAGCAGTTTGAGATTACATTCTGGTTTTCCTGGATAGATACAAGATCAACTCCCCCCTGTTTAATTCCAAATTGTTTTCCAAATGGCTGGACCAATTCACAGCTCCTCCAACAGACTATTAGTGTGTCTGACTTTCCACTCCTTTCAGCATTAACTGTTTCCATCTTTAATCATCTTTGCCAAGTTGATGGGTGGGAGGTGACATCTCAAAGTTGTTTTAATTTACATTTCTCACATTATTAGTGATTAAGAGCATTTTCCCATATGGCTGCTGATAGTTTGGGTTTCTGCTTTTGAAAACTGCTCATATCATTTGGACACTAGATTTATTTATAAATACACAGAAGAGGGGAGGTGTGACTAGAAAGTGATGAGACTTTTTTTAAAAAATCATCAAGGGTGGACAGTGGCGCAGTGGATAGAGTACTGGCCCTGCAGTCAGGAGTACCTGAGTTCAAATTCGACCTCAGACACTTAATAATTACCTAGCTGTGTGGCCTTGGGCAAGCCACTTAATCCCCACTGCCTTGCAAAAACCTAAAAAAAAAAAATCATCAAAACTATTATCTAAGACTCAGAAGAGCTGGGAATGGAATTCCTATACCAATGAAAATGAGGTTCCTTATATTCTGGGGGGGGTGGGCTGGAGGCGGGGTAAGAAAATTGCCTCTTGAGATGTCAAATATCTGGTTTCTTCCACTTTGAAGATTGCCTGAAGCTTAGAAAAGTTCATCAGCAGGTATTTATTAAGCACCTATAGCATTCAAGTATACAAGGCATTCTTCTAGGCCCTGGGGATACATATGCATGAAAAGTCACCCTAAATTACTCTAGCTATCAACACTCCTAACTGAGCACCTAGGAAAACTTTCTTCCCCTTCTTTCCCCCAAATCTAAATCTTTCTCATCTTTCAAGGTTCAACTCGATTCCCCACATTTTCTAAGACATTTCTCCTACAATCCCAAGTGGAACAGTCTCCTCCCCCTCTTTAGCAATGATCACCTGAATCTTTGTTTGGGAAAGGAAGGAGAGGTACCTTTAACTTGGAACCTCAGAAGACTTAAGGTTTAAGTTATGATCCTGCCACTTATGAGCTGTGTAACTTGGACAAATCATTGTCACTTTACCGCACTCTGAGCCTCAGTTTCCCAATCTATTAAAATCAGGATAATATTTATATTACTTAGTTAATTATGAGGAAGTACTGCATTAGCTTACACTGTGGGAGGCAGCACAGCTGAAGTGTCTTCCACTAAGTACCTTTGTTCAGCTCCTCCTCTTTGTAAGACAGGTCAATGGGTGGGTCAAGGGTTTGGGATGGATTATGCTAAAGTGTATCCCAGTCCGAAATTTAGAAAGATGTAACTGTGCCAAACTTGTTTCCCTCAAAACT
Source organism: Macrotis lagotis (assembly GCF_037893015.1). Taxonomy (NCBI): domain Eukaryota; kingdom Metazoa; phylum Chordata; class Mammalia; order Peramelemorphia; family Peramelidae; genus Macrotis; species Macrotis lagotis. Next base: position 157,314,196 of record NC_133658.1, read on the forward strand.
TTTGTCTAGCTCAAGAATTCCCACAGAGCAAGGGTTCAGGCACACAATCAGAGTCTATGAATCAGACACTTTCCCTCCCTTATAGAAGCTTTGAAAACTGGTTTTCCTTGGTAGGAAAAAGCTGACTCCAACCCCCCCCCCCCTTTAGAGTTCTCTTTCACTACACCCCTTATAACTGAACTTGTTCTCCAAAGAAGTCAAAACTTTCCCATCCTTGTTCAAATACTATTCCCACTCCCACCTGCCTGTGGAGATCTTGCCCGTCCTTAACTACTATCACCACTTCTTTCCCAAATCTTCACCCAAAGAAAGGAATTGAGACCAGGATCTTAGGAAAGAATTCAAATGTTGTCTCTCCTATGAAGCTGCCAACACTTATCCCTCCCAGTCAGAATGAACTTCTCTCATATCTGGGATCTCAAAGCATTCTGGTTGATGAGTTTCTCAAGGCACTTGCATTTTCTAAGTGCCTTTACAGTTATTTGGCTACAAATACAAAGAACAGAAATGCAGGCCTGAACCATGATGTTGGCTGAACTCAGTTGAATGAGGGGATAGGTTGGGTGGGGGGAGCTAGGTGGCCAGTGGATAAAGTGCCAGGTCTTCAGTCAGGTAGACTCATCTTCCTAAGTTTAAATTTAGGCTCAGATACATGCTACTTGTGTGACCTCGGGTCAGTATGCCTCAGTTTCCTCATCTGTAAAAGGAGCTGGAGAAGGAAACAACAAACCAGTCTAGTTTTTTTTTTGCCAAGAAAACCCCAAAAGAGTGAGAAGCCACTGAAAATAACTGAACAGCAATGAGGAGGTAACTGAAGAGGTGACAAGGGGAGACACCAGGTGAATTCCAAATTGTCACCCTGACTCTCACCCCTCCCTCCCCCAGGGAAAGGAGGAGATGCCTCCAACATCTCGGTCTCGGAAAGCAGATGTCCAAGAAGTATCGTCCGAGAAGACAGCAGGCTGTAGGGGATAGGAGGCAGGAGCCCCAAAGATGATCAGGAAGGGGGAGAGGAGGCAGAGAGCCCAGAGGAAGAGGAAGGTCTGGGTGACCCCGGGGACCAGGGCAGAATCTCCCCTCCCCCCCGGCCCCCCGTTCCATAGCGGTTCTGTGGCTCCTGGTCACAGCCAAGTTTCCAGGAGTGCCTCAAGTCCCCTGAAGGAGACTGAGAAGGAGCTCCAGACACAGAGACCCCTCCTTCTTTCCTTTGAGCTCCTCCCAGCCCTAACTCCAGGCGGAGAGAAAGCACCGGAGGGAGGGTGAAAGTTTCCTCCTCCTACCGTCCCCCCAGCCCCTTCGGGGCTAGGCATCACCCCAGCCCCCCCAGCCTCCCCTCCTCCCAGACGCGGCCGCTCTTACCTGCAGGGTGGGAGAGGCTGAGGAGGTGTCGGTGGAGCACGGCAGGTGGAGCTGGCGAAGCGAAGTCTGATGGAGCTGAGGGAACAATGGGTCGCGCTGATTCTCCTCCCATGTTCCAGCCCAGCTCTCCAGAGCCTCCGTTAACCCCTCCCTGCCTGGTGGGCTATTGGCCACCGACATCCTTTCCTTGCATCGCTCTTCATTCCTGTCCCCCCCCTTCTCCCAGACCCTCAGCAGCTCGCAGCCTCTGCCTTAACCCTTTCGTTCTCCCTCACCCTTCCAGGCTGATTCCGACTTGAGTTCCTGAGCCACCCCCACCCTTATTGCTTTCAACTTGACCGTTCTGCAGGCTACCCGACTTATTGTCCCCTGCACATTCTCCCTTCTGCCTCCTCTGCTTTTCTAACCCAACTGAATTCTCAGGGCTCTAAATCTTCACTGGCCCTTTGTTTACCCATTCGGATCTGAACTTTCTGAGCCTTGGAGATTTGGAGGGAACACTGAGATGATCCTAACAGAGGTCCATAGAAGAGTCGAACCCAGTTGTCCTAAGTGTTCCTTTGAGTTCCCATTGACAGAACTCGTCTTCGTCCCTCAGCCTGTGCTCCTAAATCTTCAGATTTCTCATCTGTCTGTCCTTTGTTTATGCCAAGCCCTACCACTATCTCTCATCGATGAGGGATCTCTAATTTTAACCCTTGATCTCAACCCAAGCTTTAAATCTGAGCCCCTTTAAGAAAACATATTCCGAAAAGGCCAATGGGCTATAATGGAAAGATTCCTGCAGAGAAGTTTGAGTTCTGGGCCTGGCTCAGACACTGATTGATTAGTGTATGACTTTGGGTAAATCTCGTAACCTCTCTGAGAAGTTAGGTAGTGCAGAGGATAGAGCACCAGCTCCAGAGTAAGGAGGATCTGAGTTCGAACTGGGTCAGACCTAACCCTGATTGTCACCCATCCAGGACCATTTCCAGTCATGTCCTGATTCCTAGCTGGCCACTGGACCCAGATGGCTCTAAGAGGAGAAAATGAGACGGGTGACCTCGCACAGCACCTCCTCACTCAAATCCATGACACCTCCCTGATGTCATGGACTACTTCGAAAACGAAGGATAAAATCATCACCAACCTCTCTAAATCTCAATGTAAAATGAGGAATAAATTCTAAGGTCTTTTCTAGCTCTAATATTCTATTCCCATTTCCTTGAAGGTAAAGGGGAAAACCAAAGAAACTACCCTCCTTCTTCCTCTACTAAGTCTCCAAAGAGAGGATCTTCAGTGCCTCCAGAGTGAAGGGGTATAAGAACAAAGAGCCTGAACTGTTCTCCCAAGCTGCCAAATGTGTGTGGCCAAACTCTCAGAATTTCCCAAATCCTGGGGGGGGGGGGGGGAACTTTTTTCTCCTTCCTCTATGCTAGTCAGTTGATCTTTCCCCAGACAGACACTTTTAGTGTCCTCCCAAGGGATTCTTCCTAGAGTTTTGCCTTTTTCTGAATTGTGAGAGCACTGAGTGATCCTCCAGTTTTTATCTAAGTTTTACAGCCTGGTCCCAGGTCTTGCAAATGATCAAGACTCACAAGAACCTGTCATGTCTTGCCTCAGATTATGCCTGCAACCTTCTGTTTCCCCCCTCAGCCCTAGAGTCACAAAGAGATTAGAAAGCTTATCCCTTCCACTGAACTTGCCCCCCACAAAAAACCCTGGCCCTATAGTAATTTCCTGAAAATCCAGAAATCATGTTTCCAGCCCCCTGTTACCTCAGAAACCCAAACCAAATTATGTTTCAGAATTATGAAATATTACTTCCCTTTCCTCTCTAGTCAGGCAGGGATGGATGTCAAAAGTAGGGGGTCAAGTTACCCGGGGTGGGGGTTCTGCACCAACAATCACCGGAATCTTTTCTCTCCCAAAGCAGGCTCCCCAGGGAACCCTCCACCTTGCCCCTAATAAGGAAAAGAAACAACTCACCTTTGCTCGCTGCATCTTCCAGGCTGATGGAAGCCTTGTTGCCTAGGACGCTCTTGGAGCAGATGATAAAGCTCTGGAGCTGGCGCTCGAGAATGTTGGGACAGACACGGGCCCACTTGGCAGCAGCATCATGTTTGCTTGGACTGAGACGTGATTTTAATTTGCATCTCTCCCCGACCCCCCCTCCCCTACTCCTCCCTTTCTCCCTCTATTTCCTTCTCAGTGATCTCTCTTCTCTCCCTCCCTCTCTCTTCTTTCTCTCTCATCCCTTCTCTTTTTTTCTCTTTCCCTCCACCTTTTTTTCTTTTCCATTAGCTGTTTTCTCCTTTTCCTTCTATCTTTTCCTCTCTTTTCTGCCCTATCCCCACCTCTCTTTCATTTTCTCATCCATTCTCTCTCCTTCTCTTTCCCTCTCTTTCCACCCTCTCTTCAGAACCTCATCTCTCTTCTTCATCTCTTCTGTTATCCATTCTCTCTTTCTTTGCCTCTTTTCTTCACCCTCCTATTTCCCTTCCTGCCTACCTCTCTCCCCGCATCCTTGTCTCTGGTCTGAATGGTAAGATGAGAGTATTTGTGATGGTGCCCTGTTTCCCTCTCTCCTATTTGTCTTATCCCCAACGTCAGTGCATTTCCTGGGGAGCTATATTTTGCCCCCTGCTCTAAGGTACAACCTCAAGGCTAGGGTCCTGCTGAGGCCAGCAGGTTTGGGTGATGAACCAAAGAGTAAGCTATGAACATGCCCATTATCATCATTTTAGATTACATGTAACTGACCTAAAAAAGGCTAGAAGGAATGCATATCACCCCTACTCCCTCCTCTTCCTCCTTCTTGTGCAGCAGCATCCTAATCTTAGGGAACCATTCTATAAGTGAAAAATCAGAATTCAAACTTGAAAATCTCTTATCCCAAGAGGCCCCCAAAAAACTATCTAATCCATCCTCCTGCTTCTCAGCAAGACTCAAGTTACCAGTGATCTGTGACCACTGTTTTTATAATAAGCCTGTGCTTCAGGCAAAAGATTCACATTCCCATCTTCACTCCCCTAGGTCTGAATGAACAGAGCTTCATGGCCATATGGTCACCCCCACAGTGTCTGTCACTAATGTCCTAGCAGCTTCCATAGGCTCAGATTGCATGTAGATATGTGGACAATCATTCCATCAACTTGTCATCTGCAAACATCCTCTAAGTTTGGAAGATGGGTGAGGGAGCATTGATGAGGAAACATGTTTCTGCTAGAAGACCTCTCCCTTGATGAAAGGGACTGTCATAGCCTAGAAATCACAAAGATGTCAGAAACACTACCCTGGAGAAATCCTGTGAACACATCAGCTCAGGATTCTGTCTCTAAAGAGTAGTCTGAGGATGGAGATGGTGACTATTAATGAATTTTACCTCAACAGTTTCTGCAGGTACCCCCCCAAAATATCCCTAATTTCCCCTTAATAATCTCTGATAAATCTGATAAATTTATTATCAGATAAATCAATTACTCATCAGTTAACCTAGATCTCCCTTCCTGACCCTATTGTTACTTTCAGACTTTTCAAATACCTCTGGGGTCAATGAGTTCCCTCAGGTTAGCTGAGAGGTAGGGCAGGATAGGAAAAGGAAATGAAGTTCTGAATTCCAGTGCCATGGACTAGCTGGGTAGTCTTGGGAGCAAGGACTTGGCTTGAATCCAGGTATCACCGCTTACTGCCTTTGTGAACTTGGATAAAGCAATTCACTTCTCTGAGCCTCAGTTTTCTCATCTATAGTATGAGGAAGTAAGTGTACTTGTCCCTTCCACCCCTAAATCCCACTATTTTAGCTTCAATAACCCTCAGCTCCCTCTTCTGTAAAATAGGAATAATAGTTCTTTCAGCAACCTCACAGTTCACACATGGAGACATGTATAGACATATATATATATATATATATATATATATATATATATATACACAAATATACAAAAACAAATATATACTATAAAATTTATACTATATATATATATACTCTCTATATATTATGGTAGATCTATATATACTATATACTATATATGCTATATAATATATATACATATTATATAATACACATAAAAAGTATATCATATACCTACAATGGATTATGTACTATATAATAAATATTATATATGTACAAACACTGTATATACACATATATATGTATATATTCACACACATATATACTATGTGTACTTGTCTCCTCCATTAGAATGTGATTTCTTGTTTCATTCTTTGTATTTAATCCCCCAGAATTTAGCCCAGTAACTGGCATACAATAGGTCCTCAATAAATTGATGCTTGCTTGCATGCTAACAAACACTAGCACTACTGACTCCCTATGAGTTTCTGTGGATAATGCAGTAAGATAATGACACAAAGCACTTTGAAATTATAAAGTCCTAGGTAAATAAAGGAGTTAAGGGGACTTAGTATAACTGGTGACCATAATCCCTTCCCTCTATAATCAAAGGCTATTCTCCCTCTGCATCTCCACTCCTTAGAATTCCTAACTCCATTTAAAGCTAAACTCAAGAACCACTAGGAGTTTCTTTTCCCTTAATTAAGGCAGCTAGGGGGTGCACTGAATATAGCACCAGTCCTGGAGTCAGGAGGACCTGAGTTCAAATATGACTTCAAACACTTGACAGTTATTAGCTGGGTGAACTTGGGCAAGTCACTTAACCCTGACTGCTTCAAATCCAGTTTTCCTAATTCATATCTGATACTAGATCCAGATGACTCAGGAAGAGAAAGTGAGACTGGTGACTCAGCATAGTCCCCCTCACTCAAATCCAATTCATGGCATAACCTCGCTGATGTCATGGTCTTCTTCCTGAAGAAGGGCAAATATCAGCTATTAATATTCTCTTCCCTTAATCCCAGAATTATTCACAATATAATTATATGCACTTTGTATTCGCTTATCAGTACATATATTATTTCCATCTGGTAGAATGTAAGTTCCTTGAGGTCAGGGACTATTTAATTTTTGTCTTACATAACAGCCTTGCGCATGGTAAAATAAGTGCTTTGATTGAATGGAATAAGAGCTAACCCAAGCCAATAAACACCTATTAAGTGCCTACTATATGCATGGCACTGTGTTAGTCTGGAAATTAAAAAATTAAATTTTTTTTAAAAACCCTCCTCTTTAAGAAGTTCATATTCTACTAAATTATAATAATCCCATTTCAATATTTCTTTTCACCACTGTGAATCACAGGAGGCATTGTGGGTTAATGATTAGAGAACAGATTTTTGAAGCAAGGAGAGCCAGTCTAGCTTCTGACACATGCTGGCTATGTGACCCTGGAAAAGTCACAATCTCTTAATGCTCTAGACAACTGTCTAAGATCATAAATTGCAGATAGGATGCTAACCTATGTTAGTAGAAGGAATTTCCTTACCTAGAAGTTTTCTATATTAATCAAATCCCAGGGATAATTCCTATCCCTGTCCTTAATGCAGGTCTTCATCCTCTCCATCTTCATAGATCGTTTCAATAGTTGCTGTGCCACCCTCCCCAAAAGTCATCATTTGGTGCAATGATCACCCCTCTGGTGATGAAGTCTCCAAAGCAAGCTAAGTTGTTAAATGATACATAATCTTTTTTTTCCTGGGCCCACAAATCAAAATCCTTCCAAATTGATAAGAACTACCAGGGTAACTGGGTGACACAGTAGATGGAGTGCCAGACCTGCAGTTAGAAAGACAATTCAGCCTCAGACTTTCACCACCTGTATCACTCTAAGTCATTTAACCCTGCTTGCCTCAGTTTCCTCATCTGTAAGATGAGCTGGGGATGGAAAAGGCAAACCACTCCAGTATCTTTCCTAAGAAAACTCCAATTGGAATCACAAAGAACAGGACATGACTGAAACAACCAAATAACACCCAAATTTATTTTCCAAAAGTATACCTTCCATATCTAGCCACTGGACCCAGATAGTTCAGGAGGAGAAAGTGATGCTGTGTTAAGTCACCAGTCTTAAAACTAATTCCCTCATTTAGAACTAATTCACTATCTTGTTCTGGCATCACCTCTCTAGAAGGCCCAAAATCGTCATCATCATCATCATCATCAACTACCCCAGTGGTGGTTAAATGATTAGCTTAAGGTCACATCGGTAATATTTGGCAAAACCAGATTTTTAAACTCAGCTTTCATTTTCAGCTTCAAACCCAGCACTCTTTCCACTCATTCATTATCATTCTTATTTTTTTTACACATTAAGAAAATGACTAAGAGAGATTAAATGAATTGTTCATGGTTGTACAGCTCCTTAATGGATGTCAAGGTCAACTACTTACTTTTCACTAGACCTCATGTAATAGTAAGAATGAAATCTTGTGACCTCCAGCCAGAATAACCCCAGACATGGGCCAAGATTGGCTTCTGTTATTCATGGCTAGTACTCTCATCAATGTTGTTTGAAAAATGAGAATAATTTTGGAGATAGATAGCCAGTCCAAAGAATCATTTCAGTGGCTCTCAGGCTCTCAAGACAGCCCCCACCTGGAGTCTGGGTCCTTCCACAGACAGTCCTGACAGGAACAGCCTCTGACCAGCAAAGTTTACCTTTCCATCCATTATTTCCTACTGGCATCAGCGTAGCACCAGCCTCGATAACAGTTCCCATGGAAACCAGTCCTCAGAACTCCCCCCCCCAACTCATCCCTCCCCTGCACACAGACACACACACACACACACAATCTTCTCCTTCATCTTCTTTTTCTTTCTTTTGAGGCAGCCAATTAGCTCTAACTTACAGAACCTCAGGGGAAAAAATAGTCAGGGAGCTGTCAGCTTCTCTTCAGGCCCTAGAGAGGATTTAAAGGGGACGGTTGCTGGATACTAGTCATCAGAGGGGAGAATCTTTGAGATGGAATCATTCATTGGATGGAGCTACCCACAGCTTCAATCTTGAATTCCCACAAAAAAAAAGAACATCAAACAAGTCAGGAGACCTGGATTTGAGTCTGTGCTAGAACTACCTTGTATGACTTTGGGCAAGTCACTTGACTACCTTGGTTCTCCATTTCCTCCTCTGAATAAATGGTCTCTCAAGTTTATTCTAGGGTTAAAATTCTATGATTCACTTGACAAAAATTGTCATTTGAATTATCAAGAAAGAATTCTTCGCAGAGGGGAAATTATCAAATCCTGAGTTTTATCTTATTGGAAGAAATTCCTGGAAATGTGAAGATTTGACCAGAAGGTTCCATGATTAACTTTATTTGCATCAAATGCCACACCACCAAAGTCCTAACTTTGTCAGTATCGGAGCAGGAGAGGTAGTGATAGTGATGACTAGCGCAATAGCATCTATACTCTAGCAACATGGTGAGGATGCTGGTTTCTAGTGGAGATTCCCCTACAGAAGTGTGTATCACACCTTATTGAAAGGGTTAAGGAAATCTCCAGGCCTTGGAGATATATTCACACTTCATTGAGAGGGACAATAATACAAGAAATCCAGTTCTATTCAATAAACATATATTGGGGCAGCTAAGTGGTACAGTGAATAGAGCACCAGCCCTGGAGTCAGGGGTACCTGAGTTCAAATCCAGTCTCAGACACATAATAATTACCTAGCTGTGTGACCTTGGGCAAGTCACTTATCCCCATTGCCTTGCACAAATTAGAAGGAAAAAAACATATGTTAAATCCCCATACCATGTCAGTGTGCTAAGAGCTGAAATAAACTTCAGCAAGCATATGATTGGCTGAGGTTACTGTGAATTGGATTAGCCCTAATCAAGGGAGTCTTTCTGGTCATATTTTCACTTGCACATGGTCTCATTTATTAAATAAGAATCCATGCCAGCACATTATTGCATTGTTGGTGGAGCTATAAATCCAGTCATTTTGAGAAACAGTTTAGAATTAAACTAAATAAGTATACACCTTTTGATTCAGGAATATCATTTTTTATAGCCTTAGAAACAGAAAGAGCGATATCTCTATCTGTGTATATAAAATATATATTTACATGTGTCTATTATATATTTCTATCTATAAAACTTTCTATCTATATATCTATATATGTATCTATTTGTATTTAAACATATATTAATATATATGGATACAGTATAGCACCATCATACAGACTGTATAATTTAATAGTTTAAATAGCTTTAAGCTTTAATAACTTAAAATTCACTAAGAATTTTGGAACAGGATATACATGCATAAACACACCCCAAGGAAGTTTAAAAAATACCTGTGGACAAAAATATCAATTACAGTACTTTTTGTAGCAATAAAGAATTGAAAGAAAAGTAGGTACCCAATAAATGGGTAACAGTTGAATGAACTGTGATATATAAATGAATTTCATTATTATTCTTATTCCATAAAAATACCTAATAAAAGGAAACTTGAAAAACTTGAGAAGACACATAAACAAAAACAGAATGAAATAAAGAGTGCTTAAGTCAGCAAATTATATGATTTTTCACAATAATGTCAAGGAAAATAACACAGAAAGACTTCAGAGCTCTGAGTAACACAATGACCAATTATGACTTTAGAGAAATGAAAGTGAAGCAGGTCTCTCTCCTTTTGGCAGAGAGGCAATACATTATAGACATAGAATGAGACCTGCATTGTCAGATGTGGTCAGTTAGTTCATTTGACTTCTTTGTTAGAAGGGAAATTTCTATCAAGGGAGTTTTATTGGAGGTTCTATAAATGAGAAATCATAGAGAAATGCTAGGACGTAAAATAAAGGAGCATCAACAATGCATTAAAAAGTTCCCCTCCTTCACCCCACAGGTATATGAAAACACTACTAAGGAGATAACTGTCTATTAACATTGAATGTTAACATAGAGTGATATATAAAAGAATGAGATGGATGCACACTAAAGAGCTTACCAGGGACATCAAGGATGCTCTATTAAGATTTTAAACAAAGCAAGAATGGGGAGAATAATTCTTGCGCTACTTTTCACAGAATAATGATGAGAAAAGTGCTTTGTAAAATGTAAAGTACAATAAAAATGGGAACTATTTTTAGCAATAGTGGCATTATTCCTAGTGAACAAAAAGCTTTTCCAAATGCTGTATTCATAACTGAGATTGTATTAATTGCATTGATCCATCACACACTACTAATTCTTTTCAATGAAATCCAGAAAATATGCAAAAATTAGTACTACCCAAATCAGAAAAACAAAGTGGATGAAAACCACTTATTGCCCAGATTGACATGTAGTTAGCAAGCTCTTTTGAATCATATAGCTATATGGGAGCCAGGTTTGGGAGAAAAAAATTCTGTAAATCAGCTCAGCAGCTTTTAGCATATCTTATTTAAAAGGATGATGGAAATCTCCCTGGAGCACATAAAGTATGGGAGAGTAGCAATTAAAAAAAGATGGATGGTCTAGACTAAATAGGAGATTAGTTGGTAGTGTGGCCACAGTATAGAGAAGTTGAGAGAGAGAGAGAGAGAGAGAGAGAGAGAGAGAGAAAAGCAGAGTAATCAGTCTACAACACCCACTTCTGCCATATTTGGAACATGAGTGACTAATAACTACTGCTATGATATTAAAAAGATGTCTAAGCATTTGATAGTACTCCCAACTATTCTAATATCCAGCTAGGAGTTTAGAGGAACTGTGTTCTTAGAGTAATCATCAAGCAGGTAGTTGTGAGCCATTAGATTCAGATAAATGACTATCCCGAATAGCTCTTCAAACCTAATAAAAAGCGAATGTTTGCAGAATCATGGAACTAAATATTTTTTGCACTAGCACAGAATTGAGTTAGGAAACTGCATTGCTTTCAACAGTCTCATGTAATGATGCCATTGAAACCCATCTCTCCAGTACCCCCTTGGCTGTGATACAGGCTTGTAAACCACAGAACACCACCATCTGAGAAGGATCAGAACTAAAAGACTAGTTGAATAATATGGAAGAACAGTCCTTTAAAGAAATGCAAATTAATAAAAGTCAAATAACAGGGGCAACTAGTGATGCCTTGGATAGCCCACCAGCTCTGAAATCAAGAAGACCTGAGTTCAAATTTGGACTCAGGTACTTAATATTTACTTAACTGTGTGATGTTAGGCAAGTCACTTAACCCTATTGCTTTGCAAACCCTTCCCCTCCAAAAAAAGTCATATAACAAAATACTCCAAAAGATAAATAAGGAAAATGCAAATCAAAATAACTCAGGGTTTAACTGATACATAGAAAGTTGGCAAAGAATGATAAAAAATGGAAATAGATAATATCAGATAGGTTTTTGGAAAGACAATCACACTAACATACTATTGATAGAGCTGCCATTCTGGATTTCAATGTGGAATTATGTTCAACAAGGGCTTGTTTTTATACCATTTGACCCAAATATTTCACTGCTAGGTATGTAACCAAAGCTCAAGATAAAAGGAAAAGTCTCATATACAATAAAATATTTACAGCAGTACTTTTTGTGGTAGCAAAGAACTAAAAGCCAAATAAAAACACATGAACTAGGCAGAAGCTAGAGTACTCAACCTAGATTCAGAAAGATCTGAACTCAAATTCTGCCTCAGACACAAGTTCTGTGACCCTGAGCAAGTCACTTCTACTTATCTCAGTTTTCTCATCTCTAAAATGAAGATAAAAGTAGCACTTAGAATACGTATTTATAAAGCAATCTGTAAACTTTAAAGTACTATACAAATGCTAGCTATTTATGTCTAAGAAGCAGCCATTGACTCAGTGGACAAAACACTGGACCTTGAGTCAGGAAGAACTGAGTGCAAAGTCAGCCTCAGATAGTACCTAGCTGTGTGACCCTGGGCAAGTCACTTAACTCACAAATGCCTGACAAAATGGATCCACCAAAGAAGAAAATGGCAAACTACTCCAGGATTTTTGCCAAAAAAAAAACAACAACCAAAGAACAAAACCTGAAATGGGATGACAAAGAGTCATACATGACTGAACAATACTCACAAAGTTCACAGACTTCAAATCAAGAACCCTTATTGTATTGGAAATATATGGAAAGTTACAGTCAACATTCTCAAATGACAAGAAGGCACAGAGGAGCTATTCCAGTGAGAGAACCCATATAGATGAGAACACAGAATTACCTATGTATCACAAAATAAGTAACAATCAATTTTGATAAGTGATGGGTTAATAAACTATCAAAAATAATCAACATTTATATAGTGCTTGCAAAATGCTTAAAATATTATCTCATTTAATCCTTCCAACAAATGTATGAAGTAGGTTCTATTATTATCTCAATTTACAGATGAAAAAAGTGAGTCTCACAAAAAGTTAAATGACTTGCCCAGGGTCATTCAGCTACTGCGTATGAGGCAAGATTGAAACTCATGTCTTAATGACATGACCATTCTTCTACTGTGCACCACTCTCAGTTCAGCCAATCCATCTATCTAAACTCCATCCCAACATTGCTCTATCATGAGACATAAATGTAGTTCATAGAATTGGACAGGACTTTAGATCCAGATCTAGATTATTCTTTCTTACTCAGACATCTGAAACCTAATTTAGTGGTGCCTTCCTCTCCTGGATTCCAGCCAGTAACTATCCCATTTTTCTTTTCCAGGACCTTTCTTTCCAATAGTGCCAGAGAGAAAATTTCCTAAGCAACTGTTGCCTACTTCAAGCTTAATCTAGGTGACTCTCCCCTCTTCAATTAATGTAATCCTAATCCTTTCTTCTTGCCCTAAATCAAATCATATGATGTCTGTTTCCATTACAGTTTCTTGTGCTTTCTGAGTTCCTATTCCCCTTAAATACCCATCTCTTTATCTCAGAATCACAGTTTGACTCATATAATAACAATAGCTTGTATTTAAATACCAATTTAAGTTTTTATAAAGTATTTTACAACATAATTTCATTTGTTCCTCACATAACCCTGGGAGGTGAGTGCTATTATTACATATATTTTATAAAGAAACTGAGGCAGGGGTTAAGTGATCACAGAGCTAATTGTTGTTTGTTCTTCCTTCTCGAAGACCATGACATCAGGGAGGTGATGTCATGACAATACATGAACTGGATTTGAGTGAAGAGGAGCTGTATTGTCACCAGCCTCACTTTCTCCTCCAGAGTCATCTGGGTCTAGTGGCCAGATAGTCATCAAGAGGACTGTGAGCCAGGGTTAAGTTGGATTCAAACTCTCATCCTTCTGACACCAAGGTCAGTGTTCTATCCACTGCCCCAGTCTGAGAATGGATGTGAATTCTGATCTCCCTGAACCCACATTCAGTATTGAAGCAGCTGGTAGCTGAGTGGATAGAACATTGGGCTTTGATTCACTTATTAGTTTACTTCCTAGTTGTATTGTCCTGAGCAAATCACCTAACCTCTGCCTGCCTCAGTTTCCTAAACTGTAAAATGGAAATAATAACAGCACCTACCTCCCAGGATTGTTGTGAGGATCGTATGAAATGTATTGAAAAAAATATTTAACACAGAACCTGTGACTTTTCCTTTCCCTTATCCCACATAGCTCTGGAGGAGAGAATGAAGCTGATGACTTTGCACAGTGTCCCCTCACTTAAATCCAAATCACTCGCAAGTCATGGCATCACCTTCCTGATGTCATGGTCCTCTCGGAGAATGAAGGACAAACAATAGTCCACGTTGCCACTTGGCCGCCCTGAATGAACGAATTATACTAGTTCAAAGTACAAATATTGGCATTTCTAAAGCTCAGTTCATATTGTGATGGCTCCTGCCTGATGGCTGCTGGTGACATAGGCAGAGAATGGGCAGAGATATGGCCAATGGTTAACTATCAGGACATTGATCCAGATAGTAGGGACTAGGTCTCTTAGAAGGCTGCCATGCCTGAAAATCTGTGGGGAAAGAGGAGAAAGGATTTGGAAGAGGAATCAGAATGTACTATAAGTGAAATCTGTGAACAGTATTAAGACTCAAAGAATCTTGGCAGTGAAGTGGCAGCCGCAATAACTGGGGGAGAGCAGGGTAAGTGGGAGAATACAAAGTATTTGATGAGGAGCGTTCAGAGTGGGAAATGGGAACTGGAGCCAAGAAATCAGGACAAGAGTATGTCATCCACAATGGCTCACATAACATCACAGATTCTAAAGAATTCAAATTTGGGGTCACCAAAGGGAAATGGAAAAACCCCATACTATACAGTACTCAAGTAATAATAAGAGATTCAGGGTCAGATCTCTAGCCTGCCTAGGGTAGAGGCAGAAGGAAGGATTTATTGTGGAAGAGGCCACAGGTGGAGTGGGGAATCCACACAGTTGGAGAGAATAATTCCATCAAGGAGATCACAGGTCCTAGGGATTATTTGTCTGGTCCGGTTGTCTTCAGCCACCACCCACTAGCTTAAATCTGTTCTTTAAAAGGTAAATAGCCTTGGGAGGAATAACACATTAAGTCTCAGCTAGTCATTAACACTTTAATGAAGGAGCGAGTGAATAAATAAACAAAAAAATATTTAAGTTCTTACTAAATGAAGAGTACTAGGCTAGGAGTTGTGGATACAAATAGAAAAAGTCGGAATTTCCCTGCTCTCAAGGAGTTTACACTCTAAATGGGAGGTAGTAGGTAAAATAAGCTATAGGGTAGGAGGAAATTCTTTGAATTTTGAAGGGTACAGTCATAGAAAGCAAAGTTTGGGAGTCCTTAGGTTATATCAAATCAAAGTAAATTAAAGATGGGGCCAAGGATATGGGAACAAAAGGGCAAGACAGATAATAAGATCTGGTGGTCTTCTATTTCTCCAGAAGAAATACAGTTGGTGACTCCCTTCCTGATGGAATAAAATAGAAAGTCAGCATAGAAAGACACAAGTTAATGGCAGACTGTCTGCCTACCATTTCCTTGGCATCAAACCCATCCAAGTATTGTGAGCAAACACAGTCTTGGATCTGGTTAGCCCATGTTTGAGTTCATAAGGCAGTGAGGGAGAAGACCCCCCATAGTATCAGGTCTTCCTGTCTCCCAGATGAGTTCTGGCCCAGAGTTAAGAAACAGACAAAGGAAGAAGACGAGACTCACTACCAGGAGAGTTGGGTCTTTCCTCAGTCTGGCCTTCCCGGAAGGGTTCTGAGCAGCCAGGACTAGGGAAGGGGGACAGAGTTTGGAAAATAGAAAGAATTGTGATTATGCCAGTAGATCATCCCCACTAACCCTAGATTGGCTTCCAAGCCTCTTCGTGGACCCTCTTCTCTTTTCCTTCTATTTTATTTCTTTTGATGACTTCATCAGCTCCCATGGATTTAATTATCATCTCTACAATGATGAATTTCAGATCTACTTATCCAGCGCTAATATCTCTCCTCATCTCAGTCATCTTGACAACTACTTATCAGACCAACTGAATGTCTTATAGACATCTTAAATTCTACATGTCCAAAGTTGAACTCATTTCCATTCTCATCTTCCTAATATTTCTATTACTGTCAAGGACACCACTAAGCTGCCCGGCACCTCCAAGTATTATTTTTACTCCTCATTCTCTCTTACCTCCCATACTTCAGTCAGTCGTCAAATTCTGCCATTTCTACCTTGATAACATCTCTCTTTCATGCTTCCTTCTCTCCTCAGACACTGTCACCATTTTGGTGACATACATATAGACTATTGCAATAGCCTGATGATAGCTCTCCCTGTCTCAGATCTCTCCTTACTCTAATTTGAGTAATTTGACACAGGTGTCAAATTGAGCTTCCTAAAGCACAGGTTTGACCATGTGACCCGACCTCACATTCAATAAACTCAAGTGGCTCCCTATTACCAGCAGCATCAAATATAAAGTCCTTCTTTGATTTTTAAAACCCTTTCTAACTTTGGCCTCTTCCCTTCTGTCCCATATTCTTACACCTTACTTCTCCATGTACTATGCAATCCAGGGGCATGACCTTCCTGCTGTTTCTTACACTTCCTTAGCTTTCTCCAATTCTTAGCCAGTTTTTATAAGAAGTCTTCCTCATCTCCCTTAATGCTCCTACCTTCCTTCAATTGGTTATTTCCAACTTCTCCTTTAACATTGGTAGTACCTGTTCTTGAAGAGCACCAATCATATCAGGAAGGTGATGTCTTGGGGGATTTAAGTGAGGCAGGGAGCAGCCTCACTCTCTCTTCCAGGGTCATCAAAGTCCAGGGACATAGTTTTAGGTAGGGGTGTTAGAATCTGGGTTTCTTGAGGATAAAACCATGTTTTTGTCTTTATTTGTATCTCAAGCTCATAGCACAGTAGACACTTAATAAATGCTTACTAACTCCACTTGACAATTTATGTGAGTTCTTCTTTGTTTACTCTCTGAATCTCAAGCATTAAGGGAATAAAGATTTTAATGCAGATGGGGAGTGGGGAAAGAGAGTGGGACAGATAATTTTTGAGATTCAGTCTCATTTAATGGAAAGAAGATTAAATATAAAATCAGAATAATTTGATTCAAATTCTACTTCTATTATTTTGACTAGCTGGGTGATTTTAAGAAAGTCATTTAACATCTCGGAGTCATGATTTCCTCCTCTTTAAAACAGAGATAATAATTAATACCCTACATACTGCAAAAGAATAATGAGGATCAATTAAGATAGTGTTTTTATGAAAATATGGACCATGATATTGATGACAACTCCATGTCAGGGTGGGAAGACCCTTGCTGGTCACTCCAGTAGGCAACAATGAGAACACTAGATGCCTTGGAGCAAGGTCCAAAATTGGGAAAGAGGGGAAAAGCCTACATTTTTCCTAGAACTGGAGCAATATAGAGTTGATCAGGATGGAGAAAGGTCCGCTCCTAATTCTCCTATTTTCCCCTCTTTTTTAAAGATAGTCTCTACACTCTAATCAATCTACATTTTACAGCTGGGAAAACTAAGGCAGACAAAGGATAAATTACTTGAACAGGATCACACATCAAGTAAATGTCTGAAACAGGATTGGAACTCAGCTCTTCCTAACTACAGAGCCAATGCTCTATCCATATAAATTATGGTATTTAATGGTATGCCAAAATAAAATTGTCCCAACCAGTGTCCTTTTGCAATAAACATTAAATGTGAAAGCTGAAAAGAACATCAGATATCATCTAGCCAGAAATTTTTAACTTAAGATCTTTAAACTTTTTTTAAAAGTTTAACATAATTAGTGTCCTTTGTAAATATATGTTTTATATTATGCATTTTAAAGCACTATTCCAAGAAAGGGGTCTAGAGGCTTCACCAGACTGCTAAAGGTGAAAAGGTGAAAGAATCTCTGATTTCATCCATCTTCCTCATTTGTAAGGCCTTGCCCATATGGCTCAGTGAATCAACAAAAGTGGAGTTAGAAAGATCTAAGTTCAAATCTAGCCTCAGATTCTTCCTAGCTGTGCAACCCTTGGCAAGTCACTTAAGCCCCTATTTGCCTGTTTCCTAGTCTTTAAAATAGACATAATAGCAGGAGGGATGTGATAAATATTTAACAACCAGTTTTCTGGGGGTTTGGGGAGTGTTTTCAAGATCCACTTTTAAGTTTAATTTGCATTATTAATATTTTCTCCCCTACAGTCTTAATTCTAAACAATCAACAAAACAATAGATTAAGCCCTATTTTAGATCCTTTGCAGTTTCCAATGGTGCTAATGCTGACCCTGAAAATTTAACAAGAGGATCTTGTAGTCCAGTTTGAATTGACTCCAACACACCCCTGCCTCATCCAATTTTCCTATTGATAGATGAGGAAACTAAGGCCCCAAGAGATTCAATGAGCATCCCCTATTACTATTATTAGAAATCACAATCTCCCAACTTCTAACAATTAGAGTTTCTTTTTAGGGTTACCTCATGTATTACCTCCTACATCAGGTTTTTCCAAGCCTTGCCGTTCTTAGGGCTTCCCCTGCCTCACAATACTTTATATATTTATTTTAGATTTGGCTATTCATGTATACATTGTTTTCCCTGGATACACTGCAGACTTGTAGAGGACAGGGGGACTGCTTTCACAATCCCAGTATCTAGCACAAAGCCCAGGCAGTATCGGATAATAGCATAGCATATTTAATGAATGAAGTGATTTACTCATTCACCTGTAAGCTACAGAGACTGAGATTTGAGCCCTGGTCTAACTGATCCTTCTTTTGCTGCCTCTTAAATGCCCCCAAGAAAACATGATCATCTATAATACTTCAATGTGAATGAGTTTGGGAGAGGCTTTCCTCTTTGAATAAATAGAGTCCTGAGTACTTGTCAAGGACCCAGGTAAAGGGGGAACTGAGCTTCCAGACAATCTTCACAGCTCTGCCAAAGGTCACTGTTTTATAATGAAGGGGTCTCTGAACTGGTATTCTTGGATTTGAGGTCTGATTCTGCTACTCATTTGCTATGTGACCTTAGGTAAGTCACCTTATTTTTCCAGACCTGAGGTTCCTCACCTGTCAAATGAAGGGGTGGGATTAGATGACCTCACAAAGTTCCTTCCTGCTCTAATGTTTTAGGATCAAAAGAAAGTTTGCTATGGTGCCATCCTGATGAATCTCTCTCTCTCTCTCCACTGAAAACCCCAAGAAGAAATACCATTCCCCCCTCCCCAAAAGCCTGTATTGGGGCTGCAGAGAAGGTAGGTCCTTTGTAGGTAAGAGGTGAATAGGACCTGAATAGGCTCAAGGTTGAAACTGCTGCCAGATTCATGCTCACTGTTAAGTGAAGGGTAGGGTGCGGCTGTGACTGCTCGGCACCCAGCAGGCAGGGAGGAGCAGAGATGGTCTCCTCTCCGAAGCTATTATGTAAGCCCCGGTCTCTGGAGTAGAGCCAACACACATGGCTGCGCCAGAGAAGCTCCTGTTCCAATCTATCCCAATTCAAGATGAATTTCAGAATGTAGGAAATCAAAATGTCTAGGCTAGCGTCAGACTCGGCTCTAAGGGATCTCCTTGAATTTAGCAGGATCCTTCTTGAAATGCCCCACCTTCCAGCCTGGGACGTGCCCTACTCTGCCCAGCTACCCTGGCATGTTCCCATCCCTGTGCTCCTGTCGCAGTTGGCATTCACATGCTACCTTTCCTGACAAGCCACCTGGGTCCCATGACTCTCTCCAGACTCACACTGTACTTGCCCAGCCTTGTCAGAAGCTTCTAGCTCCCCAAAACCATTAGCTTGAGAGGCAGAGCATAGCACGCAAGGGGTACATATGGGAAGAGTAAACTCTCAGAGCCTCTGGGGCCTTTATTCTGCTCTTCCTCCTGCCATTCTTTCTCCTCAGAGCAGAGACCAGCAAAGCTATTTTAGGTAACGTTATTTTGAGGGAGGTTTCCTTCCCTCTCCCCTACCCTACCAGCAAGTAGATGGCCCAAGCTTCTAAAAACTCCTAGAGAGGGTGATTCCACAAGGAGTTCCTGGTCTAATATACATGGGGGGAATTCCAAAGCCCTCAAACTGCCAGAAGTCAGGGTATTTTGCAAACTTTTTTTTTAATGAATGCTACATGTTGGTTGCATTACTGTAGCTCCCTCCCCATGGTATGATATTTGGTGGTATCAAATGTTTCAGTTTTCTTAATAAATATTTTCTATTAATCTGTCCCTCTTCTTAACCCTCCTAATGAAGCAAATTTTAAATAATTTTACTTATTTATTTATTTATTTATTTCATTAAATATTACCCAGTTATATGTAAAACATTTTAAACAATTAGTTTTTTAAATTTTGAGTTCCAAAATTCTCTACATCTCTCCCAACCCTCCCCTCCTAAGAAAGTAAGCTCTTTGATTTCATGCCAAACATTTCCATATTAGTCATATTGCAAAAGAAGACATAAACAAAAATTTTTTTAAAGTATGCTTCACTGGCATAGTGGATAAAGCACTAGCCTTGGAGTCAGGAGTACCTGGGTTCAAATCCAGTCTCAGACAATTAATAATTACCTAGCTGTGTGGCCTTGGGCAAGCCACTTAACCCCATTTGCCTTGCAAAAAACCTAAAAAAAAGTATGCCTCACACAGAAAAAAATTACATGGACTAATGCTGGATGAAGGAGCAGAATCAAGAGAACATTGTACACATTTACAATAACACTGTCAGTTGATCAACTATGATGAATGCAGTTCCTCTCAGAGGTCAAAGACAACCCTCGAAGATCTGTTATGGACAATGCCATCCACATCTGGGGTGGGGAACATGGAATCTGAATGTATACTATGTTCACTTTTTTAACACTTATGTTTTTCCTTCCTATCTCCTTCTTTCCCCTCAGTCCAAATTCCTCTTACACAAAATGACCAATATGTTATTATCTTAAACACAAATGTACATGTACAACTTTTACCAGACTGTTCACCCCAAGGGGAGGGGGGTAGAAAAATGTGTAACTTATAAATTTGCAAGTGAATGAATGTTAAAAAACTACCATAGCATTTAATTGGAAAAATATAATAAAATATCAATTTTAAAAAGTATGTTTCAATCTGTATTCAGAGTTCAACAAACAGTATGCTTTCTAGAGGTGGATAGCATTTCTTAATTATAAGTCTTTTATAATTGTCTTGGCTCATTGTCTTGATCAAAGTAGCTGAGTCTTTCACAGTTGATCATCCTTACAATATTACTATTACTACAATGCAATGTTCTCCTGGTTCAGTTCATTTTATTTTACATCAGTTCATATAAGTTTTCTCAGATTTTGTTGAAAGCATTACATTCATTATTTCATGTAACACGTACATACCTTAACTTGTTCAGTCATTCTTCAATTAATGGGCATTCTCTCAATTTTCAGTTCTTTCCCACCACAAAAAGAACTATCAATGTTTTACAATCAGGTCCTCTTCCCTTTGCTTCAGTCTCTTTGGGATACAGATCTAGTAGTGGTATTACTGGTTCAAAGGGTAAGTCCTTTAACATAGTTCCAAACTATTTGCTAAAGTGGTTGGTTCAGATGACAATCCCACTAAGAGTGAATTAGTGAGGGGTAGCTAGGTGGTATAGTGGACAGAGCACTGGCTCTGGAGTCAGGAGGAACTGAGTTCAAATGTGACCTCAGATACTTGATAACTACTTAGCTGTGTGACCATGGGCAAGTATCCTAACTCCATTGCCTTGCAAAAAGAAAAAAAAAAAAGAGCAAATTAGGGTCCTAATTTTCTCACATCCCCTCTAGCATTGGTCATTTTTTTTCTTTTCTGTCATATTAATCAATCTAATAGGCATATCAGAGTTATTTTAAGGTGAGTTTCTGTTCTGTAATCAATAGTGAGTTTTTCATGTGACTTTTGATAGTTTTGATTTCCACTTCTGAAAATTGCTTGTTTCTATCCTTTGACCACTTATCAACTGGGGAATGACTCTTATTTTTGTAAATTTTATTCAGTTCCCTATATATTTGAAATATGAGACTTATCAGAGAAATTTATTTCAACAATTTTTTCCAGTTTCCTGTTTCCCTTCCAATTTTGACTACATTCATTTTGTTTGTGCAAAATCTTTTTAATTTCATGAATTCAAAATTACCTCTTTTTACCTTGTTTAATCTCCTTTATTTTTTGTTTGGTCATAAACTCTTTCCTTTTCCATAGATCTGATAGGTTCATTTTTCCTATGCTCCCCTAATTTATTATATTATCTTTTTATGTCTTAATTATTTTATCCATTTTGACTTTATCTTCATATAGTGTGAGATGTTAAATCTGTGCCTAGTTTCTCACTTACTACTAATTCTCCCAGTAATTTTTATCAAATGGTGAGTTCTTGCCCAAATAATTGTGATGCTTTGAGTTTATCAAACACCATATTGCCCTAATCATTTACTATTGTGTATTGTGTTCCTAATCTATTCCACAGATTCACCACTCTATTTCTTAGCCAGTATCAGATTATTTTCATGATTATTGCATTGTAATAGAGTTTGAAACTTGGGATTTTTTTTTTTACTGATCCCATTTATATTCTTGTTTTTCTATTTTTCCAGATGAATTTTGTTGCTATTTTCCCTAGTTCTACAAAATAACTATTTTGTAATTTGATTAGTATGGCAATGAATAAGAGAAATTAACTTAAGTAGAACTGTCATTTTTATTATATTAGCTCTACCTACCCATTAGCATTTAATATTTCTCCAAGTATTTAGATCTGTCTATTGTGTGAAAAGTGTGTTGTCATTGTTTTGGCATATTGGCATATGTGTTTTATGTGTTATTTTAAGAATTTTATTTATTATTTTATATGGAATTGGACTCTCAAGAATTTTGCATTATTTCAAATGGAATTTCTCTTTATCTTACTGCAAGATCTTGTTGGAAATATATAGAAATATTGATGATTTATAAGGGTTTATTTTATATCCTATAACTTTATTGAAGTTGTTCATTGTCTCAACTAATTTTTTAGTTGATTCTCTAGCGTTCTCTAAGTATATTATCATATCATCTGCAAAGTGAAAGTTTTGCTTCCTCTTTCAATTTATTTTTCTTGCTTTAGTGCTATAACTAGAATTTCTGGTATAATTTTGAATAATAGTGGTAATAATGGACATTGCTTCACCCTTGATCTTTTGGGGAAGGTTTCTAGCTTATTCCTTTTATAATAATGCTTATCTTTGTTTTAGACAGATAATACTTATTTTAAGAGAGTTACATCAATTATGATGCTTTCTAGTATTTTTGCTTTGTTTTTTTTTTTTTTTTAGTTTTTGCAAGGCAATGAGGTTAAGTGGCTTGCCCAAGGCCACACAGCTAGATAATTATTAAGTGTCTGAGACTGAATTTGAACTCAGGTACTCCTGACTCCAGGGCCAGTGCTCTATCCACTGCGCCATCTAGCTGCCCCGCTTTCTAGTATTTTTAATAGAAATAGGTATTGTATTTTGTCAAAGGCTTTTTCTGCATCTATTAATAGGATCATATGTTTATGTTATTATTGATATGATCAATCATGCTGAAAATTTTCTTAATATTGATCCATTTCTACTTCCTGATATAAATACTTCTCAATCCTAGCATAAAATCTTCAAGATATATTGATGTAATCTTCTTGCTTGTATTTTATTCAAAATTTTTACATCAATTTTCATTAGGGAAATTGATTTAAAGTTTTCTTTTTGCTTTTGTTCTTCCTGTTTTAGGTATCAATACTACATATGTATCATAAAAGAAATTTGGTTAGACTTCTCTTTACCTATTTTTTTCAAATAGTTGCCTAATACCGGGATTAATTATTCTTTAAATATTTGGTAGAATTCACTTGTATCCATCAAGTCCTTGGAATATTTTTCTTCATTGATGTCTAGTTCAAATTTTTTTTTTCTGAGAGGGTTATTTAAGTATTCTATTTCCTTTTATATTTATCCATTTCACTTAGATTGTCAGTTTTGTTGGCATATAATTGATCAAAAATAAAAACTACTAATTCACGATTTCTATTTCGGCATTTAATTGGAGACTTTTAATTGTTCTTTTTCTAGTCTCATAGTTGCATGCTTTCTTTCCTATTGTACACATTTAGAGATAAAAAATTTCCTCCAAAGACTGCTTTGGCTGCATCCCCCAAATTTTGGAATGTTGTCACATTGTTGTCATTATCTTTAATGGAGTTATTTTTATATGATTTGTTCTTTGACTCAAACCATCCTTTAAAATTAGTTTCCAGGGCGGCAAGGTGGCACAGTGGATAGAGCGCTGGCCCTGAAGTCAGAAGTACCTGAGTTCAAATCTGACCTCAGACACTTAATAATTACCTAGCTGTGTGGCCTTGGGCAAGCCACTTAACCCCATTTGCCTTGTAAAATCCTAAATAAAATAAAATTAGTTTCCAATTTGCTTTTAATCTGTGTTTCTACTACCTTTTATTAAATATAATTTTATTGCATTATGATCTGAAAGGAGTACATTTAATATTTCTGCATTTGGTTGTGAGGTTTTTGTGACAAATTTTTGAGAAGGTACTATGTACATCTGAGAAAAAGGTATATTTCCTTCTTTTCCCATTTAGTTTTCTCCAGAGATCTTTCATATCTAACTTTCCTAAAATTCTATTCATCTCCTTTATTTTTTTCTTATTTTATAGTTAGATTTATCTAGCTCTGAGAGGGGAAAGTTGAAGTCCCCCACTAGTATCATTTTACTATTACCTCCTATAATTCACTTAACATTTCCTTTAAGAATTTGGTTGCTGTTCCATTAGTTGTGTATGTTTAACCCTAATATTACTTCATGGTTCCTTTTAGCAAAATGTAGTTTTCCTAGTTCTATTTTTGTTTTTGCTGTGTCTGAGAACATGATTGCTCTCCTTGTCTTTTTTACTTCAGCAGAAACATAATAGATTCTGCTCCAGTTCCTTCCTCCCAATTAAGCAAATTAAAAAAAAAAAAATAAAGCCCTCAATTCAAAGCTGCATTGCTCAGGAAAGCAGAATCCCACATTAGTCTGAAAATATACATATTTTTCTAGATTTTAAGTTCATTTTTCATATTTGAAAATCAGTGGTTTCATTTTTATTCTTTTGGTCTCATGGTTATTCTTTTTTCTTTTAGGTTTTTGCAAGGCAAATGGAGT
The DNA here is from genome assembly GCF_037893015.1 of Macrotis lagotis. Classification (NCBI taxonomy): domain Eukaryota; kingdom Metazoa; phylum Chordata; class Mammalia; order Peramelemorphia; family Peramelidae; genus Macrotis; species Macrotis lagotis. The sequence continues at coordinate 157,339,025 of NC_133658.1, forward strand.
TAAGTGGCTTGCCCAAGGCCACACAGCTAGGTAATTATTAAGTGCTTGAGGTTAGATTTGAACTCAGATACTCCTGACTCCAGGCTGGTGCTCTATCCACTACGCCACCTAGCCACCCGTCTCATGGTTTTTCATTGCAATTTTCAGGGTCAAACTTGCAAATAATTTTCTTCTCAATAACTTTCAGGATAGCACAAATATCACTGCAATTTTCAGAGTTAGTTTCCTCTATAATGTTATCATTGTATAAATTGATTTAATTCTGCTTACTTGGCTCTGCATTAGTTCATGTAAATCAGTCTCCCCTGAAATTATTCACAATAATACATTACATTCATTAGCATAATTTATTTAGCCATTCTCTTCTAGAAGGACATTCCCTTAGTTATTCCCTTAGTTCTAATTTTTGACTATCAGGAAAAGAGCTGCTATAAATATTTTTTTTATTTTTTTAATTTTTTTAGGTTTTTGCAAGGCAAATGGGGTTAAGTGGCTTGCCCAAGGCCACACAGCTAGGTAATTATTAAGTGTCTGAGACTGGATTTGAACCCAGGTACTCCTGACTCCAAGGCCAGTGCTTTATCCACTACGCCACCTAGCCGCCCTATAAATTTTTTTTATAAATTCTTTTCCTCTTTCTTTGGTTTCTTTGAGGAATACAGGTCTAGTACTAGTATAGCTGTGTCAAAGGAAATGCCCAATTTGGTAACTTTCCATTATATTATAAACTCCTTGAGGGCAAAGAACTATCTTTTTGCCTCTTTTTGTATCCCTAGTATTTAGTGCAAAGTCTCGCACAAAATAGGTTCTTAATTTTTATTGATTATTGATTGAACTTTATGGGCATGGTTCCAAATTGCTTTCCAGAATGGCTGGACCAATTCTCAGCTGCCCCAACAAAGAGAGGACACTAATGTACCTGTTTTCCCAAAACCTCTCCAGCATTTGTCAATTTCCTCTTTCATACTCAAAGATACTTTAATTTGCATTTCTCTTTTAGTGATTTAGAGCACTTTTCTTGTGGTTGTTAATAGCTTTTATCTTTAAAAACTATCTGTTTGGGTCGGCTAGGTGGCGCAGTGGCTAGAGCACCTGCCATGGAGTCAGTTGTACCTGAGTTCAAATCCGACCTCAGACACTTAATAATTACCTAGCTGTGTGGTCTTGGGCAAGCCACTTAACCCCATTGCCTTGCAAAAACCTAAAAAACACACACACACCAAAACTATCTGTTCTTGTCTTTTAACTGTTACTGAGGAATAGTTCTTAGTCTTATTAATTTGAAAGAGCTCCTTTCTTGGAGATGAGTCTTTCTCATAATATGATTTGAGAGCATGTGATTCCTCAAAGCCCAATTTCCCTCCTTCCTGAATCCTTTTCAGACCATCCCAACCACAGTGCTACCTCCCTCCTATGACAATTACTATTTGTACCACTCAGAGCAACTACATCTCATATTTCTCTTAAAACTCTAAGGCTTAAATCAATTTCTTCTCAAGAACATTCAGGATAGCATAAATATTATCTTTATTTTACAGTGTAAGAAATTGAGGTTCAATAATCTGTTTGCAGTTTTACAAGCTAACAAATATTCCAATAGGAATTCAAGCCCAAGTCCATTACTGTACTGTTCTACTGCATTGTTGTATTTATATACACAGCAACCATTCCCAGTTTTTGGGACAGTATCAATTTCAAATGTAAGACAGCAGTTTGTCCTGTACTTCTCTAATGTAGAGCATGTTATATTATCTAAGAATATAACACGAGAGCAAACTTTTTTCACTTTTGCCTTTTATCTCCTGTACCTTATCACCCTGTACAGTGACTTCTATATATAAGGTGCTTAAAAATGTTAGTTGCTGTTCATTCTTCACTTTCAGAGTACCAAAGACACAATGGGGGTGATGTTCTGACATGCACATAAATTGGATTTAAGTGAGGCAGAGCTACACAAAACCTCATACTCTCTCCCCCCAGAGTCATTGATTTTTGAAAGAATGAAAAAGAAGATATAATGGATAGGGCACTGGACTTGGAGACAGGAAAATCTGAGTTCAAATACTTTCTCAGGCGCTTACTAGCCATGAGACCCTCAGCAAATCACTTAACTTCTCTGCACCTCAGTTTACTTCTCTATAAAATGAAAAGGTTGGATATAATGGTCTTTGAGGTCCCTTCCAGCTCTGTGTCTATGATTCTATGAGTGAAGAGACTGTGTATTGTCTGAATCTTGTATTCTCCCCAATAGGTAGCTTTTCCTCATTTTTACAATGCTATGCATTTGCTTAAAATATATAATATGCATGCAAAAATATATAGATGCTTAATAAAGAGGAAAGGAATAAGTATTGAATATGAGCCAGACAGTGTACTAAGCATTTTACAAATATTATCTCATTTGATCCTCACAATAACTCTAGAAGGTATTATTATCCCCATTTTACAGTTGAGGAAACTGAGGCAAATAGCATCAAGTGACTTGTCCAAAGTTGCACAGTTACTAAGTGCATGAGATGGGATTTGAAATCAGGTTTCCCTGACTCTAGGTCCAGCACATTTTCTACTACAGCCCTTAGCTGTCTCCAATATGTGTTGAATAAAAATTCTGTCCTATTTTCCCCATCTTAATCTATCCAAAAGTCTCAAAAATTCCAGTATTTGGGTAAATAGTAAATGAATAAATCAAATCAGCAAATATCTCAAGAGAAAATACACCCTTCAGAAAACACTGAAAGCCACTAAAAGGTAGAGACTCACAGGCTGAAGAAATATCAATTTACTCATGAAAACATGTGTGTACTAGCCCTTGAAATATGTGATAATGGCTTTTTGTAGGAAGCATTTCTATGTGTAAGGCAAATGTGGAAATGAATGTGGGGGCAAACTCAGCAAGGGAGGGGAGCAGAGAAGGACCTGTGGCTCAGTTGGGGTAGGGGTTGCAGCCCTGGATCTATGAAGGATATAGACACAGCCCTCCTCTTGGGGAGAGCTCCCTGGGAGCAAGCATACCCCATTCCATAATTCTGCTAGGACAAAATCACATCTCTATGCTAGTTCAAACTTTGGATGAACCACACAGCATTCCTAGTAATAAAGTCCCCAGAGCCTTCACTGCCTGCCTTAAGATAAGAAAAGAAAAAAAAAGTGATACTTGGGGCTTCTGATCTGGGAGTTTGAAAAACATAGTCATTTTATATTTTGTTTTCCCAGCTCAACGATAATCTTCAGAAGGGCAGTGGACACGTCTTTTTCTTTTTCTGTAAGCCCCAGGTGGATACGGAGCAAAGAGCTTTACATACAATGTAAGATGTTTGATAATGGATGACAAGGATGCTAGAATTTCAAACTGGAAAGAATCCATACCAGAGCTTTCATTTTTACAAAAGAAGAAACTGAGGCACGCAACCTGCCCCAAATCACCCAGCTAGTAAGTATCAAAGCCAGGACTCAAATCCATGACTTTTAACTCTTTGATCTTCCTGTGACATAAAACTTGATCACCCCAGGACGCCAGCCTGGATCATGGCACAGTTCTGAGATTCTGAACTCAACAAACATTTGCTTGAACAAACTTACTTTGTAAAAAGCATGAAACTAAGTATAATGACTCCAAGGATGGGAGACAGACTTAGGAAAGTGAAAACACTTTAATTGTTCAGAGGTACACCCACTACCCTCCTCCTCTCCATTTGAGCAGCACATAGAGTCACACATAGGATGGGGAAAGGGAAGGGAAGAAAGGAAGGGGGAAATAAGGGAGGGGGGAAGGAAAGGTATGGCCCTGGGTCATGCAGCCAGAGGGAAAAAAAAAAAGAAAAAAGAGCCAAAGGGTCTGATTACCATTTCAACCCTCCCAGATCCCTTTTACTCTTGAGCAGCCTTAGAAGAAGATAGTCCATGGAAGCACCCCTCACCCCAGGTCTGGGTCCCTTTCCTAGGAAGTGCTTACAGCAAAACTGAGGGAGTAATATAGATTTATCTTGGCAACCCAAAGACTGGCAGCTTCTTGGCAGGTGATATAGGAGTCAAGGATGATAGGGCTCCTCCCCTCTGAGATCAGCAGCTTGGACCTCACCCTCTGGCAGTGGGCAGGCGAGGATAGTCTGGGCAAAAATCCAGGCCCTCCCAGAAGCTGCAAAGAGAACATAGAATCATCAGGGCTGGACAGGGCTGCACTACCTAATCCTAGAGGCCTGGGCAGGGGAAGCTAATTTGGATGTCACTGTCCTCTGCTTAGCCCACTCCTTTCTTGATGAGAGCCCGGAACTTTCTAAGCTATTTTCCCTTAGTCTGGAAGGGAGTCTCCTATCTAGGAACTGATTCTATAAATCTGGACAAATGAGCAGATTAGAGGAGAGAAGAGAGGGACTTGGTACTGGGGGAGAGGTATGTCTATAGGGAATCAATGGAAAAGAAAGCAAGTAAATAAATAAGAGAGGGGGCAGCCAGGCAGAGAGTAGAGAAAGGGAGGGGGCAACAAGGTCATACATGGAGGAAGGGGCTGGGGCAAAGGGCAAGGGAGGCTGTTGAAATCCTATCCAACTCTCAAGATTCAACTCTTGACATTTCATCTTAGCCCCATTCAATCAGAAATGATTTTACTCATTTCTTTGGGCGTGTACATACCTTGTCTCCCCTAATAGATTTTAAACTCCTCAGGAGCAAGGACTATACTGTGTTCATTTCTGTATCACGGAATATAGCATAACACCTTGCAACACACTTGATGTTGAATTAATGTTTTAATGGATAAATGAATAAATGAGTAGGAGTAGACTTCCAGGCCAGTATGGAAAGGCAAGGATAATACAACAGAGCCAAAGGGGGAAGGGTATTGCTGAAGGAAGATGGAGAGGCAACATCATTAAGATGAAGAGGGAAGTGAACAAGTACAAATCTAGGAACTAAAAGGGTACAGACATTTCTAATTTGGAGAAATCTCTAGGCTGAACTAATATGGCACACTGGAAAGCTGAGGGTCCAAAAATGGTACACTGAGTGGTGATTTAAAACTAGGCCAAGGAAATGGGGATTAATTTCACTCACAAAAATGTAAACAAGTCTTATTAAAGTCTAAAGATTGAAGGAGAAGGTGAGCAGTTGATCTTGTGAGGGGAGTTCCTTAGCAAGGCTGGGGAGGACAGACTCAGGCTTGAAGCACCTGGACTCCAGGGATGCTCCTTCCTTCCCTCCTCCCTTCCCAGTGGGACTTCATTGCCACAATACTGTGATCCCTACTGCTCAGTGGCCTCATTTTTCCAAGTTCCTTTCTCTAGGATACAGAGCAATCCTCCTTACCCTGGATCCTACAGTTTCAGTGACGTGACTCTGGGGATGTGAAAAAGCTGGGTCTCCTCAGAGCTGGTAGAGCTGTGGCCAGGAGAAGGATGTTAGGGAGTCTCATCCCCCTCCCTTTATCTCTGGGAGCATGGGAACAAGAAGCTAAGAGGGCCCACTTCCTCCCCTAGATCCCTCAGAATGGCAGACCTTGCCTTTGGTGGGGTAAATGCAGCATAAGGCCAAATGGACCAGACCTATGGAAAACCTTTGTGACCTTGAGGCTCAGAGGGGGTGTTGGTCTTTAAGAATAAGACCTGAACTTTTTCCTGGGATGTCTTAAGGCCACGACCTTACCAGACAAGATGATTCCTAGTGACCCTCCGTGATCCCAGGACCTTATTAGCCCCTCACCTTAAGCGTTTCCTGATGGGTCGGAAGTGTTTGGTGGTTTTGATTGCAAAGATGATGCTGGGAATAAGCAAGAAGGTGCACCAAGCCAGGCAGAACCAGAAGGCATTCTGAAAATACACAGGCTCAGACAAGTGAAAGGTGTCCACTTCACCCCAGAACCCAAGCAAGAACAACTCTGCCCGACTGGTGGAATAGCTGAGGTGAGAGCTTCTTGTATGCAGTTACCACAGAGAAAAATCTCCAAAGACATGAGGAGTCCCAGGAGAAGGGACAGGAGGAGGCCAGGCTTGGAGTGGAAGCCAATATAGCCATTCCAGGTTGGGCTATGTGGCCTCTGGGATTCTTTCTAACTCAGAGATTCTGTGCTCCTGTTACCTTGCCATTCTCTTGTTTATGCCCAAGGCAATTGCCTTGGCTGGCATGACATGGGCCCAGCCTTGGTTCCATTCCCTCTTGGAAGGAGGGGAAAGAGGATGACGGAGGGGAGAGGGGGAGTGGTTCTGTGACAAGGGACTAAGGAGGAGCAAGTATCAGATCAGGAGAGGAGGAAGATCTGGAATATAACCTTTTTTCTTCTTTGTTTAAACTTTGTTTTTTCCAATTACACACAAAGATAATTTTCAACATTCATCCCTTTGCAAGCTTGTGGGCTCTCACATTTTTCTGCTACCTTCCCTTCCCTCCCCACCTCCCCATGGCAGGGAGCAATCTGACTTGGGTTCTACATGTACAATAGTGTTTAAAATATTGAAATATGAACTCTTAGAGAACAGCAGCTACTTTATGCCTTTTCTGTATTCCCACTGTACCCTCTACACAATGGATACCTTACTTTCCTACTTGACTTTATGGGGACAAGGGCCACTCACCCAGGGATTTGCGATAAGGTCACACAGGATCACCCGGCTGTTGTCCAGTGCCCCAGAAAGGGGCTGGCAGGTAGCAATGTGCTCAGTGACCTGTGAAGGCAAGGCTACTAAGGAGAAGTTGTGGGGAGACTTGGCTCCCCAGGGCTCTATTCTCCTTCTCTTCTCTTCTCTCTCTTTCTAATGCCTCCATGGGAAAAATAAAAAAAAAAAAAAAAAAAAAGAAAACCTAAGAGTCTCCACAGAAAAGTATCCCATTGAGAGGGGAGAGGAGCATTCCATAAGAAAAGTCCAGAAACCACTCAAAGATTAAGTAGAAGCACTCAGTTGGTGCCAGGAATACCCGAAAGAGAGGTCCTTGGTTTAGATTACACCCACTGGAGCTAGGGGTTTCATCTTCTGTCCCAGGACCAAAAACTGTCCTAAGACCCTAGTTCAAAAACTGGGCATCACAGCAACCTCTATGAGGTCTGTCTCCTCCTTCCACTTCTACTCCTATTCCTTGACATACAACATACCATCAGATACAAGTTAAATGCAAATGCATAGAAGAGAGGGGAGGAGAGAGACAGACAGAGACAGAGAGAGAGAGAGAGAGAGAGAGAGAGAGAGAGAGAGAGAGAGAGAGAGAGTCTGGAATACTTTCCCTATCCTGATTCAATTTCATTCAACAAATAATTATTAAACTCCTACTAGACACCAAACACCATGTTAGGAGATTGGGAAGACAAAGCAAAAATGAAAAAATCCCTGCTCTCAAGAATATACTATTGCTATTAAATATTATATTCTTACCTCAAACCTTCACCTGCCAAAATTCTAACTCATGCTTCAAGGCCCATATAAGATGTCACTTCCTTCAAGAAGTTTTCCCTTATCCCCCAAAGCCAGAAATGATCTCTCCCATTTCTAAGTTCCTAAACCACTCTGTGGCACTCACAGAGCATTTATCTCACTCTACTTAATATTGCAGTTAATTGTGTAATTATCTTCTCTCAATTATTAGACAAGGACAGAAGCCATTCATCTTGTATCACAGACAGCCCCCAGCACACAGTGATACTCTTGCATATTTGTTGAGCAAGAGGATGGCAAAAACCCACAAGCACACATAGGGAGATGAGGACACATAAATATGCATAGCCAGATAAAGACAGAGGTAGATATATAATATAACATAAAACATATATGTAATGTACAAAGTTTATAAAACATTGCCTTCCTTTATTGCATTTGATAGTACAACCTTATAAATACATCCTTCTGCTATTATTGTTCCCATTTTACAGTTGAGGAAACTAAGACTGCGAAATGAAGTCATTTGCCCAAAGTTTCACATAGTCAGTATCAGAGAAAGGATGTGAACCCAGATCTCTCCTGACTCCAACTCCCATGTGCTTTCTGACATGCCAGATTGTCTCTCATGCATAAACAATATGTAAGCAGGCACATTGCCTGGTTTTCTGCTCCAAACACTATCTGTTGGGCATCTCCCATCTGCCCATCCCTGGGTCAGGTGCTATGTATGGGAAATAAAAAAGATAAACACACTCTGTTTCTGTGCTCCAGGAGCTTACAGTATTGATTGTGGTGACAAGTCATCCATCTGTGAAACAATGAGGCAACAACTGGACATGGTATGATTTGTGGGAAGAGACCTAAGCTGGAAATCATGACACCCTCCCTCCAACCCACCCCTCATCCCCTTTCTAGTTCTGTCTCTGCAACCCCCTACTTAAGGGGCTTTTGGCAAATAAATTTTTGATTTCTCTGAACTTCAGCTTTTTCAGTTATAAAATGAGAAGATGAGACTAAAATCATAATATTTAGAGCTAAACGAAACCTAGAGGTCATCTTGTCTGACACTTCTTTCACTCTGGAAAGAAAGTAAGATGTCACTAGATCAAGTGATTTGCCCAGGTTCTCACAGGCAATTTTAGGGCATAGATTCAAACTCAAATGTTCTGTTTCCAAAGTCAGGGTTCCTTATGGAGATTGAAAGCAAAGAGATTTGAAGGATCAAGTTATGCTTCAGGAGTAATGACTCAGTGAAGGATTTGTATAGAGAGTAGTAAAATAAGATTGCACAGGTATCTTGGGGTCAAACTAGAAGACCTTGAATGCCAAGCTAAGGAATATGGATTTGATCCTTTAGACAATGAAGATCCATAGAGGGTTTGTGAGCATGCTCCAATTCCATCTTCTGCAGGAGACCCTTCCCAGTCTCCCCCTCTGCTACAGCCTTCCATTTGAGATGGACTTCGATTTATGCTGTGTATAACTTCTATGTACACTTTTTTGTATTTTTCTCCCTCCCTTAGAATGTGAGCTCCTTGAAAGCAAGGACTTTTATGAGTTTTTCAGTGCTTTTATTCTTTCTCTTTTTTGTGTATTCCCAATGCTTAACCTGGTACCAGATACACACAAATTATATTTGTTGATTGATTCATTATCTGCTCAAAGAATAATCTGATAGCAGTATATATACAGAGAGAATAGATGAGTGAAGAACTGGAAATGGAAGGATTTCTTCAGAAGTTATACAGGCAGCCCATTACTCACCATCTTTCTGGCCCAGTCCATGTATTGGCTGAAGTATGACATTTCTCGATTCAGGAAACACTCACTTTCCTGTGAAGAAGAGAGAATGTCAGTTTCTTAGAAGGACCTGAGGGAGTATCCTGGGAAGGACCCCTACCACCTTTAAGACCCATCTTCTCCAACATCTCAGGATCTAGGACTAGAGACAGGACTGAAGTAGGGAAACAAGATTCCAGAATAGGAAAAATCTAGAATCCAATATCAGATGGTCAGTACAAAAAGGAGACCCTATTTGCCCTTCTCCTCCTCCTCTCCCTTGCTGCCCTCAATCTCTGCTTCAGCTCCCCAGCTCCTGACCTTTCCTTCTCACTCACATTCCTCAAGATCCAGTGAGCCCGGTTAGGCAGCTCAGTTTTCAGGAAGCTCGTGTTGACCAGAGTTTCTGAAACCACCATCTGAGGGATGACAAAGGGGTATAAATTGAAGGCAAAGAGCATTGTAAAATGCTAGACCTAAAGACCTTGCTCTTCAGGTAACAGCTCTTTCACATCCCTCCCTGCCTATTCCTAGATAGATAAGAGCATTTGGGGTTATTCCAGATCCTCCCCACTGGCTTTGCCATTTAGCATCTGAGATATGGGAGTTTCCTTCAGATATCCCTCCCAGTCACTCCCCAGCTGTCTTGGGGACAGTAGGCACCCCAACCCATGGTCTCCATTTCCCCACCCCATACACAGCACCTGGAGGCGTGAAGAAGATGCTGAGAGGGCACGGACACTACGATTCAGTGTCACCTGTTTAGTAGAGAATGGGGGAGACTCATTAGTAAGGGGAAGCAGGGTTGAAAAGGCAGTCACTGGACAAGCATTTATTATTAAACACTTATTATGTGCCAGCTAAGTACAGGGGCTACAAAGAAAAGATGAAGACAATCCCTTCCCTCAAGAAGCTTGCCTTCTAACAGGGGAGGCTCATGAATTGGATTTGAGTGAGGAGGGGCTGTGCTAAGTCATCAACCTCATTTTCTCCTCCAGAGTCATCTGGGTCCAGTAGACAGATATGAATCAGGATGACTGAAGATGATTCTGGATGCAAGGCAATCAAGGTAAAGTAACTGGTCTAAAATCAAACAACTAGTAAGAGTCATGTGCCTGAGTCTGAATTCAAACTCCAGTCCTCTGGACTCCAAGGCCAGTTCTCTATCTACTGCACCAAGGTGACTGGAAATGGCCCTGGATGCACTAGGAGAGCTTGACATTTTAGAGCTATAGTCTTTTCCAGGTCTCAGTTTGACTGAGACAGTATCTACTCAGTGATTAAGGCTAGGTGAGAAATGAGGCAAAGAAAGGCCTCTTTACCTAATCAAAAAAAAAAATCCATCTGGGAGGGGGAAATCCTCAAAGGTTTCTGATCAAAACAGAAGCAATTGATATTTACCATTCACTCTGAGCCAATCAGGACCCAAACAGGTGGGGCTGGCCTGGGACTTATTGACGGCCAATCAATGAGAGCCAGAGTTATTCTGGACAGTTTATTATTCAAAAGCCCAGTCCAGAGAAGAAGTTTAGGATGCTGGAGGAACAAGATTGGTGAAAGTGGATTATAGAGTTCAAGGAGCAGGCTGGAGAGGTAGGAAAGGATCAGATTCCAAAGGACTTTAAATGACAAATAGAAGATTCTAGACCAGTTCCTAAGGGTTCTCTAGATTCCAGCCTTCTGAGCCCATCTTTAAGCAAGCCTCCTGCCTCCCTCCCATTTTCTTCATCTCCCCACTCACTACATGGGTCTCCTGAGGGAGGATCTTCTCCTGGTAAAGGGTCTGTAGGGTCTGAGCCTCCTGCTTCAGTTGCTGCCCCAGGGCAGATTCCTTCTGGAGGGATCAGAAATAAGAAGAGTTGGATGGACCCCAGAGGTCAAGAACAAAATAACAGCAGTGCTGTTCTTGTTTTTGTTGTTATTGTTCAGTTGTTTTTAATTGCATCTCACTCTTCATGATCCTATTTTGAGATTTTCTTGGCAAATACTAGAATAGTTTGCCATTTTCTTCTCTGGCTTATTTTATAGATGAGGAACCAAGGCAAACAGGGTTAATCAACTTGTCCAAGATCACATACCTCTTATAGCAACTGAGACCAGATAAATTCAGAAGATGAGTCTTTCTGATTCTAAGTCTAGCACTCTACCCACTGTACTACCTGTCTTCCCTTAACAATAAAGACTATATTTATTTTTCCCCTTTTCAAAATGCTATCGAGCCTATTATTTTGTCTGAGACTTACTACAAACTTATGAGGTAGATTAACCAGGGAATAAAATCCTCATTTGACAGATAAAGAAACTGAGGTTTATGGAGAGTAAAAGATTTTTACCTAGTTATCTGTGGTAGACCTGACATTAGACTCTCAACATCCTTGGGAAGATACATTGAAAGGCCTCAATCCTACCTTTTAAGAGATTTTTCCTTACCTTCCAGTAAAAAAAAAAGTCAGATATATTATTTTCTTCTTCTCTGTCCCTAGTCATCAGAATTGAAGCCAGAGAGATAAGTGACTTATTCAAGGTAACACCATAGATATAAAGACTTGGGATTAAAATAAATCTAGTTCTAATCACAGCATTCTTTCTCCTAGCCTGCCTTCCTCCAGCTAGCTCTCTGGCCCCAAGTCAGGTCTTCTTGGTAGGAAAATTCACCTCACCTACCTCCTAAGCATCCTTTTGGCCCTAACCAATTCTTTGTTCCCCTCATGCCCTACTCCTGGCTTACCTGGGCTTGTCCCAACTTCTCCAGCTCCTTAACTAGCTTCAGGATGTCAACTTGTACCACTGGCTTCTGGACCTGAAAGGACAGAGCAATGATTTAATGCTGAAAGGTGCTCCCCACTCTGCCATCTCTGCAGCTCTCATATGTAGTCCCTCTGGGACATTCTACCCTAAAATTTAGGTATCTTTGGAGTTAATGATTTCACAGTTGCTGTAGGCCAGGCAGACAAGAGATAGGCATGGAGGTCCAGGACCAAGGCACTTCTATAGCAAAGTGTATGATGCTCTGGGACAAATTAAGAAGTGTAGCCTAAAAAAGAGAAGAGTGGAAGAAGCAGGATGACTGTGTCCCAATATTTGTAGACTATCACATGAAAGAAAAATTATATTTTTTTTGCTTGGTATCAGAGAACAGACCTAGTAATAATGAATTGAAGACATTTCCTCCCTTTCATAGCCAGAATCCTAGCTGTGAAAAAGCTGTCAAATTCCACTTGACTAGATTTCCTCCTCTCACTAGCTTCTCAACTCCTTCCAATCTAGTTTCCAAATACCATTTAACTGAAACTGCTTTCTTCAGGATTACCGGTGGCCCCTCTTTAAAAAAATTATTGCTATCTTTGAGGTTTTTTAAGATCATCTCCATTACTAAATATATTTCCCCCTCTTCTTCCCTACCCAGAAATAAGAAAATGACAATATTCATTCTTTTTTTTTTTGGTTTTTGCAAGGCAGTGGGGTTAAGTGGCTTGCCCAAGGTCACACAGCTAGGTAATTATTAAGTGTCTATGGCTGGATTTGAACTCAGGTCCTCCTAACTCCAGGGCTGGTGCTCTATCCACTGCGCCACCTAGCTGTCTCCATTCTTCTTTAAAAAATGACAAATCTGGGGCAGCTAGGTGGCACAGTGGAGGGGCAACTAGGTGGCACGGTGGATAGAGCACTGGTCCTGGAGTCAGGAGGACCTGAGTTCAAATCCGACCTCAGACACTTAATAATTACCTAGCTGTGTGGCCTTGGGCAAACCACTTAACCCCATTGCCTTGCATAAATGAATGAATGAGTGAATAAATGAATAGATAAATAAATGAATAAATGAATAAATAAATAAATGAATGAATAAACAAATAAATAAATAAATAAAAAGATTAAAACTAAAAATGAAAAATCTCTGCCATCAAAACAAGGAAATTCTGGTATGAAAACAAGGGAAGGGGAGAAAGGAGGAAAAAAGAAATTTACATCTTAATTTTGTTGTTTATTTGAAAGGAATGGCAAGTTATGCAAAGCAGATTTGCAGTTTCATGTGCGATCATCTTTTTAATTACACTATCTTATGGAAATGCTTGTTTTATTCCATAAATTAAAATCAAATAAATTTTTTTAAAAAAGAAAGAAAATTCCCTACATTGATACAGATTGTCAACTTGTCTGTTAACCAACCTACAGTCTTAAGGAATTGTTGGGCCCTGAAAAGTTGTGTCTTACCCAAGGTCACATAGCTAGTTAAAAGAAGAAAAAGGCCAGGTCTTCCTGACCCCAAGCCAACCATCTAGCCATGAAGTCATGCTGCTTCTCTTCCCAGTAACTTATTTTCACAATCTAAAGGTTTTTTTGTCAGACTCTCATGAGAAAGCCATATGTCTCTTTAACCTCTCTTCCTGATCCTACACTATTGATGACCTTCTCCCTTGGATATTTTCTCCATCATGGGTTTTCACAATACTATTGTCTTCTACTTCTTCTCTGACCTCTCTGCCATTCTTCATGAGTCTCTAATGCTGAGATTCTAATATTGTGTGATCATCATACAAGTCCCAGCTCTCTATGTATGGGTACCTCAAGATTCTATCCTGGGTCCTCTTCTCTCTAGATTCTCTCAGTGAGTAGTCTCATCAGTTCTCAAGTCTCTGAAGATGATTCTCAAGATCTAATAACTAGCCTGAATTGCACTCCTTAGGTCTAGTCCTCCATGCTCGAATGAATGTTTTTTTAAAAAAGCAATTATTAAACACTTTCCTTGAAAGCACTAAGAAAATCTCCCAAGAAGTTTATAAGGGAAGGGAATTCCCCTCTAAAAGGGGAAGAAAAAAAGTTTAAAAAAAAAAAGGGTTTCACTTAAAAATTTCCCAGGGTTCTTGAATCTGGGCTGTCTTGAACCTGGAATCCAAGAAGCAGTGGTAGAGGAGAGGGCAGTAGAACAGTCTATCTGGTCCCAAAGGCATCTAAAACTCAATATGTCCTAAATAACAATTTTTTCAAGCTTCCCTCCAAATGGAAAAACAAAAACACCCCCTTCTTCCTAATTTCTTTGTTTCTATTAAGTAGACCACTATCCTTCCTATTACTCACCCAGGTTTACAACCTCAAAGACATCCTTGAACTTTCACTCTCTCTCACCCCCACATTAACATGGGAATGGTCAAATCTTATTGATTCTATCTCTTCAACATCTCTCACACATGTACCCTTCTTTCTACTTATTCCCTGCCTCCAGTCTCTTCCCTCCTATCCATCCTATATGTGGACTGCTCTGCTCAAAAAGCCCCATTTGCTTCCAATTGTCTTGAAGATAAAATGCATTAAATACCTCTGGCATTTTAAAGACCTTTACAATCTGGCTCCAGCCTGTCTTTTCAGGTTTTCTGAACATTAGTTTCTATAGCACACTCTTATGTTCCAAGCAAACTGGCAGACTTTGTTCTTTGTACGCTACAATCCATCTCCCATTGCCATGCCTTTGAACAATCTGTCCCCTATGTCCTCACTCTGCCTCTAATTCCTAGCTTCCTTCAAGGCTCAGTTCCTACATAGGGAGAGGAGGAGAGGAAGGGAGGGAGATCTGCTTGATTACCCTCAAGTGTCTAGTCCTCTGTCTCCCACCAATTACTTAGCATACATTTTTAATTTATTTATCTAAATTTGTGCTATTTTCCCCAATAGAATGAGGGCAGGGTTGTTTTGCTTTTGTCATTCTACCTCCAACATTTAAATAGATTTAATGAGGCTTGACAGAAAGAAAAGCTTATTAACAGTTGAGTTATACAACTCTTTTTGTAATGGCAAAGAATTGAAAATTGAGGGAATACCCATCAATTGGGGAATGATAAAAACACATTGTGGAATATGAATGTGATGGAGTAACCAATATCCTATAAGAAATCATGAGGAGCAGCCAGACATCAAAAAAACTTGGAAACACTCAAATGAACTGATATTGAATGATGTCAGCAGAACCAGAACAGAAGATCACATTAATAGCAACCTTGTGACATGATCTACTATGAAGGACTTAGCTCTTCTCAGCCCTACAATGATCAAAGACAATTCTAAAAGACTTGTTATGGAAAATAACATCCATGTCCAGAGAAGGAACTATGGAGTCTGAATGCTGATCAAAGCTAGTAAACTATTTTTAATTTTTAAAGTTTGTTTTATATATTATAGGTTTCCCCCCTCATGATTTTTCCTTTTTGTTCTGACTCTTCTTTCACCACATGATTAATATGGAAATATATTTGACATAATTATACATGTATAACCTACATGTTATAGGTTCTCCCTCAGGGGAAGGGGGGAGGGAAGGAAGGAAGAGAGAAAAATGTGGAACTCAAAACTTTACAAAAAAATGATTGTTGAAAACTATCTTTGCATGTAGTTGGGAAAATAAATAAATATTCTTTTAAATTAGAGCTATTGGTAAAAACTACCATTCCATGTAGTTGGAAAAACAAGTAAATAAAATTTTTTTTAAATTAGAGCTATCCCACAGGACAATAGGCCTCCCCTTCCCCCTTCTCCCCCCACCCCCCAGGAAATAATGAGTTTGCCTCCCTCTCCCAAATCTTTAAGAGGCAGGATGACTATTTTTCTAAGGTATAAAGAAGATGCTTGTTCAGATATGGACTAGAGTAGATGGCTTCAGAAGCTTCCTCTCAGCGCTGACATTCCTTGCTTCAGTTCAATAGCCAGTAACAGGAAAGAATTGAGTGGAAAGAGCTTTAGGTTCTTTATGAATAGTACTGAAAAGGACCCCTGAGTCTCAATTTTCTTATCTCTACAATGAGGCAAAGGACCAGTTAATAGCAACAGCTCACATTTGCGGTGCTTTGTGGTTTACAAAGCACTTTTAAAAATTGTTTTGCACAATAACCTTGTAAAGTTGACTTTGCAATTTTTTTTTTTAATTAAACCTACTCTACAGATGAGTAAAAGGGGAGGAGGGCAGTCTTGAGACAAAGAAATTTGCCTGGGGCCACACTGAGCAAGGTAAGGATTTGGAGTAGGATTCAAGTCAAGCTTTCATGACTCCACCTTCTTCTCATACCAAGTACCTCTGCACCAGAGTCGCCTCTTGGGCATGAACCTTCCAGGGCTGATATTCTAGGAGACTACACAGGCTATTTCAGACAAGATGAGGATATCACAAGCTTGTAGGATTCGTCACTAAAGATGGAAGGGACCATAGAAGATCATCCAGCTTGATCCCTTTATTTTATAGGTAAGGAAGCTGAAGACCAGAGATCTTTGGTCCAAGATCAGGGTAAACAGATCCAAGTACTGAGCAACCAAGGGAAGGCAGTAGGCTCACCTGGGCAAGGAAGCTGGGATAGTCAATCTTCTCTATCCCGCTGTTCCTGAAGGCCTCCAGATCTCTCTCAGCAGCTTCATTCAGCAGGTTCAGATCACTCATATCTACTTCCAAGTTCCTCATTTTTTCCCGTAGCCGGGCAGTATACTAGAATAAGGAGAAACCGGCAAGTTGAGCCAGGACCAGCTCATAGGCAACCAGAGAAAGGAGAGTCCCCTCTGACTCCATCATCCTCAGATTGCCCAAATGTCCAATATCCTTTGGACCATGTGCCCACTCTTTAGTGAGATCCCAGCAGTGTCTTATGCTATAGACATTTCTCTTTTTTCCTCTAGAATTAAATACAGCCTATGAGTTTTTTTAAATTTTATTTAAGAAGCAGAGTTAAGTGACTTGCCCAGGGTCATACAATAGTGTCTTAGAATGGATTTGCACTCAGGTCCTCCTGATTCCTCCACCTAGCTGCTCCCAGATTCTTATTTTTAAAGTACCTTCCAAACTCCTTTTCTTGCTTTACTATGTACTATCATCCCTTCATGCATGATACAGTTCAATCAAACTGGTCTTCTTGCTGTTCTTCACATATAATACCCCATCTTTTGTCTCTGCACATTCTCCCCTAAGATCTGAAACCCTTGCCCTCTGGAGTCCCTACTTTCTGTTACCAAAGCTGAGCTCAAAGGCTACTTCCTCCTCCAACAGGCTTTTCCTGATCCTTCCAATTATTAGTTACATCCAAATTACCTTTTATTGATTTTGAATATATTCATATGTGAAAATTATTTCCCCAATAAAATGTAAGCTTCCTGAGGGCGGGGACTATTTCATTTCTATCTTTGAAGCTCACATGGATGCTTACTTAAATGCTTGAGGACTGATTGATTTTTCTTCTCTTTGAAGAAAAACAAAAAAAAAAACTTTCTTATTGGTAAGTTGCTTACTTTGGGTCAATCTCTCCTTCTCTGAGATTCAGTTCCCTCTTCTAAGTAATTGGGGAAGACCAGATAATTTCTCAAGTACTTCCCAGCTCTAAGCCTATATAAATCTATGATATGCAATCAAATTAAGGTATCAGTTACTAGGTGGCACAGTGGCCTTGGAATCAGGAGGACTGGAGTTTGAATTCATCCTCAGACACTTGACTCTTAACAGCTGTAGGACCTTGAGTAAGTCATTTAATCCTAACTGCCTCTCACTCAGGACCATTTCCAGTCATTCTGATACCCATATCTGGCCACTGGACCCAGATCACTGTGGAGAAGAAAGTAAGGTTGGTGACTTAGCACAGCATCCCTCTCACTCAAATCCAATTCATATGCTTGTCATGGCATCACCTCCCTGATGCCAAGGTCTTCTTTGAAAATGAAGGACAAGGGGGGTGGCTAGGTGGCACAGTGGATAGAGTACTGGCCTTGGAGTCAGGAGTACCTGAGTTCAAATCCAGCCTCAGACACTTAATAATTATCTAGCTGTGTGGCCTTGGGCAAGCCACTTAACCCCATTGCCTTAGAAAATTTAAAAAAAAAAGACTAAAAAAAAGAGAATGAAGGACAAACCTTTTAATTAAACTTGGAGTCAAAAGTCCTGCATTCAAGTCCTGTCACTCTCATTCACTACTATGTAACCTTAGGCAAGAGGTCATTGAATATCTCTGGGCCTCAGATTCCTTCCAGTGTGGCATAATTATAAAAACAATGGTTTAAGAGTAAGAGAACCTGGACTCAAATCATAGCTCAGTCACTCATTCATTACCTGTGTGACTTGGGCAAATGATGGGTCTCAGATACTTCCTCTATAAAAAGAAGGGTTGGACTAATTGCCTTTTAAGTTTCCTTCCAACTCTAATTCTATAATCCTATGACTTATAAATTGTATGACCTTAAGAAAGTTTGGGAAAAATAAAAACACTTAACAAGTCACAAAAACCAGCCATTGTGGGACAATAATAATTATCAGAAAGTTGTTTCTTGTTTTGTACAGAAATCTGCCTCTCCATAACACTCCCTGGTCCTAATTCTTCTTTCTGGGAGCTCAGAGAATCATGGATCACATCCATGGATTCTACCCTCCTTGGGTCTTGTTTCCTGCAGGTTAAACCTCTCCAATTCCTTCAGCTTCAGCTTCATGTGACATAATTTCATGGCCCCTTCACCACCTTGATGATAGTCCTCTAAATGTGTCCCAGTTTGCCAATATCCCTCTTAAAATATGGTGGACAGGATTGCATACTATCATCCTAATTGAGAACAATCACATCTCTTTTCAGCTTTCCTCTCCCCCTTCTCAAAATGTCTTTAAACAGTTGCCCCTTCCTTTAAACCCCTCTCAGTGACTTTACTACCCTTGTCTGGCCCTTCTCTGGCTCAGTTATAACTCCCTCAAAGTCCAAGTGCCCAGAACCAAGTGGTAGTCTACACATAGTTAGACCAGTACTGAATGTAAGCAAAGGAGGCTTTCTGTAGGTTCTCACCAGTCTCCCTGATGACATTAAACATTTTGTTGGCTGATAATAACAAGAAGAAGAATTGACTGTAATATAATACTTTGAGGTTTACAAAATTCTTTTGTACATTTCATCTCTCATTCGAGCTTCAAAATAACCCTTTGAACAACAATGTGCAATAATCAACTATGATAGACTTGGCTCTTCTCAGCAATGCAATATTCCAAGTACAATTCCAAAAGACCCATGATGAAAAATGCTATCCATATTCAGAGAAAGAGCTAAGAAGTCTAAATGCAGACCAAAACATACTCTTTCCCTTTTGTTCTGATTCTTCTTTCACCATATAACTAATATGTAAATATGTTTAACATGATTGCACATGTATAACGTATATCAGATTGCCTGCTGTCTTGGGAAGGGGAAAGGAAAAAAATTTAGAACTCAAAATCTAAGAAAAATGAATGTTGAAAACTATCTTTAATTTGATTAGAAAAAGTATTTTAAGTGCAAATTTTTTAAATATCAAAAGAAATTAAAAAACAAAATAACCTTATGAGGTTTATTACAGATGTTATCATCACCATGTTACAGATAAGAAAACTAAAGTTCAGAGGAGATTAAAAAGGTGTTCCTATCTCAGGTGAATAAGCATTCATTATTAGTAGTAGTAATAATGATATTTAGTGCTTTATGGCCAGTGAAGCTCTTTACTTGTTAATTAATTTTTATAGAATCATATAGTCTAATAACTGGGAGGAGCTAGCCTCAATCTCTCAGTTAACAGTTGGAGAACAGAGGCCTAGAGAGGTTAAATAATTTGCCTAATATCACACAGCCAGAACCAGGCAGAAAAAAAAAACTCAGGACTTTTGACTCCTAGTTTCATCATCTACAAGAACTCTCAGGTCCCTTTCTTGGGACCTGACTGGTATCTTGTATCCTCCTCTTCTTTTATTAGATTTTTCTCCCTAAACACAGAAGGAATCTCATAGGAAGGAAGTATAGTGACCCCTTTGCTCTCCTGGCCCCCAGCTGTGTCATTGAAGTCATATGATATGAATGCATGAAAGGAGCTTAGATATAATAATAGTGTATAGTGCTTTAGAATTTACAAAGGATTTCATATTTATATATATACATATATATATATTAATTCCTTTGATCTCTAGGGATATCTATTCCAATCCTCTCATTTTATAAATGAGGAAAATTAGAGGTAGCCAAATTCAGAAAGGGAAAATTGCCCAAAGTCCCACAGACAGTAATTGATTAAGAGCCAGGTAAGCCAGTTAAGAATTCTACCCCAGGACTTATTCTCTCTCATTCTTGTGCCCTAATGTTCCCCTCCTCTCCCCTAACCATAACCAACTTCTGACTGTCCAGTTCTCATTCTAGTTGCATTGCAGTCAGAAGACCGGTAACCATTGACACAGGTGCTGTCTCAGTGAAGGATGAATTCAGAGATCCTCTCTGAAAGGGAGGTTGAACTCCATAGTTCAACTGCCTGCCCAAGCCAGAACAAGCTCAAAACTCCAGGACAGAAGGTATCAGAATCCTGTCATGCCGGTTTTTAGCCGTGGCCAACTTGTTATTCTTTTCAAGTTTCTTACCTTATTGATGTCCAGGTGCTTTTCTGGGTCATAGGAGCCATTAAGCTGTAGGACCTTCCAGAGAGCGGCACCCTCCTTACACTGCCTAGGAAAATAGCAAGGCATCAATGGGTGGGCCCCTCCTTCCCCAACCTCCTATCCCATTTCTTATATCTCTCCCTCCCCAGCCCTGAGAAGACCAAGATGCTGATGAAGACACTCACTGATAGGCAGAGAGGATACTGATGTCCTTCTTGAGGCCCAGGAGGTGGGACAAGTTCATGGATGAGGGTAGATTCCCTGGGGTGTCAGCAAACTACACATGAAGTAGGGAAAGGAAGTCTAGAGCAATGATTAAGATAGCCCCCAGTTCTGCTAGGGCTCTGGCCTACCGAGGTAGTCATTGATAACCCAAAGCAATGCCCCTAGTCTTTTTTTTTTAATTTTTAAAAATAATTTATCTAAGACTTGCCCAAGGTCACACAGCTAGGCCATTATATCAAGTGTCTGAGGTCAGATTTGAACTCAGATCCTCCTGACTCCAGGGCCAGTGCTCTATCCACTGCACCACATAGCTGGCAATGCCCTTAGTCTTGACCTGAACCCAAATCTTGCTTCTAACTTCAATGTTAGTCTCACTCAAGAGACTTCTCCAACGAGTCGTTTCCCAGGATACAGGAAAGTGGTCTTAGCTAGAGATAATAAAATTCCCATTAATTCCCAGGCTTACAAATTGGGGACAAACTGGGAATCAGGCCTCTTGGTTTCTGTTCTCAGTTTCGAGAATGGAGTATTAGCTTATGAGTATAATGAAACCACTCCTTATCTTTGTTTTCTACAGTAATATGACAAGGAGTTCACCCAGGGACTTCTAGGATTTCTGTCCACATCTCTCTTACTCCCACCTGCTGCTGGAGTCTTTGTCTTTCCCTGCCTCTAATGTTGCTGTGCCTGTTTTTTCACTGTCTCTTCCATTCTGTGTTTCTATTGGTCTTTCCCTTTTTTCTCTCAAGGCCAGTCCCTGGACCAGAAGCTCTGGTGGCTAATGTCGACGTTTATCCAGTGAGACAAGGGCCAGTCCACAGGCCTTGGGCCAGGTCTCACCTGGTACAGCTCCTGGCTCTCCCAGCTGCGGCACACCAGGGTCTGGATGTTGCCTCCCAGGAGGAAGGTGACAAAAATAAGGAGGATGAAGGGTCCAGAGAAAATGAAGCTTAAGCCCACACCCCTACGGAAAAGACAGGGATTAAGAGAGTACAGTGGAGGTTAGTCCTGGCTTTTCCCCCCTTCCCTGACCCAAACTTCTCCCTTCCTACCCTTCCTTAAGCAAACCTGGAGTTAGGAACTGCTCAGAATTGCCTAGGACACTCAACTAGTCAACCATAGGTAATCTCCCAGCAAACCCAACTGAATCCACTCAGGGTCAAGCTAAGACAGGGGTCAATCACTGTCTACAAGGAGCTGGTTTTTTTGTTCAAGAACCATACTGAGTAGGTGATGAGGAAGGGGGGAGAGGAGAATGGAAGGTCTAAAAGAGCAGGAAAGGAAAAAGTTTTCATTATTGAGGGCAAGAAGGGAAGGGTGGTACAGAGGACAGAGCCATCCTTAGGACTGCTGGCCCCTTTCCTACCATCTGGTCAGCTCCATGGACCAGATGGGACCAGATGAGACCAAATGAATAAACACGGCCATGGAGACTGCACAGAACTGGATATCTGTGTTTCAACTGCTAGACGTAGATGCTCACCAAACATGCAATAGGACCCATGCTGAGGCCAGGTGACCCCCTACCTTACACCAGTCAGTTTGTGGAGTAGGAAAGCTACTCCCTGGGACACAGGAGGAATAACAGGGGACAGTTTGGGCCATATCCTTTACCCCAACTCTTAGAGCCCAATTCCATTTGTTGTCCTGTCTTACCCCCTTCCAGCCCCCTGTCCCATCTCATCCTTACGCCATGAGAAACTGGGCTCCAGCCTCGCCCTTGGCTTCTGTGTGACTGGAATCTTCTCTAGCAGAAATCCCCCAGAGGCCCAGGCTGAGGCCTAGCAGGTTACAGATGACCACCAAGAGGATCACAGAGGACAACACATAACCTGCAATCCACCTGTCTCAGCAGGGAAGGGAGGAGAGAGATGGGGAGAGTCAAATTCTGAGAGGTCAAGAAGAAAATGGAAGGACAAAAATATAGAACAATGCCAATGGTACAGTGAAAGAGGAAAGGGGAAAAGACACTAATCCTAGGTCTGGATGTGCATGAATATTTAAGTTCCATGAATTGATGAATAGAATTGATTCTAAGACTTTGGTTACTCATCTGGAAACATTAGGAACTATGAGAATGTAAGATTTTAAAGACCAAAAGAAACTTGGACTTGTATTGCTCCTACCCCCTCACCCTACAAATGGGAGAAACTAATACACCTCATTTCAAAGACTGGGGGGAAAAAAGGAATAGAATAGAGGATCCACTGGACTTGAAGATTGAAAGACTAGGGGATGAGGCTAAATGGGGTGAGGGGGTGGTGACTAAGACCCGAAGAGTGGAAGTAGCTAAATATTGAAAGTTGGGCACTCCAAAATCCAAGTCTTGAGTGGGTAGGGAGTGGGTGAGGGGGCACCTGTATTCTATCTCTATTCTGTAGAACTGCCCTCCCCCAACTCACCCAATACCTGTATCTCTCATATCTCTGGATAGCATGTAGGTATGGCCTGCTAGAATTCTCTGCCTCTGCAAGAGCCTGCCTCCAGCGGTCGGCAGCCTCAGAGTCTGGGAAGCCTTCAGACAGGGTCCTCACTTCCTCTGGGATCTGGGATACCTCCTTCTTCAGCTCTTCAAGAGGAGGTGTGAAATTACAATAAAAATTATGGAGTGACTTTTCTTCCCATTTCAACCCTATTTCTCTTCTTCCTGATATTACCCTAAGTTGTCAGTGGAAAGCTCCTACCTCCCACCTTATAGAAGTAAAGTGACTTTATAGGTTACCAAGTGCTTTCACATGTATTGGCTCTCTTGGACCTGATAATATCCCTTCGAGGTAAGCAGGATGGGTATTATACCCATTTTATAGATGAGGAAACCAAGGATCAGAGAGGTGTCCTGCTTGTTCAAGGTCACACAGCTAATAGGGTGAACAAGCTAGGAACAAACCCAAGTCCTGGGTTCTTTCCACCATCAGGCAATGTTCACTAATCCTCTCATCAAGAGAATCTGTTCATAGAAAATCCTGTGGGACCTTTGGGTCCATTGCCAGGTGATCCCCTGTGGCTCCCAGAAATTCATGCTGGGAGCAGAAGCCGCCTCAGGATTCCTGCTGGTAGATGATAACTCACCGTGAACTGTGTCTGCTATCTCCAGAGTGGTTAGAACTGGGAGTGTATTGAATGTGCTGTTATCCTGGAGAGGGGCAGAAGAGGAGATCACATCTTCTAGATTAGAGAGAATTGTCCCTGTCTCCAGTTCTAAAAGGGGATCCAAGGATCTTAAAGCATTTTGTGGAAGGTATTGTCTATGCCTGGGGAGGGGGGGACTTCTTCCCAGAAATGAGAAGGTGAGATGGCTTGCAAGGCAGTGAACCCCAGAACCAAGAGAAAACACAGGAATTCCATTTTCCTCTTGTCTAACCCCAAGATACACACCTTCTGAACCATGTTGGAAAAATTGGCTTCTGGGACACCCTTCAATTTCTGAAGGACACTATTCAAAGAAGGTACCTGAAATCAGAGCATTAGAAAAATCTATAGAGATAAATCCACCTCCCTCCCCAAACCAATTTGGCCCTAGATGTGGAAACCCAGCTGGCTTAGAGTCTATGACCCCAAGGTCAGACATTTTCCCTACATGACCTTGACCAAATGGAAAGAAATAGGATTGAAAATCAGAAGATCTTTATTTAAATCCCAATACCTAAATCCTCAGACATATTACCTAATCCAAAAGTTCTCAAAGTATGGCCCTGGGGGAACCCTGGGGGCTCCAAGACTCTCTCAGGGAGTCTGTTAGATTACAACTATCTTCATAATATGCCAAAACATTTTAATTTCAAATGCAGTAAATATAGTTAGATCTCTCTTGGGAGGGATCCTCAATAATTTTAAATAGCATAAAAGGTCCAGACTCCAAAAAGGCTGAGATAGATTGTCATTAAAGGAATATCAAGTCTGGGTTTAGAAAAACTGAGTTCTAGTCTCCCTCTGCTATTTATTGCTTGGGATGAACCTGGGTAAGTCACTTTTTCTTTTTCTCATCTCTAAAAAGAAGTTTGGATAGATGACTCCTATGGTCTCTTTTAGCTTCAAATCTTCTCACAGATTCTAGAGCCAAGCATGACAGAGAATAGCAGGAAGATATTGCCCAGAAGAGAAGAATACATTAACAATTCATGTTTCTATGGGACTACATGGTGCAAAAAAGGCAAAGCCTCCCATTGGTAGAGGGAATTTCTCCATTACAGGAGTTACTTATATCAATGATATTATGGGTCCAATCCCTAACACTTTATCTCACTTGAAGAATTATAAATCACTTTAAATATAACTACTTCATGTATCTCAAAACAATACCATGAGGTAAGTACTATCATTATGTCAATTTTACAGATGAGAAAACAGGCTGAGTGAGGTTAATTGACTTTTCCAAGTATACACAATGAGTAAAAGTAAGGCAGGGATTTGAATACAGATCTTTCTGACTCCAAGTCCACCATTCTATCCACTATGATTAAGCTGCTTTAGAAATAAGGAAAGGGAGATGCAGGGTTATACTTTGACTGACTTGAGTCATTAAACCCAATCTAGAAAACATGTGAGTTTGGGATAGTATGAGAGGAAGGAAAAAGTATCCAGAATACTAAAGAGCAGAGAGGGAAGGAAGACCAAAATTTTCACTCCTAGAAATAGCACACATGCTCCAATTCCATCTAGAATTTCTTTAGGAAGGAAAGGAATAGGGATTTATTAAGCCCCTACTATGTGCCAGTCAATATCAAATGTGATATCATTTGATCCAACTCTGGAAGGGAGACACTATTATTATCTTCATTTTAGAGTTAAGGAAAGGAGGCAGACAGAGGTCAAATGACTGCAGCCAAATTTAAACTCAGATCTTCCTGATACCAGGTCCCAGAATTCTACCCACTGCACCACCTGTCTCTGCAATGTCATTTCTTTACGTTACAGGGCAATGGGGAAACTAGAAGGCAGAGAATAGAGCTAAATCTCCACTTCCTCAGCCCCCTCCCCGGTTCTATTCAATGTTCCACCTCAATCAAGAGAGCCCTGAGCTCCCCTTATTCTATTTCTACTTCTCTCACTTCACCAGCTCTCCCGATCTCCCAACCACACCCTTCCACCCCACTTCCACCATGATAAAATCCAAGCCACACTGCTATGATGCTGGCCTCTAGATACTCACCTGGCTGAAATTGGCCCCTAGCTCCAAGAGCCGGGCATGATTCAGGGCACTGGCACAACCCTGGCATTGGGCATCCTGGAGCAGGGAGAGAAGCTTCTGCCTACGGTCCTGCAAAGAGGAACCCAGAGGCTCTTGCTGAGCCTGCAGAAAGGCTGTGCTGGAGTTGATTTTGTAAAGGTGGTCCAAAGAAATCTGCATGTCTGAGAGGGGTGTGACAGGTTAAACCAAGGGTTGAACTTAGAGCCTAATTAATATCATCATCATCTTCATCCTCATCAAATAGTTAACATTTCTAAAATACTTCACAATTGGTTTATATTATTTGATCCTCACAGCAATCCTGGGAGGAAAGTACTATTATTATCCCCATTCTACAGTTGAAAAAACTGAGGCTGAGAGGTTAAGTGACTTGCCTAGGGTTACACAGTTAGTAACTATCTAAATCTGAATTAGAACTCAGAACTCACTGATTCCCATACCGTGCTACTATAACTGCCTCATGAACAAAACCATTCTTGTCTTTTCTCACCTTCACTGCACTCCCTTCATCCTCCACAAATTTTTCATCTATGCCAACACACTCATACTATCCACACTCATACATATTCACACACACACACACACACACACACACACACATGCACCACACACACTCACCAGTTCCACATCCATGTGCACATCCCAATACACTCATGTTCATTCATACCCACCTGTCAATCACCCCATGGATTCAGGGTCCCTCTTACCTTGACCCAGTCTCTGTAGGGAGGCTAGCATAGGATACACTGTGCCCCTGAGCTGGGTATGGATGGTGCTGCCAATGTTTGCACCAACACCTGGGGGGCAGGAGACAATGAACATTTTTACAGAGGAGCCAGTGAAGGCCAGTGAAGGAGTTGGGGGAGGAGGGGAGGATGGACCCAACAGTGTCCAGGGACACTGAAAGTCCTGTAGGGCTTAGATGAGCATCAGAACCAAGGTTTTGAAAGGTCAGGGGCTTGATATCCCTGCCAGGTGTAGCCCTGAGATCTGATTGTAGTAGGCCCTTGTTCAGTGGCCACATCTAAACCCCACTTTTGTGGGTGCTTCCCAAAGGCAGCATGGTGCTGATAATGGGAACAAGGCAGGGCTTCCTCCTAGGGAATTACTGGGCTGTGAGATTAGCTTCTGAGGTGGTGTTGGGCTCCTAAGCAGCCCATGCCTTCAAGTTCCAAGGGGTTCTGGAGCCCTCAAGCCCATACCATTCAGTTCCTCCAAAACTTGATTCTGGGGGATGGAGAACTGCCCAGCCACTGCCTGCAACTCCTGTAAAGACAAAGGGAATCCCAAGTCCAAGGTGATACCTTTTCCTCCTTCAAATCTATCTAGAAAGCTCCACTATTCTGACTCTGTCCCAGCATCAGGAGCCAATAAAACATTGTTTTTCTCCAGGCAATTTCTATTCACTGGATCTATACATAGACACCAATTAGCTCCTAAGCAGCAACTGGCTGCCTCCCTGACCACCTGCAACATCTGTTTTTTTCCCCTGCTCACTTGCTGCTGTGGCAAAAATGAATTAGTTCTTACCTGGGGGACATCAGAGACCAGACCCTGTAGGGAGTTCAGCACCCCAGGCACAGCCCGGACACCAGGGCCTATCTCTTCATGTGTCCTTTGGTTGGTAATGAAAGCACAGACCACACCAGTCCTATTGCAGAAGGGATAGATATAGTCAGTAACCACAGTGGCCATAGGGATGCCCCCAAGGTTTTTACTGTGAATTAGGGGAGCCCAAAACCCTTGCTTTCCCTGCCCCATACCCCCCCAAGAAAAGGTGAAGTGCATTAGGTTCTCCCAAATCTCATAATTCTGTGTCACGCCAATTTGCTTTCTCTGTTCCCACCCCTCCAGCCACTCTTTCTTCCCAGGTCCCCTAATGGAAAGTCATTGATTACAGGAGGAGAAGAGTGATGAGCAGCAGAAAGGTCATGAGACTGCCCCTCTCACAGGCCATAGACTTGTGCTCAGCCTTGACTCGGCCCCCACAGCGCCGTCGGAAACGGCAGCAACAGAAGCAAAACCCAACAGTGGGCACGATGAGAAGGAAAAGTCCAGCGATCACAGCACACACCACATAGCCAGCCTCATACCGGACCACCTGAAATGGATATTGAGGAGGGTGAGGGAAAGAGAAGGATTTCAGCCAGCATCTCTTGCTCTGGCCATCTTCTTCATCTCTCTCCTATAATACTTAGAAAGGATTAACAGATTAGCCCTCCCCACCCCCACCCCAAAGCCCACATTATAACCCCACCCTTTGCTCAGTTTATGGATATCCAACAATGATCAGAGAGCTAAGCACTCAGATTCTAGATGAAACCTTTATTGCAAAAATAATTAACAGATTAAGATAATATCCCCCTTAATCCTTTCCTAATTACCCCGCTTGTCTTCTTATAGGAGATGTGGAAGGTAATGAGAGACTGGGCTAAAAGTGAATTTCACTCAAGGCATTTTTGCCTATAAAATAGACAAGGAGAAGATCTGTATTTGAACCTCTGCCATGTATGCCACTGAGACAGCTAAGTGGTTCAATAGATAGAGCACTGGACCTGTAGTTCAGGAAGACATGAGTTCAAATCCAGCCTCAAAAACTTAGTAACTGGGTGGCCCTGGGCAAGTCATTTAACTTCTGTTTGCCTTAGTTCACTGGAGAAGGAATGGTGAACCACTCCAGTATCTTTGCCAAGAAGCATCGGTGCTCTGTGAACATGGGATCATGAAGATTCAGACACATATGAATGATGGAGCAACAACAATGTATGCCACTAGCTAACTGGGTGACACTAAGCAAGTCACTTCCAGCCTCTGGATTTCACCTTGCTTGTCTGTGAAATGAAGTGTAGGACTAGACAATAATGACAATGATAATAACTATACTTACATAGTGCTTTACGGTTTGCAAAGTATTTGACAGAGTAATCAGTCAATAACCCTCTATTAAGCAGTGAATAGAACATAGAATCAGGAAGCCTCACCCTCATGAATTCAAATCTGGTCTCTAGCTGTGTGACCCTGGGCAAGTTACTTAACCCTGTTTGCCTCAGTTTTCTCATCTGTGAAATGATCTGGAGAAGGCAATGACAAATCTCTCCAGTGTCTTTGCCACGAAAATCCCAGATGGGATCACAGAGTCAAACACAACTGAAACAACTCAACAACACCAAATATGTGCTAAGGACTATGCTAAGCACTGAGGTTATACAAATAGACAAGATAGTCCTTCCCCTCAAGGAGCATATAATCTAATAAAGGAAGAAACATGTAAACAATTGGGGCCAACAAGCTATATATAGGATAAATAAGAAATAATCAACAGAGAGAAGACTCTAGAATTGAAGGATTTGAGAAAGGCTTCTAATAGAATATGAGGTTTTTATCTGGAACTTGAGGGAAGTCTGGAAAGCTAGGAGGTAAAGGTGAGGAAAACCATTCTAGATAAGGGGTTCAGCCACTGAAAATGCCTGGATCCAAGAGATAAAGTATCTTCCTTAAGGAACAGCAAAGAGGCCAATGATACTTGATCAAAGTGTGTGGGGTGGAAGTTGGGAGGGGGGTTATTGTGAGAAGTCTGGAAAGGTAGAGGAGGCTTGGCTTAGGAAGGGCTTTGACCACTAAACAGATTTCCTAGTGGATCCTGGAGGTGAGGTGATAGGGAACCACAAGAGTTTATTAATAGGAGACTGATGATGTCAGACTTGCCCTTCAAGAAAATCACTTTAGTGGCTGAATAGAGGTGAGCTAGAACCCAGAGAGAGAGATGCAGCAGCCCAACCAGTGGGTCACTGTAACAGTCCAGAGGTGAGGAGATGATGGCTTGTACCAGGGGGTGTGGCAGTGTCAGGGATGTTTTAAAGTGAGATAAGTGCTAAAATTATCCTCCTTTTACAGATGAGGAAACTGAGGCAAAACAGAGGTTAAGGGACTTGCCTAGAGACAAGTCAACAAGAACTCAAGTCTTCGTGACTCCAGGTCCAGAGTTCTAACTGCACCAGTTAGCTAACAGTGGGCATATGCTTTAGAGTTCTGAGTTTTGTAAAGTGCTATACACACAATCTTTTGTTTGAGTCACTATCCTATGAGATGGGCACTGCAGGCATTAATGACATTATTTTAGAGATAAGGAAACTGAAGCTTGCCCATGATTTCACAGCTAGGGGACCTGTGAGAGAAGAGATTCAAACCCAGATCTCCCCTGACTCCAAGTTCAGCCTTCTTTTCACTAGAACACCCAGCTTCCCAACTCAATTTCCCCTAGTTACAGCATTCTATGAATTTATAATCTATTCTTTATTTATAACCTATATTTTTTCCCTTTATCCCCACCCCACTCTGTCCCTCCTATCCTTTGAAATTCATCCACTTTCCCCATCAAAAGTAAACTGGACTTTTTATACTCACATCTGAGGTTCGAACCAAAGAAGGTTCATTCAGGGCTACTCGAATCAACCCTACAGAAAAGAGAAAAGAGAGAGAGAGAGAGAGATCACCTCTATCACCATCACCATCTCAACTAGCTACCTTGCTTTTCCAATCCCTTATCCTGATTGCCATTAATCAATCTAGAGCCATAATAGAGATATTTCATATTTTGGAATGAACAGAAGCTTTGGGAATTCAGAAGGAAGATGCAGGGAGCTCCTCCCCCCCTCCACACCCTATGTGCCATGGAAAGGACACCTTGCCCCATAAGGTCCTGCCCAGACCTGCTACAGGGAGCTGGGCTTGATGAGGGAGTGGGGGAGGCAAAACTCAAGGGAGAACACTCCAAGAGTTACCCACACCCTATTCTTCTCAGCACCTTGCTCCCCGACCCCGCCCAGGCCTCCCCAATTTAGGCCCTGAATGGTCAGGGAGCCACAATTCTTGATTCCCAGAAGCTCTGCCATATAGGGGGTACCATGCCTATTAGGTTGCAAAGGTGAGAAAGATGCAAGACTCCAGAGCAAGGGGTCCAGCCTAGTCTAACGTTTCCTCCTCCACCCAATGAAAAAGATTAGAGATGGAGAGGACAGCTTACCCCTGAGAATGCAACCTTGAAATGCTTCACTCTGCCTCCTAATGTCCCCAAGACTGGCATCTGCTCTCCCACCAGCTCCTTGACCCCCGCCCTATCACCTCCGCTTTGAAAGCTCTCCCAGACATCTCCTGATGCTCCCTCTGCCACCAAGACCACTGTCCTACTTCTCCTAGGAATGCAGCCAATCCTGGAAGAAGGAGCTATTGGGAGCTCTCTCCTTGCTGGCGCCAGAGCCGAAGATGTCTGGGTCCCTCTTGTCCTGGGCTGGCACAACACCACACTGACCCCAGATAGAAACTGAGTAGCCCCATGGGTAGACACGACTCTGTGATGGTCAGAGGGCTTCCCCCTTTCCCCTAAGTCTCCCGTCCTCACCTTCTGGGAAGGGGTTTAGCTGCACCATGTCCAGGAAGCCCCGCACCATCCTGTAGAGGGGATCCAGGGACCCAGGTGGCCGCGCCTGCGGATCCAGCCAGCGGCCTTTGCCCAGCCCGATAAACTGCAGTTTCTCCGCCTGGCCCTGTGGCCCACAGTACTGTGAAGTCATCTGGCCCCTACCAAGGGCTAGCTCCAGTCCCAACAGGAGGGCCAGGGGGCCCAGGCTTCCAGGGAGTCTCATCTGGAAAGGGACCCTGGAAAGGTCTAGAGACAGACAGCAGGAGTTGGGGCAGGGGGGCGTTTCAATAGTTCTGTGAGCAAGCAAGGCGGAGAGGGCAGGACATACATCCTTCTCTCTAGTCCTCCGCTCACTGGAGTTTCTAAAACCGGCCCAACTGGTTTGCTACTTCCAGATCTGGCTCCCTTCAGTGCCTGAGGACCAGGAAGGGAATAGGCATTTGGGAGGGGGAGGGGAAAGGGGTTGAGTTCGGGTGCCTCCCTCCATAACCAAAAGGAGGCAATTTGGGATGGAACTCAAAGCATTTTTACATCTTAACTTCTCCCCAGCCCCTAGACTTAAGGTGATGGAAACCTCTCAAACTATGTAAGGTTTCTCCTAGGGTGTCTCTAGGGCAGAGATGGTAGGAGTAGGTATAACATTCTTCCCAACCCCACCTAATTCCCCACATGAAGGTTCACAACCCTTATCCTTCCTCTTCTCCAAGAGGCATCTAGCTAGGGGAGAAAGATGAGGGGGAAAAAAAGTCTCAGTTAATAACGGGTTCTGCCCAGAAATGAGAACTCATCAGAGGGGGGTGATCCAGAGTTGGGGTTCAGGGCCCCAAGGAAGAAGGAAGGAAAATCTATCAACGGATTAGGAGTAGGTAGGAAGGTCACCTGGCTAGGCATCTCCCATGGATAGAGGATGCCCTTGGGGAAGAAAGGAGTCACTGTTTCTAGGAAGAGATGGAAAGAAAGCTCTCAGGAAATCACAGAATATTAAAGCTGGAATAAACCTCCAAGAGCTAGGCAGTGTGTTATAGGGGAAATAGTTCCACATTTATAATCATCAGAGCTGAGTTCAAATTCATTCTTATATATATGACCTTAGGCAAGTCATTTCAACCATCTCAACCTCACTCAGTTTCTTCATCTGCAAAATGGGAGGTTGGAGAGATGGTCCCTTCCACTTCTAAATCCTTTCATTTTCTAAACTCTTTCATTTTATGGAAGTGGAAAATGAGCCTTAAGATGTCTACTTGCTCTTCTTTGATGGAATTGTCAATATGGTATAGAGACAAAACCGTTGTTTTTGAAATCTAAGGACTGAGTAATATTTTTATCCTGATGCTATTTTACCTGTGTGACTTTGGACTCAACCATTGACCTTTCTGGGCTTCAGTTTCTTTATCTGTTTAAAAAAAAAAAGAGTTGAACCAGATTATCATTTGCTGTTCAATTGTGTCCAATACTTCATGGCCTTATTTGAGGCTTTCTTGACAAAGATACTGGATCAGTTTGCAATTACCTTCTTCAGCTCATTTTGAAGATGAGGAAACTGAGGCAATCAGAGGTTAAGTGACTTGTCCAGGGTCACACAACTAGTACATATCTGAGGCTAAATCTGAAACTCAGAAAGCT
Source organism: Macrotis lagotis (assembly GCF_037893015.1). Lineage (NCBI taxonomy): Eukaryota > Metazoa > Chordata > Mammalia > Peramelemorphia > Peramelidae > Macrotis > Macrotis lagotis. The sequence continues at coordinate 157,372,006 of NC_133658.1, forward strand.
AAGTCTTCCCAATTCCAAGTCCAGAACTTTATCCACTTCACCACCTAGCTGCTCCAGTGATCATTTAGGACCCTTCAAGTTTTTAAATCTATGAGACTAATAGGAAGGAATTTCTGCCTAATTGGGGTGGGGTGGGGGGGAATTGGGAGAAGGGAGTTAGAGATGGCAGTAAAGAAAGACAGGCAAGCTGGCAGACCCAAAGGGAAGAAGAAAGATTCTCTAAGTTCATTCCTAAGCATGTTTGTCTCTAGGTTTATTTTTAAAATGTTTTATAAATGTCATCAGTCATTTCCTGTACATGGGCACCCACTCCCTGTCCTGAACCTTCTCTAGGAAGATCTGTGAAGCAAAGGACAGTTTCTCCCTTGTTTTTGTGTGCTTGGGGCAGCCTATGATCTCAGAACCTCAGTCTGGGCTGGGAAGGATGGAAAAAGGGGAGGAGATAAGAAAGGAGTAGGTTCATCAGGGGTTAGTTTTTTCCTTTGTGATTTGTCCTCAAATTTGAATTGCTTTGTCACTCAGGACTCACTTCCCTTGCTCACTCTATATTAATCTGCCCATCTAGAAAATGGAGGAAATGCCAATTGTTGTGAACAGAAGGGAGAAGACTGTGAGATCTTCGAATATTAGGGGACCACAGACAAAGTTGGGGCTGAGCAGAAAAACAGTAGGGCCTGGAAAGAAGATGGTGTCAGAAGCCAAGATGACAGTCAGCTGTTCCTCTCTACCTGTCAGTCAGGTGATTAATAAGCATTTATTCCACCTACTAATAGACTGAATACAGGCAAAGAGGGTCTGTCTGTTCCTGCCTTTGAGCAATCCAACTCATAATCTAATGGGGTTGCAACAATTATGTACAAAAAAGCCATAAACAGGATAAATAGGAAATAAAACAAAAGGAAGAACTAGAATGGAGGGATTGGGAAAGGCTTCCTGGAGGAGCTCTCTGTCCTCTGAGGGTTCCTTCCTCTCCCCTCCCCTCCCACCAGTCTCTGGTCCTATTCTGGTCTTAAAGAGGTCCAACTGATTTTTCTCCTTGGGTTCCTTCAGGTGATGGACATTAGGAACCATAATGAGCTACTGTTGGTGGGTGATCAGGTTGACTATTGGTTGTTGGGTGATCAGGTTGACTATTTGTTGTTGGAGCAGGAAGGAATTTTAGGGCCCAACTAGTCTGGTCTCTTCATTCCACAGTTGAGGAAACTGATCCCTGGGGGAGGAGAAACAATTTGCCCAAAGGCACACAACCAGCCAGTGACACTTCTGTCTATGGTCCCCAAAAGAGTGTCTTTGGCATTAAACCCCACTTGTCCTTAGAGTTCCTTCTGAACCCTCAGCAGGTAACTGGAAAAAGTCTTTCCTTCTCTCTGCACCTCACTTCCATTTCATCCTGGAGGTCCCACGCCAGTCCTATCTCCCTTCCCAGAATTCACATTCCCCACTTTGTGTCCACACCTGTTAAAAAATAGACAAACATTGATTATATTGTTTGTACCCAGCAGATACATGCCACAGTCTCCACCCTGTTTACCTCCTTGTCTTACATTTGTATCTGAGGTGCTCAGACATATGTGAAAGTCACCTCCTCCCTGGGAGTGACTTCCACCACAGAGCCAGGTCTCTCTTCCCATCCTTCTCTATGTCCCTCCCTTGGTCAGCCCAGTCAATTCTGATCTCTTCCCCCTTGTCTACAAGAACAGAAACCAGGACAGTTCTTCCACTCCCTCATCCCCATTCAGATTGTTAAGAGAAAATTACCCCTGTATAGAAGACTTTCTAATTTTAGTACTTGTCTTCCTAGCCCAAAGAATGTAAATAACCTCTTCCAAGGCATTCTATAATCCATTTATAGAATAATTAGTAATAGTCCTGTCCCTGTTTTGATTTTCATTGTGTTTTCTGACTTTTCTGGATTATAGGGGTTGGAAGGAGTTTAAATTCATAATTTGATCCATGAGTCCCTGGAAAATACATCTTAAGCCTTTAGAAAATTAGCTTCAAATTCTCATATGCCTCCCTTTTGTTTTTTTACTTGTAACATTATTATTAGGACAATCATTAGTGCTATTGTTTTTAGAAGCTCTGCACTAATGACATTTTGTACTTTGAAGATTCCTCTCACCAGAACTCAAAGAATGTTTTTAAAAATATTAGGCCCTCTCTGGGCCTCTGCAGCATCTCTGGAATGGAGCATTGGGAGGATCTAAGCAGAGATCCATCCATTTGATGGAGGGCGGGAAATTAATTCATCAAGTTGGGTGGAGACTTGCCCTAGGGTCAGTGACCAAACAAGGAAGAGAATCCAACAGCCCGGCTTCTGTGCATCTCGAATCTCTGGAGACTTGGTAAACTCTCTAGTATGGGGGCACCCAATCCCCCCCTTTCTCCATCACACAAACCCAGGCCCAGCTAGCCTGACTTTTAGGCACCTAAAATCCTCTGGAGAATCAGAAGATCTCCTCTGGGACCTCCTTGAACCTCAGAAAGCAGGCTCAGACGCTGACTAGAGGGGCCCTGGGAGGTGGTAGCAGGAGAAGAAGCGGGTGCTATAAATGAACCTCCTGGGGCCTGGGACCAAAAAAGCCATGTGTGGGCTGCCCAGTCAGCAGGAACGCCCTTGTGACTGTCTTCAAGGGCACTGGCAGATTAATAGGCAGTAAGGCAAGCTTTGAGAAGAGAAAGGTAAACACCAAGAAAGAGAAAGGAGGGTGGGGACAAAGGGCACCTATGGACTATCCCACCACACTGGCATACTTGGAGGAAGGACGATGGAATTCTTGCACACCTACCAGGACCTTCTTCCCCACGAAGTTATAGAATCACAGAATTTCAGTTCAAAAGAACTTCAAGATTCATCTAGTCCAACCTAAATCATAACAAATAAGAAACTGAACTAAAACATTAAAGATAGTTTTTGCTTGAAGGCTTCTAGTGAGGGGTGATCCACTGCCTCCTAAGTCAGACCATGCCCTTTCCAGGCAGTTGTCTTTAATAGAAAGTCCTTATATCAAGACTGTTAACCTGATTTTTTGCACTTTCCTTCTAGTTCTGACCTCTGTAGCTGAGCAGGACATAGCAAATCCCTTGTTCATAGGCTAACCCTGAAAGCACTGAAAGATAATAATCATATGTTCTTACCCCTACTCCCTCTTCTGTTCTCCAAGCTAAACATCCCTAGTCCTTTCAAACAATTTTTTTTGGCAAGATTTAGATATCTTTCACTGTCCTTGTGGTCTTCCTCTGGATGTTCTTCCTATACCATTCCTTGTTCTTGTACCTTTTTGGTCATCATGTCTTCCACTCAGAAAGTATAAGAGCCCCTCTCTCATCTTTCTGCCCAACTCTGGAAAATGAAGGAAGGCTCTAAGAAATAAAATCATATTATAAATAATAAAAATGAATTATGATTGCAGCTCAGGTTTCCTCCCAGTTAAACCTAAGGAATTTTGCACAGAATGTTGGAGAGAATATGATTTGACTGTGATATAATACAACACAATATCACACATGACTCTGAGACAGGAGAATTTGGTGAGGGGCTTAGGAGAGGAGAGAGATATATACCTTTTTTTTCCTTAGAGGGAGGCAACATACAGTGTCAGACTCTCTTGAGAACTTACTCCAGATATATGCAGAGACAGGCAGGCAGATTTTAAGCATGGCAGACATGCAGACTCTTAAATGCGATTTCACTGATTTCCAATCTGCTTCCTATGAGATTTTGGAGATTTTCTCCTTGGGTGAGATTAGGTTTGACCTGAGATTTTTTTTCTCCTTTTGGAGAACTATTTACTTAATGTAATTTCTGGTAGAGTATAATCTATATAACTTTTTTCATCTCTGTTTTCTTGGATAAATAACTTGTTTACAATTAACCATCTACATCTACAATTTTTGTGGGAAGAAATCAAACTGGTAAGTATAAACAAAAACTATCCTTCTCCATTCTTCATGGTTAGCCACCAGGTTCCTAAGCAATTGTGCCTTCAGAATCAGTAGTATATAGAGAGCAGATAGATATAATTCTATTCTGGTACCTCTCTCTCAAAGAAGAACAGATAAGCTGGTTTCATGGCTTCTCCTGATGCCCTCAAGACAATCAATCAATAAAATTTATTAAGTTCCTACTCTATGCCATGTTAATTTCTTGGAACAAAAAGAGACAAAATATAGTCCCTGCCCTCAAGAAGCTTACAATCTAATAAAGGAGAGAATATGCAAACATATATATATATATATATATATATATATATATATATATATATATATATATAGTGAGCAATGTACAAGATAAATAGAAAAAGAAGAAGGTTTCAAGTAAAAGATGAGACCTTAGTTGGAATTTAAAAAGAAGCCAGGGAAGGCAGTAGGTGAATCTAAGGAGAAAGAATGTTCCAAGCATGAGAGACAGTCAGAGAAATTAGCCAGAGCCAAGACATGGAGTAATTTGGACATGGAACAGTCAGGGGGCTGGATGACAGAATCCCTTGGAGAATAGATTCCAGATTTAATGCCTTCACTTTAGCCTCTTGTCTATGTATTCAAATATCCCATAGGAAATACATAATCTACTGGGACAGTATACACTTTGCTTAATGAAAGAGAATAGAAAGAGAGCTAAAGAAAACTAATGGTTCTTTTTTAGGAAATTCTCTGATAAGCTCAGATAAAAGGAACATGTGAAGAAACCTCATAAAACCTCCTAAATTTCCACTTTGTTCTTGGTCTAGGGTGTCCTAACCCTAGTTCCTTCTTTCAGTTGTACCAATCTGAGCAACCCTAAAAAACCAGTATGATCACACTTTCATCATTTCCTATATACCCTTTCCTAGATTTTCAGTTGTTCTTTTTCTGAGTACTCACTATCTTTCTTCTCCTCTCAATTACAAGTTGCCATCCAGTCTACAACATGTGCCACAGGGTAAAAAAAAATTATTGGATTGTTAAATAATTGTGAATCAATAAACTTGTCCCACCCTGACCTTCTTAAAATAAATTAATCCTATACCTAGATTACTAGATGCCCAATCCTAGCACCAAAATGGCATTGCTAAAATCAAATTAGGAGCTCATGTCACCTACAAGCTCCTTCAACATGACCTCCAAACTAAAATGATTTCTTCTTTCCAGAAAATTTTACCTTCCCTCCATTTTCTTCCTTTGTGCATTACCCAATACATTAATATAATATTAATAAGTATTTCCCACCAGCAAGGGTCAACAATGCCTGACTCCACCTTAGTATCACCCACATACCCCTATTATAATTACTACTTTGTGATCCTGGACCTCCTATGTCAGGAAGGTATTACTGCAGCAAAGAAACAACATATAGGTATAACCTACAGCCCAGAACCAGGTTTACATGGCTCAAGTTTAATTGAGGAATAATCACATAATCTTCTTTTGGTTTATATCTTCATCCAAGGTTTCCCCTAGGAATATCATATCACAGTTTATACAACAAACGGAAAAGACTCCGTATAACAATACTCTGAATAACAAAAATAGAAAATATAGAAAATATAAATATAAAACAAAACAAAAAACAAAGGACTCTTCTACTCAAGTCCATAAATAGCCATAACACCTCTTCTTCCCAACCTAGTAAGCCCCTACATCCCAAGAAACCAAGATAGCCTTCCTAACTTTTAGTACTGCCCTGGTTTGAACCCAAAAACATATAAAAGAAAAGTATTCAGGATTATTAGATGGTTTAGGAACCTACTGCATTAGCCAGTATCCCCACCCTTTCCCTAGGAAACTCCTCTGTTCTCAAAACTGTTCATATAATGCATACCACAGGATTATTACCTTTTCATTAGACTTGTATAGTTCACATACTCACAGTACTATTGAGGAGCAAGATCCAGTTTTACTCTTTTACATCGTGATTCACTTTTTTTTGCTGCTTAGTTCAGAATCTCCTTCACTTGATACAGGACCGTGGTGTAAAGTAGCAGTCACTCACCTGGGTCCAGAAATCTTGGTCCAAGAACTCTTCCATCACTGTCCCAATATTACTCTCTTGTTGCCATCTTACAATCCTGCAACTCTCAATTTGACCTGCTACTTATTCCTTCACTTTTACCAGCCCTAGAGGAATATATGAATGTGCAGCCTCCCCCAGAAAGCCAAAATCTGTGTGTGCCTGATAGACTTGGCTCTGTCCCTCTCAGTTCAAAATCTCTCCCATCTGTCTGTTTTCCCATTTAAATACTGAGTCCAAAGATTTAGAATCAGTGGACTTCAAATTCTGGGCTTTACCACTAATACTTGTATGAGCTTGGTCAAGTCACTTCATCTCAGTTTCTTGATCTATAAAATATCTCAAGGTCACTTTTAGATCCATCAGGCTTGTATGTGATAGGTTACCTATGACCTAAAGGTGCCCTCTACTCCTAGTAAGCATCCCCACTCCATCCCTTTCCAATAATCCTCCATGCAAGGATCTTCTGTGCTGAAAATTCTGTGGTGGTAGCCATCTAGACAGTCCCTGGCATTAACTAGTCTATGACATCGGATGTAGGGAACCCATCACATGTAAGGGAGTAAACTTTACCTTTCTCTATAAACCCACTGTCCCAATATGAGAAGGACCTAATCCAGACAACCCGGATAACCACTAGGAAAATGGATTCACGTTGAGTATAGTCTGGGGGCTTCAAGTCTAGAAAGAAGCTTCTTGCAGAATCATAGAGTTTGTTTCTTTCCTTGCTGTGCAAATCTGACCATGTCATTACACTCCCCTTCTTCCATTTAGTAAATGCCACTAGCTTGCCTATTACCTCCAGAATCAAATATAAAATTCTTTGTTTGACTTTTAAAGACCTTCAAAACCTGACATATTCCTACTTTTCCCAACTTTTCTTAGTCTTTTACTCCTCTCTTCATGCTATATGAATAGAGGGATGCTGGCCTTCTTCATGTTTCTCTAACACTCCATCTCTCATGAAGTTTCTTTTCACTTAATGACCCCTCTTTCAACTCACCTCCATGATAGTCTTCTGTGCTGGAAACTTCTATAGTGGGGACAACCTGGATAATCCCTGGTATCTCTGTCTATAACATCAGTTGCCTTCTGGCTTCTGTTTCTTTCAAGATGCAACTCAAATCTCACTTTTTTACAAAAAGACTTCAGTTCTTCCTGCGCTTGCTAGTGACTTCCCTCTAAGATTGCACTCTATTTGCACTGAATATGTCTATTATGTTCAGTTTTGGGCATATTGGCTACCCCATTAGAGTGTAAGCTACTTGAGGAACCAGTGGTATAATGGAGCTTAAATAGGCAGCTGATTGTAAAATTTTTAATGTGAGCATTTTTAATTTGAGAATCAACAAACACTACAAATCAGAGGGTAATTTATTGTTCGATGGAGAAAATGTGAATAATGCAAACTAAATTAAAAAGTAAATTTTTTTAAAGAAGAGTCAGTTGTTAAACATTTATCAAAACACCCCAAGAAGAACCATATTCTTGCCTTTTTTGTATCCCCAGTATTAACTTTCTCTCTGAGATTACCTTCTAAATATTATATATGTGTTGTATGCATATGTGTTACATATATTGCATATACATGTGTATATCTTGTATGTAAATAATTATTTGAATGTTTTCTCCTCCATTAGAATGTAAGCTCCCTGAGGGCAGAAACCATTTTTGCCTTTGAATTCCTAATGGGATATATAGGGTGTACAGGGAGGAAAAGCACCTCTAGTGAGAGGGTTTGCCAAGTCTTTTCAGGGTTTCTCACTCACCTTTGGTTTTTATCTCAATCCAATTCTCACCTATGACTCCAAGACACTGTAGGGTCCTCAGTGGCCACACTCTGGTAAAACTCAGCAGATGGGCTAAACCAGGTTGAAGAACACCTACATGTCTAAAATCTGCTGGTGAGTTAGTGATATGTCTACCACAAGTGTATGAAGACCACTCCCAGTAGAATCATTGAATGAGAACAATTTGTTCCAACTGCCATGAAGGTGCCTGAAGCAGGCTCTGTGAAATGCTTAGAACTTGGTCAGACATCAAAGAAGCCAAGGTCATCCACTGCATCTCTGGTTATCATTAGTCATCTTGACTTGTCTTGACACTGGACTGTGATGATTGGAAGAGAAAATGAGGTTGATGATTTGCATAACTCTACCTCATGAGCAAGTCAAGACATCTCTCATTCATGATATCATTGATCTTTGAATGATGAAGGATGAACAACAGCACAACAACCACAAGCACTTAATAAAATCTTGTTAACTAATTGCTGTGACCTGACAATTATTGCCCCTGAAATCTGCTGATTATCCTCTAATGATTAAGACCCTGAACATTCTTAACCCTGAACCCAACTTCCTTTCCTCATCCCCTCATCCCCTGGTTATCATATTTTGCACTTCACATTTTACCTTGGTCAAGTTAAAAGGCACTCATAATAAAGATCCCTGACCAATCTGTCTATTACATCAAAGTCTCTAATATTCCAAACTGTTACAACTACTTAGACATTGTGAACTTCGTTATGAAGGTGGAGGCTACTCAGTGATACAGTAAGGCAAGTGCCTACTTTGACAAAAATTTGTAATAACCAATGTCAGAATAAAATTTTCTATCCTGACCTTTTTAAGAAGTTAACTTTGTCAAGTAAATGTCTATCTCTCTAAGGAGACATAAAAGGGGCAAGAGGACTCCTCCTAGGCTCAAAAACCTTCAAGAAAAGGATATTACTGACAATATCCATTACTAATTCATTTGATATTCACAAAGAAACATCACTTCTTTACTAAGCACAGAAACAGAAATAAGTTCAAAAGAACAGCATGAACCTATAAGAACCATATCAGGAAAGCTAAAATGTACAAGAGCTAAGTCTTTTGAAATATGATATAGGTAACACAAAGGTATTTTTAAGCTATATTTGGAGCAAAATGATGAACAAGAAAAGGATCATTGAACAAAGCTATCTCTGTGGTTGCCTCAGTCAGGAAATCTTGCAAGGACTTAACATATTAACCAAGTAGCTAGATGTCACAGTGGGTAGAGCATTGGATATCATGAAGTCAGAAAGACTTCTCTTCAAATCTTGTCTCAGTCATTTACTAGTTTTGGACTAAAAAATGGGCAAGTCACTTGACTTATGACTGCTTCAATTTCCTCATCTCTAAAATGAAGATAGTAATAGTAGAGTAACAGTAATATTGGAACAATAATCAATGATGAAAAACTTAGCTACTTCGATCAAAACATTTCCAAAAGCTCCATGCTGAAAAATGTTCTCTTCACCGGAGAGAACTGATGAATTTTGAGTATAGATTGAAGTATACTGTTTTCACTTTCTTAATTTTTCTTGTTTTTTGTGTGTGCTAACTTTTGAAATGCTGAATATGGAAAATTTTTAAAAGGTAATAATAGTAAAAAAAAGGATAATAACAGTACCTTCTTCACAGGGTTATTGTGATGATAAAATTTTCAAAATGCTCTGCAAACTTTAAAGGAATATATAAATGTTAGCTATTACTGTTATTATTATTATTAGAAAGTCAGAATATCTGAGTTCAGTATCATACATTTTATTAGTTGTGTGACTTTCTGAGTGTTTCTGTAATACAGGGTAATAATAATAATAATAATACCTATTTCCCAGGGTTCTTGTAAGAATTAGATGAGGTAATATATGTAAAACTTATAAACTGTAGGGAAGAAAACAAAAATTTATTAGGTACCTACTACCTTCCCAAATATCTCATTTGATTTTCATAACAACTTCAGAGGTAAGTGCTCTTATTATTTCCAATTTAAAGTTGAGGAAACTGAGACAAATTGAGGTTGAATGACTGGTCCAGGTCACTCAGGATCCCTCAGTAAGTGTATAAGAACAGATCTGAACCCAAGTCTTCCTGACTCCAGTCCCACTCAGCTATTTGGACACTTATAAAAGTTGTCATTATTATTATTGCTCTCAAATCTCTTATTCTCTTGTCCTTCAACATTCATATCATGCCAAGACCAACACTGAATTACTCCCACTATCTACTTCCTCTTTTCCTACTCAGGTGCCAGAAGAAATCATCCAAACATGTAAGTCCACCACAAATGTATGCTCTCTGTCCTCAGTTGGACCCTCACTACAGCAAGGCAATCCTTCTACTCCACTGTTATTCTCATCTACTCACCAAATCGCTTCTCTCCTCAAACCTCCTATGGCACCCTTTCTATCTTCCCTCCCAGATAAAGACCTTGCCTGATAGTTTAGCAAGAAAATTGAGGCCATTTGCTGTGAATGCCCTCTTCTCACCAACCCCCTTTCTCATGCCCTTTTTTTAGGTTTTTTGCAATGCAAATGGGGTTAAGTGGCTTGCCCAAGGCCACACAGCTAGGTAATTATTAAGTGTCTGAGATCGGATTTGAACTCAGGTACTCCTGACTCCAGGGCCCAGTGTGGTGCATCATGCCCTTTCAAAACAATTCCACTCCACCTCCTATTTTCTTACCCAGGACAATGCCTCTATGAGCACCCTTAATCCCATCTTCTACCATCTTCTCTAATAAATAACTACAATTCTAACCCCACTTCTCATTAATCTTTGGCTTCTACTTATTTACTAGTTTTTTCTAGAACAGGGTTATTTATAGATCCACTGGCCATCACCCTCCCCTCCTTCTCTATCAAAGTTATTGGAAAAAACTGCCTATACTTAACTTTCTTTCTTCTTACAGAAGCGGTTAGAGAACTCGGTAGATAGTTCTAGTTTTGAAGTCAAGTCACGTCAGAGACTGACATGTGTGACTCTGGATCCCATCACCTAAACTGTTTGGGCCTCAGTTTCTTCATCTGAAAAATGAGAATAATAATAGCACCTACATTTGTTGTGAGGATCATATAAAATAACATATGTAAATTTTTTTGATAATATGAAAGTGCTATATAAAAGTTAGTCATTATTTATTATTATTATTATTTTTTCTCTACAGTTTGGTTTCTGATCACATCACTGACACTACTCTCTCCAAAGTTATCAAAAATCTCTTAATTGTCAATATTATTAGTCTTTTCTCAGTTCTCAGTTCTCATTTATCAATTTAACAAATAATATATTCTATAAACAACTGGAAGAAAGACTTTAAAATAGAAAGAAAAGAAACTGCAAATAACTCAAAATTATTTTACACCCACCAGAAACCATAGAAGAGAATGAAATTCTGAAAAAAATTATATGAAGCAAAATAATCAAAGAATCTCAGAATTAGAAGGGCCCTCAGAGGTCCAACTCATATCCAAGACGTAAACCTATTATAATAGACCCAAGTGTCCATCCAGGCTCTGCTTGAAGACCTTTAGAGAGCAAATGTAAATCGCTTCCTGAAGTATCTCTTCCCACTCTTGGAAGCCTCTAATTGTTAAATTTTTCCTTAGAATTGGAAGTTGAGGGGATATCCATTGATTGGGGCTGAACAAATTGTGGTATATGAATAAAATATATAGTGCTATAAGAAATGATGAGCTGGCAGATTTCGGAAAAACCTGGAAAGACTTAAAAGAAAAGATGCTGAGTGAAGTGAGCAGAATCAGAAACATTTCACATAGTAACAATAACTTGTGCAATGATCAACTATGAATAACTTAGCATTTCTCAGCAATACAAGACAATTCCAAAAGACCCATGATGGAAAATTCTATCCACATCCAGAGAAAGAATTGATGGAGTCTGAGTGAAAATTAAAGCATATTATTTTCATTTTCTTATGTTTTTTATACTTTTGCTCTCTTTTTTTCTTTTCTAACATGACTAATATGAAAATATGTTTTATACAATTGCACATCAAATTTCTCACCATATTAGGGAAGATGGAGAAAGAGAAAAAATTTGGAACATTTTTTTAAATGAACGTTAAAATTGTCTTTAAAATGCTATTAAAAAAAAGAAATTTTTCCTTACATTAAACCTAAATTTGCTTCAATGAAACTTCCATCTAGTTTCCTTGCTTCTGTCTTTTGGGGTCAAATAGATCAAGTCAGAGCCCCCTGACTTATTTTAGCTTTTCAAATACCTGAAGACAGTTCTCTAGTTCCCAAGAGTTTTCTCTTTTCTAATTCAAGTCATGCCTGCATCAGAATATTCTTTACAACCCACCTGGCAAGTGGTCATCAATGGGCAAAGACAAAGGTCTTTGCTTAAAGCCCTTCATTCAGCTCTGAAGGAAAAGAAAGTTTTTCTTTCCTTGGTTCCAACAATGTATATATACTAGCCAGTCTACCTGCCTAGATTGATAGCATGATAATGGATAGAGTTGGCCTTGAGGCCTGCAAGACTTTGAGCTGTATTACTTTACCTCTAGGTAACAACTCTTTCAGATTCTAAACTGAAAGAAGGCACCAAGTTGAGAGGAGATTCCTTACTTCCTAGTAATTTCCTTTGAGACTGAAGATTTAAAAAAAAAAAAGAGTCCACCAGACTATTATCTTAGCCTTTCAGGACCAAACTGGGTTCAAAATTCTCCAAGACTATGGGAAGCACCCTTGAAATGAATTCATGATGAACCACATCAGTTCCCAGAGTGAATACATCTGACTTCTCTTTTACTACTTTTTAAAATTTTGAATAAGAAAATATTGCATTGGTGTAAGTATCCTGATGAAGAAATTTCTTCTACTAATGTAGGCCAGCAACTGTTCTATAATAACTATTCTCAATTAGATTATAAATTCTTTGAGGGCAGGTATTACCTTTGTTTTTATTTGTATTTATATTCCCAGAATTTAGCAGTGTCTACCATATAGTAGTAGGTGTTTAATAAGTGTTTATTGACCCAGGTCTTCCTGATTTTGAGGCCAGATCTTTATGTATTATGTTGTATTGCTTTTTCCTCACCTTTTCTTACTGAACTTTTATCCCCTGAGACTCAGCTTCCACTATGATCTGATCATGTGTAACTTCTAAACTACAATGATTATATTGAAAAGGAAAGGTCATTGCCAGGCCTCCTCTCTTTTCTAGGTTTCGGAACACTTCCTCAGAGTTGGTACTAAATGCTTCCTTGTATTAACAGTTGCTTTAACACAACCCAGATTTATGATTTATAATCTCAATCTATAGAACAGTCACCCCTTGCCCCTCTGATATTTGGCACACATTGACTTGATAAGTTGGTCTTATACTGCAATTTTTACCAGGCTAGGAATATAGGCCCCTTTGTTCATGATTGTATAAAATTTAGTGTATATTGCTGGGTTGGTTTTAAGCAGAAGCCTCCCTTAGAAGGAGTTAGATACTAATGGTAGACTGATGGACAGCCACAGGTCTCTCAGAAATATGTGGAAGTTAGACTTGTCCCTTAGGAAAGAAAACAAAGGAAGGGGGAGGGAAGAAAGGGAGGTAGAATAATGTGGAACCCAAAAATCTTAGCTAAAAAAAGGATGCTGAAAACTCTCTTTACATGTAATTGGAAAAAAAATAAAATAAGATGGAAAAATAAGAAACAAACTTAAAAAGAAGCAAATTTGCCAAAGAAAAAGAAAGAAGAAAGTTGGTTATTTTACATAGAAGCTGGAATCACTATATCTTGAACTTCTAGAACTGAAGAAGAGTTTCCCAACTGTTGTAGGAACAGTAATCAAACCATCTCATCCTAGGATGAGAGTTGATGATCAGCTATCAGTCTTTCCCTCGAATCATTTCATCCTCCCCATAACTGTAACTATGATCCTCATCAAGAACAAATCTGAGGGTGTCCCTCCCCAACTCGGGAAAGGAAGTGCCCAATATACCTCTAGGATAAAATGAAAACTCTTCTGTTTGGCATTTCAGTCCCTTCTGGTTCCCACCTACCTTCTCAGACTGATTTCACATCACTCCTCTTCATCTTCTCTACATTCTAGCAAAATTGGCACACTTACTGTTCCCCAAACTCAGCCTCCCATCTCTCATCTTCCATGCCTTCACACATGCTGTCCCCATACTTTGGACACATTCTCTCCTCACCTCAAACTCATTGATTTCCAAGCTTCCTTAAAGGCTCTCTTCAGGTGCCTCCTCCTGGAGGAAGCCTTTCTTGATCCCTCCCCCTTCCAGGTATTAATGTTCTTTCTCTTCTTGAAGTACCATTTATTTACTGATCTGGATACTGTTTCCCTCAGTAGAATGCTTTGTCTTTGTATCCCCAGTGCCCAGCATATAATAGCTAATAATGATCACTATTGTTTCATTGAACAATTCTAGAGAAAGTTCTCTACTACATGTGACAGGAAGAAGTTATCTGTCTCCCTGTCATAATCATAAATGTAAAATAAACTTAATTAGAAATTGTAGGATCTGGGACATCTATTGCCTTGACCTTTGGTAGAGGAGCTTCTAGGAATGATTCAGACTCTAGGAGGTCTAGTCCTCAGACTTTACAAGCAATATCATGGAGCAGGGATTCCCCAAATAGACAACAGACCCAAATTATAAGTTGTATTACAAGACATATATCCCAAATTATATAAACATGAAATGTGGGCACAGACCTCCAAAAAACAAATATGAGGCAAACCCAAGAGTATCAAAATATGAAGATATAGGGGATATCTTCAAATACCACAACTTGGAGGTATGACTCTACCCATATAAGATATGCAATCCAAAATATGGACGTTAATGGAATATATACATTGAAATTAAAATATATAACTTCACCCAGTAGAATTTCATTTTTAGAGGTCCTCTAGTCACTGAGAAGACTGTTGATTTCTACACCATACTTTTTCTTCCAGTAAACATATGGTCCACCCCCAAGCCCTTGGCTCTAACAATTGTTTTTCTAGCTTATCATCAGCAAGATTCATTCCAGTTGGTCTCAATGGTAGTGACACAGCAGTCAGAAGAAGGACAAAGAGATTCTCAAGTAGTTCTTAGGGAGTCCCAAAGTCTGCTGTGTAGGCTGCTAAGTCTCAGAAATAGGGCTTCCTGAAATTAGCCAGCCTTCTGGATAAACTTAGTTCATTTCATTCTCAGACCTTTTTAAGGGGGAATCCCAGAATCTGAAAGAAACCTCTGGGGACACTTTGCCCAAACTGTAACTGAGCAAGAATCCCCTTTACAACATCACCAAAAAGTGGTCATCTCATTTCAATCTGAACATCTCTCCTTCCTCATTTGTCAAATAAGGGGACTGAATGGGATGGCCTCTGAGAGTTCTTCCCACTTTGGAACTGTGAGTCTATCATCCCATGAAGGAACTTCAGAGATTTAGAGCTCACTACATCTTCATCTTAAGTAACCCTACAGTCTTCCTTGTTCTCCAAGAATCTTACAACCTCCTGTAGAGATTTAAATTCTCCTCTGACTCTTCTTATCCCTATTTATTTTTCTCTAGAAACATTTATTCCATTCTTTCAGTGATTTTTTTTGGTGACCCATGATTTCCCATGTGAAAATTCTACTGCCTAGAGAGTTGGTTGGGGCATTCAGTATCAGGTCTGGAGGCTGGAAGACTTGAGTTTAAATTTGCCTTGGCTGTTTCTTTGATGTGTCATCCTGGGCAAATCACTTAACTTCTGTTTACTTCAGTTTCCTCATCTATAAAATAGAGATAATAGAATATAACTTAGAAGGTTGCTGTGAGCATCAAATGAGTTAATCATTGTGAAATGTACCTGACACAAAATAAGCATTATGGTAAACATTTATCATATATTGTCTCATGGCTGTTAGTCAACATCTGAACCCAGGGCCTTCTGACTCCAAAGTTGGCCTCTATCCAGTATGTCATGCCATCTATCTCTTAAAAAATACTCTGATTTGTTTGAGTAGAGAGCTAACAAGGTATAACAGATAGAGGGAGAACTTTACAGTGACAAAGACCTGAGTTCCAATCCTGCTTCTGACCCTCACCAGCTAGAGGCAAGTCTTATTTATGAAATTATAGAGAAATATTAGTTGAATGATGTAAAAATAGATAAGAATCCCTCCAGTCCTTTGATTTTTTTTAAAAAAATTGATCTTGAAGAGGATGCTTTTTAGAGAATCCCTCTAGCATTTTGAACATACATAACTCAGCATTAATACTGGAAAAATAGAAACAGAACAATCTCTGTTAAGTCATTGAGGCATTCCCTCTTGAGATTCATACTTGCTGAAACTGAGACCTTCAATTGTCTTGCCTCTTTCTACTTAATGTTACATCTTTTAGTCAGGCCTAGTACAGATGCTGCACCAAGGGCTCTAAAGGGTACTGAACAAGCCTTTGGATTTTATTTTCTTAATTCCCTTTGGTTATTGTATCAACAAAATTTCTAGATATGTCCCTTCCTAGCCCCCAATGTTCATGGCAAGCTTTCCTTTATAACAAAGAAAAACAACAAGCAAAACCGACCAACCTACACAGTGATCCCATCTGGCAGTATGCAGGATCCACACCCAGAGTCCCCCACTTCACCAGCAATAGGAGGGTGGTACTCTTCTTCATCTCTGTTCCAGTGCCAAGGTTGATCTTTTTAATTACACGGTGGTTGTTGTTCTTTTCATTTACATTATTGTAATCATGGTGTAGAATGTTTTTCTGGTGAGTAAGACTTTCTAAGAGGTTTCATTCATCCCCTTTCTCTGTAGCTTTCCCCCACTTTGGGGGGCACTTTTCCCTAGGTATTCTTGATCTACAATTAGCAGATTACTTCCAACAGTCTAATGAAAATAATACTGCACAACAGTAACTGTTGTTTACAAGACTGTTATCCAGAGAAATTCAACTTCCATTCAAAACTCATCCCTTTCCCTCTCTTCTCTCTGCTCATACTGATAGGCACTATCTGCCCAATAAGATGCTGGGGAAGTTTTCTAATATCACTAATGGAAGTCACTTAACTCTTCTATACCCTAATATTTGTAATTAATGATAGATTAAGTTTCATCCAGCTATGTTGGAATTGCCCAATATGACAGAACCAGAATTTTATGGCCAGTTCAATAGAGGTATAAAGGTGTGGTATGAATTCGATGGGTGAATGGGAAGAAATGAAAACTAAACGACATTTCTCTTGACTGATCTTGCAACATATGGGAGTGAGGCAAAGGAGTGGTGTCACCTGGTCAGAAAGACAAGATCATCTTAAGATAAGAGCTACAAATAACACTTGAGAAAAAAATGTCCCAGTTATTTATAAGATCATGCTTAAGTGATAGGAGGAAGAAAGGTGAAACGCCCAAAGTCATCTTTATTCAAATTGTTTTTTGAGTTTGAAAAACTCCTATGGCCTACTGGGTGGTAGAATACTGTGGGGCACACAGCATGAATTCTGTAGATCAGAAGTAACCAAGAAACCACATCTCTCTTAATTATAGTATGGGAGCCCCCACAATCAAGGTGCTAGTTGTCCTAAAGTAAGCCTCTGCCACTGTTTTCTGGCCATTTCCAAGGTCCTTGAGCAAGAGCCAATAATCCAATATCCTGTAAATGGGGAGGAAAATGAGGAATCTCGAATTTTACTGCACAAATCGAGTCAGTAAGGAGATGTTGTGTAGTTAAGGCTTTATAGCTTTTCATATCTAGGATCACAGAAGGTCAGAGCTAGAAGGGATTCATCATCCAATCAACAAGCATTTATTAAGTGCATATTTTTGCCAAGCATTTTGCTAGACATGAGATAAAAAAAACAGAAGATAAAAGAGTCTTTGTCATCAAGGATCTTGTCCCAAGGAGGGACAACACATTTAGATACATTCAATATGGATAAAGGGTGATGGAGGGAGGTACTAGAAACTGGAGAAATCAGGACAGGCCTTATATAAAAAGTAATGGATAGAAAATGGAATATCATATGTAAAAATTATAAGAAAGTCATTCTGGTCAGATCTTAGTATGTGTGAAGGTGAGTAATGTTTATTAAGTCTGAAAAGACTCAGAGAGGTGAAGTGACTGACCCAAAATTGCTGACAATGAGTTAGGTAGATAGAATCAGGACTAGAACTCAGGTCTCCTGTCTACCAGACAAGGGTTCACTTCATTCCATCAGTTCTCCAACTAATGGAGCATCCCTGAATGGTTTCTCCCTAAAAACTAACATTGAAACAAAATCAGCACGATAAGAAAAGCCCCTTACCTTGGATCTCATGTGGCAGTTTCTTTCAGAGGACTACAGAAAGAAAAGAAATATATGTATCTATATACATAAAGAGAGAGAGAGAGAGAGATTTTTAAAATAGTTTTACAAGTCATGGCTTGTCATGGTCATTTAAAAACTGGTCTTTATAGAGTACTTTAAAATTTATAATGTTTTTTTAAAAAAAAAAAAGATTTACAATGTTTTCCACATGCTACAGTTTGGGGAGGTGATCCCCATGTGTGTAGCCTACGTACTGAGGTGAATTGGTACATGACATTAGTTAACCACTGTAGCAAACCTCTGCTATTCAACTCATTACCTTAATTCATTTTCATGATCAAGGAACATATTCCAATATTTTCTCATAAATTAACAAAAATGTACATTATGTCTCCTTATTTAATGAATTAGTTCTCATGTCCCACCAAAGTTCATTAAATAAACTAAATAAATCTCCTTTCTCATCCACTTTCACTCATCTTTACATCAGTCTCACTAGTCTCATAGACTTATGTAGGCACCAATATTATTAACTATATAATTTATTAACAGTATAAAACAATCCAAAGATACCTTTAAATATTTCTACAATGTAATCAGTGAAAAAAATCACAATCAGATCCAATTATCAACTACAAGTGATAATTTTTCAACTCTGGAAACCCAGTCCCACCAATTTTGTTCCTTCAGCATAGCAGTCAAAATTTCTCAAGAATTCTTTCAGTATACTTTGTCCATAGCATGTATTCTGGATTCTGGATTCTCACAAAAATCATTCTCAAATATGACAGCTCCTTCATTCTCTCAGAAAATAAATTCTCTTAGCCCTCTCTTTCTATTCTTCATATAGTCTCTTTTCAGCCATAATGGTTAATAATCCAAAATAATAATTAAAATGCCTTTTTATTAATATTCTATTCCATCTTAAAGACACAGGAACAGCATCCATGGACTGTGAGCAAGGGAGTGTTGCAGTTGACTTTGCACATATATTCCAACAAACCTCTGAGTTAGGTATTTTTATTCCCATTCATTATTTTAAAACACAGGCTTATGAAGGACAAATGACTTGCCCATGGCTACATAGCTAGTGCCAACACTGTAAGTGACAATCTGTTTCTCTGGAGGATAATTGGACCCATTTTGCATGGCCTTGGAGAGTACTAGAAGCAATGAGTGAAAACACAGGGAGGTGGGGTAGTTAGGTGGTACAGTGGGTAGAGCACCAGGCCTGGAGTCAGGACTTGAGTTAAAATCCAACCTCTGTAATTACTTAGCTGGGTGACTTTGGCCAAGGTACTTAACCCCATTGCCTTGCAGAAAAAATGAAAAAAGAAAAAGAAAATACAGGGAGGTGTATTTAGGTGAGATCAAAAGAAAAATCTCCTGACAATTAGAATTCTCCCAAAGTAGAATAGGCTGCCAGGGGGTCTTTCCCTCTCCAAAGGTTTTCAGATAGAAGTTATATGATCATTGTTACTTCTGTTGTGAATAGGATTCTTGCCCAGATACAAGTTGGACCACATGTGCCCTAAGATTACTTTCCATGCTGAGACACTGTGATTCTGGAAAGTATAGCCCTAGTTCATTCCCTAATTTGACATTATTCTCTTTAAAAAAAAATACAGACCTTCAGATTAAAAACCTGGGGTAACTGCCAGAATTTATTCTAAAATGTGCTTTGATTCCTACCCAGATTTTGAAAGGACAGCCATTCTTGAAATTGTACTTTTATCTCCTCAGGGGAAAAATCTTGGAATTTTTGTTATGGAAACTGGGGCATGTCACATCTCATTTTATTAACCAAAGAGCCCCATTCTGGTGGTAATAAACTCATCCTGTGGATAGTGAGAATATCACCACTGAAAGAGAGGGGCATAAAATGGGAAGTCTGCCAACTACTGCTGAAGGGAAAGGAGTGAATGAAGAGTTGAAAGGATAAGAAATAATACTAATGACTTTTTAATATATTTTTATAACCATTATTCTCATGTGAGCATAACAACTCTGTAAAGTATTATTTTTTTTAAATCTAAAAGTTTTAAAAAGTAAACAGCATGCTTTGGTCTGCATTCAGTCTATAGTTTTTTCTCTGAATGTGAATGACATATTTCCTTTTAGGATTATTCTTAATCACTGAACTGCTGAGAGGAGCTGAGTGTATCATAACAGATCATTTTACAATATTGCTGTTAATATCCACAGTGTTCTCCTAGTTCTGTTTCCTCCTGTGAAACATTATTAACAGAATTTTACAGAAGAGGAAACAGGGCTAAGAAAAATAAATCTAGTAAGAAACCTAATTGAGGCTTGAACCCAAATCTTTCTGAATGCTATTCCAGTAGTCTTCACTATTGAACATGGATGAATAATTGCATTTAGGGAACAAGTGTTCTTGTGGCTAATTCCAAGCAACTATTAAGAATGTTGCATGGTTTTTATAACTACTTTAGAATTCTCAGGATTCCTTTTCCAAGATAATGAGTTGTATATCAGGGGTTTGCTGTGGTGGTTAATTATTAAGGAGAAAGGGGATGATTTTTTTTGGCAGCAATCAAGGTTAAATGTCTTGCCCAAAATCATATAGCTAAAAAATATATGGAGCCTCATTTGAACTCAGGTCCTCCTGAATGCAGGGCCAGTCCTTCAACCACCTAGATGCCATGAAAGAGGACTATTTTAATGGTAATAATATTCATCTAACGTCATCCGACATCACCTGTGCCTGAGTAGGCAGTCTCTCTGAAAGGCATCCCCTATAAAGTTTTATAACAGAGCCCAGTGGGAGAGGGTCTTAAATTTCATAACCTAGAAATCAGTGTGCAAAGCATCTCTCAGAGGACAAGTTTTCAAAGAAGCTGGAGGTTATTGGAGGTAAAAGACACAGAGAGGGCAGCAAGAATGTATTTAGGCAAGGACTAAGATGCAGAGATGACTAGAGACCCAAGAACAAATATGGTAAGTAGTGATGTCAAACTCAAATAGAAATGGATCCTTGTGGGCCACATATTGACTTAGAAAACCACAGAGTAGCATCATCTATTTTGTACTTTTTAAAAATGTATGTTGTTAACATTTCCCAATTACATTTTAATCTAATTCTGTTTCACTCTAGAATTTCGCTGTAAGGAACTTTGTTGTCAACTGGGGAGTCTCTAGTTTGATAGTTCTATACAGAGTAAGAATTTCATTGCTTACGAGATTAAACATCTACCCTGAACCAAGGCAATTTTTGTCTTTGAATCCCCATCCCATAGCACAGGTGCCCGAAACACTGAAGAAGTTTAAAAAGTGTTTGTTAATGATTGACAGGAGGCACTGCAGTGATAGCTGCATGCAGCTGGCCAAAAACATCTGTTTGGAAGTTAGCAGCTTACTTTTCTCTCTTGTTGCTTAAGTAGCAGAATATCTAGTGATGGTTGGCAAACAAATGAAAAAGGAATCAGTGAATTCAAAAAGCCAATATGACTTCCTCAATAACTTATTGTGCTAGGCTGTCATTTCCTTTTATGAAAGGATTATTAAGGATGAAAAAATGCTGCAGATATAGTTTTCCTAGATTCTAGGCTTTGCCCAGATTCTAGTGAATAAACTATTTCAGCCAATTTTTGTAAAGAAAATGTATTAGATGGATTAGATGGAAATACTATATAGATGGATTCAGAACTAGTTGAATGGTAGGACTTAAATCAGTCAATAATATTTATTAGGCACTTACTATATTCCAGATAAGGCAAAAAATAAATCTCTGACCTCAAGACACTCACATTCTGATAGTGGAGATGACATGCAAGTAGTAGAGAGATAACAAAACACATACTGAGCAGTAGATGAAAAGAATCTCAGGTGGAAGGCATCAACAGTTGAGTAAAGCAGGCAAAACCTCCTGCAGAAAGAGGAACTTGAGGAGAATTTTAAAGAAAACCAGGGGTGCTAAGAGGCAGAGTTAGGAAAGGAGAATGTCTGTTATCAGGTCTTAGTGTTAATACCTTAATAGCATCTCTTATACATACAGCTCCTTCTCACCAGCCTACTTAAGACCCACACCACCTCTTGTGATCCTGGGCAAGTCAGCTATCACTTCAAAAAGAGGCTAGATAGAGGCAGCTAGGTGGCACTGTGGATAGAGCACTGGCCCTGGAGTCAGGAGGACCTGAGTTCAAGCCACTTAACCCCATTGCCTTGCAAAAAAAAAACCTAAAAAAAAAAGAGGCTAGATAACCACTTTGTCAGTTATATTATAGTGTGTGTGTATATGAACATATATAGTATATACACAATTAGGTGTGTATATGTGTGCATCAGGAAAAGATCTAATCTGAAGACCAGGGCACCCAGTGCTGACACTTCTGCAAACACCCTGTGGCAAGTGGCTTGTATTCCCTCTGGCTGTCAAATGAAATCAACTTCTTCCTGTTCTCCCAGATTAATGTTGAGAGGAAATCACTGCTTTCAGAATAGATGCCAGGAAAGCTCTTCCTTGATTTAGCCTTTTTTTGTTTGTGTATCTTGTTATTTACTTTCATTAATTTGTCTAGTTAAAGAAACAGTAACTCTTGAACTGTGTTTTTGGTGGATTCCACCCCCAAAATGTTCTTAAAATATTGGATAGCTTTCACAGCCAAGTCCATGAGCAAGGGAGAGCTCAAGCTACGTAATAAGAACTAATATTGGTAAAACATTTTAGTGGGTTTTCCTCATAAATGGTTAAAGTATTAGACTCAAGATCCAATGACTATTTGAATAGCTAAACTACTTGAAGGTGTGAGGACTAACAGTCATAAAATTCTCCTGACCTAAACACTCTTTAACCTAGACTCCCTGCATAGACATTGGTCTAGGCAAAAAGCCACACTTTCTAATTATCTGTGACCCTCATTTCTTCATTTGCTTTCATTCCCTTCCAATAGAAAGTAAGCTCCTTGAGGACAAGAAGGCTTGGCACAATGCCTGGCACATGGGCAAAACTGAATAAGTATTTCTTTCTTTCTTTTTTTTGTTTTTGTAAGGCAATGGGGTTAAGTGACTTACCCAAGGTCACATAGCTAGTTAATTATTAAGTTGCTGAGGCTGGATTTGAACTAGAAGTTAGAAGTTAGAAGTTAGGACTTGAGTCCTTCTAACTGGGGGTCGGTGTTCTATCCAGTGCACCACCTAGCTACCCCTGAATAAGTGTTTCTTGATGAATTAATTGATTTTATGTAGGAGAAAAGTCAATATGTGCAGATTCAGATGGATGGATGATTGGTGAGAGAGAGAGAGAGAGAGAGAGAGAGAGAGAGAGAGAGGAAGGATGGTTGGAGGGAAGAAAGGATGGAAGGAAGAAGGAGATGGAGGAAGAAAAAGAAAGAAAAGTGAAGAAAGAAAGGAAGAAACAGCAATAAAATATTTTTAAACTATCAGAAGATAAAAGAAATTCAGGAAGTAAAAATAATAATTTTGTTATTGCCTTGTTAAATTTTATATTCTTCTAAAATGTACATAACAGAAGTTAACAATTCCTATAACCTCATCTTTTGTTGCTTGTATTATTTTGTAAAATGTTTTGTTTCTTATTAAGTTCATAGTTTTTAAGAAGAAAAAGGATGGAATACATAGGCTTAAATCACAACTATAGGATCAACATCATAGGGTTAAGGTGGTAAATTCAGTAAAGGAGTAAAATGAAATAATAACTTCAAATTGATTTTAAATGGGAGTATGAGAGTGATTTTCAATAGGAAAATATAGTCTGGATGAATACATGCCATGTGTATCCATGAAATATTAAAAGAGTCAGAAGAAGATCTACAATGCATTAGTCAGAGAATGTAGATGGGAAAAAAGAGCTAAGAATCATATAGGTTGAGAAGGAATGACTGGTAAACTAGTAAAGTGATGAGTGCCTATGTAGATGAGATCATGGACCCTTTGAAGTATAAGAGTAATCCTTTGTTTCATATATATATATATATATACATACATATATATATGAGAACTGCAATTCAAAATAATTATGAGGTTTCATCTCACTCATAGCAAATTGACAATGGTGATAAAAGATGTGAGTAGTCAATATTTGAGAAGTTTTGGGAAGACAGTTACAACCATACCAAAACCATTGGGAGAACTGAGAATTAATTTAAACATTCTGGAAATCAGCTGGAATTATGTTATAAAAACAAATAATATGTCCATACCTTTTGATCCAGAGATCCCATAGTAGAAATATACCCCAAGGGAGGTCAAAGACCATATGAAGAAAAATATTCATAACAACATTAATCGTAGTAGGTAAGAGATAGAAGTTAAGGATATGGATAAGCTGAGAAATTATTAAACAAATTACAATTCATGAATGTAATGGAATAATAATGAACTGTAAGAAACAATGACTATGAAGATTTTAGAAATGGTAGAAGAAGACTTCAATTCAAAGAGATGTAACTGGAACAGGAAAATATTAAATATGACTGGAATAATGTAAATGGAAAGAACAACAAGACAAATTGAAAATGTTATAAGTGTAATAACCAAGCCTTGACAGAAAGAAGAGATGGGAAAATAGTTTTCCTTCTCTTCTTTAAAGAGGTAGAGAACCATGGGTTTTGAGCAGTGCATATACTGTCAGACTTGGTTTGCTAAATTGCTTTATTCTCCCTTTTCTTTTTTATTCTTTGTCACAAAGAATAACTTTTTGGACAAAGAGGGGAGGATTTTTTAAAAAATAAAGGTGATAGAAAAAAATCTTTTCCTTAATTTTAAGAAGCCATTACAACTACATAGAAACTGCCAGTCTCAAATCTATCCCTACCCCAAACTATACTCCACACAACTACCAAAGTGATTTTTCTAAAATGCAGATCTGACCACATTATATTCCCACTCAGTAAACTACTATCTCTCTAGTACCTCTAGAATCAAATAAAAAGTTCTCTGTCATCTGAAGTTTTTCACAGCCTTGCCCTTTCTTATCTTTCCAGTCTTCTTACACACAGCCATAATAGTCTACTAATTGCTCCTCATACACACTATGCTCCATCGCCCATCTCCAAACCTTTACATAATCATCCCCTATGCCTGGAATGTTCTCCCTTCACATCTCTCTGACTCCCTTTAAGATTCAGCTAAAGCTCCATCTTCTGCAATCCCCTCGCTGCTAGCATCCTGCCCTCTAAGATTATCTTGTATCTACATGTATACCTATGATCAGTGGAGCTGTGCAGCTCTTGCGCAAATCAACTAAATGAAGGGGCCCATGTAGGAGAAAGTAGGGATCTGCTTCTAGAAAAAGACATCCTGTGCTCTCCAATGGATGGAAGTAGATTCTTTCCTTTGCCTGGTAGCAGACTCTTTCCTTTGCCTGGTAGCCTGTATCTTTAAAACAACTAGACTGAGAAAGTATTCTGTCTCTTTCCAGTCAGATCCAAGGGGAGAAAGTCTAGCCCATCCAAAGCTTAGGCATCAGGGTGAGAGAACTACCTTTCCTCTCCCTTTAGGCCCATGGTCCCAAGAAATGGATTAGGGTTTTGGGTCTGTTTTGTTTGCCCTTTTCAGTCTTGAGTGAAAGCAGGAGAATTTCTAGATCCCAGAATACTAATCTTGGTGGCCTTAGAGGCAGGATTCCAAGCCAGATGTTGCTGCAGACCAGCAGGGAAGCCTTGAAAAGCCTGAGGCAGGTGGGGGGGGGAGACTTTAAGTTCATTTCTGAACCTAATCCCCCTCCCCTTTTGAGACTGAGATGATGTGAGAAAGAATTATGGCCTTCCAGGTGTTGGAGAGAATATTTGAGTGCCTTTTCTTACTATACTTTTAAGGTATATATACTACTGTAAGAGATAATCTTTCAGTAATTAAATAGAACTGGGGTACAAGAGAACCCCTAAAATTACAGGAACACAATTCAGTAATTAACTAGAACTGGGGTGCAAGAGAACCCCTAAAATTTGGGGAACACAGAGCCAATGGTAGAGAATTTGGATACTCCCAAGTCCCCTTAAGGGTACTGAAAAACCCTGGAAGAATGTTTAAATATGTAACAAACCTAACTTTCAGGCTGTGAGCGCCAGGGTAGATGCTGTTACATCTATATACTGGATCTACTATTAGAATTTCAGCTTCTTGAACGCAAAATCGTTTTTCCTTTTCCTTTTCCTTTATCATCCCAGTGCTTAGGACATAGAAAATGTTTTTTAAAATGTTTATTGATTGTTTAATTGACTTTGGTGAAAGGTTGATCCTGACTCATATGGGGGGGTTATCATGTATAAAGGAAAGGATGGGACTGATATAAAAAATATATATTATGAAGGTAGAATACACAGGATGTGGTCATTAATTGTATATAGAGATAGACCAGGATCTCTCATAGAATGATGGTTTTTATGAAAGTTAAGGAGAGGAAATTAAAAAAAGAAATAATGTCTGTAAAGCTCTTTGAAAATTCATGGATAGGTGGTGCAGTGGATAAAGCACCGGCTCTAGAGTCAGGAGTACCTGGGTTCAAATCCGGCCTCAGACACTTAATAATTACCTAGCTGTGTGGCCTTGGGCAAGCCACTTAACTCCATTGCCTAGCAAAAACCTAAAAAAAAAAATTCATGGATGATATCATCTATCATTTCCTCAGGCAGAGAAGGAACAGCCACAAGACAAAGGGAAGAAACAGAACAAGAGATGACCAGGAGAAAAGGATGGGGACACTACAGTCCTCTGGTCTGCTCATCTACATGTGGAAGGGTTATAGAATTAGCTTGGGAAAGTCTCCTGATCATCCTGTGTTTCCCAAAAGGATTTATAATAGCACTTGTCTCTGATTCTCTGCTGCCATCTTGTGGAAAAAGAGGAAAACAACATGTCAGAATTACAGCTTTGGGGAGGGGGACCAGGTTTTGTATCCAAGGGCAGCTTGTTATTGGGAGAAGGGAGGACCCATATGGACAAAAATACATGTGGCAGTTTTTCTGTTGTTGTTATAGCAAAGAGGTCCTTCCTGGGATCACAAGAGGAGCAATTAGTAGGAAATAATTGAACAAATGATATATAAAAATAATGGAATGTTGTTGCATGGTGAAAAATAGCACAAGGGTCAGTTTCAGAGAAACCTTGGGAAATCCTATATGAACTGATCCATAGTGAAGAGAGCAGAACCAGGAGAATAGTTTATAGAATAATAACCATAATGTAAAGAAAAACAACCTTGAAAGACTTAAGAACTGTAGTCAACTCAATAAATGAGTACACCTTCAGAGGACTGATTATGAAGCAAGCTACCTACCTTCTGATGATGAGATGATGGATTCGAAATGTATTAAGACACAGTAATGGATTCAGCCAAAATGGAAATTTATTTTGTTTGACTATGAATATTCATTATAATGGTTTGTTTTTATTTTTATTTTCAAGGGTGGTAGGGCTGGGCAGAAAAGGGAGACTGAAAAATAGTAGCAAAAAATAAAAATAAAAAGAGAGAGAAAGAAGAGAGAGAAAAAAGAAGGTCACTGAAATATTTTTAATTCAAGGAAGAGAACTGAAGGAAGACCTGAAAGAATCACTGTTAAGTATGATAGCTCTGAAAGTTACATAATGAATTTATTATGAAAAGTAAGCTATACAATGATAGGGGATGACAGTTTCATTGTCAAACCTCTTTTTCTGTTCTACTCTGTATAAGAAAATGCCATTTAATTTGATGTTTAAGTCCAGAATTTTGAAAAGAAAACATGAAGAACATCTCTTTAGCAATTATTTGCCATTGTTGCTGCTGTTTGTCTTTCGTTCTTGAAGAGTACCATGGCATTGAAGGTAATGCCATGGCATGCAAATGAACTGAATTCAAGTGAGGGGATGCTGTATAAAAATCATCAGCCTCACTTTCTCCTCTGGATTCATCTGGGTCCAATGGCCAGATATGAATCAGAATGACTTGGGATGACCCTAGATGCAATAGGAGACCTTGGCCTTTTTGAACTAGGGTTTTTAACAGTTTTCAGTTTGAGGCAATGACCATTCAGGGAGCAAAGGAATAGGTTGTAACCAAAAAAAGCAGAAGACAAAGTCTGCCTTCTAAGAACATAATTTTAGTTTGGGAAGAGATAGATTTCCATTAGCTAGACCCTGGTACATAGGTAAATAGTCAATATGGATACATACACACATATGTATGATAGTTATTATATGTCAATGAATATACCATATAGTCAACTCTGTCCTCAAGGACTGAATTTCTTTTTTTATTGACATTTTATTTTTCCAATTACACATTATGAAAGGTTTTCAACATTTATTCACTTGCATATTTATATTACACAATTTCACTCCCCCCACCATCACCACCAGCTGATCAATTCAGTGTTGTTGTTAATGCTCTCCTGGTTCTGCTCACTTTACTCAGTATCAGTTCCTGTAATTCTTTTCATGCTTCTCTAGAGTCCAACCATTCATGGTTTCTTATAAAACAATAGTACTTCATAATATTCATATACCATAACAAATTCAGCTATTACCCAAATTATAAAGACATCCCCTCAATTTCCAATCCTTTACGGCTACAAAATGGCAGCTTACATTCTAGTAGGTGAAGATAAAAAGTACAAGGAAATGTAAAGTGAAATATCCTGGAAGCATGGTAAAGGGCAGAATAAAACCAAATCTGGCCTAGCCTTGGTTCTGGGAATGGAGTCCAATGTGAAGAGAATGGGACCCTGGAGTAGTTCAAGAAATAGATACTTGGGGATATTGACCCAAGGAAGGAAGGAAGATAATGCATAATGTAATGGAAAGAATATTTACTGACCTTAAAGCACAGGTCTTGAATTTTATCCTGGCTCTGCTATTTACTTCCTGCACCATCTCTGAGCCTATATTTCCTTTAAAAAAAGGAAATTGGACTCGTTGCCTTTTAAGTTCTCTTCTAGCTCAGAATCTAGAATCCCTCAGTTTCCTCATCTATAACTTGATGACCTTCAAATTATAGATTTGTAATCCTAGGATTTACCAACCTGGAACCTGACTGTAGCTCCAGAAAATCCCCATCTCATAACTGCTGATGATTGAATATGGAGCATGTGAGAGATTGACAACAGAGGAAATGCAGATTGCCTCAGGCCTCCCATGGACCAGAAGACTCTTCATGGCTAGTGAGGAACCTGTTCAGCTCCTATTGTTGATGAGAATTGAGTTTAAAGGAGCATCCACTATAAGAATGCAATTAAGAGGGGTAGCTAGGTGGCACAGTGGATAGAGCACCGACCCTGGAGTCAGGAGGACCTGAGTTCAAATCTGGCCTCAGACATTTAATAATTACTAGCTATGTGGCCTTGGGCAAGCCACTTAATTCCATTTGCCTTGCAAAAACTTAAAAATAAAATGCAATTAAGAGTTCCACCTTCCCCTGGGGTAGGACCAGGTCTCCTAGTCCAACTCTTTTGTTATATAGATGATGAACCAAAGAGTTAGTTGGTAACCTTAGCTCCAAAAGGTTTGAGTTACTCTCTAGAATCAGATCAAGTCGATGACCTCTGCTTTACAAATAAACCAAGCATTGGAGTCATTTACACCTCAAAGAAAAGAACCTGTATGGCAGTCTAGAAGGGAAGGTGGGCTTCATAATATGAAAAAAGAGAAGTGCTGCTTTTGGATTTCAAGGAGATGCTACATTGAAGGGCTCCAGCAAAGAAGAGCTCAGAAGTCCAGCCCCCAAACTCAGAATCACTGGCAGAACTGGAAAAGAATTTGGAGGTCTTCTATACAATTCCCTCATTTTAAAGGAAACTAAGGCCCAAAGAGGTTAAGTGACTTACCTATGGTCACACAATGACAAAAGAGCCAAGGATCTGAAGTCAGATCCTGTGAGTCCACATTCAGAAGTATTTCTACTGTATCAAGTAGCAGAGCCAGGATTCAAATACAGTTGCCTGATTTTCCTTGCATGATACCCACCATAAAGAGTCAGTTGAGATGACAGCATCTAGGTAGCACAGTAGATAGAGTACTGGTCCTGGAATCAGGAAAACCTTGAGTTGAAATCTGACCTCAGATACTTATTAGCTATGTGACTCTGGACAAGTCACTTAACCCTATTTGCCTCAATTTTCTCATCTGAAAAATGAGCTGGAGAAGAAAACAACAAACCATTCCAGTATTTTTTCCAAAGGGGGTCCTGAGGAATAGGACACAACTGAACAATAAAAAGCTTTACTAAAGAGCTATTTTCCTCAAATTTCTACAGAACTTTAAGATTTGAAAAGTCTTCCCCCCCCCATAATAATCCTGTGTGATATCATGAATGAACTGGAGCCCATTTCTTGATCTCTTCTGTGCCTCAAAAAGTTCCATGCATAGAAGAAAGACTACTCCTTGCTTATGTGTCATCAATAGTTAATCTGCTCAAATTCTGTACTGATTGGAGCTGCTTCAAGGTCCAGCTGACTCCAGATTTTAGCCATCTACTGAAGACCTGGGGATATTTGTACCTAGGAGCACTGTAGGAGATTGTGTGAGAGAGGGGAAATAATAAACCATGTCAACTCTTCTTTTTCATTTATTTTTTTCCAATTATATGTATAGATCATTTTCAATATTCATTTTTTGTGAGATTTTGAGTTACACATTTTTTTCTTCCCTTCTTTCTTTCCTTCCTCCCCTTGACAGCAAGAAAGTCTGATATAGGTTACATATGTGCAACTTTGTTAAACTAATTTCCATATTAGTCATATTGTGAAAGAAGAATCAGAACAAAAAAGGGAAAATGAGAAGGAAAAAATAAAAGAAATTTTTAAAAAATGAAAACAGTATATTTTGGTCTACATTCAGATTTCATAGTTCTTCCTTTGGATGGGTACACCTCTTCTTGGAAGATTTCCTCTTCTCTTTGCTCTTGCAAAGGGAATCAATGCTTTATTCCCTGGCAAGACAGATTTAGGACTGCTGAGAGAGCAGCTTCAGGACTGCCTTATGGAGACTGGTGATCTATTTGGGAGACCAGTCCAGGAGTTGTACCTGGGGAAGAAAGGGAGGAGTGATGTTGAGTGTGAGTGTGATCTGGGTGAGTGCTAAACCAAATTAGTACAAGGGTTTAGCATGATACCTGACCTGTGGTAAAGTGCTTAATAAATGTTGATTAACTGATGATTGAATGCAAAGTGCAAATATAGACAGAAAGTCTATACAGAGCCTGGATAGGGTTATATAGGGTATTGGATATAGACTTGGTGGCAGATCAGTAACTGAGAAAGGTCATTAAGATCCACACCCATTCAGGACCCTGGGCTTCTGAGTGAAGCATTGATTAAGCCTTTACTATGCTAAAGCACTATACTAATCACTGGACATATAAATGGAAAAACAAGTTAGCTCCTGGAATTCAAGGAGCTTGCACTAAAATGAGGGAAATCATACATGTAGGAGATTTCAGTTGCAAATTAGATGAGGAAGTAAGAGCCAGAAGAGTCCTCAGAGATCATCTAAGGCAGCTTCTTTATTTTATAGACAAGGAAACCAAATCCCAGTGAGGTGAAAAATGGCCAGGTTCACCCAGTAGAATCAGAAGGTCTTGAGGACTCAGGAGCAAAGTGCATAGTGGCACTTAATAAATGTTTATTAATTTATTTTCATTATTCTTCCATGTCGCTTTATAATTTTGAAGTAGTTGAAGATACCAAGGACTTCGACCTTTAGAATTCTTTTTCTTGTTCTTCCATAGATGAGACTGACAGAAGAGGCTGTTGAGCTTCCTTCTGAGCTCTGTTCCAAAGGAAAGAATTGGATTTTGAACTGACCTCAAGTACTGGACAGTTACAGTCCGGGAGTCAGGAGGACTTGAGTTCAACTAACTCAAACACTTATTAACCATGTGACCCTGGGCAAGTCACTGCTAACCTCAGTTTTAAATCTGTAAAATGAGCTGGAAAAGGAAATGGCAGGCCACTCTAAAAATCTTTGCCAAGAAAACTCCAAATGGGGTCACAAGAGTCAAACACTGAAACAGCTCAACAACAGAAAGGTACCAGGCACCATAACAGACAAGAGATTGGATTGCTCTTCCCAAGTAGGCTTTATATCCATATCTACAAGGCAAGGTAAAATCCTCCAGTTTGGAAAATCTCTAGGTTCCAATTTTTCTCTCTTGTGGGAGAGACAACGGGGGGGTGGTTGATCAAGAAGCCAGGGGACCTGGGGAAAGACTCAAGCTCCAAGTTTGACACAAGGTCTAAGGGTGAGTGATTTTGATTCTTTTTTACCCATGAGACTCCCACGGGAAGCAAACAGATCCCTCTGTCCACTCCCCAACAAGGATCCTGCATCAGCTTCTTTGTCAAATCCAGCAGAACAAAGAGGATTCAGTGACAATCCTATCAGATAGTGATCCATCACCTCAGGTGTCATTCCAAATTCAGATAAAAGCAGAAGGCTGGTACAATACCAGTCCATCTTCTATGGGTGAAACCCAGTCCGGACAGGCTAGGTGAACAGGCTGACCCAGAAACCTCATTTTCTGAATGTGTGCACTAGTCTTCAATGAAATGCTAAGAGACAAGAACTAGCACAGAAATACAGCTTTCAAGGCAACCTAAGCATCCAGAGGGAGGAAATAGCCCCTGAGTTAAAGGAGGGGGGGAAAGTTTTAATTGAATGATCAGCTTCAGCTGATACCTACTGTGTACCCAAATGCTTTACAATTATTATTTCATCGGGTTCTCACAAGAACATTGGGAGGTGGGGTGATTATTATCCCCATTTTATAGATAAGGAAACTGAGGCAGAGGTTAAGTACAGAGCTTCAGTTGTAAGTCAAATATGCATGATTATATGCATGATTGTAAGAATTTCTTCCCAGACTTTATGATCTGATGCAGAGTGAACTGCATTGTACACAGTAACAGCAATATTGCATGATGAACAACTGAATGACAGCTATTCTCAATGATACAACATTCCAAGACAATCCCAAAGGACTCATGATAAAAAAAGTTCTATCTATCTTCAGATAAAGATTCTATGGTGTTTGAATACAGTCTGAAGCAAGCTATTTTTCACTTTCTTTCTTTCATATTTTATTTTTGTTCTTGCTTTCTTCCACAAAATGACAAATTAAAAATATGTCTTACATAATCACATTTGTATAATCTATATCAGATTGCTTCTTATCACAGGGAAGGAGGAGCAGAGGAAGAAAGGGATAATTTTTGGAACTCAAAACTTTAAAAAAATAATGTTAAAAATTGTTTTTATATAAAATTAGAAAAAAACAAAATATTATTTTTAAAAAAGAACTTCTTTTCAGACAAAATATTCGATTTCCCCATCCTATTCAAAACTTTTATCAGAATTTACTAATCAAAATCAAAATGAACTACTCTGAATTTTTTTCAAAAGAAATAGGATGGCTAGATGGTACAGTGGGTAGAATATCAGACCTGGCATCAGGGAGTTATTGTTCAATCATTTTTGTCAGCCATGTCTGACTCTTTGTGACCACATTTGGGGTTCTTCTTCTTTTTTTTTTTTTTTTTAGATTTTTCAAGGCAATGAATGGGGTTAAGTGGCATGCCCAAGGCCACATGACTAGGTAATTATTAAGTGTCTGAGGTCGGATTTGAACCCAAGTACTCCTGACTCCAAGGCTGGTGCTCTATTCACTGCACCACCTAGCCACCCCCATTTGGGTTCTTCTTGACAGATATACTAGAGTGGTTTGCCATTTCCTTCCCCAGCATATTTTACAGATGAGGAAACTGAGGCAAGCTGGGTTAAGTATCTGAAGTCAGATTTGAATTCAGGAGAAGGGGCACCCAATCACTCTTCTGACCATGAATGAATAATATTTGATTAAAACATTAAATTAGTGCCTAGCATAGAATCTAGGGAAGAAACCTTTGTAATTAAGAGGCTCTGGGTTAATTCTCTCAGCTTCCCCTCAGACTTTTATACCAGGTTCCAGGAGACTCTAGAGATCACCCTGGGGAGTTAGAGTCACTGATGAGCCCACATTGGGCTGCTTCCCAATGTCATTGGGAATAACACACAAGCTCTGAATCCTAATTAGTTAACATCTTCCCATTATCAATTAATCAACAAACATTAATTTGCTTTTACAAAGGGAATATTGACTGAGATGGTAGATAGAAGACCAAATTAAAACATTCTTCTGAATTGAGAGGCACATTCTCCCCTCTATACACTTCCCTATGAAAGCAACTCAAAAATATTTGTGAAAAAATACAAAATACCAGCACTATGGGGTTGTGTGGGATGGGGAGTTATTTGGGAGTTATGTGGAATATGAGGGCTTGGGGGCTTGGAAATCCTTTTCTCTCTTGAAGGAATTCCACTAGGTTTAATTCTGAGTGTAGCATGGCCAACTGGTCTGGTTCTGAAGCAGGGGGGTTGGGTCAAATAGGTTGTTCCTCAAGACTGTTGTTAGTTCTTTTCACAAAATTCAAGTACAATCACCATTGGGTTTGAGATTCTGGTTGTAGGTAGACCATCAGATGACTTCGATCTTACAAATTGTTTAGACGCTCCTCTTGATGGATTCCCCAGTCCCACTAGTCATCTAGGTGCTTCCATCTCAAGACACTGATTCTCCTAAGATCATGAGAGAAGAAAGATACCAGGAACAGAGAGACCAGAGATTGTCATGGACACATAAAGTTGGGTGCTCTTCCCCCAAGCCCAAGGGCTTACATCAGTTCATTCATCCATCCTCCCCAGAAGCTATCAATGAAGAGAGTAAGTTTGAATTATTAGCATTCATACTCAAGTCTGACTCAACACACACACACACACACACACACAATACACACACAGTGAACTGACAAGAGAAAAGTTGGAAGATATATATATGCATGCTCTGAAGCCAGGGGAAGGAAGGACCTTTTCATTAACCTCACCAAGTCTTCACATGGATTTAGAACCTCACAGACCCTGGCAGGTGCTGTTAGAAAAGATTGAAGGCAAAAGGCAAAAGGGAAAGCAAAGATAGTGTCATGAAAACAACAAACATGAACTTGGATAGATTTTGAGAGATAACAGAGAAGAAAAGGACCTGAGCATGCTCTGGTTTATGGGATCACAAAGAATTGGATACACTGAAACTAGTGAACAACAATAAATGAAGAATACAACTGATTTGCCCCAAACCATCCAATAGCAAGGGGCTAAAAACCAGGATATGAACCCAGGTTCATGGTCCCAAATCCAATATTCGTTTTCTTCTCTAAGCTGCAACTCCATATGGGATATGTATATATATGTATATATATATATATATATATATATATATATGTCTGTATATGTTGTCAATACCTCTTACTCATACAATTTCATGTGGTTTTATTTTTAAAACCTTTTGAAATGGAACAGAAATACATTTAAAAAAACAGTGAACCAACCATCATCCCACCATGAGTGGGCACCTAACACATAGGAGTAACTCAGATCACCATTAACCATCACCTCATATTCATTCAGCATGTTAAAATTTATTATATACATATAATGTAAAGATCAGTAGTTACCTTTCCGATCTTTGTAATCTTTATTTTATCCCAGAATAAGTTAGTACACCATCTAGTTGACTTACTGCGTAGAGAAAAAATTAAATGAATGCCCAGCTGAATCTACAGGAAAAACACCAACCCTCCTCCCTCAGGTTCATTCTGGCCTCTTTATTTCCCACACATATTGGTACCACCTACTTCTGGTTCAGATTCTGTTTTTTATAAGAGCACTGCTATTGTTGGAGTTAACCTTCCGAGGCCCCACAAAAGGAGACTGAAGTCACCCAGGGAATCTCTGACATCAGCTTTTCCTCCAATTGCACATCTGGGATGCCCTGCCCACTCCCTCATTCATTCTTTTTCTCCCCAGCACACTTTGCCACCAAGATCAGTTGCTCCCTCCCACTATGTCCTACCCCCTGAGGATCCTCTCCCCTCCACCCCTCACTCTGTGGCAGCCCATGAGCTCCCTTCTCAGGAAGCCTCAAAGTCCTGGAAAGAGACTCCTCTACTCCTACTTCTCAAGTAGGGTAGCCAGATTTGGCCCCTTATCCAAAGGGAGAGGGTGTGGGGGAAAACATCATCAGAAACGAATGGAGGAATCCAGAGATGTATCATAGGGCACCACAAAGACTATGCCATCTGTTTGCATTCTTATCTGGCTTCTCCTGGCTCATGCCTTCACTCCTCTCCTGACTCTACTCCTGACTCTCTCAATTTCTCTATTCCCCAGCAGACTTTTCCTCCTGGAAGATACCTCTTCCCCTGAGGCCTTCTTCCCTGATAGAACTCTCCACCCTGTAATCTCATCCTCTGATTGAGAGGTTCCTCCCAAAACCTCCACTTTTGAGGATGTATCCAGACTAGCTTCATGCTCATGCCACTCCAGACTTCTCCATTCTACCTGAGCCTCCAACCTCCACTTTTCAGCCCCCTTTTATGTGTTGTCTTTCCAGTTAGAATTTGAGTTCCTCGAGGAGAGGGCCTTTCTTTATGCTTGTATTTGAGTGTCCTCACTTCTTAGTACAGTGCCTGATACCGAGTTTAATTACATGCTTATTGGCTTGGCTTCTGATTTGTAATCATAGGTGTATGGGTTTCTTGAATCATGATTGATGAGCTCAGTTTGAGTAGCTTGTTTATTCTGAACATCAGGTGAGAGGTGGGGGTAGGGGGCAACTCATAGCCTACAAGCCCAGCAGGTAGCTAACTCCTAGATGCATGACACATGGATCACTATCCTCCCCCTTCCCAGCAAAGAATGAGGACATAAGACTGGGAGCCAGGTGGCTGTAGAACAGACCCATATCTTTGCCATAGCATTTGGTTTTATATCAGTAACTTAGTCTGAGGAGGGGAAGGGAAAAAAATTTGAACTGAATAAAAAAGTTCTTTAAACAAAAAAAATATATTTCTTTTAATGTGAATCTTTTTTCTTTGAATTCTTATACTTTGAGCCCATTTTCACAGATGAATTTGATTAATCAGAGGTTGAATTGAGTACCAAAGATCATCTTAAATTTAGAGTTAGAAAAGACTTTAGAGTTCCTCTAGTCCAAGACTCTCAAAAAACTGAAACTCAAAGAGGTTAGATAACTCATCCAAAGGTCTCAAAGCTGATAAG
This sequence comes from Macrotis lagotis, assembly GCF_037893015.1. Lineage (NCBI taxonomy): Eukaryota > Metazoa > Chordata > Mammalia > Peramelemorphia > Peramelidae > Macrotis > Macrotis lagotis. The sequence continues at coordinate 157,409,181 of NC_133658.1, forward strand.
CAGCAGAGGGTTCAGTTCTAACAGTGACCAGGAATGGGTCAGCTAAATGTTGATGGATGAGCTTAGCTCATGTCAGAAATGGAAGCCCATGATCAACTTATTCCACCTCCAAATTTGCAAAAGAATATTAGATCTATATGGGGCATAGGAAATGCTTCTTTGTCCAGAAATAGACACAATATAGGTTCATTTCAACTGGGTGGACCATATTCTCCACCCAAAAAAAGAATCATTTCCTCAACAATGCAACCTAAGATTCTTCACTGGAACTCCAATTTAGGTGTGTTTGGGGGGTGGGAAAGAGGAGACTCTAAGATATGGCTACTCATGGGTGATGAGGAAATGGTTGAACTGGGAAGCCAGGATATTTGAAGGGACCAACATTAGAATAGTTGAGCCAGGCTCAGATTGAACTTATTGGAGAAGATGGAGGTTGAACTGGAGACCAGTCAGGATCTCCAGATCTATTCATTTACAAGTTCAGACATTTCTGATTCTTTGCAGAAAGATATGTAAACACTAATAGGCAGGATGGATTTAGGAAGGAAGCTAGGATGTTTCTCTGGGCTTCTATTAAACTGTTCAGTCAATGATCATAATGGAAAAGGGAAACAAGTAGGTGCACCGAGCCCAAGACTTGGCCAGTCAGGTGGCAACTTTATGCCAGTGTTGGTTACATCAATGAACCACAGTTGGTGCTAAGGAAAGACTCTGCTACATACTGTCAATCTGTATCTTAGGAACACTGGAGCTGTCCAAGATTGTACAAGAAAGGGAATTATATAGGAATGGAGGTTCTGAGTGGGTTGGTGAGGATACAAAGCCTATTAGCTCAGAATCCCCCATTGCCTCTAATTCTAAGTAGGGCAGACCAGGTTAAGAGGCCCAGCTAGCTCTAAGAGTACTCATATAATCTTCCTTCATCCCCTTCTTCTTTTGTGGGATGGCATGGAGAGAGGGCAAAGGACCAAAGTTCAAGTCTCACCTCTGCAATCATGCTGTAAAATGAGAGGGTTTGACTAGATGGTCTAAGGTCCCTTCCAGCTCTAGTTCTATGATCAGCTAAATTTAAGGCATTACATACACAATTGTTTCCCTCCCTAAACTGATCCATAATGCCTGAAATTCCTTTAACTGAGGAAAAAAGCTCTAATTTCTCCATTGGAAATAAAAGGTTTGTAATAAATTCACTCAAACTGTAGGATATTTAGTATTTGGACATCCTGTTTTCACAGGGAAGAGGGGCTTAAAGAAATAACTGAATGGAGAGAGGGTGCCATTGAGATGGTGGGGACACAAATTTGGTTCTTTGTAACTTTGCCCCTAACCTGCTGCCCCTCCCACCCTGCATCCACACACCCTTAGCAGCACCGACACTTGGTAGAATGAGGTTCCTGAATTTTATCTTGTTTCTTGATTATACATCCTATTGACTCCATTCTGTCCTGCTCATCAAACTTGTTCTAGTTTCACTTGGAAGCTTACTCTTATAGAAGGAAAAAATAACCTTTCAATAAGTGATAGAGGTGGGCCTGGCTGGCTATGGACTCTTAAAAGTTCATAACATTTGTCTAAAAAATTAAGGGCATCCTTCAAACAGCAAGTTTCCTAGGCACTGAAGCTGATCCCTTTGATCAAGAAAGAATAAATAGGTCCCTTTGTCAACTTATTGATAAGACATTTGGCTAGTCTTACATTGTCCCCTTATGCATTCTTGGTTCCTCTATTCCTGATCTTGACTGCCAGCCCTGGAAGCAACCCCACTCCTTCCTCATGACTACCCACTTATATCTTATCCATAATTCCAAGGCTGACAGTATTTTGATTCACATACTTCTTGCTACCATTCTGTGTCTTAAGATCATAGATCTTATATTTAGAGCTAGAAAAGATTTTCAAGGTCACCTAGTCCAATCTCATTCATTATACAACTAATAAATAGCCCAGAGAACTGATTTGCACAAGGTCTTTTTTATGATCCCTGAAATCACACTTTTTCATTTATTTTCTAACATTCCTTTAAAAAAAAATGAGTTCTGAAATCTATCCTACCCAACCTATCTTTTCCCTACCAAGAAGGTAAGAAATGACATCAATTATACATGTGAAACCATGCAAAATATATTTCCGTAGTAGGCTTATTGCAAAAAAAGGCAAGGAAAATAAAGTGAAAAAATTATGCTTCAATCTGTGCTCAGGCTCCATCAGTCCTTTCTCTGGAGACGGATAGCATTTGTCCTAATCCTTGCCTTGGATCAGAGTATTAATCAAAATAGCTAAGTCATTCACAGTTGATCTCTGAATAGTGTCACTGTTATTGTGTACTCTTTGTTTTACTCACTTCATTTTGCATCAATTCATAAAGCCTTCTCGGGTTTTTCTGAAACCATCCTATTTGTCATTTCTTACTGCACTGTACTACTATAGTGTTCCAATCATATACCACAAATTGTTCAGCTATTGCTTCAATTTCCAATTCTTTACTTCCACTGAGAGTATACACTTTTATAGTCCTTTGGCCACAGTTCCAAATTACTTTCCAGAATGATTCAATCAGTTCTTAACGCCACCAAAAGTACATTAGTGTTCCAATTTTTCCACATCCCCTATGATATATATATATATATATATATATAATTTTCCTTTTTTTAATATTAGTCAATCTGATAAAAGGTAGTATCCAAAGTTTGTTTTTATTTGCATTTCTCTAAATATGAGATTTAGAACAATTTTTCATTTGACTAATCAACTTTGATTTCTTCTAAAAAAAATAGCTGTTCATATCCTTTGACCATTTATCAATTGAGAATGAATTGTATTTTTGTAAATTTAGCTCAGTTCTCTACATATCTAGGAAATGAGAAACTGTGAAATTTTTTTTCCCAGTTTCCTGCTTTCAAATCTTGGCTGCATTTTGTTTGTGCAAAACTTTTAAAATTTCAAGTAATCAAAATTCTTCCTTTACCCATAGATCTGACAGATTGTGGCTAAATCATGTATCCATTTCAGTCATGAACAATTACTGTTTCTACAATTTATATCTGTCTTTATGTATGAACAATTACTATTTCTCCAATTTATATCAGTCTTTATGTAGTATGAAAAGTGTTTTGTAACTGTGTGAATATAGTTGTTTGTCTTATCAGGTAGACTCCCAGATACTTTATGACTGCAAGTTATATCTCTTCCTGTTGAGTCTGTGGGTAGTATATAGCAATACTACTTTGTTATTCATTGTTTTAACTTAGTTATTTGAACCTCTGAGAGGGTATATATATATCAACAATCATCTACAAAGGTAGTTGTTTCCTCACCTATTTTAATTTCCTTTCTTTCTCTTATGGCTATGGATAGCATTTCTAGCATTACTATTAAGTAATGGTTATGATAATGAACATCCTTACTTCATCCCTGATTTTATTGGGAAAATTTTAGTTTAACCCTTTTATAGCCCCATATATCTTGGTTTTAGATAGATACTAATCATTTTAAGAAAGGCTCAATTGATTCCCTTGCTTTCTAGTGTTTTAATAGGAATGAATGCTCGATTCTTTTTTTTTTTAGGTTTTTGCAAGGCAAATGGGGTTAAGTGGCTTGCCCAAGGCCACACAGCTAGGTAATTATTAAAAGTGTCTGAGACCAGATTTGAACCCAGGTACTCCTGACTCCAAGGCCAGTGCTTTATCCACTATGCCACCTAGCCACCCCTGAATCCTGTATTCTGTCTAAAGCCTTTTCTGCATCTATTGATACAATCAAAATTTTTGCTGATTTTGTTATTGGTAAAGTCAATTATGCTGATACTTTTCCTATATTGAACCAGTCCTGTATTCCTAGTATAAATCCCATCTAGTAATAATATATGATCTTTACAATACATTGTTGTAATCTCCTTGGTAGAATTTATTTTAAAATTTTACAATAATATTCATTAGGGGAATTGGTCTAGTTTTCCTTCTGTTTTGGTTTTTCCTGGTTTAGATATCAGCATCATATTTATGCCATAAAAGTAATTTGGTAGGGCTCTTTTTTGCCTGTTTTTCCAAATAGTTTATATACTATTGGAATTTTTTTTTAATGTAGGAAGAATTCACTTATAAATCCATCTGGTCCTGAGGGCTTTTTCTTAGGAAGTCTATTGATGGCTTGTTCAATTTCTTTTTTTAAAGAATTACTTAAATATTAGATTTCCTCTTCTGTTAATGTGGGTAATTTATATTTTCATCATTATCCATTTCATTTAAATTGTCAGAATGGTTTGTATAGTCTTTTTTTTTTTAGATTTTTGCAAGGCAAATGGGGTTAAGTGGCTTGCCCAAGGCCACACAGCTAGGTAATTACTAAGTGTCTGAGGCTGGATTTTGAACCCAGGTACTCCTGACTCCAGGGCCGGTGCTCTATCCACTGTGCCACCTAGCCACCCCTAGAGTCTTAAATGTAGATAAAACAACAGTCAGTATTTAAACCAATGTCCTTTGACTTTATATCCAGTGTTCTTTCCATGAGCTCCACAAGATAAAGACTCAGAAAGACCAAGACTTTTCCCAAGGTAAAGGAACTCAATTTTATTGGAATTTACATCTTTCATCATTCTCTGGGCAAGGTGGGGGGGGACCCACATTTCCTACCCCTTGAGAAAGTTTCAAATTCTTGACTGGCTTCAGGTCCCTTTCATCTCAAGACTACAAAATGCACTGTGGTAGTCATGCCAGATTGCCTTTTTCTCTTCAGGACAAAGATGTCTTGCTTCTCATTTTTCTATCTACTTGGACACATTCCCTCATATTTCATGCAGCTTGCCACTAGATGGTGCACCTGTTCATTTTGGTTGTGATTCCATATCGTTTTTTTTTTCATTTTAACATTGTTACCCAAATACATATAATAATGTGACTTGCAATTACAGTCACCTTTTTATAAGAGATTTATAAAAGAACAGTTCACCTAAACCAAATTATGTGCATCTGGGATCTCATTCCCACTTGTCCTACTTCTGAAATTTTTTTATTCTAATTTAGAAATAAATTCTGATGTTTTTTATAAATCCCCCAAGCTTGTAGCCCTACCAAGTTCCAGAGCTTGTCTCTTATCTATAAGCCAAAGTTGGTCTCTAGTTCTTAGTCCTAATTGGTTAATGCTGTTCTACGCTATTGGGACATGCAAAACTTCTTAGAGATCTTTATAAGACATCAAATAAAAGTTTCATTTATTCTTTTTCATATCCTCCTTGTTTTCCTTTTTGTGAATAGATGTTTTAAAGGAAGGCTCACTCGTTCCTTTTCACCTCTTCTATAACCTATAACCAAATACTGATGGCTTGTTCTCTAAGCCCTGAATTTAGGAAACCATTTGCTTTTAATCAAATTAATCTTCTTGCTGGTTTATTTAAATCTAGTTTAAAGCTTCTGAACTCTGGTTAACTTAACCTCCTTTCTTAAGTCTGTTTCTCACTTGTGATATACTTTAAAGATCCAATAAAAGAATCTGTAAAGCACTTTGTGAATCCATAAGCAGCTATTAAATTTTCAGCTACTGTTTTCATAATATAAAAAAGGAGGGATTTAATGCTCTTTGGACTCTTCCAATGATCACTCGACTTTTCATCTTGTTTTAAATAGCAGATTAAAAAACCAATATTGCTGCTTTCTTCACAATGTTATTTTGTTTTCCTGGGATTAAGTTTGAACAAAACTGGAGCCAATTATCTTCTATGGTCATATTATTATTATCATTGGTTACTTCATTCCAAACCTTTGTCTAACCATATCCCACTCTCAAAATATAATTCCAAACTTCCTACTATATAATTGGATGATATCTTTGATGCAGTTTGACACGGTGGACAGAATATTAGACTTGGAGGCAAAAAGCCAAATCTAAATTCAGACATTTACTAAATGGACAAGTTACTTAGCATCTGAGACCCAACCTATTCACCTATAAAAAGGAGATAACAGCACCCAGCTCATAAGACTGCTATAAGGATCAAATGTAAATGAAGTACTTTCTAAGCCTTCAAGAACTTTATGTGACCTAATATTACCATCTCAGGACTCCAGTTTCTTTCAAGTCCTCTAATAAAAATTTCTGATCCATACATACCAGATCAATGCATAAGATTTGGGGGTACATAGACTATCTACTTTGTATATTAGTTAAGATTGATTAGATCTTTATTATTACTATACTACCTGGCAAAGTATGATTGAGAGTCATGATTCTGAACTGAACCTATAGAGAACTATAATAGTAGCAGATAGTCCAATAACTGGGCTTTCTAGAGGGGTCCTTCTGCTCTGCTTGAAAAGATCAAGCTCAGTCAAAAGCCTGAAGAGATGATTACAGCCATAATACAATCAAGGTCTTCTTTTCAAGAAAAATTCTCTGATGCTGAATATGGATTATTATGGATAAAGGTTTACTCCTTCAACCAACCAAAATATAAACTCTTTGAGGGACTTTGTATAAGATGGGATATCCCAACTATATATATATATATATATATATATATATATATATATATATAGATAGATATAGATATAGATATATATATATATATATGTATATGGGGGGGAGAGAGAGAGAGAGAGAGAGAGAGAGAGAGAGAGAGAGAGATGACTCCCACAGTTAGATTTCCTGATTTCCTGTCACCAAGACTTTTTCTTCTATCACCAAGGGATTAAAATGGGGAACAAATTCTATCCTATAGTTAGCTGTGTTTCCCTATTTTCTTTTCTCTGAGGTCACTTTTTTCCTACCTTGTCCACTGTAGCCCAGGATATAAGGAATTCAAACACACAACAAAACTACAGCAAATTCTGCAATACAACCCTGTACAGCAGAAGTAAATCACAAAAACATTCTCAAACTACTCATCTAGGAAGAATAATCAAAAAGTCTTCATCCTTCATTCCCTTCCTTTTTAGTCTACAAGTTCCTAATCCTTGGGGTTAGTGTTCTTTACTAATCTACCCTGTTTCTTAACTGTAAGCCCAGGCTGCATTCTTAAATTTCCCTATATTGCCCTGGTAGATCCTTTTGTCCATCACCTTTTAGCTTCCAAGTAGAACCTACTATTATAGGAACCAAAGGCCTATCAAAAAGCCAGTGCTCTGGATACTCTGCACAGAAGAAATTCTTTGACAGCCTTTCTTCTGAGACTGCCTATATCATGAATATTGCCTGAGTTTTAGCCACCTATTTTCTTTTTTTCTCATGCCTTTGCTTTTCAATGCTTTTAATATCTTCTGGGCAGGGGTTTCTCCAAATTTTGTATACTAGATCTTTTATCTTGCATTCTTTCCCCTGCCATTATTCTAAAACTTAAGTATGCATATCCACCCTGTTCCAAGAGCCTCACTCCTCCAAAAGTCACTTCATTCTCTTTCTCAGGGATTCATTGGCTCACATCACATAACTGGTATAAAGACAATCATTACTCTGCCAAGGAAATCCCTCCTCATCAATCACTAAAATATTTTAAAATTCTCAAGACTTCACATATTGCCCACACCTGCATCAAGATCCCCAAGAGAACTGCGCATGAACCATAACAACTTTGTGGTGAGCATGGTAGCTGTGTAACACCATCTAGCAGTTTTTTGCATTACCTCCAGCACTTAACACAGTGCTAGATACACAGTAAACCCTCCAACATTTGCTGAATTCACTGCATTTGAGGAATCTCTATCCAGTATGAATTCTCTTTTGAGTAAATGCTGAGTGATCACTGAAGACTTTGCAATATTTACTGGTTTTACTCCCAGCATGTGTTTTTCGATGTTGAGAGAGGGAGGAGCTCTGGCTGAAGGCTTTGTCACATTCATTACATTTATAGGGTTTCTCTCCAGTATGAGTTTTCTGATGTTTTGTAAGGGATGAACTCTGGCTGAAGGCCTTCCCACATTCCTTGCATTTATAAGGTTTCTCTCCAGTATGAGTTCTCTGATGTCGTATAAGGGCTGAACGGTCACTAAAGGCTTTCTCACAGTCATTACATTTATAAGGTTTTTCTCCAGTATGAGTCCTCTGGTGCTGAGTAAGAGCTGAGCAGTAACCAAAGGCTTTCCCACATTCAGTACATTCATAGGGTTTCTCCCCAGTATGAGTTCTCTGATGTTGAATGAGCCCTGAGCGGTCACTGAAGGCTTTCCCACATTCATTACATTTATAGGGTTTCTCTCCAGTATGAATTACCTGATGTTGAGTAAGAAACGTGCTTTGACTGAAGGCTTTCCCACATTCATTACATTCATAGGGTTTCTCTCCTGTATGAATCCTCTGATGTTGAGTAAGGTATGAACTTTGATTAAAGGCTTTTCCACATTCGTTACATTCATAGGGTTTCTCTCCAGTGTGAATTATGTGATGTCGAATAAGAGCTGATCGATGACTGAAGGCTTTTCCACATTCATTGCATTCATAAGGTTTCTCTCCAGTATGAATTCGCTGATGAAGAGTAAGATGTATGCTCTGGCTAAAACCTTTTCCACATTCATTACATTCATAGGGCTTTTCTCCAGTATGAATTCTCTGATGGAGAATAAAGGCTGAGCAGTAACTAAAGGCTTTCCCACAATCATTACATTTCCAAGGCTTCTTCCCTGCACAGATTCTTGGATCTTTAATCAGGTCCGAATTTTGTTTTAAGTTCTCTCCAAACGTATCACATTTAAGAAGTCTCTCTCCTGTAGGAACTTTCTGTGGTGTAACAATGAATGACTTCAGGCCAAAGTTTCTCCCAAACTCATTAGACTGATGGCTTCTCTCCCCAGTAGTTTTCTTGTGAATAACTATGTCTTGGCTCAAATGTTTCTCATAATTTCCCTTTTGCTCCTCTAAGCGTCCTTCACATTGCCAGGTTTCTTCCAACACAGAATCCCTTGTGAATCTTTCCATTAACACCCCATGGGATGATTCTTCTTCAGAAATGTCCTGCCTTGACACTAACTCCTCAGTTTCAGGTCTAATAACCCAGTCTGAAAGAAATGAAAAAATGCAAATGTTCCCCTTATTCTGTATTAGACTGGAACTGCTAGTTAGAAAATAATGATGAAACTGAAAACAATGCCTATATAGGGAGGAATCTGACAGTATTTGAATATAGGTTTACATTCCTGAAAGAAGGTTGTCGAAGGTTGAAGATATTGACAGAGGAGAAATGACTGTATACCCAAGGGTAGGTAGGGTGGAAGGGCCATGTCAGTTATTCCCCAGGTCTTTTTAAAGACATCAAGAAGGGGCAGCTAGGTGGTGCAGTGGATAGAGCACCAACCCTGGAGACAGGAGGACCTGGGTTCAAATTGGCCTTAGACACTTAATAATGGTCTAGCTATGTGACCTTGGGCAAGTCACTTAACCCCAGTGCCTTAAATTAATTTTTTTAAAAAAAAAAAGACATCAAGACACAGCCACAGGGATAATGTTAATGGGGTATTGTTACCTACCTAGGGTATGATGAAGGAAGAGTTAACAATATAGAGACATGAGTTTAAGGAATCTGAATATCAGTGTGACTGTTTGTGCTGAGGATCTAATGGAAGTTTCTGAGTTAAAGAGATCAGGAATAATTTAGAAGAGCTTTAGTGAATGCTATAGGAGGAAGTCTATAATGCTAGGACAAGCTAGGACAAGCACCTGTAGTTTCTGAGAGATCATCTTCAATGATTTGAGTCCCACAACAGAATACTGTGATGAGAAGTTACCTAGATGTGATCTTTCTCTGAACTTGGAGCAAGCATGATTATGAGTCACTTTTGTGACCAAGTAAAGAAGTGATGGTAAGAGGGGCCACAGAGAAAGAATAAACAAAAAAGATAAGAAGTTTGTGCAAATAATTAAAAGCCTAAGCAATAGAGACTAGAAAATATGAGATGTTACAGCAACTTAAAAAAAAAAAAGGCAGATTGATGTCAGGTTGTGTTTCCTGGAAATGTCCAAAGTCACAAACCTAATCCAGTATAAATTCCAATTAGGGTTATAGTTACTAGTATCCTAGGCTTCCTTCCTCCTAATCTATTCTGTATTTGACTGTTAACTAATTCTGTTGACACCTTTTTACCTGATCATACTGAAAAACTTCCCATGCACTTAAGATAATGCCTAATTTGACATTTAAATTTGAGGTTCCTAACCTTCCCCATTCTAACCTGATGATATCTCTTGGAATTAGCCCCACCATGGTCTCTCTGTATCAGAACAGTATCTGTCCTCTCTTCCAAACCCAGGCTGCTCACTGCTGAACCCATGCCTTTGCTCATATTGGTGTCTCTAGCAGAAATACTTTTTCCACTTCTCTAATGTCTAGGCATTCCCAGGGACATTTTCCAATTCTATAGACTCCAATTCCAATTCTATAGACTCTATAGTCTTCCTCAACAACACCAGCCCAACACACCAACCCTCTCCCTTTGATAAATTTCTGAAGTACTATCAATATTATTTCTTTGGGCACAGTGAATGTGCATATCTGAATTCTTATGGAACTGTTTTGTGCATTTGTGTATGGCCCTATCTCCCTAACCAGTGGTTCTAGAAGACAAAAATTTGTTTCTCTATTACTTATATAGTCCCTGAGTACAGAGTCATGCATATAGTCACCAAAAAAAAGCCAAGTGTCTGGGAAAGTGAGGCAGAAATATGACTACTAGCTGGAAAAAAAAAAATCAAACAAACTTCCAAAGAGAAAGTTATTCACATCACTTAGCACTCAATTAATCAAAAATTTATTCAGTTCTGAATACCTAGCATTGGAAATAGAAATATAAGACATGTATGGGTCCTTCTCTTCAACTTACAGTACAGGTATTGAGAGGAGACATGTGCATGAGTTACCGTAGAAGACTCCTGGGCAGGGAATCAGGACAGTTGAGTTCTAATTCCTACATGGCTACTCTGTATGATGCTGAGCTTCAAGTCCTGCTAACTCTAAAATTAAAACAATAACAGCAAATATATACTCTAGTGAGATATTCTGTAACACAAACTATAAGTATAATAGGAGTTCAAAGAAGGATGATATTAATTTAGGCTAGAACAGTTGACAAAGAATTTAAATAGGGACTTGAACTGGATCTAGAAAAATAAGAAAAAGAATAGAAGAGGAAGAAAGGAGAGGGATGTTTGCTGTGAGAATAGAATAGTTAAAGGCCCAGAAGATAGAAGGTTCAAGTTAGACAGCAATGAGGGAGAAAAAGTGAATAAAATCCAGGAACTTTAAAAGAACAGCAACAATAATAACAGAAACTTTTATACCATGCCTTAAGCACTTTAATCCAACCCTGGGAGATGGGAGTTATATTATCTCCACTTTACAGATGAAAAAACTGAGGTGGATAAAGGTGAAGTAGCTTGATGAAGGTCACTCAGCAATTAAGTGTCTGAGGTCAGATATAAACTAAGTCTTCTTGACTCCAGGTCCAGAACTCCATATCTAGTACCACCCTGCTGGGAAGGACTTGAAAATTACTGTTGAAGAATTTAGATTTAATAAGATAAGCAACAAGAAAAAGAGAGAAATGAGTGATGTGGTAAGAATAATACAATACCAAGACAGCTACCTCTGAGATATTATCAGAAGGCCCCTAACACATGGGTTGGACCTCTATAAAGATTTGTTAAGATGTGGACACAATCACCAAGGATAAAGCATCACAGAAGAGTTGTATCTTGTAACACTTGAGAAAGTAACTACACAATAAAAAGCAGAGAATCATCAAAGTAAAGAAAGCAATGGGGACTATGTTACTGAATGAGATAACATTAGGAAAGTAATATTTCCTAGATATTTCATAGATTAGTGTGGACACAGTATGCAGGAAGGATTGCAAGAGAGAGGGAACTAAGGGAAATCAGATAGAAGCCACTGTAACAAACTATGCCTGAAGTGAGGAAGTTCTGAATTGGATAATGGAAGCTGGCCATTCAATGATTTATTTTAATACCTACAATATTCCAGGCAGATCCTTTCCTGGTCTCAAAGAATTTAACAGGGGAAGGAATGTGAAGAAATGTTCATAAATAACTATAATATAAGAAGCAAATGTGATAAATGTATTAGAAAAGTCCAAGCAAAGTATTGTGAGAAATTTAAGGAAGAAGAAATTGTTCAGCCATTCATTCAGCCATTTGAACTTTCATTTCTCCACAGATACAAGAGAATCGAATGTGAATGCCTCAGAAAATATTTCAAAGCTACAACACCAACTAAATAGTTGAATTGCTATTCCCAGTGATTCCTCTCTACCTATTTCCTACACTCACCTAGGTGGGCACTTTTTGGGTCTTCTCTCTCCAGCATCCATGGCTCTTTTCCTTGTTCCAATTGGGAGATTATATCAGGCTTAGAAATCGGAAGCCCTGTTGACAAAAGAAATGGATATTTATACTAAGGATAACACAAACACTGACTTTTTTAGGGGAAAAAAAAATACGATGGCACAGACTAGGGAAAATGTGAAATATTTCAGAATGTTATTCAGTATTATGTTCACACGAAGGGTGGGGAGTTGCTACGCACACATAAATCAATTATTAGTCCCTTTGAGTTTCCCAGTCATAAGGAAGGCTAGCCTCTCATTACCACTTCAGGGTATGCAAGGACAAAGATTCTACAACACAGGCAGCTAGGTGGCACGGTGGATAAAGCACCGGCCCTGGAGTCAGCAGTACCTGGATTCAAATCCGATCTCAGACACTTAATAAGTACCTAGCTGTGTGGCCTTGGGCAAGCCACTTAACCCCATTTTCCTTGCAAAAACCTAAAAAAGATTCTACAACCCAAGGGATGGCACAATAAATTACCCATGTATAGTTCCAGAAAGTAAAATGATTCATGAACTTCAAAGCAAACCAAAATTCTGCCTAAGCTGAATTTCAATACTTCTGAAGTCCTTATCTATTACGAAAATGAGAATGCCCAATGATAAAATTCACAAGGGAAAACTGTCCTTACCCAACAAGACCAAGCTTCTATACCTCTCCAACATTACATCCCTGTATAGGTTTCTCTGAGCAGGGTCCAGTTGTTCCCACTCCTCTTGGGTAAATTCCACAGCCATATCCTTCAAAGTCAATGATTTCTGAAAGATCAAATGCATTCCTGCAGTTGGCAACATCAAAGATGACATAAAGGATAGATAATAATGTTCTTTATCAGAGTGTTAAGTATCCCAAGTCTGAATGTCTATTTATTACACAATTAAAGGAATTCAGCAGTGCACTAAATTCCCTGGTAGATACAACTAGAATATGAACAAGTCCTCAATTCTGAACAGGAGCAACATGACATATATAAGCAAGTGTTAAATTGTGTGATATAGACAAAAAAGAGATCCAAATACAATGGAAATGAAGGAAGTTTTTAAGGAAATAGGATCAGAATTTGGCTGGAAAGTATTATCAAGAAAGCATTCTACATGATGGTTTGGTAAAAGCACAGCAAATATACTGAGACTTAAAGAGTAAGGCATGGTGAGAGAGATGTGCCTCTTAATAAAAACAAAACAAAACATTTTAATCACTCTGGGGAAAAAAAAAGAGTAAGGCATATGATAGGAAAAAGAAGAAAATTAGTACACCCAAATCCAAAACTTCATGCTGGCAAGTTTTTACTCTATTCTCTTTCTTGTGTGCTCTGCAATATCCTTTCTTCAAGAAATCTGTTCCTCTCTAAAAAAAAAAAAAAAAAAAACTTTAAGAACAGCTCATACATATAGCAAGAGTTCTGCTATGAAAACAAGAAAAGAAGTAGACTTTTGCAGACTAGATCATTAGCTAAATAATGGAAAGATAATGAGACTCTGCTTTGTTATTTTACAAAAAAATCTGACTCAGTAAAGCAAGTACAGCTGCCAACAAAGTATTTCTCATGTATATGTTAAAAGCATATAAAATTTCTTGATAGAGCAGTCACAAGGATATCATAAAATAAAGCATAAGTTAGAATATACATGTATTTGTAGTACCTCTATTATAGGGGATGTATTATAAAGAGTCCAAATGGAAAAGAAATTCTTAAGAGATGTGAAGTCCTTCAGCTATTTCTATAAGCCAAAAAAAGGTGATGAATATATCAAGCCCCTAAATAATATATGGCCTTCTCCAAGGGATCCATAGTTATTCAAAAGAAAAACTTACTCACCAATAATGGATAACTCAAGTAGACCAAAAATATACATGGCCTCAACTGTAACTTGAGCAACTAGCTAGGAAGTCCAAGGAGTTTTTCTTATCTTACACAAATACTGGGCAATAGATTGGACCCAAAACTGAAGAAGAGAAAGGGATTCATGTGGGAAGTGACATAGTCCTTTCAATGATCCAAGCTGCTCTGACACACAAACTGATCTTAATGCCAATATTCTTCCAATCGTCCTCATACAATTATAAATCCTGGATCACTATGACCTCAAGACATTAATTCTGGATGATATGAAGTGGTAACAGAAAGTCATATGATAGCTTTTAAAGGATGGCTCTAAAGTAGATCATACTATCTTGTAAATAATGAAATGAATGCAAAAAGCTGAATAAAGTCAGGCAAATGTATGAATGAAGAAAAGATGATTTGTTCATATAAAGTAAGAACAAAAGACAACAAAGGAATAGTCCAGATGCTTTTCTAGTGCCAACAAAAAGTTTAAAATCTAGTCCAGTGTTTTTCAAACTATTTGGTTTAAGAATCTCTTCATACTCTTAAAAATTATTGAGGACCCTAAAGAGCTTTTGTTTATTACTATTTAACATATTAGAAATTAAAGCTGATAAGTGTTAAAATATGTATTAACTAAAATATGATACACAAATTAACTATTTTTTAAAAAACTAGTGAGAAGTATTTTACATATTTCTGCAAGTCTTTTTAATGCTCAACAACAGGAAACAACTGAATTTTCATTATCTGCTTTTGCACTGTCTATTGCAATAAATGAAAACTATCCAGTTTCAAAGATATGTAGCTGAAAAAAAGAGAGTATTTAACAAGCAAATCACTTTTAGTATTGTTATAAAAATAGTGCTGATCTTGTGGACCTCCTGAAATTCATTACACTGACAGAGAAATTCTAGCTTGAGTGACTATGAGACTAAATGCCCACGGTCACATAGTCATGAATTACCATAGGCAGATTTAAACTCAGGTCTTCCTAACTAAAAACCAATCCTTTATGTACTAAACCATACAATTTCTTATAACCTAAACAGACTTATTAATAAATATGTGGGAATGATAGTGTCTGCAGGGTCCTCAGATGTAGAAGAACACCTCAAGCAAGTCAGCCAAGAATCACACAGTCCGAGAAGGCATAAATGGATTAAGGAAAACACTTGGTGGAAGGAGAGCATAGATCAATGTCACAAATTCACTGAAGCACAGAGAAGGAGTCATTATCATTGCAATCTATATGCTAACCATTTTTATTCTTACTATAAATAATTAAACTCAATCCTATATAAAATAGTCTTCTGAAAGCAGTGGTTTCCTAAGCTCATTTTTCCCTTGGGCTCAATCCTATCAAACAAGTCAGTCACTGAGATGCCTAGCTCTGCAGAACTGAGTTCAAGTCCATGGAAGACCACTTGAGCATGCGGGGTACACAAGAGCCAGATTTGCCACAATAGCCTAATCTTCTACTTAAGTGCTGATCCTAACACTAAAAGAAGTAAGTATATTTAAATCTATAACATTCCTATCATCTTTTTCTTAAACTCCCTGTTTTGGTGAAATCTACTGACTGACCTTTTAAAATTCTGACTTTTCCTTAAACAGTCTGCAAGAACAAATAAGTCTTTACCAAGAATTAATAATTTGTAAATAACTGCTCAGATTCCATGCAGCAAAATAATGTAAGGAAGCAGAAGGAAGTATGCTATAAATAATATTAATCTGTTGTTTAAATTACTACTTTAAAAAGCAAAGATATAGGTTGGTCCCCTTCATTACTACTAGGAAAAGTACAAGAATTATTTTCACAAGGTCAATTCTTGAAACCAGAAGGTCTCAAGGTTTTTTCTAGTCCTGAGAAAATGACCCCCAGCACTCCAGTTGTACCATTTTTTAAAAATACACACATTTTAATTCATGAAAAGTACTTAAGATATTCAAGGGAAGATAATCATTAGAAATAATATATATATATATATATATATATATATATATATATATATATATGTATGTATTGAAGAGAATGTGGGAAAATTGAACCACTAATGCACTATTGATGGAGTTGTGAACTGATCCAACCATTATGGAGAGCAATCTGGAACTATGCCCAAAGGACAATAAAATTGTATATCCCTTGATGTAGCAAGAGATTGTTTTAAAAAAAGGATTGAGAAAAGACCTATATGTACAAAAATACTTATAGCAACTCTTTCTGTAATGGCAAAGAATTAGAATTTGAGGGGATGGCCATCAACAGGGGAATGGCTGAACAAGTTATGGTATATGAATGTGATGGAGTACTACTGTTCTGTAAGAAACTGAGTGGCAGATTTCAGAAAAGCCTAGAAAGACTTGCATGTTTTGGGGTATCTGCGATGGAGAATACCATCTGCAGCCAGAGAAAGAATTATGGAGTTTGAACAAAAACCAAAGACTATAACCTTTAATTTTTAAAAATAAAACCCATTATCTTATAAGGTAATTTTGCTATCTTTTATACTTTATTTTTCTTCCTTAAGGATATGATTTCTCTGTCATCACATTCAACTGAGATCAATATATACCATGGAAACAATGTAAAGACTAACAAACTGCCTTCTGTGGGAGGTGGGGGGAGGGAAGCAAGAGTAGGGGAAAAATGTAAAAACCCAAAATAAATAAATTCTTTCTTTTATTAAAAAAAAAAGACAAATAAATTGATGCTGAGTGAAGTGAGCAGAACCAGAAGAACACTGTACACACTGTGAGATGATCAACTATGATAAACTTAGCTCCTCTCAGCAGTTCAATGATCAAGGACAATCTTGAGAGGCCTGCTATGGAAAATGCCATAGATATCCAGAAAAAAACAAACTATGGCATCTGAATGCAGTCATCAGAAAGTGCTTAAATAAAGGTTTATTAACTTGTCATCTTCAAACTTGAGTGTAATTAAAGCTGAGATCAAAAAAATGTGTTTATGCAAATAATATTCTATTGGGCATAAAACTTTGGTCTTGGAGATATGGGATTCTCTCTAGTATTTAGAATGCATGATATAATTTATAAAGAATTTAGGCTTATATTTTAGGTCAATCTCTTGTACTTCTGAGTCAAGCAAAAATTAACTACTACACAGATTTGAGGCTTGTAATAAGGTACTGAGAAAAACAGTGCAAGGCATGAAAAGTCACATATGTGACTTTAATTCAAAGACTTAAAAATGGCATTCTGGTGAGGAAACCAAAGTTATCCATAGTCATATGAAAAATTGCTTTAAATCATTACCGATTAGAGAAATGCAAATTAAAGTAGTTCTGAGGTATCATGTTATACCTATCAGATTGGCCAATATGACCAGAAAGGAAAAGTTCAGTGTTGGAAGGGATGTGGGAAATCTGGGACATTAATACATTGTTGGTGGAGCTGTGAGCTCATCCAACCTTCCTGGAGAGCAATTTGGAATTATGCCCAAAGGAAAATAAAAATGTGCATACCTTTTGATTCAGTAATACTACTACTGAGTCTATACCCTCAAGAGATCATGAAAAAAAGGGTAAAAACATCACTTGGACAAAAATATTCATAGGGGCAGCTAGGTGGCACAGTGGATAAAGCACCAGCCCTGGAGTCAGGAGTACCTGGGTTCAAATCAGGTCTCAGACACTTAATAATTACCTAGCTGTGTGGCCTTGGGCAAGTCACTTAACCCCATTTGCCTTGCAAAAACCTAAAAAAAAAATATTCATAGCAGTCCTGTTTGCAGTAGCAAAGAATTGGAAATTGAGTGAATGTCCATTGGAGAATGGCTGAATATATTATGGTATAGGTATTTTATGGTACACTACTGTTCTATTAGAAACCAAGAGGGATGGAATTTCAGAGAAGTCTGGAAAGATTTGCATGAACTGATGTTGAGTGAGATGAGCAGAACCAGAAAACATTGTACAACCTAATAGCAACATGGGGGTTATGATCAAGCTTGATGGACTTGCTCATTTCATCAATGCAATAATAAGGGTTAATTTTAGAGCACCTTCAATGGAGAATACCATCTGTACCCAGAGAAAAGCTGTGGAGTTTAAGTAATAGACTGAAGTCTATTACTTTCATTTTTTTTTAAAGTATCTTATGCACTACATAATTTTGCTATCTCTAATACTCTATTTTCCCCTCAAGGATATGATTTCTCTCAACACGTTCAATTTCAATTAATGTATAGCATGGAAACAATGTAAAGATTACCAGACTAACTTCTGTGGGGGGGATGGGTAGAGAGACAGGGAGGGTGGGGGAAAAATTGCAAAACTCAACAAAAAAGATGGATAGGAACTACTATTGTATATAATTGCAAAACTAATAAAATATTTTTATAAAAAAATAAAACCCAATCCAGAGACAGAGTCAACAGTATCTGAATACAGACTGAAGCACACTTTTTTTGTCTCATTTCATTTCTCCTGAGGTTTCTCAATCTTCGGGGGAAGGGAGTGGGGGGTATGTATACTTTCACAACAAGATTATTGTAATAATGTGGAAATAAATAAATAATTTGAAAGAAAAAATTGGCATTCTGGAAACAAATTCTAAGATTTATGTTTGGAGTTAATTTGACTATGAAGGTCCAGAAATTGATATTACTTTATAAGGCAGGTAAGAATTTATTTACCACTCTTACCAATAACAAGTAAGCATCATCTTACTAAAATATTAAGAGATTATTTTAAAAATAGTCAAAAGATTTGGATCTGAAAGGATTTCAACAACTTTTTAGTAGTATTTGAAAAGAAAAAAGTTGTACTGATATGTTTGGATGACAGTTAACCACATTACAGAATCTGTGTATATAAATTGGAATTAACAACTAAGAAAATTTGGGAGATTATCTTAACACATAAAAAAGGTACCCATATCTCCAGATATATAAATATCCTCCTAAGAAAATATCTGCATTATTGTGGAAATAGATGATTACTCCCACCTAAGCTTAATAAGGTCAAATGATTCTGGGATTTGGTCATGTCTCTAAAATTTATTTCTAGGTTTCGTGAAAGTAGAGCTCAAAAAAAGGAAAACATATGGTTCTGAATCTACTTAATTTGGTATGGGAAATTATCTATACAGCACTTTTCCACTCCTTCCACTCTTTATAAGAGATAAAGTTTATATATGATTGAAATTACCCTTCCATTATAAAAAGTGATACTATATCATTTCATATTTTCAGCGTCTAGTATTGTCCTACATATGGACAAGCAAATGTCTATTGAAAATGATACTCTGAATGGATTATCATAGTTAATATTTTCATTTTACAATCTAATTTTTTTTTAAAGTCAGGGGGTTGTTAATGGCAGTGAGGTGGCACAGTGGATAGAACACTGGCCCTGGAGTCAGGAGTACCTGAGTTCAAATCCGGCCTCAGACACTTAATAATTACCTAGCTGTGTGGCCTTGGGCAAGCCACTTAACCCCATTGCCTAGCAAAAACTATTTAAAAAAAAAAAAGAAATAAAGTCGGGGTGCTGGGGGGGGGATTCAGACCTGTAATTTAGTTTCCTCCACTGATACAGAAATTCTAAGAAAACTGCCCAAGTGAAACAAGGTTGAATACCTTGTCCATTATTTACCAGAGGCAGGACTTAAGTCCAGGTCATCCTAACTTCAAAACCAGCCCATTAGATACTATCTCTCATAACCTAAATAGATCTACAAAACATGCAGGAATGATACAGGTCTATCTAACCAGTTCAACGCAATAGCTAATGAATACCTACTATACTGAGGCATTAGGCTTATCCCTGGGGAGCATTAGAGGGTTTTTTTTTGGGGGGGGGGGAGATTCAGAAACAAAACCATGCCTGTCCTCAAGGAGGCAACATTCTACTGAAGGGTTGACATGAGAGGGGGAGACAAAGGGTGAAATGCAAGAAGTAGAATTTGAAAAGGGAGAGATCACAAAATGGGTCAGGGCAGAGAATTGTAGAAGGCTTCACTGAGGTGTGAATGAGTGATTACAGATTACTATTCAAGTACAGAAAGGAAGAAAGTGTATCCATTCTTTAAAAAGATTTAGTATTTCAGAAAAGCAAAGAAACTGCAAATCACCTGGGACTTGGTTGAAAGGACCACAGCAGTCATTCTATCCTCCCCTGAGTTCTTCTTTTGGCAAAGAGCAGAATCTTGAGAAGACAAAACTAGAGGGGGAAAAAAGAAGAAACTTTTAAGAGTAGTTCCAAAGCTAAGTTGGAAATTCCCACATCTAATGTAAGTCATCTCTGATGTATTGCAATGGTCTCCTAACTGTTCTCCCTGCTTCAAGTCTCCTCACCTGGAGGTGGTTCCAAGTTCCACAAAGGTGCCAAAAAACCAACAAAAAACAAATATGACCAATTCCCCTGCTCAAGAAAAATCAATGGTTCCCTATTACCTCTAGATACCAGTTGGTATTTGAAGCCCTTCATATGACTCCAGATTTTTTTACACAGCATTATTCTTCTTAAATGTTATATTCCAGTCAAACCAGTCTATTTGCTGTTTTCAGAATTCAGCATTCTATATGCCACCTTCATGCCCATGCATAGGATTTCCCTCCTCAGGGAATTTAATTTTCTTCAAAACTCACTTCATAAGCTGCCTCCTAGAATTCTCTTGATTACCTTGGAAGTTAGTGCTCTCTCCTTCATTATTCAAATTTATATCACACACACACACACACACAGGCACATATATGTGTATGTATGTGTTTACATAGTGTTTCTCCCACCAAAACCTAAGTTTCTTGAAGGCAGACTGTTATATCTTTTTTTTGTCTTTGTATCTCCAGCACATTTTGTGCATAGGAGCCATCTAAAAAAAGAAAAATGCTAAATCATAAAATGAGAGCCAAAGAACCAATCCCATCATTTCCCAGAACCATAGAACAAGCCATAAATACTGACTTAAGGTAACAAGTGTGATACTTTCCTTATACTCATGGCAAGTTGAAATTAGGGCAGAGTGAAATAAAAAGACAGATTATAATTAAATAATGTAAATGAAAAGAACACAAAATCCAGGTGATTTTAACGATCAATTGTGGTCCTAAAATAGAGATAACAAAATACACTTTCCCTCCTCAACCAAGAGGCAGGACACACAGGGGCAAAATGTTCATTCCAGGGATAGAAAGGACCACAAGAGTCATTATAATCCAACTTCCTCAGAGGAAACTGAAGTCCCAAGAGGTTGGGGCTTGCCCCTGTGAATCCATATCCATTAATATGAGGAAGTTCCTTTTCTTCTATACCAAACAAACCACATATTGTGACATGGCCCCTTAGGTGCTGCTTTATACAAACTGTTTTGCTTTGTTACAAGAAAGGTTGGCTTCCAAAGCTAGAGATTTGGAGGTGGGGAGGCTCTATCCAGAAACAATTAGGAGGTAAAAAAAAAAACCATCAACCAAACTTTTTCTTCTTTAAGACAATACAGTCCGGATCTGGGAATTAGGACCATAAAGTCACACTTCCATCTACAGTATACTTGCTGTGTGTTATATAGTAGAGCATTCAAATCTGCCCTTCAACTATGCCACTTAAGGAAAAAAAAATTTATGCTTTTCTTGGTCTTAGAAGATCTGCAAAGAATTTATAGAACTAGAAATTGTCTATCTAGGTAGGACGTATTATAAAAATAGAATATGTTCTATCAAAATAGTTAAAAATAATCATTAATTCCAGTCTAGACTCTGTCATTATGATACAATGGCATCTTTTTATTAAGCTTTTTTTAAAATTCTGAAGTAAAAACACAAAATAAAAGTAGCCTTTCCTTAAATATATAGCAGAAAAAGACTGCAATTGAAACTATGGATCTCAGTTATGTATGGTTTGCTTTTCTTTTCAAAATAAAGTCAACATATAATTTTAAAAGTTGTGATTCTTTCTGACCTATTTTGTTCTGTACATTGTTAAAGAAGCTTCAATGACCCGTTTTTCTAGCCCCTTCTGTACCCTATATACCCAAAATGGGCCTGTAGGGGAGGGAGAGTTATTTGCCGTCAAGCAAAATAAATACCCACATGGTATTGGCTATGTCTGAAAACAAATGCCTTGTTTATATCTCAAGTCCATCACTTGTATCAGTACGAAGGTAGTAAACTTCATTATGACTCCTCTGGAATGTCAGTTTGTTGCACTGACCACAAAGTTTTTAAGTTTTTAAAAGTTATTTTTATTTAAAATGTTATAATTTTTCTCCTGGTCCTGCTCTCTTCATTGTGTCAGTTCATACAAGTCTTCCCAGATTTCTCTGAAAGAGTCCTGTTCATCATTCTTTTTTTTTTTTTTTTTTTTTTTAGGTTTTTGCAAGGCAATGGGGTTAAGTGGCTTGCCCAAGGCCACACAGCTACGTAATTATTAAGTGTCTGAAGCCGGATTTGAACTCAGGTATTCCTGACTCCAGGGCCGGTGCTCTATCCACTGCGCCACCTAGCTGCCCCTCATCATTAATTCTTGAAACAACATTCTTTTACATTCATACACCATAATTTATTTAGTCACTTCTCTAAAGGACAAACTTACGTTTTCAGTTCTTTATTAAAACAAAAAAAGCTGCTTATTATCCTTTTGTGCATATGGGTTCTCTTCCTTTTGCTTTCATCTCTTTGGGATGTAGACATAGTAATAGTATTGCTACCACTCAAAGGGTATTATTTACTGTAGTATCTTAAGCAATGACTTTCATCTATTCCAACCTATTTCCTAACATGTAAAATGGAAATGATATACACTCAATGTGCTTCAATGAATTTCTGTAAGGACAATGCATTTCTGTAAGAACAAAATATAAAAGAAATTTGACAAGTGAAAATTTAATTCAATAATCATTTATTAAAAACCCACAATATGCAAAGAATTGTTCTGGGGAGTAAGAAAGCCAAGATAAAAATGACAATCTCTGCCTTCAGGGAAGATCATTTTCCATTGAAGGAGACATGTATACAGATGAGTAAATTACAAGACAATCTGAGAAGAGAACATTTAAAATCTAGGGAATCATAAATGGCTGCTATAGAAATTAGAGGGGCCCCTTCATTGGGGGTCTTCAAGCAAAGGCTAAATGACCACTTTTCAAGTATAATATTATATAGCAGTGTGACCTTGGGCAAGTCACTTAACCCCATTGCCTTAAACAAATAAAATTTAATAAATTTTTTAAAAACCCAGAGAAAGACTATCCCAAAGAAAGTGAACAGCTGCATCAAATTATGCAAAAATTTCAAGGATGAGGATTAGGAAAAACCATTAGATTCCACAACTAAAAGATCACACATAACTCTAGAAAGAGTAGTTTCAAGTGACTAGGTTAGAAGCTACATTACAGAAGGTTTATAAGAGAGACCAGAGGAAGTCGAGACACCATATATGGCTATTTTTTTCAGAGTTAAACTGAAAAGGGGAGGAGAGATATAGGATAACTAGCAGGGTTGGGAGAATCAAGTGTCTTTTAAGAATAAAGGAGGGGGGGGGGGGCGCGGCGGCTAGGTGGCACAGTGGATAGAGCACCGGCCCTGGAGTCAGGAGGACCTGGGTTCAAATCTGGTCTCAGAAACTTAATAATTACCCAGCTGTGTGACCTTAGGCAAGCCACTTAACCCCATTGCCTTGCTAGAAAAACCTAAAAAAAAAAGGAATAAAGGAGACAGGGCAGCTAGGTGGCATAATGGTTAGAGCACTGGCCTTGAAGTCAGGAGGACCTGAGTTCAAATGAGACCTCAGACATCTAATACTTACTTAGCTGTGTGACTGGGCAAATTACTTAATCATATTGCCTTGCAAAAACCAAATAAATAAATGAAAAAGTAAAAAAAATGAAAAATGAAGGAAACAATATCCCAAAGAGATCATAAAAAAAAAAGGGAAAACCCCACATATATAAAAATATTTATGGCAATTCTTTTTGCAGTGGCAAAGAATTGGAAACTGAAGGAGTGCCCATCAATTGGGGAATAGCTAAACAATTATGATATATGAATGTAATGGAGTATTAGTGTCCTGTAAGAAATTATGAGCAGTGGCGGCTAGGCAGTGCAGTGGATAAAGCACTGGCCCTGGAGTCAGGAGTACCTGGGTTCAAATCCAGTCTCAGACAATAATTGCCGAGCCGTGTGGCCTTGGGCAAGCCACTTAACCCTGTTTGCCTTGCAAAAACCTAAAAAAAAAAAAAAAAAAAAAATTATGAGCAGTCAGACTTCACAAACACCTGGAAAGACTTGTATGAACTGATGCTGAGTGAAGTGAGCAGAACTGGGGAGAACTTTGTATATCTTAACAGCAATATTGTGAGATGATCAACTATGATGAAGGCAACTTCTCAGTTGTTCAATGATCAAGGACAATCCTGAGAGATCTGTTATGGAAAATGCCATCTACATCTGGAGAAAAAAACTATGGAGTTTGCAGAGCAAAGGATACTATACTCACTTTTAAAAACTTATTTTGGGGGCAGCTAGGTGGCGCAGTGGATAAAGCACCAGCCCTGGAGTCAGGAGTACCTGGGTTCAAATCCGGTCTCAGACACTTAATAATTACCTAGCCGTGTGGCCTTGGGCAAGCCACTTAACCCCATCTGCCTTGCAAAAAAAAAAAAAAAAAAAAAAAAAAACAACTTATTTTGTTTCTTTCTCTCTTATTTTCTCTCCTTAGTTCTAATTCGTCTTTCACAACATGACTAGTATGAAATATGTTAAATACGACTGCACACGTACAACCTGTATCAGATAGCACACTGCCATGGCGGGGAGTAGGAAGAGAGAGTGATAGAAAAATGTGGAACTCAAAAGCTTGCAAAAAGAATAAATGTTAAAAACTAACTTCACATGTGATTGGAAAATATAAATTAAAAGCTTTGTGGGTTTTTTAAAAATTTTTTGCAAGGCAAAGAGGTTAAGTGACTTGCCCACAGTTAGGTAATTATTAAGTGTCTGAGGCTGGTTTTGAACTCAGGTCCTCCTGAATCCAGGGCTGGTGCTCTATCTAATGTACTACCTAGCTGCCCCAAAAAATTTTATTAAAAAAAAATTGAAGCATAGGCATGGTTTGTAGGCATTAAGAAAGGAGTCTGTGTAGATAGGGAAGAAAATGATGATTAAGAAAGAGACCAAAGATTAGATTGAAGATTGGGGAAAAAAACATTTTGTGAGATATGTTATAATCAGGATTCCTTTTGTACATGTTAAGATAATGGACTCTGAAAGTTTTTCCAATACTTAAATCCTGTGATTCTCAAATTCTGTATGATAACGGGGCAGGCAAACTGCTAAAGAAAATAAAAGAGGAAAGAATCAAGGGTATATCAAAAGGAGCTGAACTTGATGATGTTAAGAGCCACTAGAGATTGAAAAATATAGCAGGGGAAGATGTATGTGAGATGAGAGAGAAAAAGAAGTTCCTGTCAAATGGATTCAATTTTTTTTTTTAGTTTTTTTTGCTAGGCAATGGGGTTAAGTGGCTTGCCCAAGGCCACACAGCTAAATAATTATTAAGTGTCTGAGACCGGATTTGAACTCAGGTACTACTGATACCAGGGCTGGTGTTCTATCCACTGTGTCACCTAGCCGCCCCAGATTCGATTTTTTCAGTGAAGTATGAAGCAAGGTCTTCGCAACTGAGAAGGATGAGGAAAGTGATACTCTGGGTGCTCTGTAAAATGGGATACAGAATCAATTAGAGTTGAAGGATTGTTCTGCTACAGTAAGAGCCCAGTAAGATTCTTTTTTTCTTTCTTTTTTTTTTGCAAGGCAAAGGGGTTAAGTGGCTTGCCCAAGGCCACACAACTAGGTAATTATTAAGTATCTGAGGCCGGATTTGAACTCAGGTACTCCTGACTCTAGGTCCAGTGCTCTACCCACTGTGCCACCTAACCACCCCTAGCAAGATTCAATAACATAATCTGAAGTGGATCTAATTAGAGTTTCCAACTTTCTCTAGTTCATCCAGCAGTAGGTAAATAGGAAAGAGAGTTAAAGTAAACCAGGATGAGAGTTTGGCAAGATGTAATCTGTTAGAACAATGGGATACTTTCTCCCCCAAGATGGTACTGAAAATAAAGAAAAAAAGTGGTTGCCCCCCCAAGACAGAAGTCAAGGCAATTTTAAGGGTATACATAGCCACAATAAATAAATGAATAAATAAATCTGAATGTCCTCTACCTACCTTCTGGAGATTCAAGTCATTTCAATATTAGAGATAGTTCAAATACTCTTGAGAAAGTGCCCATAAGAGTTGCATGATCACTATGCTATCATCAAGTTTCTCTTGACCACTAAATCTGTCATGAAGACTGAAGACAACTCCAGTAAACATCAGATAAAAGGAGATATAAAGAACCTATATGACATTGATGCGGCTAAAATCAACAGACTGATCTGGCCCAGAGAGAAGCTGATATCCAATTTTCCCCAGACTGAAATTTTGGATCTTGCTACCAAAATTAAAATCATCTCAACTACAACCAACTAGTTCCACATACAATAAAATTTCCTGGTATATTTTAAAAATGGGACAAGGGATTTGAAAATAGAAGATACTGAAGAATTCACATGATTCACTAAAGTATAGAGACTAGGCAGAAACTAGAAGCTGTAATGAAAATTAATGAGCATTCCAACATTCCTCTCATGACCAGTGAATTGGGGAGCTCAAAGAATAGCTATTACTGGAAAGGCTGATAAAGGAAGCACGGTCACAAAAAAGAAGACTGAAATTAGTGACTTACAGAAGATGGGAAAGATTGAGAAAAGAACAGATTTAGTTTAAAATTAAAGTTTGTTAAATATGGCACACACATTCCAAAGGGTATAGAGCAGGGGTGGGAGGGGTCATATTGGTCTGGCATTGCCAAGGCAACCATGGGGAGGACTTGAAATTCAATACATCTAAGAGCTTTTTAGGGATGAATTAATTAAATGTCTGACCAAACAGAACCCTTGAATGACGTTATAAGTATCCAAAAGGTCCTTGGCAGAAAAAAGGTTCCCCACCCCTGAAACAGGGGAAGGCACTGGCTGTTAAAGAATGGGACAAGAAGGAAAGATGAGGGCCGATATGAAAGGGAGAAAATAGACAGCTAAGGCTAGGGGCAAGGGCAATGTGAGGTATAGTAGCAAGGGTTCTATATTACTGCAATTGGGAGAATATAAAAGAGAGGAGAATGTTAGCCACTGACGAGTGAATTCAAGTGAATGGGGAGAGAACTGTTAAGACTGTTCTAGGCTCATCTTCATGCTAGGTGTGACCTAGCACAGGGCCTGTTGTGGCTCAAGTTAAGCCTCACAGCAGGCAGAATAAGGAGGAGGCACGGTCTCAGCTCTGGGGAGAAAGGGCAGTCTAGGCACGGGAAACAGCATCTGAAAAGACATAAACTAGATACATTGCCAAAGACAACACCATATATGCCAGTTTAGCCTTAATATAGAATTCATTACAAAATGATTTTGGACAATAGAGGCTAGAGGTAAACTAACCAAGTTAAGAAGTTTGCATTTTATCCTTGAAGAGAGGGCCACTAACTCCCCAATTCTTAGGGGAAAAGTTTAGAAAGGAATAGAGTATCTGAACTATCCTTGATTTTTAAACCCTACCACAAATGCAACCAGGTCTTTACCCTGGTCCTTAGGAGAATACAGCATGATATGTAAATAAAGGACAGTGAAAACTAAAGTGGAAAAACAAAAATCACTTGAAATCCCTAACATGTTAGTTGCCAAGTTTTCCAGTCATTTTTTGACCATACCCAGTATCCTCCCTGAACTGTTTTCTATTTTCCCCACCCTTGGGAGATTAACCCCTGCTCTACTTGACCTCACCCTTCTTTTAATCCTTACCTCTCTCTCCAAGGGCTTGGGGTAATTTTTCCATGGTCACCCCCCTTCCTTGCTGCCTTGGTATATTTAGTTTCACTAAAGTCCTGATCTCTCACATGTAATAAAGTGAAATTTTTTTAGTGCCAGAGGTTCCAAATTTGTTTCCAGCCTCTTTCCTGATGTTCTCTCTTGAAGTCAGATTTGTCTCCTTCCTAGGATGAATTATGCTTATGAAGGTATCTTCTACTTTCACTCTCGAGTTCCTAACTTGTCCATATGGAATGGGGATTTGGTAGTTTTAGAAGAAACTTTCTTCAGTTAGGCTTTTTTTCCTTCTGAAGTTCACATTTCTTTCCTGAAGTTAATCAACCTTATGGGATACCCAAGTTGATGCTCCTGGTCTCTATCAAGAGCTACTAGGAGGCTTAAGAGAGCAGCCCATGATAGGATGTTGTCAATCAAAGAGATCCACCAGCATTATCCAACGTCTTTGCAGAGGTAACCCAGAGACCCTGGAACACACAAAGACAAGATGAGCATTGTGTTGATTTAAAAAGACACTTAAGATATAACAATATTAGAGTTTGGGAAACATGAGTTTGAATGCCACCTCAGGCACTTTCTATAGTCAAAAGTGAATTTGGAGAAAATTTAACAGACTATTTTGTGACACTCCTTCACTACCTCCCTTCCCTCAATCTCTTCAGTTTAGAATAATTCCAGGAGCTCACCTACTTCTTATTCAATAAGGCATATAGTGGGAACTTAAGAAATGCTAATTAAGTGACAGATAAGGAGGGCGAGTCTTTTCAGGTATAGGGCAAATGGCTAGGCTAAAGGCCTTTGTGACAATTGGAGCAATTTATTTTTCCTTTTACTAAAAATGTACTTTTTCCTTTCAACATTTCCTACCCAAAATTCTGCATCAAGAAGCTCAAGAGGAAAGAGGAAAAGGAGAAGGGGGGGGTAGAAGAGACTGAGAGTTAGACAGATATACATATATATTCCACAGAAGACACAACACACACACACGTTATCTGTGAAACTGTGAGTAGGTCATATTCAATCACCACATCGCGGCTAGCAACAACCCTGAAAGTTCTTGCAACATCATCTGTGTGACCCTAGCCTAGGGGTCAGCTGTAAAATGGGGATGATAAAGGCCTCTGCATCACACGGGTGCGGAGCCCCAGAAGCCAGGACAGGTATACGACACATGACGTAGATGCTTTGCTTTGCAAAGCTCGGGGCCCCGGCCGGCGGCAGGTAACAGGCGCTTTACGGAGCTGCGGTGTGCGCACCTGGGCGCGAGCTCTTGTCCCGGCAAGCCACGCCTGCTCCCGGATCCCGGGCTTTCGGGGGCCTGGAAAGCGGTCCAAGTCGAACCGCATACGTTGGGGAGTCAGGAAAGCGGGGGCCCCGGAAGTTCGGCGACGTGCCCGCGGCCCGCGGGGTCACCTCACACGAGCTTGCAGGTGCTCCGCGGCCGCCGCGCGCTCACGGCTGGGGCGCGGCCCTCCGAACCCCGTCACGCGTGAACGAGCTGAGGCGGGCCGCACTCGGGCCCCCGGCCCCCCGGCCCCCCGTCTCCCGCAGGCTGGCCCCGTTACTCTTTCTCTTCCCGCCACGGGTCTCGAGAGCGGCGGGAGCGCGGGGGCCCACGCCGAGCTCCCCGGGGGCGCACGGCGCACGCGCGGACCCTCCGGCTCAGCCCCTCCCCCAAGCCACCCAGCCGAGGCCCGAGGCTCCCGCCGGAGACCGGAGACTGAGGTCCGCTTCCGCGGCGCGTGGGGCCCCGCGACCCGCTGCCTGCAGGGCCCGACCCCTCCTCCTCGGCCCAGGCTGGACGATACACACCCGAGTACACACGCTCCAGCCCGAACTCACCTCCCACGCGGGGGCCGGGCAAGACTAACAAAAGGACCCGCGTGAAGCCGGAAACGGAATTGCCCTTGGCTCGAAAGAGCCGCCCTCTCTCCCCGATGGAACTACAATTCCCAAGATCCCTCGGGCTCGGTTACTTCCGGCTTGCCCCTTTCCGTTTCCCAGCGGGCTGCCGAATCGGGGAAGACCGGCCCCGGGGCCGGATGGGGCCCCGACCCCGGGCCGCGGTTTGTTAGCTGGCGCGAAAAGCGGGGCCGGCAGCCCCCCCGGGCCACGCCTCGGGCCGCAGCTCCGGGGACCCCCGGGCCAAGAAGGCATCCGGCCGTGGCGCCAGTGTCCCCGCGGCTGCGCCGCTCCGGCCCCCGGGGCCTCGCTCCTTGGAGCGGGCCGGGCCCTTGGCGCCCCCGCGGGGCTCTCCCTTCGTGGGGCCCGCGGCCCGCCCCTTGCCCGCCCCTTGCCCGCCTCGGGGGCTCGGGCTGCCCTGCGGAGCGGGGCCTGAGCCAGGACGCCCAGCGCCCCGCAAGCTTTCCGGCGGCGGTCTGCGTCACCCAGCTTCCCAAAAGGCGGGTATTTCCGGAGCAAGTAGAGCGGAGAGACCCAAACAGCCGCACCCCACTGCCCCGGGACAGCGGCCCGAGGCCTCCTGCGGAACATCTCCCTGCCGGGCGGCCGGGCTCTCACATTGCTCTCTCCCTTCTCTGCCGGGCTCTCACATTGCTCTCTCCCTTCTCTGCCGGGCTCTCACATTGCTCTCTCCCTTCTCTGCCGGCCTCTCACATTGCTCTCTCCCTTGTCTGCCGGGCTCTCACATTGCTCTCTCCCTTGTCTGCCGGGCTCTCACATTGCTCTCTCCCTTGTCTGCCGGGCTCTCACATTGCTCTCTCCCTTGTCTGCCGGGCTCTCACATTGCTCTCTCGTCTGCCGGGCTCTCACATTGCTCTCTCCCTTCTCTGCCGGCCTCTCACATTGCTCTCTCCCTGCCGGGCTGCTGGGCTCTCACATTGCTCTCTCCCTTGTCTGCCGGGCTCTCACATTGCTCTCTCCCTTCTCTGCCGGGCTCTCACATTGCTCTCTCCCTTCTCTGCCGGGCTCTCACATTGCTCTCTCCCTTCTCTGCCGGGCTCTCACATTGCTCTCTCCCTTCTCTGCCGGCCTCTCACATTGCTCTCTCCCTGCCGGGCTGCTGGGCTCTCACATTGCTCTCTCCCTTGTCTGCCGGGCTCTCACATTGCTCTCTCCCTTCTCTGCCGGGCTCTCACATTGCTCTCTCCCTTCTCTGCCGGGCTCTCACATTGCTCTCTCCCTTCTCTGCCGGGCTCTCACATTGCTCTCTCCCTTCTCTGCCGGCCTCTCACATTGCTCTCTCCCTGCCGGGCTGCTGGGCTCTCACATTGCTCTCTCCCTGCCGGGCTCTCACATTGCTCTCTCCCTTGTCTGCCGGGCTCTCACATTGCTCTCTCCCTTCTCTGCCGGGCTCTCACATTGCTCTCTCCCTTCTCTGCCGGGCTCTCACATTGCTCTCTCCCTTCTCTGCCGGGCTCTCACATTGCTCTCTCCCTTCTCTGCCGGCCTCTCACATTGCTCTCTCCCTGCCGGGCTGCTGGGCTCTCACATTGCTCTCTCCCTGCCGGGCTCTCACATTGCTCTCTCCCTTGTCTGCCGGGCTCTCACATTGCTCTCTCCCTTCTCTGCCGGGCTCTCACATTGCTCTCTCCCTTCTCTGTCGGGCTCTCACATTGCTCTCTCCCTTGTCTGCCGGGCTCTCACATTGCTCTCTCCCTTCTCTGTCGGGCTCTCACATTGCTCTCTCCCTTGTGGTCTCTACCACACTCACTCCTTGGTGGGGAATGGCCAGCGGCTCCCCTGCAGACAGGGCACAATGTCTTAACTATGCCTACCCTAATATCTTTTAATAGTTCACTAAAAATGTATTGACCTCTATAGACCTGATTAAAAAGAAAATCAAGCCCCTGTTAGCTCTAAGTAAGGACCGTAAGTTCAGAATGTTTATCTGCCCCTTTCCATGAGATTTGTCCTTTTTTGATAGATCAAAGGGAACCCAGGTCTTGTCTGTGTAGAACTTTTGAAATTCATGCATCTCAAAAAATAGGGCTTTCAAGTTGTGTATCAGGGGGAAATCTGCAAAAGCAGGAGAAACTGCTCAGGTTACCTAGACCAAAGATAAGAATTTCCTTTTTGGCATCTTAGAAGTCCCCAAGGAAATGGATTCTTGTCAGTTTGGGCACATAAACAGACCTCTGGAGCAAACTAATAATAAACAAATGTATTACCTGATTGGTTAGCCACCAAAAGGTTTGTGATGCTTTGTTCAAACTGTATAAAAATTCCCCAAAATGTTGGGTCATGGTTGGCCTTTGAAAGAATGTCATCCAACCATGGGTTTTCTGGTAAGATCCTAGACAATTAAACTTCATTTATAAAACTAACTTTAGGGCGGCTAGGTGGTGTAGTGGATAAAGCACCAGCCTTGGAGTCAGGAATACCTGGGTTCAAATCCAGTCTCAGACACTTAATAATTACCTAGCTGTGTGGCCTTGGGCAATCCACTTAACCCCATTTGCCTTGCAAAAACCTAAAAAAAAAAAAAAAACTAACTTTGTTGTTTTAGCTAAAGGGAAATATGCAACTATTGGTGAATGCCCAGTGATATTGATTCACCACTGGGCATCTGGTTCTTCATAGTTCTACTGTAGCTATCAGCAGACTCTATAATAGACTCCACTTTCTGGACTTCTGGTAGCTTTTCTACTTTTTCTAAACTCCCAATGTCATAACCTTCATTAATCCAGGCCTATAGCAGTTAGCCTGGCTCAAAGGCTATTACAGCTCAAACTCTCCTGACTCCAGGGCTGGTGCTCTATCCATTGCTCTATTAGAGTTTGGTTTGGGGGGATTTTTTTGGTTTGGTTTTTGCAAGGCAAGTGGGGCTAAGTGACTTGCCCAAGATCCTACAGCTAGGTAATTATTAACTGTCTGAGTTCACATTTGAACTCAGGTCCTGCTGAATCCAAGGCTGGTGCTCTATCCACTGTACCACATAGGTGCCCCTGTATTAGTGTTTAATAAATGCTTGTTGAATGAGCAACTATAAAATCAATCAGCTGTCAGCAAATATTTACTAATAAGTCTACTACTTCATATTAAACCCCAGGATATAGAGACAAACATGAAATAGTATCTATCCTCAAGGAGTTTACCTTCTATCAGAAGATACATGTAAAAAACTATGTAGAGATAAGTATATAAGATAAATACCAGGCCAAATGAGAATGATCAGGTATTGCCATAACACTATCCTACAATTAGTCTAAGGTATTTATAGTCCCACTCTCTAATCCCCAGACTATTGTTTATCTTTGTGGGAGAGAATGCCCCAGGTTTTTTAGGCACATGATTTATAATCATGTTGCCATTCTTAGGGGCAACTCAGTGGCACAATGGATAGAGCATCAGCTCTGGAGTCAGAAGAACCTGAGTTCAAATCTAGTTTCAGACACTTGACACTATCTGTATGACCCTTGCTTCACATCCAGGGCCACCTCCAGTCATTCTGATCCATATCTGTCCACTGAACCTAGATGGTTCTGGACGAGAAAGTAAGGTGGGTGACTTAACACAGCACCCCCTCATTCAAATCCAATGCACTTGCTTGTCATGGCATCACCTCCCTGATGTCATGATCTTTTTGAAGAACAAAGAGCAAATAACATCTTGTCATCCTATTTGAGTAGATGACTTTTCTAAGATCTTTTAAAAAAAGTTTGTCAGCCACAAGAAAGGATGACTATGAAGAATTCAGAGAGGTAATGGTAAGATGCATAAGAAAGGACAGAAAGTAAGCAGAACTAGGAAAAATGTTTATATAGATATATATAGATATACACACAAAGACAACAAAACAGAAAAAACATAAAGTTGAATGCTATATTATAATAACCAGCTATGTCCCCAAAGAGGACACTCAACCATCTTTGCAAAGCATGGGAATGATGGATGTAACTTATCTATACCATCAGGCTCAGTTGGTTAGTTTTGCTGAACTACTTTTCCTCTATTCTTTGCTATAAGGGATAGTTCTCTGGGGAGGGAAGGAAGGAGGCATATGTTCAGAAATGAAGGTCATGTAAAAACATGTTAATAAAATTTTAAATGTTAAAAAAAATTGAGGGGCAGCTGGGTGACACAGTGAATAGAGCACTGGCCCTGGAATCAGGAGCACCTGAGTTCTAATCTGGCCTCAGACAATAATTACCTAGCTGTGTGACCTTGAGCAAGTCACTTAATCCCACTGCCTTGCCCCCCCCCCAAAAAAAGGAACTGTTAGGTGGCATGGAGTACCAGCCCTGGAGTCAGGAGTACCTGAGTTCAAATTTGGCCTCAGACGTTTAATAATTACCTAGCTGCATGGCATTGGGCAAGCCACTTTAACCCCATTTGCCTTGCAAAAACCTAAAAAAAAAAACTTTATGAAATGTCTGATTTCAAATTGATTATTGACTAAAGATTTCCCCAAATCTCATCATATCTTTTTTAATTCCCAGCATGACATCACTGATGTTGGATGATCTATAACTTGCAACTGAAAACTTTCCCTCACAAACTGCATTCATAGGGTTTCTCTCCATGGATTCTCTGATGTTGTCTAAGGGATGAGCCATCAAAAAAGTATTTTCCACATTCATTACATTCATATAATTCCTCTGATATTTAGTAAAGGTTGAGACACCAAAGATGGCTTTATCTCACATTCATAGAGATTGTCTCCAGGGTGAATTTTCTGATGTTGAATAAGGGAAGAACAAATGATGACAACTTTCCCATATTCATGATATTTATGGGGCTTCTCTCCAGTGTGAATTCTAAGATGACTAATAGGGGTTGGGTGCTTACTGAAGGCTTTTCCACATTCATCACACACACACACAGGGTTCTCTCCCATATGAATTATATGATTGATCTCTAACAAGGCTTGAGTGATAACTGAATTTTTCCACATTCATTGCATACATGGACTCTCTACTGGTAGTTTTCTTGTGTGTCATGGTTACTTGCTTGAAACTTTTGGGAGGAAGCTTTCTTCCAAGTTTCCCCTGACGTGTCTCCCCTTTGCTTCTCCATTATGCTCTTAGGCACAGGCATGTTCCCTTTGAGTAATTCTGCTTCCTGAGACCTACTGTGTTTTGGATTGACCCCTGAGTTTCAGGCCTATTTTCCCAAGTTGAAACAAAGAGAAAACATAAATGCCTTGCATTCCCTGTCAACACATGCTTGCTGGATTAGATTTCTCGGAAGAATGGAAATAGCTGTATTCAAGAAAGAATAATGAAATTGAAAAATAATGCTAATTATGCATCCCTGGCATTGGAAGTCTCTCAAACTGCCTTGTAATTTTGGAAGAGGAAAGTACAGGCAGGGTGGGTGGGTTGTTATACATAGCCAAATAAGAAGGGGGCACATGTGGATAACTTATTCAGCAACAATGATAAGTTATGGGGGCGGCTAGGTGGTGCAGTGGATAGAGCACCAGCCCTGGAGTCAGGAGTACCTGGGTTCAAATCCGGTCTCAGACAATAATTACCTAGCTGTGTGGCCTTGGGCAAGCCACTTAACCCCATTTGCCTTGCAAAAACCTAAAAAAAAAAATAATGATAAATTATTTTAAAAGTTATTAGAGAATAAGGTGTAGCTTGGGAAAAGAAAAGTAGCCCCTCCAAAGCAAGAATTCCTAGCTAGGAAAGGATTTCATGAATGGAGGCAAAAGAATCGGATGTAGTGAAATAATGGCAGCCCTTCCTCCCCCAAAATGGAAAAGAGACTTCCAATGGGTCTGTGATAACAATTTCAGTTCTAGTCCCTGAGAGCTTCCCAAATGAATTGCTGAGCTATTACTTCTAGTGAATCTTATCTGCCTGGTTTTCTTTCCCTTACCAGTAGACATATTTTGTGGGATGTATCTCCCCGAAGTTCTCTTTAGATTGAGTATCCATGGTTCTTCTCCTTCCAACTGGAAAATAACATCAAGTTTAGAAATGGAAAGTCCTAATCAAAAACAAAGGAAATATAGCTGGTTTTGCTGGAGACATACAAATGTTTTAGGGCTCAGTTCCAACCCCTTAGGCTAGGTAGGCAGAACACTAGAGCACTGTGTCCACAGTCAGGAAGACCTGCGTTCAAATCCAATTTTCATACATTTACTACGTGTGTGATCCTGCACAGGTCATTTAACCTCTCTGTATCAGTAAAAAAAAAAAATGCTAAAAGACTGATAATAATATCACTTACCTCCCAGGGTTGTGAAGATAAAATAAGATATTTGAAAACTGCTTATGTGGTTCCTCCCTAGGAGTCATCTCCATTGAAGGAAAAGAGGTATTTTCGAGCAACAGGGAAGATTATTAATCTCAAAACAAAACCTTCCTTACCCACTGTGATCACGTTTCCATAGTTCTCCAGCATCACATCCCTGTACAAATCCCTCTGAGCTGAGTTCAGTTGCTTTCACTCTTCCTAGGTGAAGTTCACAGCCACATCCTTGAATATCACCAATTCATAAATTGTAAATAATCTTGCTCACCCATGATCCTTTTCTTCCCATGACCTAGAGGGAAGATGTAAAGATAAAGGCTCTGGGAGGAATTAATTGTTCAGAAGCAGTACTGACAGAATTAAAGAAAATGAGTGCTTTTTGGTAAGGCATGTGACCTGAAGCTGATAGCTCTTGATTCTGTCTCTTTTATCATTCTCAGTTCACTTTTGAGGGAGAACAAAAGTTAAGCAAAACATATTCCCTAGAAAAGGGGCTTCTAACCTGTAGGCCATGAACTAGAATTATTTTTAAAAATATTTTGATAAATTCTTGGTTTTACTCAGCCCAATTCTTAGACCTACTGACTTAAATCAGGAAATTCATAAACCTTTGGAGAAATGTACTTTTTGGATCTCTGGGATACAAGGAGACAGAGATAAGTTATTCTCTACATCTTTATTCACTTTCTACATAGCAAAAGATGGAAATTGTCCCTCTCTTCTCATTGTTATTTCAAATTGCACATTGCAAAACTGAAAGAGGGAATGAACTACTGTTTGACTACTGTTTGACTTCTTTCTCAAAGAGGACCATGACATCAGGAATATGATGCCATGACATGCAAGTGACACATTTTAGTGGGGGAGGTACGCTATCACCAACCTCACTTTCTCCTAAAGAGCCATCTGGGTTCAGTGGCCAAATGTGGATCGAACAACTAGAGAAGGCCCTGCATGCAGTGGTTAGCCACAGGAGCCCTATGATGAAGTTCCAAACAAACTCAGTGAATGAGGGCAGGGAACAGTGCCAACCAAGCCAACATTTTTCTTTCCAACTTGTACTATACAAGCAGCCTTATAGTATAACAGAAGAAAAAATAAATTATTGGATCTACAGTCAGAAGATTTGAATTCAAAGTTCTACCACTTAACAAATTCTCAATTCTTTGACTCAGTTTCCTCATTTGCAAAATGGAAATGATGGTGCCCCTCCCCCTTTGAAGGGTTATTGTGAGAGTAAAATAAGTGCTTCAAAAAACTGTTAAGTGCTATATGAGTTATGTTTTCATCTTTCTGAGATCAACCATCTTCATTCTTCATTCTCTGCCCAATCTTTAATCACTCACTTTCTCATGCACATGCCTCCCACTATCCATGAGAAATTGCTTCCTCACATTTTTCTGACATTGTGCTTTCACTCAACTTTTAATTTTCTTAGGTAGAGTAATTAATTATTTCTCTAACTCCAGAGCCAAATGGATCATTTCCTTTTAGGGAATCTCAAATCTCAACCATGAATACCAGAGCTGCTATCAGAT
The DNA here is from genome assembly GCF_037893015.1 of Macrotis lagotis. Taxonomy (NCBI): domain Eukaryota; kingdom Metazoa; phylum Chordata; class Mammalia; order Peramelemorphia; family Peramelidae; genus Macrotis; species Macrotis lagotis. The sequence continues at coordinate 157,446,916 of NC_133658.1, forward strand.
CTCTCAAGTTCTTGCTTCTTCCTGGAATTGAAACAACCTAAAGATCCAATGAATACTTCTTATCTTAGGGTGAACTTCTGTTACTAGATGAAGTGCTTCTACTTAGGAATCCAATTAATACATGTAAAATGTAAGCATTGTCAAGCAGAACACATTTCATAAATGTCAGTTGAATGAATTAATGGAGCCAACCCTCTGGATCCCCAGGCTGGGGATAATAAATTCTACCAAGACCTGCTGAGAACAGACAGGAGAAAGTCAGCATCAGGGAATCCAGAAAAATACATTGTCTGCCCTATGGATTGCACAGAAATGTAAGAAAAGCACATTAAATACAGTATCTATTCATGAGATAAGCATGAGGGAGAAGTGATTTGACTATTCTTAAACATAATCAGAGCTCCTAGAATTGGTATAGATACAGTGAAGGCAAGATTAGACAGATAGCTACAAAGGATTACTAGATAGAGATAAATGTAGATGTAATCCCAAATTCAAGATCCTATCCTAAAACTTGAAGATACAAGCTATACCCACCACCCCTTCAGGACTAGATTCTAAAAATTCAGTTCTTCAAACATTAAGAGCATATTATGTATTTAGTATTTTCTTAGGTATTAGGGTACAATATGAAAAGACATACCCCCTAAGGTTATAGTCCACTAGTAAAAATGACATGTACACATACTATAAGGGAGAACATGAAAGGAACAAAGGAAAGATCTAAAGAACTCTAGGTTCATTAGAGAATGGAGAGAAGACTTTCAGCCTGGACATAGTGGCTTTAGTAGAAGATACCCAAGCTAAGTCTCAAAGAATTTCAACAAATAGAGTGGAGAAAAGCCTATATCCTAGGCATGTAGGACAACTGACATAAATATATGGAAGCAGAAAGTGATGGGCCTGAATACAGAATAAACCAAGAAGAGCAATGTGGACTGGGGCTGGTTAAGCAGATTGGGTCTAAATTAGAACATTTTTTTAATTGCAAGGGGGCAGTGTTTACACTTGATCCAAAAGGCAATAGGGAGCCACCAAAAGTTTTTTGAGCAGGAGTCTGACATAGTCAGACCCAATGATTTTTTTTTACCAACTATATGAAAGATGGACTGGAGAAGATAAAGAATGAAAGAAGAGAGCCCAGTTAAGATGAACTCAAGTACAGAGATAGAAATATTCCTCCTGCCTTGGTTTAGGAACTCTCTTTTTGTAGGAAGGATGAAAGGTATGAATTTTTAAAAATTGATATTTCCCTTGAGTAAGCTTATCTTGGGGTAGGTACAGCTGACTGGCTGAGATTTTGAATAGCACTGATAGCAGCAACATCCAGAGTCACTTGGAGGGCAGGAGGAGTAGATAGGGCCATGTGAAGTTTATTAACCCCCCCATCCCCCCTTCACCCATCCCTAAGAACAGACCCACCTTTCTCAGTGGGAAAGAGAAGTAGAAACAGCATTGAACTCGAGAGAAGATCTTGGTTCTGCCACTTACAACTGGTAGGTAAGTCACTAAACTTAGGTTTCATGAATATAAGAACATCTGTAACAAGAGGTGGGGAGCGGAGATGAGGGCAGGTGGCTCTAGTCCCACATGGCCATGTCTACTCTTCCCACTCTCCAAGTGACCCTGAGTGTACTGCCATCAGTCCTATTCAAAACCTCAGCCAGTCAAGCTCTATCTACCCCTCAGGATAAGCTTGCTCAAGAGAACTGTCCCCCGTTGCTCGGGATAAACCACATCTGGATCTCTTGCATCTAGGCCTGAAAACTGGAGCATTTCCAAATAAGGGTGAGCAGGATGATGGGCCGAGCGCTCCACACAGCCTCTCTCGTCCCTGCAGCTGCCCAGGCAGAGCCCCGTCCTCCAGGGGTCCTCACCTGTCCCGCTGACCCCCTTCGCCCCGGCCAGCAGCAGCTCCCGCATCCCGGGACCACTAAGATTTCCAGCAGTCCTTCGGGGAGATGCCCTTTGGGTTTCCGGCCTCCAGCCCCGGGGCCTTGGCAGCCCGAGTTCAAGAGCCTCCCGCACATCAGGGCCGAGCTTGTTCCCCGCAGAGATGCTGGGCTGCGGAGTCTCCGCGTCAATCAGGGCGATTCCCGGGTCCAGGAGGAGCGTCCATCTGCGCAAGCGCGCTGGCTTCGCTCCTGTCAAAGTAGCGGTCAGAAGAGTCGGAATCCGCTTCAAGCGCCGCGCGGCCAGTCGCCATAGTAACAACCTCCGCGGATTACGTCATTTTCTTTCAGGTTTTTCAGAGGGAAGGGATTTTATTTTGCAAAAGAACTTGAAGCCCATATAGGTTAAGCATATGATCATGAAAATCGGAAGTAGAACAAGATCCCAAGTTCTCTTATTCCACATCCAACATTGTGTGGTTTTCTACTATACAAAGGATGCTTAAACTTTTTTATTGGACAATCTGATGAAGCCTTTGGATTCTTCTAAATACTTTAACATCTATACAATAAAATCCACAGCATTACAAAGGTCGTCAGTTATACTGAAACAGAATTGTCAAACTATTAAATAACAAATGTTTCATTACTAATGTTTTAATATTAGTGTAGTCGCAAGACTTTCAGTGGCTTTCTGATTATTTAAGGACATCCATGAGGACTCAGTCACTTGATATTTAAACCTTGATCTTAATTCCCTCCCTATCTGACCAGATTGGTTTTTGGATGGAGACTAAGGGACCACAATGATCGAAAGTGATACCTCCTTGTTGTATATTCTTTCCGTGTTGTGGCTGAGTAAGCCTTCTTTTATTATCTATTAAGATGGTGTACTAAGAGTATCTTATTTCATTCCAATTTAGAACTTGGGTTTTATCAGTCTAACCTGAATCATACCTGTTTTAATGGAACATCCATGTCCAGTGGGCCAGATTTGGAGAGGGGGAGCCATTTGTGAATGCTGCATTTTGATTGCATGATTACTGGAATAATTATCATTTAAACATCTGAAACTTAAAAAAAATGAAGCTGGTTGAGAAGAAAAAGTTTGGAACAAACACTATAATGGGTGTCATTGGGGAATTAATGAGAAAAAAGTAAAATTATTTCCCTGCAACAGTGTTGAGATTTGTTAAGTTTTGTAGTAGAATAACTGAGCACAATTATATAACTTCCTCCGGTTGAATTAGTTTGCCCATGAGTAGAAGGAAGAGAACTGATTAGAGGAGGGACTGGAATTTAGAAAGTGATGAAAGAGCATTTGACAAGGTGGTAAGGAATTTGAGGTGGAGAACTGTATAATATTTAATTAGATTTTCAGACTGCATTCACTCTAGGACCTTCAGAGGTAAACAGGTATCTGGGGCTTCACTCACTCCAGAAACTTTGCTAGGTTAGGTAGCTCTTTCCCACTTCTCTGACTTCACCACTTGTGGTACCTTCTGTCCTCTTAGCTTCCTTTTGTGTGTTGTCTTTCCCTATTAGATTATAAGTCTCCTGGGGGTGAGAACTGTCTTTTTTTTTCTTTTTTGTTTTTCCAGTGCTTGGCATAGTATCTGACCCATGGTAGGCATTTGATAAGTGTTTACTGACTGAAGGATTTCTGGGAAAGTAGGTGATATAGTGGGATATAATTTTGTTCAAAAGAAGTATTAATAGTTGAGATTAGTTAGGAGTGACATATGTTAACATTACATATACATGAATATGCATTCACACACACACTATATACATATATACATATATATATATATATATCTTATGGAAATCCACAAAGCAGGAAGAATTTATTGGGAAAAAAAGCAACCAAACAATGACATGTATTGTTAGACCACTTGACTAGATGGAGTATGTTATTCTTTCCAAATACAGACTGCAAAATTATATAGGGGGCAAGACATTATCATGATGATATACTAACTATATTTCAAGATATGCTATTTTGCTAATTCGATAAAAACAGAATCCAATTAATTATTGATTTATTTTTTGACAATTTCTCAATCTCTCCACCCTGTGCTTCAGAGCTGAAGAAGACTTCGGGAGCATTTAATACAAACAATATTTTAAAAATATCTTCTATGAAGTTCCAAATAGTGGTAACATGGCCTTCTGTTCAAAACCTACAAGGAAGGCTACCTTTTAAGGGAGCCCATTTCACTGTTGATCATCTCTCACTGTGAAAAAGTTCTCTTTAAAATGAGTTGAAATATTCTTCAAGATCCTCTTAAAACCTCACTACAGCCCCATATCATATTGCTTCTAGTTTTTTTTTTAATGAAGCAAAAGAGGTCTATTTTTTTCTCAAAGACTTTCAAATAGAGGTTTGTATCCCCATACTTAGGAATTTTGTTTGGGTTTTTTTAGTCGAGATCTTTCATGCCTTTGCATAAACCATATCCCCTATGCCTGAAATTCAGTCCCTCAGTTCTGCCCGTGAAAGACCCCAGCTCTCTATGAAGTTTCATCTAAGGGGTCAACTCCTTTGGGAAGTCAATCTTGATCTCCCCTCCTCAATTATGTATATAATAGTTGCATATAATGCATTCTATTCCTTACTCAATGCACCCCACAAGTGTGAGTTCCTTAAGGACATCCCTTGGAGGGCCGCACATGTACCTGAGAATATCTGACGCCAAGGCTACACCAGGCGCCACCCTTCTCCAACCCACATGGGAATGCCTTTGAGTAAGCTGCCTCCTCCTCGCTCCTCTCCTAAGCCGGTGGCCCACTTTCCCTTTCCAGGCTGGACCCACGAGCTGGGGCAGGCCCCTGGAGGCTGGTCTCCGCTCCACGAGGCGCCGGGGCTGGGGGCTGAGCCAGGCAGCTCGTCACCGCGGTCATTCACCCCTCCTCGAGCTGCTTGTGTTCCCCCCAAGGGAAAATAGTTTTCATCTGTGAACTTTGCCGGCCCCCCCTGGATCGCGCCCCCCAACCACCCCGACACCTCGAGAGAGCTGACAAAGGATCAGAAGGCGCCCGCGGCGCCAGGCCAGGGAGCTCGAGCTGCAGGGAGCCGGGAGCCCCTGGGACGGAGACCATCCGGGGCGGAACTGAGCGTCCCCGACGGGAACCGGAAGCGCCGCCCGGAGGATTCTGGGAGTCGTAGTTCAATGCCGGGGCTAAGCCGGCGCTTCCTTCCGGTCTGGAAGCTGGTTTCCTTTGTGGGTGCGGGACCGGCGCTGGTCTGGGTGGCGGGGTTGGGGCGCGGGGTGCGCGCCTCGGGGCCGAGGAGGGCAGCGGTGTGGCACTGGGAGGGCACCGCGCTTCCCTCCCCGGCCATGGCTGCCTCGGCCTGACCCCTCCAGCCTCGGGGAGCCGAGGGGCGGCGGGCGCCCCGCTCCGGGAAGCGGCGCCCCGCGCCATGCCGGCCGCCCCATGAAGGCCCCGCGGCATGAAGGCTGGCCCCTGAGCAGGAGGGGCCCCTCCTGGGACCCAGGCCGCGCCGACGTGAGCCGGATGGAGCCGGAAGGCGCCCGGGGCGCCCCGTAACGGGAGGGGCACACCATGGAGCAGTGGGTGACCGTGGAGCGCTGGACTCACGCGCCGGACGGACAAGGTAGGACCGAGCCGAGAGAAGACAGCCAAACAGCTTGTCCTTGTAGAAAAGGGGCAGCGAGGGGCAGCGAGGGGGCGCGGGGCACAGAGCGCCGGCCCTGCGTCCGGAGGGCCCGGGTTCAAGTGCGGCCTCACGTAATCATCATGGGCAAGTCACTCAACCTCATCGCCTTGCAAAAAAAAAAAATTTTAAAAAAAGAGTGGAAGAAAAGTTTCCCAGTCTGAGTGCATCTGAGACTTCCACACGTGAAGCAGCCAGACTATTACACACCTCTTCTAGCCCTGCCTTTTATAATAATAAAAAACTTAAAGCCACAGAGAGAACATTCCCCACTAGATACTCCTTTGCAAGGACCAATCTCATTTCCTGACTCCGTTTTAACCTTTTACTCCAGAACTTTATGGCACCTTGCCATTGGATCAAAGAATCATAAGATCATAGATTTAGAGCAGCCTCCTCGTTTCATAGACAAGGAAAGTAGGGCACAGAAAGGTTGCCTATGAGATAAAATTGGACCGCATTTCCTCTTCACCATGAGTTCAGTGCCTTATCTATCCATTATACTATGAACCAGTAATGGTATTTTTATTAAGTGCTATTACATCTTCATTTATCCTCATAAGAACCCTTTAAGACAGATAGAGCTACCTTTTCTCAGCAAGTCTGTGACCCAGGAAAACTCTAAATGACTGATGATAATGACTGCTACCCATCCCAAAGATAGAGCCGATGGTATCTGAATATAGAATGAAGCATACTTTTCTTGAGGTTTCTCTTTTTTAGGGAGTGGGTGTTATGTTTATTTTTACAACATGACTATTGTGATACTGTTTTTCATAACTACATATTTTTAGTCTATATCAAGTAACTTGCTTTCTCAATGAGGGAAGGGAGAAAATTTGGAACTCAAGGTTTTAGAAGCAAATGTTGACACTTGTTTTTGCATGTGACAGGGGGAATAAAATAAAATAAAGATTAAGATAAAAAGAGCTTCGATATCTTTTTATAGATTGGAACCCAATTCAGTGAGCTAAGTGTTACAGTACTCAAGGTTAACACAAAGGTTACAGCACTATTTAGTGACAGCTGGAACTAGCATATAGTTTAGAGTCCTCATAAAGTCAAGATTTAACAACCTTAAAAATCACTTGAGTCTACTGACTTGCCTAGGGTCACAGAGCTTGGTAAGAGAAGATCCAGAAATAGAATTCCTCAGGTCTCCCTCCTCCTAGTCTAGTGTTCTTTATATATTATCCTATGTGGCCTTGTGTTTACTTAAGCCAGTACTACATTTCTGATAGTGAAATTATTGTCATAGGTATGACAACAGAGCTGCTTTCTTCAAAAGAATTAGCATATAATTCCTCACACAAATTGAGAGCAAAGGAAGGGGCATTTTTTTAAAGGGAGAAGACTGCAATAAAGAGCTTACCAATAGACCCAACAGCCCACTTTTTCTGTGACCTCAACTACAGTTCTTTCATCTAGAATCTGCCATGTGACAGAGTAGGATTCCTCAGCAAAAGAGGTCCTGGCCTCCTGTGACCTTCACTTTGGCAGGCTTCTTCTGATCGTTTTTTGAACAAGTTCCTTCTTAGAAATATGGGGATCCACACTAACTGGAGGGATTGGGTTTATAACTTTTTAAGTGTGAGAACTAGAAGATAGTATCAGCCCTTTTGTGACTTCTTATTTTCCTTTTTTTCTTTAAGGTAATGGGGTTAAGGACTTGTCCAAGGTTACACAGTTAGGCAATTATTAAGTGTCTGAGATCAGATTTGAACTCAGGTCCTTCTGACTCCAGGGCCAGTGTTCTAGCCACTGCACCATCTAGCTGCCCCTCATGGCTTCTTTTATCCCTCTAGTTCCATCTTCTCAGGACTCTGGCCTTTCTCAAGTGGAGAACCCAGAAGATGAGCAAATGACGATACTTTTCCTGAAAGCCAGGTCCCAGGTGAGTTATTGTTTTCTTACTCTTTTCTGAAATGCCTATATTCTGAATACATTTATTCCTTTCTCCAGAAAACTCCTTTCTCTAAGGAATCTTCATATAGGCACTTGAGACCCAGTTCTTCCCAGGAAGATGGGCCCCAGAATAGTGAATGCTCTATAGAAAATGTTCCCCTGTTATTTTGTGCTCCTGTTTTTTTTTTTGTTTTTTTTTTTTAGGTTTTTGTAAGGCAAATGGGTTAAGTGGCTTGCTCAAGGCCACACAGCTAGGTAATTATTAAGTGTCTGAGACCAGATTTGAACCCAGGTACTCCTGACTCCAAGGCCAGTGCTTTATCCACTATGCCACCTATCCGCCCCATACTCCTGTTTTTGCATGTAACTAGGGGGAAAATAAAATAAAATTTTAACATCTACTCATTCATCCACTGACTTGTCATTAAAGATGCTAAATGCACTGATGGATCAAAAGTAAAAATAAGACATAGTCTTCACCCTAAATGTGTTGATGGTATCAATAACATGAGACTGAAACATCAAAAGATAAGTGATAGAAGGAAGTTGATAATAAGTGTAAGATGAGCAGTATGTATAACAGGATATGTTGGAATTTATGAGCTTCTGAAAGGGTGAGATCAGTGGAATGGTCAGGGAAAGAAATGGAATGGGTGGGGTTTAAGGTGGTCCTGAAGGATTTGTATAATAGAGGAAAACATTTACAGGCAAGAACAAGAAAGAAACTCAGGCAAAATTGTTATTCACATGCATCAGTAAAAAGTAAGCTTGGTTTAAGGGAATTGCTTTTGAGGTATAATAGGTAATAAATTTGAATATGTAGAATTGTAACAGATGGTAGAGGGCCTTGAATGTCATCCTCAGTTTAATCTATATACTGAAAGTTATTAAATAATTTTAAGGATAGAGTGTTTAAAATGCTTAAGATCTAATGAGGGGCATCTAGGTGGTGTAGTGGAGAGGGCAGAGTCTAAAACAGCAGAGTTACTAATCTAAAAGTCAGCAAAGTCTTCGAGTAATAAAGGTAGATATGTACAGGACTTGAAACATCCATTATAAAATGTTAATCCATGGAATCATGTTATGACTACAGATTCTTTCCCAATAGATGTCAGGGTCTAGTCAGTCTTTCCAAGGAGCTAGGGATTATAGCTTATTTTATTGATTAATGAAGTGAAACATTTATGTTTTTTCTGGATAAGAAGAAAAAACACCAGAAGGACTTTTCATAATGATTATTAAATGAGAGGCAACATCACTGGACTTTATAGACTTGTGGTCAGAGCTTAGGTTCAAATCCTGCTATTGACATTAGCAGCATGGCTATGAGTAGTTCTCTTAACCTCCTTGAATCTCATTAATGTTCCTGGAAATCATTCTTAGCAAGTTATGAAAACTTAATGAACCTACACATAAAGGGCTTTGCAAACTTTAAAGTTATAAATGTTAATAAATGTTAACATTTAACAATAATAAATAATAAAGTTTCAACTTTGATAACCTTATTGTTCAAAATACAAATGTGCAGTGATCCTTTATCCAGTTTAGTTTATCTTAAGCATAAAATCATTAGAGAGTTTTGATGAAGTCACAGTAAATAAATGGTTCTGAGATTTCATAGTAATGTGGACAATACTATCAAAAGTACAGATTCCAACCTGTCTATCCATACTTTCTCATCCTGTGTGATTATTGCCCTGGTCCTTCTTTTTATCTTGCATCTCTGGTTTAATTATTTATATTATTTAGAATTAGAGAGTTTGTGTATCATAATTCATATTTCCTTTTAAGGAAATACCTTTTAGGGGTTGATGGCAAATTAAAAATAAAAGCACCTTTTTTTTGGTGAGGGAAGTAGTAGGCAGTAAAGACAATAGGCTTCAATTCCGGAGACTATACTTCTGATGATGAAGGCTAAGTTCACATTAACTTTTTTGGCTATCATGTTATATTGTAATCTCATATCAATCATGCAGTCACCAAAAGCCCCTAGATTCTTTTTTCTGTGTTTTTTTTTTTATTTTTGCTAGGCAAAGGGGTTAAGTGACTTGGCCAAGGTTACACAGCTAGGTAATTATTAAGTATCTGAGGTCAGATTTGAACTCAGATCCTCCTGACTCCAGGGCTGGTACTCTATTCATTGTGCCACCTAGCTGCCCCCTCCCTAGATTCTTTCCACATATGAACTCCTGTCTAACCACAGTCCTCCTATCCTGTAGTTTGCCTTTTTTAAAAATTAGGTGCATTACTTGATTTTTTTTTCTTTTTGGTCTAGACTGATTCTAAGGTATGGGAATCCTTAGAAGCAAATTAGCAGGGTCACTGTAACTTATGGTTTTGGTTGTCCAGGTGTCCAATTCAAATAGAAATGGATTTCTGTGAACTATATTTTATCTTAGAAAATCAAAAATTAGCATTATATTGTATTTTTATTTACTTTGTTAAACATTTCTCAATTATATTTCAATTTAAAAGGTAAGATTGACATTTCTAAGCTAGGGAATGAGAAGCCTGTGACTTGTCACACAGCTAATATATTTGAAGTAGGACTTAAATTTCAGTATTTCTAACTTCAAGGCTGATCCTCTAAACACTATACCTTACTGCTGACTCTACATTTATTATCTTTAAACTTATTAGATTTCCCCCATCATTCTAATTAAAGATTTTATTTTGAGTTTTACAGTTCTTCCCCCAATTTTACTTCCCTCCCCCACCCCCCAATTTGTCAGTCTTTACATTGTTTCCATGTTGTACATTGATCCAATTTGACCCCCATCATTCTAGACCACTGACATCTTTCTCATCCAGTATATTAACTCTCTTTCCAAATTTCACCCAAGTCATTGATAAAAATATTGAACAAAATAGGACCAAGGACAGAGATTGAGAACACTGCTAGATACTTTCATCCCTGAATTACTTTTCAAGTGCTAATAGTCATCCTGTTCCAAATATATCAGTTAAACTATTATTCAGTCCAATCTCTCCACTTTATTCACAAAGATTACATGAGATAACAAGGTCACTGACCTTGCTGAAATATGTCAGCCTAGTAAACCTTTTGAAAATTGTAAATGAGAGTACGTAGTCATGAATGAATCCCTAGGATTTCTTCTTGTTCTCTTATCTTTAAGACTTTTGCAGAAGTTTACCTTCAGTTTGTTGGCTTATGGTATGAAAAACTCTTATTACTACTCTGTTCTCTACTATTGCCTTTTCCCCTCTTCCCTTCCTCCTCCCCAACCTGAGGGGTTAAGTGACTGACCCAGGGTCACAGAGCTGATACATGTCAAGTGTCTGAGACTGAATTTGAACTCAGGTCTTCCTGACACCAGTGCCAGTGCTCTATACCATCATTGGTTTTATAAAATTATCAATAGCAATCATATCTGAGATAAGAGCTTTCAGAGCTCTGAGAGGTTCAAGAACACATAATCCTAGCCAAACTTTCCCTGAATTCTTTAAAATATACTCTCCAAAAATCTAGAGTATAGGCCAGATTATGCCTTCTTTAAGTACCAGATAAGATAGCATGGCTATTTTTCCTCAAGGTTCCTGTCATTTCCACCTTAGTTCCTCTCTTTTTTGTCAGATTCATATCAAAAATATCAGTGGTTGTAAACACCTTTAGAAGTCCTGTACAATCCATCTACCTTTCCTAGTGCTGCCAACTTCACAGATCATCCCTGAGCCATGTTTGGAGGTTTATTGGGTAAGCAGAATATATTTGGTGTTTTAGGAATCAGTGGCCTTCAAGGATGTAGCTGTGGACTTTACCCAGGAGGAGTGGGGCCAACTGGATCCTGCTCAGAGAGACTTGTACAGGGATGTGATGCTGGAGAACTATGGGAACCTGGTCTCCCTAGGTAAGAATGTCTTCCTCCTGTGACTCAAACTCTATCAATTGGAACATCTTTGCTTACTTTATTTTTAAAGGGCTTTTAACCAAGTTTTAACTTGGGGACAGTGATTTATAACCTCTTTAGGTCTTAGAGACAGGGTAGTTCCATTCCCTGTTTACAGCTGAAAGATCTGCTGTTTACAGAATGGAAAGTGAACCCTCATTGTGTTATCCCAGATGTTTCAATTACCTTAACCTTTAAAGGAGTTCATATCACCTTTGGACCTTTCCTATACTGTCTTCTCTCTCATCTCACATTAAGGGACCAGAATTTGACTGTGCAGTTGCCTTTGTCTATCACAAACAAACAAGTCCTGTTTTTTCCTACATGAACAGGGTTTCCAGTTTCTAAGCCATATGTGATCTCACAGCTGGAGCAAGGGGAAGAACCCTGGGTAGTGGAAAGAGAAATCTCAAAAGGCATCTGCCTAGGTGAGTGAGTAAAAACTATTCAGATGGATTACAAAGAATATTTCATCTAGTCTTTCAGGCCATAAGTTCAGCCATTAGTCAGGAATTATCCTCAAAGTCCAGAAGGCCTAGGAAAAATCCAAGACTATTTAATATAGGCACTTCCAAGTATTTTTCCTTTTCCTTAACAATGATAATCTTCCTCAAGCTTCTGTTCCCCTCTGTTTTGTGAATTTCATCTACCTCTAGGAACTCTATTCCAGTTGGAATATGACATCCCTAGCCTAGCTAGGATCAAGGAACAAAGTCAGGAATTGTGTAATCATAAAAAGGGAGCAAGCAGAAGTTAGTCAAACAGTTTGGGGTGAACATCAACAGAGATGGTCACAAGGCCACAGATGACCATGATCAGTTGATTTGATGTAGGTCTTAGTCTTTCAGGGGTTTTTTTTCTTCCTAGACAGCTCAAGAATTTATTTTGGTTCCATTCCCTAGGGAAGAATTCAGGGAATGATAAAAAGAAAAAAAATGGAGGGAGGATTATTTTTTTAGGAGATTATTAATGGCCCAGGCAAGCAGGAACAGGGCCTATATTAAGGATTTGACAGTGACAGAGGATAGGAGGTAGAAATGATTGGATTTAGTGATAGCTTCATTGTAAGGGAGGAAAGAAAGGGAATAGTCAAAGGGATAACATCAAGATTTTTGACATGCAAGACTGGACAGATGATAGTTTCAGTAACAAAAGTAGTAGTCAAAAGGAGGGGAAATTGTTCAGGGCAAAATATAATGAGGCAAGTTTTAGACTTATTGAATTCAAGGGGGCAATGGGACATTCAGGGGGATATATTCTATAGGTAATAGGAGAAGTAGGCCTAGAGCTCAGATGGGGCTCCAAATTTGAAAGTTATCCACACTTTGAAAAAAAAATATTGCTCTATTGCCGCATCATTGTGTAATGACTCTAAGTACTTGAAGCTATGCCAGAAGAGTACTGACAATGGAAAGACTTTGCAGTCTTGCTAATTGTGAGCTGATCAAAGACCAGCTTAGTCAAGTCTAGAGAGGCTTATCACCAGGATATTGACCATTCTAGGTTTTGGCTTCTTTGACTATGACAGTCCCTGAAACAATGTTCTATTCAGACACTCATAAATCTGTGATCTCCTTAGTTTTATTGTTTCCTCCAATTATGAATATTGGATCTCATCCGTGCTTCTTATTCTGTCAGTTTTTGAACATGTCCTCTCCTACCTTTGCCACAAGGGGTCCACCAGGGTGGCAAGGGTCTTCCCCAATTTCTACTGCTATTTTGAGGATGGCAGAGCACTTCTTTGTGCCATTATACTGATAGAATATTGGGTATTTTTAAATAGTCCTTTGTTTCTGGGAGAAACTTGGGGACATTAAAAGATTAGAATACAGTCCAACTCTTTGTGTTTGTGCACTTCCAAAAGAGATATAAAGAATAAAGTTATTTTTACTTTCAAGGAGCTTACATTCTGTAAGGCATACATACACAGATATATTCATTTATACAAAAATGCATATGTACTTTGTTTTTGTGTACACATACACACACACACACTACAAAGTAAATACAAGGTATGTAAGAAGGAGACAGTTCTAGAATCTGGAATCAGAAAGTGGAATTTTGAAGTATAAGGTGAAGAAGGTAAATATTCTAGGAGATGGAGAATGGCCTACCCATGTGTGAGAAACAGATAGAAGGCTAATTTGGCAAGACTATAGAATAAGGGAAAAGATGTAATGAGGCAGGATGGATACATTGAGGCCAGGTGTAAGGGGCTTTAAAATCCAAACAGAGCTATATTTATATTTCATCTTGCCAGCAACTATGTGTGGAACAAGATGGGCTGACATGGGGAGACATTAAGACTGAGAAACCAAGGAAGAGGTCATTTCAGGAGGCTGATGACTGAACCAAAGTAAAGACCACTGTCTATATAGAGAAGAAAGGGTCAGGTGTGAGAAATGTAAATGTGGAAACATCAAGATCTGACAACTGATTGGATATTAGATGTGAGAGAATGAAGAGTTGAAGATAGTACTGTTAAGAACCTAAGAGTCTAAAAGAATGGTGGTTCCTTTAATAGAAATAGGGAATTTTGAAATAAGGTGGATTTGGAATAATGGTTTCTGTTTTGTACATATTGGGTTTTATATGAGAAAGGTTAATCTAGTGGTAGTATTTAAGAGAGATTTAAAGTGGGAGAGTTTGGAGGCAGAGAAATAAAATTAGAATTCTATTACAATCTAGTTTGCTTAAGTTAGCCTAACTTTTTCATCCTTCCTGTTGGATTCTCCTTAGCTTAATGTATATATCATTGTTCTTTTACTTCTTCTATCCTGACATTTCTATTTTTCTTTTCTTTTTTTTCTAGATTTTTCAAGGCAATGGGGTTAAGTGGCTTGCCCAAGGCCACATGGCTAGGTAATTATTAAGTGTCTGAGGCCGGATTTGAACTCAGGTACTCCTGACTCCAAGGCCAGTACTCTATCCACTGCGCCACCTAGCCGCCCCGACATTTCTGTTTCAAAGATTATATGACATTATTTTTGAGCTTTCAAAGAAATTATTTTCAGTTTTATCCCAACATCCTGAGCAAGGGATATTTGATTTTTTTTTTTGTTTGTTTCTTTCAGATTTGGGAACCAGGACTAAAATCATGGAAACTGCAAAGCAGAACATTTCTGAAGAAGGATTATCTCACGAAGTGATCATACAAAGATTCACAAAGGATAGTCTTTGGAATTCCAAGTCAGGTGATGCCTGGGAACATGAAACTTGGTTACAGGGGCAGCGGAGAAGCCAGGAAACACATTTAAATGAAGTGGCAATCAATCACAAGCAGTCACCAATCTGGGAAAAAGACCGTGGGTGTAATGACCTCGGAAGAAGTTTAAATATAAGTTCCATCCTTATTGCACAAAACAAAGTTGCTATGGGAGAGAAATCCTATAAATATGATATCAATGGAAATAACTTCCGACAAAATCCATTAACAATTGGCCATCAGAAAATTGATTTGCGGAACAAGCCTTGCAAATGTAATGAATGTGGAAAAGCCTTCCGTTATCACTCTGAACTTACTCGACATAGGAGGACTCATACTGGAGAGAAGCCCTATGAATGTAATGAGTGTGGGAGAGGCTTCAGTCAGAGCTCATCCCTCACTCTACATCTGAGATTTCACACTGGAGAGAAACCCCATAAATGTAATGAATGTGGGAAAGCCTTCAGGCATACCTCTTCCCTTGTCAAACATCAGAGAAGTCACACTGGAGAAAAACCTTATGAATGCAATGAATGTGGGAAGGCCTTCAGCCGGAGTACACACCTTACTGAACATCAGAGGATCCATACTGGAGAGAAACCTTATAAATGTAATGAATGTGGAAAAACCTTTAGCCGGAGTACACACCTGACTGAACATCAGACAATTCATACTAGAGAGAAGCCCTATAAATGTAATGAATGTGGGCAGGCCTTCAGTCATACTTCCTCCCTTGTAAAACATCAGAGAATTCATACTGGTGAAAAACCCTATGAATGTAATGAATGTGGGAAAGCCTTTAGTCGGAGAACACACCTTACTCAACATCAGACAATTCATACTGGGGAGAAACCGTATGAATGTAATGAATGTGGGAAAGCCTTCAGTCACATATTGTTCCTTACAAAACATCGAAAAATTCATACTGAAGAGAAACCCTATGAATGTGATGAATGTGGGAAAGCCTTCAGTCATACTTCATCACTTATTAAGCATCAGAGAACTCATACTGGAGAGAAACCCTATAAATGCAATGAGTGTGGGAAAGCCTTCAGCCACACTTCATCCCTTAATAAACATCAAAGAACTCATACTGGAGAGAAACCCTATGAATGTAATGAATGTGGAAAAGCTTTCAGCCAGAGCTCATCTCTTGCACTACACCAGAGTTGTCATACTGGAGAAAGGCCCTATACATGCAGTGAATGTGGGAAGGCCTTCAGTCACACTGCATCCCTCATTAAACATCAGAGAACTCATACTGGAGAAAAACCCTATGAATGTAATCAGTGTGGGAAAGCCTTCAGCCAGAGTTCATCCCTTATTAAACACCAGAGAACTCATACTGGGGAGAAACCATATGGATGTAATGAATGTGGAAAGGCCTTCAGCCAGAGCTCATCCCTTTTTAAACATCAAAGAACTCATAGAATCATAAAATATTAGCATTGGAAAAGGCCTCTTGGTCATATAGTCAGTTCCCTTCAAGGTCACCCAGCTGATAAGTGGCAGTTAAGGATTTAAAGCTAGGTTTTTCTGACTCCTGGTCCTTTGCTCTTTTCATTATCCCACAACTGTCTCTACCTTAGACCTGTATAGCAATGTCATGAATTAAAATATATGGTGATAATTGCTCACATTTATGTAGCATTTGAGGTTTGAAGATTGTTTTCTTAGCCACAACCCTATAAAGTAGGTAGTAAAGTATTATCCCTATTTTTAAAGATGAAAAAGCTAGTAAGTATTAGAACTAAGATTTGAATCCTGGTCCCCTAGATCGAAGTCCAGTGAACTTTTCATCACCCCATGCTACTGCCATGTATGATCTCTTGTCATGGTTTAGAACAAAGTGCCCTAAAAGAAAGTTAATGGATCAGAAGATTCTGCCAAGAATGCAGGTTATCCTGACCTGTGTCACAGACTCATCATAGCCATCTCCCTTTGATGTTCTGTGTCCAAGATTTCTGGCAGGTCAACAGCATGGCTTGACACACAAAACTTGTCAGAGGAATAATCATAGCACAAAAGAAACCCCTAGACACAACATTTAAGAACAGTCACTCCATTTTGCATTTCTTGTGATTAAGCAAGATCCCATCCATCTGTCTCCTGTTCTTTTCCTTCCTAATACCATCAGCTCTGCACATGTGGTATCACTAGGACCAACCTTCAGAAACAAAGTGAAAGTCTGACTTTTCTCTTCTTTTGTGAGCTAGCCCTAGACACTGTCAGTATGCCAGAAGACCCCTCAGTGCCCCGGAGTACAACTGCTGCTCTCACAGACTAACCCTGTGCCTTTCCTTGCTATGCCAACATGAAGTCACTTCAGCAGTGACTTACTGCATATTGGGGCATTCAGAAGGGATGCATTATTTACAATGGCTATAGGACAGACTTGAGGATAATCTCTTATATACCAGAAATATGCTATGGGTAATAGACATGAAGTGTAATGGAAGTAAGGAAAGTGTCCCTTGTGCATAGTCTACTCAGAAACCTTCAGTGGGTCTCCTTTGACTTTCAAAGAGAAAGTCTAACCTCATTAACTTGGCAGTCCGCAGTTAACTATCTTGCTACATACTCCAGCCCAACTGGTTGCTCCTTATGACTGATCCACCATCACTTGGCTACTTCAATTCTTTGACTCCTAGAGTTGTCTTGCTGTGGAATATTCTGCCACTCCACAAAGACCTGCTCAGATCCCACACCTCTCAGAGACTCTCGTGACCTCCCCCTTTCAGATTAAGGGCTTTCCTCCTTCTCTGAACCCCTATAAGAATGTCTGCAGGATTCATTTGGTGATCATGTGCTTTCTTGTGTCTACAGTTAACTTGAACTGTTATTTAAGTTATTCAGTGTTATTTAATTTTGCATACTAGCCCACATAGCACTTAGCATAGTGCCTTCTACATAATAGGTGCTCAACATGCCTTTGGAGATTAGGAATATAAAAATAATTTGTGTCCACTTTCTTAATCTACTTAAAGATGGCTAGACTTCCTAATGTCTGTTTGTTTTTCTGTTTAATCATACTGCAGAGAATATGGAAAATTTCCCCTGTAAGGAAACCTCAAGATTCCAGAGTTCATCTAAAACAAAGGCAGGAAAATTCCAGCCCAGGGGTATTGTTCTGGCCCTGCCACAGCAACCACAGGGAGGAATCAAAATTCAATAAATGTAGGAGCTTTTTAGGGTTGAGGCAATTAAATGTTTGGCCAAATCCTGAGGTTATATCCAAATGACCTTTGACACTCCCCACCCTTGAGCTAAAGCTCCTAAAAAGTTTCTTCTAATAATTTCTTTCAAAAGATAAATATTAGAAAACATTTTAAGGATGGGATAGGAAAAAGGGAAAGCAATGAAGAAAATGTATTTTATCCCCAGCTTTTCCATTACCATAGATTGGGATGGAACCAGGTTGAGTGAGGCGCTACAAATCAATCTTTGGAAGAACCCACTCTTTACTTTTTGCTTTTGAAGCCATTTCTCAAAAACATCCTAAAACTTTTCTACTTAATATTAACATAAAGTTCCTAATTTAGTTCTCTACTTCATCAGTATTAGGATAATTAGCATATAAGAACTTCTAAGGTAGGGGTGGGGAATATTTTGTGTCAAAGGCCATTTGGAAATTTATAATGTCATTCACAGGTTATATTTGGTCAAACATTTAATTCACACCTAAAAGTTCCTACACTTATTGAATTTCACATCCTGCCTGCAGTTGGCTGAGGGAGTGCCAGATCAAATGATTTTGCTGGCCTTATATGGTGGCTGGCCAGACTTTTCCTGCTGTTACTCTAGGGTAAGAACCACATCTTAACAGCTGTTGGATAATTCTGAACTCTCTTATAGGGGTTTGATAAATGCTTATTGAAAGACACCACCATAAAAAACATTTTAGTCCAAGATTTTTTGGAAGATAGTTCTTCTAGAAATCTCTTAATAGATTGGTGCCAAATCACTTCAAACATACATTTGAAAAGAAGTTAAGCAATTCCAATGAATATAATCAGAGCTTTGTAAAAGGATTTATAAGATGGGGATGGAGGTAATAAAAATATTTATATATACATGTAGATATGTGTATACATGCATGTGTGTATATCTATGTATATGTGTATATATATATGTACTCAGTATCTGCCAGAAATAATGTTTATATTTTTTATTAATTTATAATTCTATATCAAGCTTTGGCTACTTTAGAGAAAATTAGCCAAACTGACAAGAGTCTCCTCTAGGAGCCTCTCCAACACAAGACATTTTGAAAGAACATTCATTCATTGGAAGCATGAAAAAGAAAATGCTATGAAATGATAAAACATAGTTTGAATTTAACATGTTTCATCTAATAGGACATTAATCACCATCTGTCTCCTGAAGGCCTCTGGGGAACCATTTTTCTAAAATTACTCATTCTTCCCTGACTGCTGCCCTAAATGACTCTCCTGAAGTAATCAAAATGACCACCTCCCTCAGACCACTAACCCAATCCCCATAGAATGGGGAAAGTGGGCAGAGCTCCTAGGTGAATCATACTTAGTCTTTCTGGGAAAGGAGAAGGTAAAAATCTAACTGGATGAAGTATTCTAAATTTAGTTATACTGTTAAAGCTTTTAATCCAGCCCTAGCTTTTATTATTGATCTTTTTACACATTTTCCTAAAAGAAAAATTCTGGAGTGGAGACAGTTATTTTCTATTTTCAGTTGAACAAAAAGGGAATGTTTCCATATGCTTCCCTTTCTATCCTGAAGCATGATTTGCTGATCCAAAATGACAAGTTCTCTGTATTTTATTACAATAGATCCAGTAAAGCAGTGAAATGACAAGAACTATTCTATATGTTAGAACATGCCAAGTAATCTTAATGGGATTGAGGGCATCGTCTTGACCTGAGACACAGAGCAGTGCAATTGGAGACAAAACTCAGCATCTAAATATATATGAGATGATCCAGTTTAAGAACAGTATGAACTTAAAAGTAATATTTTTTCTTTGGTCAATAGATGACATTACCCATAACATTATAGAACAGCTATTGAGTCTGTATATTGATTCTTCTAATATAACTATAACTCTCATCTGGAGAGCATACTTTGTATTTTTTTGTTCAATGAAAAAATCAGATCATTTCCTGCAACTACATCTTCATCTCAATCATTTGTGAAAATTGCATCTGAACAATTGTTAAGGTTTGAAAGTTCCCTAATTTCTGTTCCATACCAAATATCTGATTTCATGGCATACCATTTATGAATTGGATTCATCACAGTGGTTATAAAGGTTTCATTCTCTTTAAGCCATTCCTTTTCTTCCCCCCCCCCCCTTCATCATCTCTCCCCTGAACCATTCATTGCAGTAGCTTACTGATTGGTGTGTCTGACTCAAATTTCTCCCCACTTTATTCCTTCCTCCTCTCAGCTATCAAAGGGATAAACTTCAGTGGCTCCCTATAGTTCCCTACAGGATCACACAAAAATGCTGTTTCATTTTTAAAGTCCTTCATGGTCCCTTTCAAGATTTTTTATATTTTTTATTCCGCTTTGAGTGTCACAATAAGCGACTACTTATTGTTTCTTGAATAAAATGCAGACATAACTTCCTGGCCATAGGTCAAATGGAATTCTTGATTCTTTGAATTTTCAGGCCAGCAGTGATGAGTGAGGGCATTAGTAAGGCTCACAGCTGGTCATTCAAGAAATTCTGGACCTCTGTCCCATTGGAATATCTCACCTTTTAGATTATCTCACTCATTAATGAAGAAAAACTTCTAGGTGATTTTGTCTAGTAGAGAAATGATGATTATAGCTATCATTTATATAGCACTTACTATATATAATATATACATATGTGTGACCTTTGTGATTATAGCACTCTGCTAAGCACTTTATAATCATTATCTTATTTGAACTTCATATGTGTCCTTTTACAGATGAGGAAACCAAGAAAAACAGGTTAACTTATCTGGAATCACACAGCAAGAAAGGGTCTGAGCCAGGGTTAAAATTTAGTTCTTCCTAATATGCACTCTAGTTATCCAATGATGTAGAGCTCTCCCAAATTTGCTTGGAGTTGAATCAATAAGAATACTGCCATAAAGACAGTGACATTTTCTAATTTTTTTTTTTTGCAAGGGAATGGGATTCAGTGACTTGCTGAAGGTCACACAGCTAGGTAATTATTAAGTGTCTGAGGTCAAATTTGAACTCAGGTCCTCCTGATTCCAGGGCCGGTGCTCTATACATTATGCCACCCAGCTGCCCTCTAATTGCTTCTTGAAGGGAGGGACCATGTTTTGCCTTCCTTAATATCCCCAGAGCTTTAGCCACACTGCCTAGCAACAATAGTAGCTGTTTAATAAATGTGTATTGACTTACTAACCAATTATACCAACTAGTGTTCTTTTTCTAGATCTTTCTATATATTCTATTTGGAAACTTCAGCGTTGGCTTTACTATAAATACATCAAATTATATCTTGATTTTAATTGTTGAAATCATGCTTTCAACAGTTATTTGTTAATAGTAATTTGGTTACAAAAATCCTTCAGCAATTTTCTTTGTGATTGCTTTTGGAGACTGTGTTAACAGTAGATTAGACTGCATCCTAAAAACATATATAGCTATAACAAGAACATAGTCATCATTTTAGCATTTAGTCATTTGAATAAAATTTAAATGAATGTAAACATGTAAATGTAACAAACATTAGCATGTAACACATGCTTATTTAATCCTCACAACAACCCTGAGGAGTAAATGAACATGTAAACAAAGGAAAAAGACTTATATGCTACTCTCTTTGGTTTAACCCCCCCCCCTCTATATTATATCCCTGGCAGATGAGACAAGCACATTAATATTGTTGAACTTTAAAAAAAAATTTTAACTAGTCTTTTTTCAACCATTTTTTTTGACTGCAACACCACCACCAAATAACTTGTTTCCTCCTTTCCTCAGGTGCACTGTGCCAAACCTGAGAGTAAGGTGGGGTCACTTTTGGCACTCTTTGTGAAGAAAAAATCAAACTCTTCTAGCCTCACTAATAGAAACTGGAAAGAAGTAAGATTAAATCACAATTTAATTTCCTAAATGATAGAAAAAGTTACAGATCTTGGCTAAGGAGGGAGAAAGCCTAGATCTGTTTCTAAACTGCCCACCTATCTTTAGCATAACTTTGGACCATCTTTCTGAAAAACCTCTTTATGCAATCTACAAAAGCAAAGATACTCAAGTTTGTAGTTTGAAATGTTCACTTAACTTTTTACTCTCTTTAGTCTTTACTGAATAGGTTTATTGCATTCACTCAGAGAGTAATTTCAAATGCTGGAATATCTCACAACAGTAAGAGATCTTCAGGCATCCTATTATAAACAACAATCAATACAAGTTGTTAATTTTAAAGATAGTATAGGAACCGCCTGAATAAACTAGAGCAATGTGGATTAGAGTTCTATAAATCAGCAAATTTTCTTTTAAATAGAACAGTCTATTTTACATATTGATTACAAAGTATCCCTGGTTCCTGAGAACCTTAGTGTTTTCAAAATGTGTTCCAAATAATATCTAGCTATCCAATTTCTGTTGTATTATTTACCAAATTAACTTTTTCCACACACTAGGATTATATACATCTGAATACCTACAAAATTAGTAAGAATACTTTGTCTTCAATAAAATTATATAATAGCTAGAATAATAACTAGCATTTATAGAGTGCTTCAAAGTTTGCAAAGTGCTTTGCATTATTTAATCCTCACAACACTAGGAAGTAAATGCTATTATTATTCCCATTTTTTAGATGAGGAAACTGAGGTGGACTTGTTCAGAGTCATACACCCCAGATAGTCCTATCTGATGCCAGATTGGATGCAGCTCTTCCTGATTCCAGATCCTTGATGAGGAAATTGAAGCAGCTGGTATCTGTAGCAGTTCTCAAGGTTTCTCTGACTAAATTCAGTTCTCTCTGCAATAATGCCACCAACTCCCTCCAAGCTCTAATTCATATTATTTTGTATTAAGTTTAAGATGAAAGGGGACAACCAAATGAAGATGTCTCAACTAAAAGGTTCTCAAGTATGTGTCCTTTAAAATTCTGGGAGGTCAGGGCTTGGAGGGGTAGGGGATAAGAACTCCCACTCCATCTGCCATAAATATCCTGGCCCAATCCACCTCAATTATGAGGAAACTAATTACATTTCTCAACCCAGAAACCCTATGGTTTTCATGAGCAGCCCATTTCCCACTTTTACTTGCCCTATTTCTCTGCATTTGTCTCCTCATAACTGACATCTTGGCTTCATATCCTCTACTTGGCCAGATCCCAATGATAATGTTCTGTGACAGTACTTTCCTTCTCTGGTTAGGGCAGAGTTTTGTAGGGCAAATAGGGAGATGGGGCACATAGATGAAGTGGCTGGTTTTCTGTCCAAATGAATCATTTAATTTTTAGCATTCTATGGTAGGGCTCTCAAATAGCTGTAAATCTGAAATAATCAGCAGAGAAGTAATAACTAAAACCATGAGATAAGGCTTTTTCAAGGATAAGTGCAAAAAGACAAAGTCAGGGACTGATCCTTAGGGGAAAACCCATTTATAGACCAAAAAACCACACATTGGTTAGAAATGTAGAAGAGGTGTTAATGCCATTAAAATAAAGGCAAGCTTGAAGAAGATAGTCAAAAGGGGCATGTAAGATGTAAACATGCATGCCTGCACCTAGTACAAATGTGTGGCAAATATGAAGCACTTAAAATTATATTTTATTCATTTGTGCATTGCAACTCTATTTGTGGCTATCAGCTCTACTTCTCTTAGAAACTTGCCTTGGTTCCAATTCTAAAAAAAAGGAACTAAGAAAAGGCATAATATTTTTTTTAAAGAAAACTACAAAAATGAAGCCAAACACTGTATAATAATCAATGATGGACCTCCTATTATATCTGCAGATGAGGCTGTACAACCTCCATGAATCAGTGGGACAACCAAGTGTTCCAAGAACTAGAATAGAAGAAGATCCAGATTAGGAGAAATGGGTTGGATGGACAAATAAATGAATAAATGAAAATCATTTTAAGTACTTACTGTTTGCTAGGCACAGGGATATAAAAACAAGATAATCTGTACCTTTAAAGAGTTTATGTTCTACAGGGGAAAAAAAGTCTTTTTTCCTGATTAAATGTAACATGTGCATTTATATAAACATACAAATTATACTTGATGTAATTTGTATGAATACATATATACACATATGTATTTACCCACATATACACATGGGTATATGTGGTGAAGAGCTTGAGAAGGATGTGATCTGGGAAGTCATGGGGATTCTAAGTGTAAACATCCAAGGCCAACCCCAGTCATCTTGAGGAATTCCTGCCCACTGGATGGCTCCAGAGGAGAAAGTAAGACTGATGACTTAGCACATTATCCTCTCATTCAAGTCCAAGTTCACTTGCTTGTTATGGCATCACCTCCTTGATGTCATGGTCTTTTGAGAATAAAGGACAAACATTAAGAGAAGCAAAGGAAAATTGATTGTCATTTCCTTTCTTTTGACAAAGGTATATTGAGTTGATTATTGTTCCCAGAGCAAAAGGTAGAGAGGATGAAGATGGTAGTAACCTGAGTAGGGATAGCATAGGACTGAATGGGGAAAAAGAATGGTCTGGGGTCATAATACAGTGGGTTAGACATATTTGCACTCACCAATCAGGACAGCTCAACTCTAGTGGATAAACGACTCCAAAGAATTTGGGGGCCTGGGCTGGTTTGGTCTCTAGGGGTATTATGGAAAATATTGCTTCAAATTGCGAAGTGGAAAGGATAGGAAAGATGTCAAGATGCCCAGGCACACAAGCACAAGTTTCCTGGAAGATGACAGATTGGGATACAAGGCATAATCAGAGATCAGCTTCATGTCCTGTAGAGAATTTGAATTTTCATTATTAGCTGTTCTCCAAGAGGCTAAAAATAATTTGAAACTCTGATGTGCTTTTAATGCTTTTAGCTATTGGATCCCATAGATTTGAGGCTCTAAGCCAGGAATAGAAAGGTATGAGAAAAAAATACTTATAATCAGGTAGGGGAAGATATAGGTCTTAAAGGGGCTGAGGGGAAATTGAAGTTTCCTTTTGAGTTCTCTCTCTCTCTCAAGTTCAGGCCAACAAGAGCAGCAAGAGACACTTCTTAAGAGGTTTTTGGTTAATTTTGTATTTACTTGAAGCCTGGCTGATGCAATACTACCTACAGATCACTTTCTCAGAGAGTTTGATCGCAAAAGGATGGAGAAAATTTGAATTGTAAGAAGAAATGTTAACAGACTTGAGTAACAGTTTTATTTAGGTTAGGGGAGTTAACATCAAGTTTTTATGGTGTCCATGGTCCCACCTTGATTCTTGAGTATTTAATAAAGTGATGAATCTGGCTGAAGTTTTCCCTCAATTCTTGATATTTCTAGAATTATTCTTTGGCATAACGTCGTTGATGCTGGATAACAGATGACTTTCGACTGAAAACTTTCCCACATACACTACATTCATAAGGTTTTTCTCCAGTATGAGTTATTTGATGTCGGTTAAGGTGCCTTCTCAAGTTGAAGGCTTTCCCACATTCACTGCATTCATAGAGCTTTTCTTTACTATGAATTTTCTGATGTTGAGTAAGAGATGATCTGTCAAAGAAGGCTTTCCCACACTCATCACATTCATAGGGTTTCTCTCCAGTATGAATTCTCTCATGTATTATAAGGGTTGAACGATCAAAGAAGGCTTTCCCACACTCATTACATTCATAGGGTCTTTGTCCTGTGTGAGTCATTTGATGTCTCCTAAGGCTACTGCTATGTCTGAAGGCTTTACCACATTCATTACATTTGTAGGGACTCTCTCCAGTATGAATTCTCTGATGTCTGGTAAGATTTGAGCAGTTAAAGAAGGCTTTTCCACATTCATCACATTCATAGGGCTTCTCTCCAGTATGAATTCTTTCATGAATAGTAAGAGATGAACAGTCAAAGAAAGCTTTCCCACATTCATTACATTCATAGGGTCTTTCTCCTGTATGAGTAATCTGATGTCTCCGAAGACTACTTCTATGTCTGAAGGTTTTCCCACATATATTACATTCAGGTCCTCTCTCCTTAGTGGGATTTTTTTGTTCATTTATTGATATTTTCTTGAGATTTTGCTTATGAGAAACAGATTTTCTCCTTGTCTTTCCTTCAGAGTTTTCTCTTTTCTTCTCCAATCTAATCTCAGATACAGTAATTTCTCTTGTGAATCTTTCTATTAATATCCCTGATGACTCTACATCTTCAGAAATGCTCTGCTTTGGAGTTGACCCCAGGGTCCCAGGTTTACTCTCCCTATCTGAAACCAAGAAGAAAACATAAATTAATGTTTTTAAAAGGAAACTGGTAGAAAGTGAATAAGACCAAAAAAGTTGCATCATCCACATTATTGGGCTTGTCTTCTAAATAGCCTTGTAAACTGAGAAGGGGCTAGGAAATAAAGAAAAATTGAAAAGGAGGGAAAGGAAAAGAGAATGGTGGGCAAAAAAGTATGATTAAGGGGAGGCTAGGTGGCGCAGTAGATAGATCACCGGCCCTGGAGTCAAGAGGATCTGAGTTCAATTCCAGCCTCAGACACAATAATTACCTAGCTCTGTGACCATGGACAAGCCACTTAACCCCATTGCCTTGCAAAAACTGAAAAAAGAAAAAAAGTATGATTAAGCCAATCCAAGACCAAGAATGCATAAGAATGAGAATATAATCTGGGAAAATAAAACTTTCACTTAAAGAAAGGATGGTTTCTGGAATGGGTGAAGAAAGGGAAAGAGTTGATGGCTAACAAAATGAAAAGAAAAGCAGAAAAATGACAGTTGAGGAAAAACAAATCTACTCCCTACCACAAAATGGGAAAACAACTTTTTTTTTAGATTTTTCAAGGCAATGGGGTTAAATGGCTCACCCAAGGCCACATGGCTCAGTAATTATTAAGTGTCTGAGGTCGGATTTGGACCCAGGTACTCCTGACTCCAAGGCCGGTGCTCTATTCACTGCACCACCTAGCCGCCCCAGGAAAACAACTTTCAACATGTGTCCTGGGTATCAACTCACAGCTGACTTTGGGCCACTAAGAAGACCCCTTCACTAAACACCTGGGATATAATTTTCATTAATAAATCCTACTTGTTACTCTCTCTTTTACTCACTCAAATAGGTATTTCTTGAGACCTCTCCCTCTTCAAATCTTTGTAGATCAAACATCCATGGCTCTTCTCCTTGCTCCAATTGGAAGATCACATCAGGTTTAGAAATGGGGAACCCTGTTTAAAAGAAGGGAATGAAATACAACCATTTGTTCTGAGACACAAAATTTGTTCCAAAAATCAATCCTGGTCATTTCTCATTCCACTATACTTTGCTGCCTCCCTACTGAGACAAGATAGGAAAGTCAAGAATGGCAAAGATTTCTGAAAGAGGTTCAGGCTTATTTCTGGAGCCTTTTGGTAAAAAGGACAGGAAATGTAACTAACTCTTATGAGGAGGGAAGGATTACAAATCAAGCTGCTCATTTTCAGCTACAAAACTATTAACTGTAAAATTTTCAAAAAGAAATCTTTGGTTTGAATCGTAAACACAGTTGAACAATTTAGAGGCTCTCTAGCTCTTACCAATTTTTTTTGGTATTCCTGCACCTTAAGAGCTGCTCAAGATGGAGGACCCTGTTCCCTTTTATACAGCTCCCCTCTAGACCATGTCTTGTTCACTTCTTTCCTTGATTTTTCTATGGGCAAAACTAGGATAAATTTGCTTTAGTCTACTTCCTGTCTTTATCAGGGATTCACAAATACTTTTTCTTAATCTTTTCTTTTTAAAAACTTTTAAAAATAAATCTTTCTTTTAATGGCAATTCTATTCTTAGCTCCCCTTCCCTTCCATCCCCTATAGTTGAAAAAAAACCCAACCCCTTATAACAAATATACATAGTCAAATAAAATAAATTTCTACATTGGCCTTGTCTGAAAATGTCTATTTTATTCTGCATCTTGAGTCTATCTGTCAGAAGATAGCATGCTTCATTTTTTGTCCTGTAGAATTATGGTTGGCCATTACACTGATTTCTTAAGTTTTTCAAAGTTCACACTGTGTTTCTATATGAAGCCCAGTTCTCCCTTCAGATTGTTTTAAGAGAAGTCAGTTTTTCTTCTATTTAATGTTCAGGACTCTCAAGTTGAATGTGGAAAATACGCTGATGCCTTTCTCACCTCCAACTTTAAGTTCTCTTATAGCTGATTTCCCTAAATTTTAATTTTTTCTCTCCACTACATTTCCTCACCATAATATATAAGCCAGGCATTTCAGTTTCTCCTAAATGCTAGTTAGATGTTCAATTGTATCTTTTAAGGTATTTGATGAAGGAGATCTTGATTTCTTAAATGCCACATGTGGCTCTTCCCTGCTCTTACCTCTTTCAAGTCTTTCCCTCAACAGAATTTCTAGATTAATGTACTTTCTCTAACCTGCACCTATCTTCCTGTTATTCTTGAAATACTCATAGCTTCTGAGGTCATCATCTTTTCCAGTACATCAATATTTACCTCTTCCTTGGGCAAACAATTGGACCTTATGCTCACCTTCTTGGTTAGATAGCAGTCACTATGATTTCTTTTTTTTTTTAATCCAGAATTTACTTTTTTTCAAATTACTACAATAGTCATTTTGTAAAAGTAAACATAATCCCCTCTCCCACAAAGAGAAACCTCGAGAAAAAATAAAGTGAGCAAAAACCAAAAAGCTGTCTTTGGGATGGATAGCATTCTTTATCATAAGTCCATTCTAGAAATTGCTTCAATATTTTTTCCCACAGTTGCTATTACTAGCTCTATTTCCCGCCATCCCATTCCTCCTCACCCCATTTATTCTCTTCTTTCTCTCTCTCCTTTATCCCTGTCCCTCCTCAAAAGTGTGTTGTATCTGACTACCCTCTCCCATGATCTTCCCTCTCTTCTATAACCCACACCCCCATTTCCTTCCCCTTTCTTTCATCCCTTTCCTCTCCTATTTTCCTTTAGGGTAAGATAGATTTCTATACTCAATTGAATGTGTTTATTTCCTCTCTGAGCCACTTCCAACAAGAGTGAAGGCTCACTCATTCCCCCTCCCTCCCCTCCATTGCAAAAACTTTTCCTTGCCTATTTTCCCCTGAAAGAGAATATTCAGTTTTGCCAGGTAGTTAATTCTAGGTTGAAATTCAAACTCTTCTTTCTTCCAGAATATCGTATTCCAAACCCTACAAGTCTTTAATGTGGAAGCTACTAAATCTTGTGTTATCCTGACTGTAACCCTACAGTATTTGAATTGTTTCTTTCTGGCTGCTTGTAATATTTTCTCCTTGACTTGGAAGTTCTATAATTTGGCTATAATATTCCTGGGAACTTTTAATCACCTCTTTCATGAGATGATCAGGGGATTCCCTCAAATTCTATTTTACACTCTACTTCTAGGATATCAGAGTAATGTTCCTGGATTATTTCCTGAAAAAAATCTTTCCCTGGTCATAGTAGCCCAATAATTTTTAAATTATCTCTTCTGTATCTTTTTACCAGGTAATTTGTTTTTCCAATGAGATATTTCTCACATTTCCTTCTAGTTTTTAGTTCTTTTGGTTTTGTTTTATTGTTACCTAATTCCTCATAAAATCATCAGTTTCACCTGACTCCATTCTACATTTGAAGGAATTATTTTCTTCAGAGAACTTTTGTATCTCCTTTTCAATCTGACCAATTCTGCTTTTTAATGCATTCTTCTCTTCATTGGTCTTTTGGACTGCTTTTTCCATTTGATCTAAACTGGTTTTTAGTATGTTATTAATGAAGTCTAGGATCTTTTCCTGGACATGACTTTCAGATAGCTCAGTAATTTTTAAATTTTCTCTCCTGTATATGTTTACCAGGTTAGTTGTTCTTCCAATGAGATATTTCACATTTTCTTCTAGTTTTTCATTCTTTTGGTTTTGTTTTATTGTTTCTAGATTTCTAACTTTTAATTTATTTTATTTTATTACAATAATCTTATAAGAGTAAACATAACCCCCCACCCCCACAAGAAGATGAGAAACCTCAAGAATAGTGAGAGAGAAAAAGAATGTATTTCAATCTGTGTTCAGATTCCAATGGATCTATCTCTAGGATAAGTTGCCTTCTTTAACATAAGTCCACCAAAGAAATTGCTTCATTATTTTTCGCACAGTTGCTATTACAAGCTGTATTCACCTCCACTCTATTCCTTCCCACTCTCATTTATTCTAATCTCTCTCTCTCTCTCTCTCTCTCTCTCTCTCTCTCTCTCTCTCTCTCTCTCTCTCTCCTTTCACCCTGACCCTGTTCAAAAGTGTGTACCCTCTCCCATGATCTTCCCTCTTTTCTATCACCTATTCCCCCCCATTCCCCCTTATCCCATCCCTTTCTTCTCATTTTTCTCTAGGGTAAGATTGATTTCTATACCCTATTAAGTGTGCCTATTATTTCCTCTCTGAGCCATTTCTGATGAGAATGAAGACTCACTCATTCCGCCTCCCCTTCCCCCATTCCCCTCCATTGAAAAAGCTTTTTCTTGACTCTTATGTGAAATATCTTAGCCCCTTTTTCCTCTTCTTTCCCTTCCTCCCAGTACTTTCCTTTATTACCCATTGACTCCATCTTTTTACTATATTATACAATTTCATTCAGCTCCTTTCTGTGCCCTGACTAAATAGGCTCCTTCTAACTGCTCTTATGAGAAAGTTCATATGAATTATCAATATCTTTTTCCCATGAAGGAATGCAAACAGTTGAACCATCATTAAATTCCCCATAGTTAGTCCTTCTCGTCCATCCCCTCTATGGTTCACCAGAGTCCTGTACTTGAAAATCAAACTTTCTGTTCAGTTATGGTCATTTCAGTAGGAAAGTCTGAAAGTCCCCTGTATTTCATTGAAAGTCCATCTTTTCCCCAGAAAGAGGATGTTCAGTTTTGCTGGGTAGTTGATTCTCAGCTGTAAATCAAGATCCTTTGCTTTCCGGAATATCATGTTCCAATCCCTAAGAGCCCTTAATGTAGATGCTGCCAGATCCTGTGTAATCCTGACTATAAAGCCAAGGTAGTTGAATTGTTTGTTTCTGGCAGCTTTTAGTATTATCTCTTTGACTTGGGAGTTTGTGAATTTGGCTGTAATATTCCTTTAAGTTTTTCTTTTGGGATCTCTTTCAGGAGGTGATCAGTGAATTCCCTCAATTTCTATTTTACCCTCTGCTTCTAGGATCTCAGGGCAACTTTGTTGGGTTAGTTCTTAAAAAACAAAGTCTTTTCCAGACCCTTTCAGGTAGCCCAATAAATTTTAAATTATTTCTCCTGGATCTGTTTTTCAAGGTTGGTTGTTTTTCCAGAAGGATATTTCACATTTTCTCCTAATTTCTGGATTTTTAGAAAGAGTTCTATTTCTTTTTGATTTCTCGCAGTCATCAGCTTCCTTTAGTTAGTTCCATTCTGCATTTGAAGGAGTTATTTTCTTCAGAGAGTTTTTTTATCTCCTTTTCCAGCTGGCCAATTCTGCTTTTTAAGGTATCCTCATTTGCTTTTTGTTTTGCTTTTTTCCCCCATTTGGCCTAAATTGGTTTTTATTTTACTTTAATTTTTAGGTTTTTGCAAGGCAAATGGGGTTAAGCGGCTTGCCCAAGGCCACACAGCTAGGTAATTATTAAGTGTCTGAGGCCAGATTTGAAGTCAGGTACTTCTGACTCCAGGGTCAGTGTGCTATCTACTGTGCCACCTAGCTGCCCCCTAAACTGGTTTTTAACATATTTTCTTCAGTATTTCTTTGACCAAACTGCTGATTTGGTTTTCATGATTTATCTGCATTGCTCTCATTTCTCCTCCCAATTTTTCCTCTGCCTTCCTTAATTGCTTTCCAAAGTCTTTTTTAGCTCAATCATAGCTTGAACTCACTTTCTATTTCTCTTAGAGGCTTTGGATACAGAAGCTTCAAGTTTGTTATCTTCTGAATCTTCCATGGGAGCAAAGTAATTTTCTATGGTCAGATTCTTCTTTTTTCTTTTGTTTGCTCATTTCCTCAGCCCAAGACTAATTTACTGCACTTCCAAAGCTTTGGGTTTGGGGGGGGGGGAACCCATTGGGACTTTTATTCCTCCAAGTTCTTATGCTCTCTTGCCTGTGTTTTTTGGGGTTTTTTTAGGGTTTTTTTTACAAGTCAATGGAGTTAAGTGGCTTGTACAGGACCACACAGAGCTAGGTAATTAAGTGTCTGAGGCTGGATTTGAACTCAACTCAGGTACTCCTGATTCCAGGGTCAGTGTGCTATTCACTGTGCCACCTAGCTGCCGCCTTGCCTGTGCTTTGATAAGTAACTTAGTATGGAAGTCCAAACTGCAACCTATATCTGAGTGTGGGCAAACAGCTGAGTCCTGCCCCAGGGAGAACAGAGAGATTTCTGCAATCTCCCGCTAACCCCCTTACCATCTGTGGGCTGCAGGTTCTCACAGCAGGGCTGTTCTGAGGCTAGTGCTCCCACACTTTGGTACAGCAGAGTTCTCTCACTGCCCCTTCAAGCTGTTCCTGGTGATCCCTGGGCTGCAACGCACTGCAGCCACAGCTTTTTTCCAACCCCTGATCCTTTCCTCGGAACTACTAAGTTGTCTTGGACTGGGAAATTGTATCATAAAGTCTTTCTGTGAGTTCTTCCCCCCTCTAAATTTTGACTAGAGTCATAATTTGCCAGCTTCTGGAGTTTTGGGGGGAATGAGTTTCTGGGAAATCCTGCCTTCATGCTGCCATCTTGGCTCCCTATTGATACTAGATTTCTCATCAAATCATCAGTTTCAAATAACTCCATTCTACATTTGAAGGAATTATTCTTTCTTTTTTTCTTTTACTTAAAGATTTTATTTGAGTTTTACAATTTTTCCCCTAATCTTACTTCCCTCCCCCAACCCCCCCCCCAAAAGACAATTTTCCAGTCTTTACATTGTTTCCATGGCATACATACATTGATCCAAATTGAATGTGACAAGAGAGAAATCATATCCTTAAGGAAAAAACATAAAGTATAAGAGATAGCAAGATCAGACAATAAGATATCAGTTTTGTTTTTTTTCTAAATTAAAGCTAATAGTCCTTGGTCTTTGTTCAAACTCCACAGTTCTTTCTCTGGATACAGATGGTATTCTCCATTGCAGACAACCCAAATTGTCCCTGATTGTTGCACTGATAGAATGAGCAAGTTCATCAAGGTTGATCATCAACCCCATGTTACTCTTAGGGTATACAGTGTTTTTCTGGTTCTGCTCATCTCACTCAGCATCAGTTCATGCAAATCCCTCCAGGCTTCCCTGAATTCCCATGCCTCCTGGTTTCTAATAGAACAATAGTGTTCCATGACATACATATACCACAGTTTGCTAAGCCATTCCCCAAATGAAGGACATTTGCTTAATTTCCAATTCTTTGCCACAACAAACAGAGCTGCTATGAGTATTTTTGTACAAGTGATGTTTTTACCCTTTTTCATAATCTTTTCAGGGTAAAGACACAGTAGTGGTATTACTGAAAAAGGTATACACATTTTTGTTGCCCTTTGGGCATAGTTCCAAATTTCTCTCCAGAAAGGTTGGATGAGTTCACAGCTCCACCAACAGTGTAATAGTGTCTCAGATTTCCCACAACCCTTCCAACAATGATCATTATCCTTTCTGGTCATACAGGCCAGTCTGAGATGTGACGTGATACCTCACAGAAGCTTTAATTTGCATTTCTCTAATAAGTAATGATTTAGAGCAATTTTTCATATAACTATGGAAGGAATTATATTCTTCAGAGAGTTTTTGTATCTTCTTTTCCATCTGACCAATTCTGCTTTTTTAAGGCATTCTCCTCATTGGTCTGCTTTTTCCATTTGACCTAAACTGGTTTTAATATGTTATTTTTTTTTTGGTCTTTTTTTTTTTACCAACCAGTTGACTTGGTTTTCATGATTTTCCTGCATTGCTCTTATTTCTCTTTCCAATTTTTCCTCTGCCTCCCTTACTTAATTTTCAAAATCTTTTTTTTTTGAGCTTTTCTATAGCCTGAGACCAATTCATATTTTTCTTGGAGGGTTTGGATATAGAAGTTTTGACTTTTTTATGTTCTGAATTTGTATTTTGATTCTCCATTGGAGCAAAGTATTGTCCATTGTCAGAATTTTTTCTTTAATTTTTGCTCACTTCCCCAGCCTATGACTTGACTTTAACTCTTTGTTAAGGTGAGATTCTGCTTCCAAGGTGAAGGGTGCACTTTCCCAAGATTTTGAGGGTTTTTTCAGCTTTTTTTCAGGGACAACCCCCAGGACTTCAATCCCTTTAGTCATATGAGAGACTATGACTACTCTTCTGGCCTATGCTCTGGTCTGTGGATGACCACAAGCACACCCTTTGTCCTGCAACCACGAGGAGAGTCCCCAATCCATTATGGCAGTAAAATTCCTTTTCCTGAGAATGGGGCCCAGACAGAGATCCAGATCTGAGTATGGGCAAAGTAACAGAGTACTACCTCAGAGATATCAAAGAGACCTCTGCAGTCTCCCCCAACCCCCTTACCATCCATGGACTGAGTGCTCTGGAAGCAACACCTTGCCAGGTGGCTCTACAAAATTGCTCCTGATTCCTGGGAAAGGTCTACACTGAGGTCTGTGCTGGACAAGGATCCATGCTCACTTTGTGTGTCAGAGTTTTCCCACTGACCTTCCAAGATGTCTTTGACAATCTCTGGGCTGAAAGGTCTGGAAACTGCCTCTGCTGCCACAGACCCAGGAGCCCCTCAGGCTGTTCCTGGATGGTTGGAGCTGGTTTGTTCTTTCTAATCCTAGTGAAACAGATCTTTCTAGTGGATCTTCCAAGAACTCCTGGGCTGGAAAATTGTTTCACTCAGTCATTCTATGGGCTCCACCACTGTAGAATTTGGTTAGAGTCATTATTTAGAGATTTTTGGAGTAGTCTGGGGAAGAACTACTGGGATTTCCTGCCTTCACCTCATCATCTTGGCTTTGCCCAGTCACTGAAATTTCAAAGCATTTCCTATGGACCACTACTAAAGTCTCATTTTGATACTTCAACATGTCATAAAGGTGATCCTGTGTTCTCACAAGTTATACTAACCTCACACAAGCTCTGACAAGGCTCCATACTAACCTCAAAAGTCTTCAAGAACAACTGAATCAGTTCACAACTCTATCAAGAGTACATTAGTTTCCCTATTTTTCTACATCCTCTCCAGCAACTGTCATTTTCCTTTTCTGTCATATTAGTCAATCTAATGAGTGTAATGTGGTACTCCAGAGTTGTTTCAGTGATTTAAAGCATTTTTTCATGTGATAATTGATAGCTTTGATTTTGTCTTCAAAAAACTGCCTGCTCATATCCTTTGTGAGCATTTATCAGTTAGGGAATGACTTATTTTTGTAAATCTAGTTGAATTCCCCAAATATTTGAGAAATGAGACTTTTATATAAGAAAAACATTCTATAAAATCTTTTCTTCTTGTTTCCTGCTTTTCTTCCAATTTTGGCTGCAATTGGCTTTGTTTGTAATTTAATGTAATCAGAATTTTACCCACCCCATGATCCCCTCTATCTCTTGTTGGAACATAAACTCTTCCCTTATCCATAGATATGACAAGTAATTTTTTGATTCTCCATTAATTTGCTTATATCATCCTTTATGCCTAAATCATATATCCCTTTTGAACTTATCTTGGTATATGGTGTGAGATGTTGGTCCTTATATAGTTTTTAACCAAATCTGCTTTCCAGTTTTTCCAGCAGTTTTTGTTAAACACTGAGTTTTTACCTCAATAGCCTAGATTTTTTAATTTTAATTTATCAAACACTAGGTTAATGTGGCCATTTACTTAAGTATATCATGTGCCTAATCTATTTAACTGATCAACCAATCTTTTCTTACACAGTACCATATTGGTTGTTTGCTTTTGTTTTTGCAAGGCAGTGGGGTTAAGTGACTTGCCTGAGGTCACATTTGAATTCAGGTCCTCCTGTCTACAGGGCTGGTGCTCTATCCACTGTGCCACCTAGCTGCATCTTGCCATACTGTTGATTAACACTTTGATTAGTTGATGATTAATACTTTATAGACCAGTTTGAGATCTGGTATAAGCACTTAATTTACAAAATTAATTTAGTTATTTCCATTCATGACAGAAGATTATTTTCTTGATACTGTGTAGATTTTGAAGTGCAGAATAAGACTCTCCTTACCCAGAGATATGAGGTTTCTATAATTCTCCAACATTACATCTCTATACAGGTTCCTCTGAGCAGGGTTCAGTTGTTGC
Organism: Macrotis lagotis; assembly: GCF_037893015.1. Taxonomy (NCBI): domain Eukaryota; kingdom Metazoa; phylum Chordata; class Mammalia; order Peramelemorphia; family Peramelidae; genus Macrotis; species Macrotis lagotis. The sequence continues at coordinate 157,482,893 of NC_133658.1, forward strand.
CACTCATCTTGGGTAAAATTCACAGCCACATCCTTAAATGTCACTGATTCCTGAAACAAACACATTTTTGTTCACCCATGGATCCTCCCCCTCTGGAAAGGGAGTTGATTAAATATTCTATAGAGACAGATGAAGTAGACAGGAAGTAGGTCTGATGACAGCAAGGACTCAAAGTACTATTCTTTTTAATAAGGCATGAGACAGAAGCATGTGGCCTAAGACAGAAAGCATACTGTCTACAAGTACTGTGCCTATCATAAGGTGGGCAACACTGAGAAAAGGCACTAGATGAGGGAGAATTCTTATAATTCATTATCCACCAAGATGAGGAAGTTTCTTAGGGATAAAGAATTGGGAACACTGGTTCCTGACAGAGATACTTCATAATGAGAGAAGGAAAAAGTATTCATATTCTGGATGACATTACTGCATTTCAGAAGAGGAAAGATCAATTCACCTGGAGCGTGGCTGTCAGCAACACAGGAGCCATTTCTTCTTCTATATTTCCCTCTAGGAAAAAGTCAAGGACCAGAGATGCAGAGCTGTTGAAAGAGAATAAGGACATGAGGGAGCCTGGTCTTTTTTTTTGCAGTTCCCAGAATCTCTCCCTAACAGCTTGGTATGATTTTTCCCACATTCTTCAGAATATATAAAGAGAGGGATCAGAAGAAGCCCAAGCATAGCAGCCCTGCTCCACCTCCAGATAAGGGAGAAGAATCAAGGATCAAGGGAACTGAGATGTTGGTTCCTACACTTGTAGCCCATTAGTAAGAACAGTTTTGTTTCCAAGTCAGAAATGTGGCTTGACTTAACACGATTCAATGAAAATAACTGAGTTCAAATGCTACCTCTGTCACTTAATATCTGAATGACTTTTGGCAAATCATTACCCTCTCTGGATCTCAGTTTCTCCATCTGTAAAATGGAGCTAGTCGAACTTGATGGCCTTTAAGGTCCTTTCAAGCTCTATTCCTATAAACTATATACCTTCATTGAAAGAAAATAATTCTCATGCCTTGTTTCAAATATTTTATGAAAATTAAGTCTCTGATTTTCAAAATGGCCTCATGGATACATGACACAGGATCAGAGAAGTTGAGTAGCTGTGCCTATGAATATCTATGTGACTTTAGCTTCTCATCTGCTCTCTGGCTATGATGCATGAATAAAAGTAATGGGAATGAAAACAGAAACAACTCACTAAAATAAGTGTCATGATATTTAGTGACAACTCATATCACTGAACGAATGAATTTAAGAAGAATTTAGGAAGGATCTCAGAGGCCATCTCATGTACTTTGTATCTGAACAAAAATCTCCTCAGAGCCTACCGATCAAGCACCATACAATCTATGAAGACTTCTACTAAAGGAGAGCCTGAGTTCCCTCTCTCCTGAGTCACCCCATTTGACTTTTGGACAGCTTAGATTATTGGAATTTCCCCCCCATATCATACCTAAATCTGCCTTCTCAAAGCTCCTCCCCGATGCTCTTTAGCCAAGGGCCAAGCAGAATAAGTCTCATCCCCTTTCACATAAATTATCCATATCCCTCCTAGATCTTTTCTCCTCTCAGCTAAACATTTCTAATTCCTTTCATTGATCCTTGTATGGAATATTTCCTAGTTCTTTGTGAAATTATAACAAGCAGATGTCTAAAGAGTAGAAGATCCCCCTCCATCATGCATTCTAGCTTCCATCAGTACACATTTTAGTTTTTCTATTGCTGTAAAGCTTTTTCTTTTATCATAAACTTAGATACAAAGACTCTAATATACAAAAAAGAAATTATATGAAATCATGAACCTCTATTACAGTTTCCTTTAAAAACCACATGTTATTATTGTGCTTTAAGAAATAATAAATATGAAAAATACAAAGAAACAGGAAAAAAGTATAAACCAACACAAAGTGAGGTAAGGAGAACCAGGAAAATAATATGCCTAATGAGTATAAGAATACAAATGGAAAGAACAGCAAAACAAGTGAAAAAAATGCTGTGAAATTTTAACAAAGTTTGGCTCCAAAAGAGTTAAGAGAATGCATTTTCCTTTTTTTTTTTTGTAGAGGCATATGACTATGGATCACTGCATATATCAGACTGAGTTGACATGCTAATTGGCTTTTATTTAATTTTTTTTAAAGAATGAATCTTTCTATGGGAGGAGGATTATATATATATACATACATACATATTTATATATATATATGAAAATTAAGGTGATATAGAAAGAAAAATACAGTAATTTTTAAAATCTTTGGAGTCTATATTATATTTAACAAGATAGTAACAAAAATGTCATTTGAACTCCTTTCTTTTCAGTGCATTTTTTAAATTTAATTGATAATCTTTTTTTTTTGCAGTTCTTACTTCCTCACAAAGATCACACACTTCCCCCCTCCATTTCCCAATCTGACTTTCCTAAAATGTGTTAACTCAGAAAACTGAGAGCAGTTCTCCAGAATGGTGAGTGTCCTTGTCCTACACAGTAGCCTTTCTAGACACAGTCTTTAATAGCTTTTTTGCTGACTCAAAGAGACTGAATAAATTAAAACCTTCAAATTAATTAAAACCTTCATACAAATTTTTGTAAAAAAATTTTGTCTAGCCATGACTTCCCCCTTCTCGTGCTTGTACCATTGAATTTTTGAACCCATATTTAACTTTACTTTTATCTGCCACAGCTGTGTGCTGTAGTAGAGCACTAGCCCTGGAGTCAAGAAGACTTGAGTTCAAATCCAGCCTCAGACACTTAATAATTACCTAGCTGGGTGACCTTGGGCAAGTCACTTAACCTCATTTCCTTGCCAAAAAAAAGGAAAGAAATTTAATCAAGTATGATTTGTTCTATAAAAAGTAATACTGAAATTTAGATAAATAGCTTCCCTTTCTAAATACTGATGTTACCAGCTCTTTAATAATCTGCCCTATATAACCATGCCAAGAATTGAAGTCAAGCTCACTAATGGAGTTTGTAGAGTTTACCTTCTTCCCTCATTTGAAAATTTAAATGTTTGCTCTTTTCTAGTCCTTTAGCAATCTTGCTATTCTCAAAGATCTTTCAGAGATCATAGTTAGCTCTTCAGGAATCACATCTGCCAGCTCTCTTTTATCTAGGATATAATTCTTTTGGGTCTGATGACTTGAATTCTTTTTTCTTTTAATTTTATTTATTTTGAGTTTTACAATTTTTCCCCTAATCTTACTTCCCTTCCCCCACCCTCCACAGGAGACAATTTGTCAGTCTTTACATTGTTTCCATGTTATATACATTGATCAAATTGAGTGTGATGAGAAATCATATCTTAAGGAAGAAACAAAGTATAAGAGTTAACAAGATCAGACAATAAGATATCAGGTTTTTTTTCTAAATTAAAGTTAATAGTCCTTGGATTTTGTTCAAACTCCATGTTCTTCATCTGGATACAGATGGTATTCTCCATTGCAGACAGCCCCAAATTGTCCCTGATTGTTGCACTGATGGAATGAGCGAGTCCATCAAGGTTGATCATCACCCCCATGTTGTTGTTAGGGTGTACAGTGTTTTTCTGGTTCTGCTCATCTCACTCAGCATCAGTTCATGCAAATCCCTCCAGGCTTCCCTGAATTCCCCCCCTCCTGGTTTCTAATAGAACAATAGTGTTCCATGACATACATACGCCAGTTTGTTAAGCCATTCTTCAACTGAAGGACACTCACTTAATTTCCAATTCTTTGCCACCACAAACAGGGCTGCTATGAATATTTTCCTTAGTTTTGGGAGTGCCCACTAGAATTACTATTACTGTGTTCTTTTCTCGTTAAGTTCCATCTTGCTACACATCTTTTTAAAATAGGAACTTGTTTTAGAGTGCCATAGGCAACCATATCAGTCTTTTTAGGCATCTTGCCTTTTTCTTCCTCAAAAAATAATTTTCTCTTAAGTGTTTTTAGAGTTACTTTTTTTTAATTACACAGTTTTTGATTTTTTTTCCTTTTTTAGACCTTATGAATTTGACAAATGTCAACAAATATGAACATTTCCCTATAGAAAAAGAAAACTGCACATAAAACTACAAATCTTTGCTACAAAAAGCTTGAGTTTTGTATATATTTTTTAAAATAAGTTTTTGTTAGTATCTTTTTTATTTCACTGTAGTTTCTCTCTGTATTCTTTCCCCACCTCCTCCAAAACATTCATCTCATACAATAAGTTACCAAGACAAAAGAAAAGGAAAAAAACTAACATAACTGATCAATGAAAAAATAGTTGAAACTATATAAAATGTTCAATGCTTTTGGACCTCCTACCTCTCCAAATTGGGAAGCCATAATTGTTCTTTAGAATTCTGTATTATTCACTTTTGATTCTTTGTGTGGTTGTTCTTTCCATTTACATTGTTGCAATCATTTTGTGTGTGTGTGTGTGTGTGTGTGTGTGTGTGTGTGTGTGTGTGTGTGTATTTTCTGGCTCTGCTAGCCCCAATACAGCCCCTGCTTCTTTCTTTATCCTTATGAATTTCATTCTATTCTCTTTTGTAACTTAGAAAAGAATGACAATGCTTTAAATATACTTAGGAAAATAGAAATTAAGTGTCTTCATAGTGTCTCTCTCATACTGAGTTCCTCATTCAGCATGAAAGCAGACACTTGTTTTTTGTTTTAAATTTTCTTTGTAGCTTAAGTGTCTAATTCATAGCAGGGGTTTAATAAATGTGTATTGACTTGACTCATACCCTTATTCTCAGTGGATGTCTTCGTGTAATACATTTAAGGGAAAATATTTCAGACCATAATTGTGGGTTTATTATATGCTGCATTTTAATTTATCTACATCTACATCTCTGCTTTTAGCCTTTCCAAAAAGAATGAGATTAACAGAATTTAAAGTTGGAAGGGATCTCAGCTGGTCATTTAGCCCAACCCATACTAAAAGAAAACCCATTACATACTAAAGTGGTCATCCAAATCCTACTTAAAGTCTTCTGATGAGTGAGATTCCACCTCTGCTCATTCCCACTCTGGGAATGCTTTACATGTTAGTAAGTTTTTTCTGGCATCAAACCTAAATTCCCTCTTTCTATATTCAATCCATTGCTAATGGTTCTGTGCTACGAAACCAAATTGAACCAGTCTAATCCAACATACATATAATGATCTTTTACATATATGACCATAGTAATCATAGTTCTGCACCCCTACTCTACCCTCTAACCTAAAGATTAAGTATCCCTTGGTCCTTCAATTTATCTTCATATGGCATCTTCACTGTCTTAGCTGCCTTTTTCTTTCTTGGAAGGGTGATCTTCTTCATCCTCTAATGCTATTCCCTCTAGCCCTCCATCCTAACTTCTTAACACCTTTGGGACTCAATCCCACAATTATCCCCTTCTCCTAAATCTTCAATCTCTTTCTCTCCATGGTTCTTTCCTTAGTGCTCTCCTCTGAGAGTTTATCTTAAATAAACTCTTTTTTAGCCCTACTTTCCCTTTAGGTGGTTTTTTCTTTCATTGTAAAACCCTTTTATTTATACTTTTGGATCACACTATACCATAATAAATATTTAATAGGCACTCCTTGAAAAGAATAAAATAACTTCAATTTACACCAGTTAATATGATTACATATTACATTACATATAATATACACAATCACTATGGCATATATTTAAAAAGGCATACTATGGGGGCAGATGGGTGGTGTAGAGCACCCTGAGTTCAAATCTGACCTCAGACACTTAATGGTTACCTAGCTGTGTGACCTTGGGCAAGCCACTTAACCCTATTGCCTTGCAAAAAACAACAAAAAAAGGGAGGACATACTATGATAAACATTAATAAAGTAAATATTTTTTTTACTAAAAAAAACAAATTAAGCTTGTCTAGAGTCAGTTCAAGGAAAGATAGTTCTAAGAGATGGAAATAGAATGGAATGAATATGGCCCCTCTTAATGTGCCACTAGGAGTTGGTCACTTTTCTGCTTTTCCATTCCCTATAAGGTCTTATTTTAGTTGCTTATTCTTAAGCTTCCCAAGTAAAATTCAACCCCTTGAGGGCAAGGGCTGGTGTCTGGGTATGGGTTGACCTTATATTTTCAGTGCCTGGAATGTATTAAGTATATACCAAATGATTGCTGAATAAACTGAAAATTAAGGGAAAGAAGTCAATTTGCAAGATCTCAGAAAACAGAGAGATAAAGCAAAAACAGTCGGACGTCAAGTCTGATCTAACTCCGGAAGCTGTCCTCTTTCTGCCATATCCCATCGCCGGTGGTCTATACATGCAAGGTCCGCCTGTAGGCTCAAGCTAAGCAGTGTGATTTGTTGAATTCAAAAAGATTATGTTGGGCTGAGGATGGGAGAGGCAGGGAGACAAGCTGGGCAGATGCGATGATCGGGGCTGGACCAGGGGGCAGCAGGGGGAATGAAGAGAAAATTGGCAAACTTCAGAGTTCCTTCTAAAGGATAAAATAACGAGACTTGGTAACAACCGGACAGAGAGGATGGAACAAGGGGGGAGTGAAAGTCTGGGGACATGAGGTCTCAGGCTCCTCTTCAGAATCTAATCCCATCATTTAGGTGTCAACATGTGCTTATTTTATTCTAAACACTGGGAAAACTCAGAAAAGCCAAAAATGACCCAGCCCGTGCCCTCCCAGTGCACGCATTGTGCCTGTGTGCTAGGCAGTTGCTCTGCACCCTCTTCCTTCTGGGGTAGCTTCTCATGGACACGGTGTTTACTCGGTCCAAGGGTCTCACCCCCTAGAATGGGGCCGGGGCTGGGGTCTGCCCGGCTGTGTGCTGAGACACAGTAGGCACTTAATGGTGGCTCATTCCCTGCCTCCACTCAGCTGGGCGGCGCCACACACACCCCACCACACCCACACCCCACCACACACACACACCCACACCCCACACACCCACACCCCCACACACCCCACACACACTCCAACACACACACCCCAACACACACACCACACACACACACCCCAACACACACACCCCACACACACACCCCACACACACACCCCAACACACACACACCACACACACACACCCCAACACACACACCACACACACACACCCCAACCCACACACCCCACACACACACCCCACACACACACCCCAACACACACACACCACACACACACACCCCAACACACACACCCCACACACACACCCCAACACACACACCCCACACACACACCCCACACACACACCCCAACACACACACCCCACACACACACCCCACACACACACCCCAACACACACACCCCACACACACACCCCAACACACACACCCCACACACACACCCCACACACACACCCCACACACACCCCACACACACACCCCACACACACACCCCACACACACACCCCACACACACCCCACACACACACCCCACACACACACCCCACACACACCCCCCAACACACACCCCCCAACACACACCCCCACACACACACCCCACACACACACCCCACACACACACCCCAACACACACACCCCACACACACCCCACACACACACCCCACACACACACCCCACACACACACCCCAACACACACACCCCAACACACACCCCACACACACACCCCACACACACCCCCCACACACACACCCCAACACACACCCCCCACACACACCCCACACACACACCCCAACACACACACCCCAACACACACACCCCAACACACACACCCCAACACACACACCCCACACACACACCCCACACACACACCCCAACACACACACCCCACACACACACCACACACACACACCCCAACACACACACCCCAACACACACACCCCACACACACACCCCAACACACACACCCCACACACACACCCCACACACACACCCCAACACACACACCCCACACACACCCCCCCCCCCACACACCCCAACACACACACCACACACACACACCCCAACCCACACACCCCACACACACACCCCAACACACACACCCCACACACACACCCCACACACACACCCCAACACACACACCCCACACACACACCCCAACACACACACCCCCCCACACACACCCCAACACACACACCCCACACACACACCCCACACACACACCCCAACACACACCCCACACACACACCCCAACACACACCCCACACACACACCCCACACACACACCCCAACACACACACCCCACACACACACCCCACACACACACCCCAACACACACACCCCCCACACACACCCACACACACACCCCACACACACACCCCACACACACACCCCAACACACACCCCACACACACACCCCAACACAGACACCCCACACACACACCCCAACACACACACCACACACACACACCCCAACCCACACACCCCACACACACACCCCAACACACACACCCCACACACACACCCCACACACACACCCCAACACACACACCCCACACACACACCCCACACACACACCCCAACACACACACCCCCCACACACACCCCAACACACACACCCAACACACACACCCCACACACACACACCCCACACACACACCCCAACACACACCCCACACACACACCCCAACACAGACACCCCACACACACACCCCAACACACACCCCACACACACACCCCACACACACACCCCAACACACACACCCCCCACACACACCCCAACACACACACCCCACACACACACCCCACACACACACCCCAACACACACCCCACACACACACCCCAACACAGACACCCCACACACACACCCCAACACACACCCCAACACACACACCCCACACACACACACCCCACACATACACCCCCCACACACACCCCCCTTCCCCAGCCCGCCCCTCCCCCGCCCCGGGGGTCACTTGCGCCCCTCCCCCGCTAGGCCGTGGGCTTGTCTTCCCGGGCGCCGGCACCCAGCGGGCGCTTAATAAATGCGCGATGCCCGGCCCGGACACCGGGCGGCGGGAATGCCCGACCCCGGGGACGGGGAGGTGCCTCTTCGGCCCCCCTGCCTCAGTTTCCCCCTCACGACAACCCCTCCCGACAGGCCCCCCGAGCCCAGCCGCGCGCGCCGCAGCCCGGCGCCGGACTTACCTCCAGACCCAGGGGCACCCGGATCCCCAGGAGCGGAGCCCAAGGCGCCGCTGCACCTGCGCACACGCAGCGCCTTCCCGGGCCTCTTCCGCTTCCTCCGTGCGGACTACATTTCCCAAAGGCCTCGGGGGCGCTCCGTTCCCAGGCAGACTTGGAAAGGGGTTCTGGGAAATGGGATCCGGACTTGCCTCTACGGATTCTGGGAAATGTGGTTCCACCTGGACCCCTGCTTGTCAGGGATGATGTACCTAGAAAACAGGACCAAAGTGTACATTTGTTTTCATTTACTCTATTAACGGATGGAAGGGAGGCCTTTGGGGTGGGGATAGGGATAGAGCAGTGACTGGTGGTAGTGATGGCGATGCACGAAAGAAAACAAAGACAAAGAATTCAGCAACTATATATCTAGTGAATTTATTAAATAAAATGGACATTTTCTTTTTTAAATTAAAGATTTTATTTATTTTGAGTTTTACAATTTCCCCCATCCTACTCCCCCCCACACAAAAAGCAATTTGTCAGTCTTTACATTGTTTTCATGTTGTACGTTGATCTAAATTGAGTATGATGGAGCAATCATATCCTTAAGGAAGAAACATAAAGTATAAGAGATAACAAGATGAGACAATAAGATATCAGGGTTTTTTCCTAAATTAAAGGGAATAGTCCTTGAACTTTGTTCAAACTCCATGGTTCTTTATCTGGATACAGATGGTTAAAATGAACATTTTCATATACATAATAGATGGATAATTGAATATGAATCATACACACACACAGAAGCAAAATGAAATGAAGAAAAACAAAACTCTTGTGTCAAATACAATTAGAGAAGTAATTGACTGAAAATCTAAATTTCCTTCTGCATCCTAAGTTTACCTCATTTCTCTCAGGAAGTGCACGCATCTACTTTATTTTTCTTCCTTAAGGATATGATTTCTCTCTCATCACATTCAACTTAAATCAATGTATAACATGGAACCAATGTAAACACTAACAGAATGCCTTCTGTGGGGGGGTGATGTGGGGGGGAGGGAAGCAAGAATGGGGGAAAAATTGTAAAACTCAAAATAAATAAAATCTTAAAAAGTGAGGAAAAGAAAAAGATCTGCATAGCCATCTTTTTTTTTTTTAGGTTTTTGCAAGGCAAATGGCATTAAGTGGCTTGCCCAAGGCTATACAGCTAGGTAATTATTAAGTGTCTGAGACCAGATTTGAACCAGGTACTTCTGACTCCAGGGTCAGTGCTTTATCCACTGCCACCTAACCACCCTGTGCATAGCCATCTTAAAAAAAAAGTGCATGTATCACATCTTTCATCATCAGTCCTTCAGGATCATGGTTTCTTATTGCATCAACTAGATTCTCAAGTGTTTCATAGTTGCCCTTTACAATATTATAATTATATAAATTGTTCTCTGGGTTCTGCTCACTTCATTCTGCATAAGTTTATGCAAGTCATCCTGGGTTTTTCTAAAACCACCTCTGTTATCATTTCTTACTATACAATAATATTCCATTACTTTTGACAATTCTAGATTGTTGGGCATCCTCTTACTCTCAGTCTCTCTCTCTCTCTCTCTCTCTCTCTCTCTCTCTCTCTCTCTCTCTCTCATTAGACTTATAGTTCATTTCTCCCTTTTCAAAAAAGATCCTAAAGGACTATAAAACTGGGCATATCCTTTGATTCAGCAGTACCATTACTAGATCTGCAGTGAGATCATGAAAAAGGGGAAAAGATCCATATGTAGAAAACTATTTATTGCAGCTTTTTTGTGGTGACAAAGAGTTGGAAATTGAGGAATACCCATGAATTGGGGAATGACTGAACAAATTATAGTGTAGGAACTTAGTGGAATACTGTTGTTTTATAAGAAATGATGAGCAGGCAGATTTCAGAAAAGCCTGTGGAAAGACTTATATGAATTGATGCTGAGTGAAGTGAATAGAATTGGGAGAACATTATATATAGTGGTAACAACAAGATGTGCAATGATCAACTATGATAGATTTAGCTCTTCTCGGCAATACAACATTCAAAGACAATTCTAAAAGACTTGTAATTAAAAATGCCATTCACATCCAGAGAAGAGTCTGAATGCAAATCAAAGCATACTATCTTTTACCCTTTTTGTTTTTCATTTTTTTCTCATGGTTTTTTCTTTTGTTCTGATTCTTCTTTCATAATATGACTAATATGGAAATATGTTTAACATTATTTTGCTCATCATTCTTATAGAACAGTCTATATCAGTTTGTTGTCTTGGGGCTGAAAGATGGATGAGAGGAATGGAGAAAATTTTATAAAAATTAATGTTGATAAATATCTCTTCATTTAATTGGAAAAAACAACAATAGTTTTAAAAAAATAAAATATTTTAAAAGAACCTAGTTTAATTTATGAGTTCAGTGGATTGCTTTTTACTTTTCTGCTTTTCAGAATTTTCATTATGTGATTTTTCTTATTTGTTCATTTCTAGTTTTGCCCAACTTATTTGTCTGTTTTTTCCTATTTTTTTGTTGATGAAAATGTTTATAGATAGATATTTTACCTTAAGAATGTTTTGGGTTCCTTTCTCAAATTTTAAATGTATATTTATAGTCATTTTCATTGATGAAATTATTTTTGTTTCTAAAATTTGTTCTTTGGCCCACAATTATTCAGTACTGTTATTTAGTTCCAATTAATTTTATTATTTTCTTTAAAGTCTCTTGATTGAATATGATTTTATTATGCTTTGCTACATTTTTTGTGGAAATTTTTTATCCTAATACATTATCAATTTAAAGGAACCATGCACAGCTGTGAAATATGTATATGCCTTTTCATCCCAAATCAATAATTAACAGAGAGCTAACATATGTAACCTTTAAAAAATTATATTCAGGATCTTAATTTCTTTCTTGTTTTCATTTTTGTTTGATTTGTCTAAGACTTTTAAATATACATTGAGTTCCCCAACTATTATAGTTTTACGCTCTTCTTCCTGTAAACATCATTTAACTTTTTCTTTAGGTATGTAGATGGCTGTGCCATTCAATACCTGTATATTAATTAATTTTCCCTGTGCCTTTATGTATGACAATTTCTTTTTATCACTTTTAATCTAGTTTGCTTTTACTGTTTCCTTTTCTCAGATTATGATTATCAGTTCTGCTTTTTTCTAGTTCAGCTGTAGCACAATTAATTTTGTTCTAACCTCTAATTTTAAGGCTTTGTGTATCTTTATGTTTTCAAATGTTTAAACATGTTGAATTCTGCTTTCTAATCCTTTCTGCTATCCTCTTCCATTTTATTGGTCCAGCCATTCATATTCTTTGTACAATTCCCTCACTCCTATCCACTTATGTTTTTTTCTTTCCTTCCCTCCCCAAAACCCTCTTAATGAAAGATACTACCAAATATGTGAATTTGAAAAGAGTAATGAAAGAAGAGGGTGTTCAATACAAGTGTAATATTTGATACAATCTCCTTCTGCTTTCCTATCTTTTCTTCCCTTTCCCAAGACCCCCAAATCAGGCCCTTTCCTCCCCTCTACTTCCTTATTTTTCTTTCCCTTTTCTTTTCTTCCCCCTTCATTCTTCTCTTCCTTTTTGTATCTCCTCCATTCCCTCCATTCTCTTTTCCTTATCCAACACATTTTCTGAGGTTAGAGTTTCTTTTACTTAATTCTATTTTCTCCTTGAATTTACCCATTGCTGACTCAAGGATTGATTCCTATTATTCTTTTTTTTTAACTTTTTCGGCTGTTTTATTAAATAACCATTTTATAAAGAAAGACTAGTACAGTGACTTCTTGGGGAGGCAGGGGAAGGGGAATATGGAATTAGTGGCTATATCACATCAGTTCCTCTTAGTCTCATCTTGATTGCAAAGCAGTACACTAAACACAACACAAATTTGAATAGGGTTTGGTTTAAGTATAACACCCTAGCTCCTGTCCACCCTTTTCACACCACGACTTTAAATAATATGTCCATGGGCTAGAGTCCCCATCCAAGTAGGTAAAATAAGGTTTCTACTTCTAACATCATAAGTGCCCCCTCTCCTATCCTCACTAACTAATCTATTTAGAATAAACCTGTTTTTGAGAGAGGTCAAAAAATAATCATGATCAATAAGATGGGTAAGGAGGAAGTGATACAGACAGAAGAAAAATATGTGGATTCAACTCTATAAAAAATGCTTTTGGAGAGGGAGATTTCCAAGGGCCTCATGGAACTTCAAGTTCTACAACACATCAGAGGGATAAGCTAAGGAAGGATTTCCAGGAACACATTTCAAAAATTCTGAGCATAATAATGATAATACTGCTGTCTCCTGCCCTGGAGAAATCCCTGGGTACTAAGACTGGAATCTCATAGTAGAACCATATTGACTATGGCTATCCCCAAATTCAGTCAGAGAGTGCTCTCTAGGGTGTTGTAGTTATCCTTAAAACTCTTCAGCTCTAGAAAGTGCTTAGCTCTTTTATTCTTCTGGCTGGAGGGCAGATAAGTGACTTGGATAGTTGTTGGGGAGGAAACTTCAGGAGACTGTGTTAGATCCTTAGCTGCTGACTGGTGCTGTCGCTAGGAACTTCCACCTCAAGCTTTGACAGCAGCAGCCAGTTCACTCAGTGCTTCCTGATAGTGTAGATATTCAGTCTGGCCAAAGACACCAGTTCCATATCGAGCTGTTTCATAGGCATCTAGCATAAGTACCCCTTGAAGGGGGTACTTATGTTTCGAAGCTCCAGCAGATAGGAGCAGAAATTCTTGCCCATCAGAGAATGAGGATGCCGGCTTTCTGAATGGAATGGTATCTCAGAGACACAAATGGCATCCAATGCTTTCATTCTGTACAAGTAGTTGTAGCAATGTTGATTTCCTGGTGTCTCTAGCTGCAAAAGTCTGGCATCATTCTCTTCAAGAAGCTGGGGTTCATACTTTACATCCTGGACCTTGGATAGTCGGATGTCAATCTCTTCCTTCAGATCCTTGGGAGCATTGTATCCCTCAGGGACATGAGGACCTCTTTGAGACTTCATAGCAAAGTGCATGATCTGCCTCTTCACAAAAATGAACAGCAGCACAAATACCAAGCTCCCATAGGCCATCACCAGCACCACATTCACCCCAGACAGCCAGTTACTGCTGGACGCCATGGTCTCCCTCCAGCTTCGTTAGCTCGGGCTCCTTAGCAGCAATGGCCCTAAGGGTTCCGGGACAGGACCTGGCCATTTCCTTATGGGGGAAGCCAAAGCCGGGTCCTGTCGGAAAAACTGATTTCTAGTATTCTTAACAAATGTTTATTGACCAACTACACTAATGAGTCTCCTACTCTTATATTTGCCAATTTTTCTCCCAAATAGCTTCTAAAAGAATTTTCCTAAGGAGAATGGCTTGAAAAGATTATTCTCTATGGTATGCTATTAAATGTTTCACTACCAGCTTCCCTGAAATAAAAATGTATGTACAACAGAATTTTAAGTTTAATCTTCATTATTATTGTTTATTTCATCTTTTTGTAAAAGTTAAATAATGAACAAAATAATCATTCAACCCTAAATTCATAGCATTTGCCTATCTCCAAGGTGCAAATGCCCACACTGACAATTTAACAATAGACTCTTTCAAACCAATTTAAGCTAAGTTCAACATACCCCTGGATAGTTCTCCATGAAAATTTTTTGGCTACCAATTTCCTGTAGGATAAAATACGAGCTTTTGCCAGGTTTTGAAGAACTCCACAATTTAGCTCCAATCAATTTTTCTAGCCTAATTTACACTTCTATCCGGCAAGACTGAATTGCTAACTGTTTTCTGAACTCAGCATTCCATTTCCCGACATCATTGCAATCTTACAAACCTCTTCTGTGTCCTTATTGGGGTTTATTCCCTTCTTACACACACCTCTTTGGAAGCATTATTTTTCTTATTTTATTTTATTTTTCCCTGGCTACATGTAAAAGCTAGTTTTAACATTCATTTTTAAAACTTTGCATTCCTAATTCTCTTGCTTTTTCCATATTCCCCTTGTCTCTCCCCCATTAAGAAAGCAAGTAATTGAATTGTTTCTTTCTGTTTGCTTGCAATATTTTCTGCTTGATCTGGGAGTTCTGAAATTTGACTATCATATTCTGGGAGTTTTCATTTTGAGATCTCTTTCAGGAAGTGATTGGTAGATTCTTTCAATTTCTATGCCACCCTTGAGGCAATTTTCCCTGATAATTTCTTAAAAGATGAGTCTAGGCCCCCTTTTTTTTTTGATCATGCCTTTCAGGTAATTCAATAATTTTAAAATTCTCTCTCCTGGATCATTTTCCAGATCAGCTGTTTTTTCATTGAGAGGTTTGACATTGTCTTCTATTTTTTCCACTTTTGGTTTTGTTTTATTGCTTCTTGATTTCTCACAAAGTTATTAGCTTCCCTTTGCTCAATTCCGTATTTTAAAGAATTTTAAGGAATTTAGTGAGCTTTCATTATCTCCTTTTCTGTTTGTGACAGTTCTGCTTTTTTTTGAATTATAAAGATTTTATTTATTTGAGTTTTATAATTTTTCCTATAATCTTACTTCCCTCCCCTCACCCCCCATAGAAGACAATTTGCCAGTCTTTGCATTTGTTTCCATGGTGTACATTGATCCAATTTGAATGTGAAGAGAGAGAAATCATATCCTTAAGGAAGAAACATAAAATATAAGACATAGTAAGATCAGACAATAAGATATCAGGTTTTTTCCCCTAAATTAAAGGTAATAGTCTTTGGTCCAACTCCACAGTTGTTTCTCTGGATACAGATGATATTCTCCATTGCAGACAACCCAAAATTGTCCCTGACTGTTGCACTGATGGAATGAGCAAGTCCATCAAATTTGATCATAACCCCATGTTTCTATTAGGGTGTATAGTGTTTTTCTGGTTCTGCTCATCTCACTCAGAATCAATTCATGCAAATCCCTCCAGGCTTCCCTGAATTCCCATCCTTCCTGGTTTCTAATAGAACAATAGTGTACCATGACATACATATACCAGTTTGCTAAGCCATTCCCCATTGATTTCCAAGTCTTTACCACCACAAACAGGGCTGCTATGAATATTTTTGTACAAGTGATGTTTTTACCCTTTTTCATCTTCTCTTCACAGGTTATAGACCCAGTAGTGGTATTGCTGGACTTTATTATCTCCTGAATATGTGTTTTGATCTTCCTTATCAACACAGTTACTTTCTATGGTCAGAATTTTTGTCTTCTGTTGTTTGCTCCTTTCCCCAGCCCATGACTTCATTTTAACTTTTGGTTTAAGGTAGAACTTTGCTTCCAAGGTAGAGGGTGTGTTATCCTAAGCTTTAGGTTTTTTTTTTTTAAAAAAAAGCTGTTTTTAGAAATACTTCTAGAAACCTACACATTTTCAGTTCTGCAAGATGTAATGATCTAAGGAGAGGGTTTTTACAACTCTCCTGGCTGCTCTGGTCTCTGAGTGACCACAAGCACCCCTTTCTGTCCTGGAACTGTGAGGAGGCTCCCCGGAACTGTGAGGAGGCTCCCTGATCCCCTGTGACTCAGGACTGCAACTCAGATCCAAGTATGGGCTCAGCAACATAATCCTGCCTCAGTGCTAGCAAGGAGACCCCTGCAACCTCCTTCTGACCTACTTAATGTTTATGGGCCAAGAGCTCTGGAAACTGCTGCTGCTGCTGCTGCTGCTGCTGATGATGATGATGATGATTCAGTGTCTCCCAAGGCCTGCTCCTGGTCTGCTGGGGCCAGGTCTGGACTTCTAAGACCTGAGCTGGATTGTGCTCCACTTTCAGGCTAATGTGACAGACTTTTCTTGCTGACCTTCCAAATTGTCCTTGTCATCCCTACTGCCTGTTCCAATATTTCTGGGGCTGTTTGCAGTGGTGCAGCCTTTCACCCTGGTGCAACAGACCTTTCCTACAGATCTTCCAAGTTGTTTTGGGCTGGAAAATTGTTTCTCTTTGTCTTTTTGTGGGTTCTACCATTCTTGAATTTGTTTAGAGTCATTATTTAAAGGTATTTGCGGGGAATCTGGGAGAGAGCTACAATGAATCTCTGCCTTTACTCCCCCATCTTGATTCTTCCTCTTTTGAAGAATTACTTTTGCAAATCACGATCCAGCCCCAATCATACATGGGCTCTCCTAAACAAGATTTTATCTTGGCAACTTAACCTAAAAAGGTAATTTTTTTCTTGTCTGTTCATTGTTTCCACACATGGAATTACTATAGGAAATCTGCAATTATAGAACAGTAAAATTCACATTTAGATTTCCCAAAATGTTGGTAAAAGGATCTTGAACAAACACTCAAGGTAGCATATGCAAATCATGCATGAGACACTCTTTATTTAATCCCAAAGAAAATACAGATTATATGAAGGACTCATAGCAACCCCTAAACAGATAAAGGTCTTATTAAGCACCCACTTAGCCTATTCCCTCTCTGATGGGAATGAAAAGAACTTGGTTACTATCAGGGAAATCTTTAGTATTCTGTTTCCTCTTTCCCTCAGGTCCTAAACATATTCAGAGTACTATCTTATTGTTTGGACTCCCACTAGATGGTAAAGATACTTTGGGATCTGCTATCAGGCAATTCCTTTTCAAATGAAACTGACTTGTCTGTTAAACTCATTAGCTTTGTTTGACAAGTAGAATGTTGCTTTCTTTCTCCTAAGAATCTTGCTGTTGAGATAATCTTTCCCTTAAAAGGGCCAGTGCATAAGTGCCAATTTAGAAGTCCTTGGGGGGCAGGGTTTTCTCTCTATAATATTTCAAAAATCATAAAATTATGACTCTAAATTTCGAGAGACAGAACCCACAGAAAGATCCAGTGAGGCAATGCTTCAGTCCAAGGTAACCTGGAAAATAGTGGAAAGGCTCCACTCCATGGTGTTAGAAGGTCAGCCTGCCAGAGTGAAGGAACTTCAGCCTCCTGGAGGCAGCCCCAGGGTGCCTGGGAGCCATGGCTCACGGCAGCTGGGGGAGTTTCCTGACCTACAACCTGGGGAACATGGGCACAAATTGGATGTTCAGCAGAGGGGACCTCTTCCAGAGTGGGTACCTGAAGCCCAGCCCACAGGTCACTCAGCAAGCAGTAGTGGCCACAGGAGCCCAGATCCAGGAAATGGAAGCAGGCAGAGCCGGTAAGCAGGAGTCTCCAGGCAACTGAGCCTTGAGTGCTCAGCCTAACAAAGGTAGGGGAGTGGAGACAGACTTCCGAGCTCTGTCCTCTGTACCTGGAACAGGACTCTGGGACTCTGACCACATTCAGATCCTGATCATTGTCTAGGTCCCCACAGAACAGCAGCACCGCCCCCCCACCTCAGCCCCATGGCAGAGGGGTGTGGTGGTGGTCATTCACAGACCAGGAGGGAAGATAGAGCTTCATATATGGAGATCCTTATGGGGGGGGGGGTGTCCCAATAATACTCAAAAGCTCAGAAAGCACCCCAAAACCAGGCACAGGCTGGAGAAATGAGTAAGCAGAGAAAAAAGAGGAACACCATTGAGATATACTTCGCCTATGATCCCAAGAAGGATCAAAACACTCAATCTGAAGATGAGGAAGTATAAGCTCTTGCATCTAAATACTCCAAGAAAAACAGAAATTGGATTCAGGCTATGACAGAGCTCAAAAAGACTTTGAAAATCAAGTGGGGGGGGGCAGCTAGGTTGCATAGTACATAAAGCACCAGCCTTGGAGTCAGGAGTACCTGGGTTCAAATCCAGTCTCAGACACATAATATTATCTAGCTGTGTGGCCTTGGGCAAGCCACTTAACCCCATTTGCCTTGCAAAAACCTAAAAAAAAATCAAGTGAGGGAGATAGAAGAAAAATTGGGAAAAGAAATGAGAGAGATGCAGGAAAAACATGAAAAAGAAGTCAGCAGCTTAGTCAAGGAGATCCAAAAAAATGCTAAAGAAAATAACATGTTAAAAACTAACATAGGTCAAATGGATAAAACAGTTCAAAAAGTTATTGAGAAGAATGCTTTAAAAAGCAGAATTGGCCAGATGGAAAAAGAGATAAAAAAGCTCTCTGAGGAAAACAAATCCTTCATATGTAGAATGGAACTGAGGGAGCCTGCGGATTTTATGAGAAATCAGGACACAATACTCCAAAAGCAAAAGAATGAAAAATTAGAAGAAAATATGAAACATCTCATTGAACAAACAACTGATCTAGAAAACAGATTCAGAAAAGATAATTTAAAAATTATTGGAATACCTGAAAGTCATGATCAGGAAAAGAGCTTTAACATTATTTTCAAAGAATTACTACAGGAAAATTGCCCTGATATCCTAGAAGCAGAGGGCAAAATAGAAATTGAGAGAATCTACCGATCTCAGGGAGAAAGAGATTAAAAAAAAAAACCAACCCCCAGGAATATCATAGCCAAGTTCCAGAACTCCCAAGTCAAAGAGAAAATATTACAAGCAGCCAGAAGGACACAATTCAAATATTGTGGAGCTGCAGTCAGGATCACACAAGACTTAGCAGCAACTACATTAAAAGCTCGTAGGGCTTGGAATATAATATTCCAGAAGGCAAAAGAGCTTGGAATGCAACTGAGAATCAACTACCCAATAAAACTAAATATCCTCTTCCAGGGGAAAATGATGGAATTTCTTTTTTTTAAGGTTTTTGCCAGGCAAATGGGGTTAAGTGGCTTGCCCAAAGCCATACAGCTAGGTAATTATTAAATGTTTGAGACCGGATTTGAACCCAGGTACTCCTGACTCCAGGGCCTGTGCTTTATCCACTGTGCCACCTAGCTGCCCCAAAGATGGACTTTCAATGAACCAGGGGAATTTCAAATGTTCCTGTTGGAATGGCCAGAGCTGAACAGAAGGTTTGATCTTCAAATACAGGACTCAGGTGAAGCATAGAGAGTGGATGAGAAGGGGAAAATGTGAGGGATTTAATGATGATGAACTACGTATATTTCTACATAGAAAAATGATACTGATAATACTCATATGAACCTTCTCATTTAATAGAGCAGGTAGAAGGAGCTTTTATAGATGAAGCACAGGAGAGAGCTGATTTGAAGATATAATGTGGTGTAAAAAATGGAATCAATAGCTAAAAGGGAAATGTAATGGGAGAAAGAAAAAGGAGAGGTGGAGTAGGGTAAGATATTTCATATAATAAGATTTTTTATTACAATGAACTATTGCAATGATATGGAAGGGGGAAGGCAAGGGGAATGAGAGAATTTTTGCTCTTATCAGAGGTGGCTAGGAGAGGAAACAGCATATATACTCAATGGAGTATAGACATCTGGAGTAAGAAGGAGAGAAGGGGGACAGGGGGAAGGGGGGAATGTGAGTGATGGAGGAGAGGATGGACCATGGGGGGAGAGTGGTGAGATATAACATATTTTCTTTTTTTTTTTACTTATTGCAAGGGACTGGGATTGGATGACCTGTCCAGGACCATATGGCCGGGTGGATGCTGGGCCTAAGGGGTGGTATGTGGGCTCGAGGCCTCTTGGCCCTAGGGATGGGGATCTTTCAGCTGTGCCACTCAGCTACCTTACAGCAGAGACAGATTGGAAGGAGAGAGAAAATATAGTATATGGTAGTGGAAAAGTTCAAATGGAGGGAGTTGAGATCAGCAATGGCAACAGTGGAAAAATATGGAAGTAACTTTTGTGATGGATTTATCATAAAGAATGTGATCCACCCATGACAGAGCTAGAGGTATTGGAACACAGACTGAAGCACATTTTTTATTATTATCATTTGGGGGGGGGGCAGGTTGCAGGGCAAATGGGGTTGGGTGGTTTGCCTGGGGTTGCACTGGGTGACTGTTGGGTGTCTGAAGCCACATTTGGACTCAGGTGCTCCTGGCTCCAGGGCTGGTGTTCTGTCAACTACCTGGCTGACCCTACTATTATTATTATTATTACTATTTTATTTATTCAGGGTATTTTTTCCCTTTTGGTTTTTTGCAGGGCAATGGGGTTGGGGTGGCTTGCCTGGGGGCACACAGCTGGATTATTGTTGGGTGTCTGGGGCCAGATTTGGGCTCAGATGCTCCTGGCTCCAGGGCCAGTGCTCCAGTCCACTGTGCCACCTGGCCACACTACTATTATTATTTTTTTTTATTTTTTTCTCTCTACTTTATTGCTCATGCGGGTCTATATGTTTTTGGGGGGGAGGGGGTATTATGTTTACTCTTAAACAAGAATATTTTAGTAATGTATAAAAAACATTACACAAAATAAGAATTAATTAATTAATTAATTAATTAAAAACAAACAAAAAAACCTCTTTTCTGTTTTCCAGGTCAAGTTTTCCATTGACATACCTTACATTTTCTTCTATTTTTTTCCAGTCATTTAACTTTGTTTTAATATTTCTTCTTGTTCCTTACAGACATTATGTTTTATTTAATCCATTTGACTTTTAGGAACTTTGTATCTAGAATAAATTTTTCTATCTCTACTATCAGATTGTTAATTCTCTTCGAATTCTTTCATGACTCAATTTTTTCTTTTCTTTTTGTTTTTTGTTCTTCCAATACTTTGATTTATATAAAATGTTTTATAAATATGTTTTAAAACTCTTGCTTCAACAAGTAGTCACCAGAGCTGGAGAGGATTTTTTGGAACAGATTCAGAGGATGCTGAAAAACACTGGATGCCTCCAAGGGAGAAGAGAAGAGAAGGAGAAGAGAGGAGAGGAGAGACATTGAACCAGTTCCATCTTTACCATCTATCACCTATGTGTACATTGTTTATCTATAACTTTCCCTTGATTCTGTAAGTGTGACACCCCCTACTTATGCCCTTCTCCATATGGAAAGGAAGAAGGGAGGCAGGGTGAAAATGTTCTCCATTGAGAGAGAAAGAGAGATTAGTGGGTGTCAGTACCCCTGGGTCTGACCTAGATTCTCAGTCCCTGATCAAAGGTGCACTGTAGCACAGGATTCTGATCCAGAGGAGAGAAACACCAGTGGCATATGACTGAGTCAGTTCAAGGTGACTATTTTTTATAGCTGACTGGCCAAGATATTTACCTGGGGAGTAGAATATGTCTGAATATGTCCAGAAGTGGGGTGAATATATTCTGGATTGTACAACTTAGAGATAGGTAGCCTCAGACTCATGTGAGATTAATGATGGTACTTGGATCCTTTGTAAAGATGTGCAAACTGGGGCATTTATTAAGGGAGACTGATTATGAGTTAGTATGGACTTGCAAGGAAAGTATGGAAATGGCCTTTTGCAAGAAAAATAATTTAAGGAATATCACTAGGTATGTTAGTTATTCTTGGGGTTGATTCAATGACACAAAATCAGGAATTTAGTTTGATCAATTTTGCATCCAAGAAGACTTTTCTAAAAACATTGGTATAAAAACTTTCATATATTAAAGGGATGCAGTAACTTTGGAAATGTACCTGTGTGGGACAAATGCCACTTAAATAAATTTCAGACATCTCTCAAGGTATGAAGAGAAGGCTTCATTCATTTCTCGAGAAATGGGGCACAATCAATTGAGAGATTGAGGCAAAACCAAAATGTCCAAGAATCACATTTATCCTAACTTGATCCTTGCCCCACTGACCCACCCTCACCCTCATTAATGAAGAATGTGGTTTTACAGTCTAGACCTGCAAGCTAATCTAGGGAAAAGAGCATAAAATTCAAAAGGAAACCAGATTATCTCTTTAACCCTAGGAACTGAATGATTCCCCACACAACAACAGATAAGGTGAGGTCAGTTGACTCTTCAACAATATCCCAGAAGTTTACTTTGTCAAGGGAGGAGGGGCACATAGTTAACCAAATTCAATCTATGATGTTTTCAATCTATAATATTTTACTGAAGAAATCTCAGACTTTATCCCACTCATACCTGTTATCATGGTGATTATAGGGCTTATCTAAAAGGGTCCCTGGGAAGTAAGGAGGTGATCAGGGAGTTGTTATTCAGATTTAAGGGCCAACTCAGAAATTTGAAGAAATCTCATCAAAAAAAAAAAAGAGGAAGGATTGAGTGGGATAAAGTCTGAGATTTCTTCAGTAAAATATTATGGATTGAATTTGGTTAACTATGTGCCCCTCTCCCCTGACAAAGTAAACTTCTGGGATAGTGTTGAAGAGTCAACTGACCTCACCTTATCTGTTGTTGTCTGGAGAATCATTCAATTCCTGGGACTAAAGAGATAATCTGGTTTCAGTTTGAATTTTATGCTCTTTTCCCTAGGGTAGTTTTCCTGTTTAGATTGTAAGACCACATTCCTCATTAACTAGGGTGAGGGTGGGTCAGTGGGGGGGTGGGGGATCGAATTAGGGTAAATGTGATTCTTGGGCCTTTTTGCCTCAATCTCTCTAATTGATTATGGCTCTTTCCTCAAGAAACAAATAAAGCTTTCTCTTCATACCTTGAAAAAAAAAACTTTTGCTTCATCTCTGCTAGGAATTCTAGTAGAACTTGTGCTCAAGCTGTTTTTCTCTGAGGTTTTGCTTATTTGTGTTTTGGAGTCATTCTCTTCTTGTGTCTTGAGCTTCCCCATCACCACAATAGCTTCTGTTTTTTTAATAGTGAGATTCTTTTGCTGTTGTTGTTTGCTCATTCTTCCAGTCTATTTCCTGACTTCAGACTTTATGTTAGGATTGGCTATGCACAATTCAGAAAGGAATATTTAAGCTGAGTATATCATCTCAGCTGAGGTACTACTAGTACTTTCTTAGATTATTGAGTATTCTTTTATTCTGGAATCTCAGGATTTACAGGTCTGGCTGAGGACCTGTAAGCTTTCAATGCTTCCAAAAGCATCTGACCCAGGGCAAAGTCAGATCCCTGCCTTCCTAGTCAGAACTTTGCAAGATTTGACCCAGAAATGGGTCTCACCAAAAAATGTGTAGGCTTGGAGTTCCTGTAGACTGCTGTAGGATTCAGCCACTATCAGCCAGCTGAAAAGCTCTGCAAGTTCAGGGATACAAAACTATAGCTTCCCTTTGATATAGGGTTTCTGTCCTAATTATTCTTCGTTGAGCTTCAGACTAAACTATAAGTTAAGAACTGAGTACTTGTTCCACTCCTAGGGCCAAAGCCAAGCGGTTGCTACTTATTCAAGACATGTGCTCCATGTGGCCATTCCTATCTAGAACCTTTTTCTGGATATATATATATATATATATGTATATATGTATATATGCAGAAGTCAAGGAGGGGGCACAACTCTCATATTCTTCCTTTTCTTCTACTATCTTGACCCTGGCATTCACTGAAACTATGTATACCCTTCACTTGTGAATTCTTGTTGATGTTTGTTCAAAGATCCTTCATGAAGGATCCATTCAATGTGCTAGATGCCTTCTTCTAAGTATTTTTTACATCTTGTGGGTTCCAGGACAGGGCCAGTCATCTGACATTTTATGCCACTTCTTGTACATAGGTCATCTTTGAAAATGTTCTCTAGTCTACTTGTACCCACCATGAATCTATCTATTACTCTTTTGGTTACCCAAAACTTTAAATTTTTGAGAAATTATAGTGTCACAAATTTGCAACTAACTAGAATCACAAAGAAAAATTTTTGTTAAAATAGATAGTGAAGTCCAAAATAATCTGTCAAGATCTATGGAAAGGGGAGCAGTTTATAACTAAGGAAGAATTGGAGAACATCACCAAAAACCAACTAGATGATTTCTATTACATTAAATTAAAAAGCTTTTGCACAGATAAAACCACTGTAACCAAGATCAAAACAAATGTAGTAAATTGGGAAACAATCTTTACAACTAATGATTCTGACAAAGGACTCATTTCTAAAATATACAGAGAACTGTCATATTTTTTTTTACCAAAAAACCATTCCCCAATTGACAAATGGTCAAAGGATATGCAAAGTCAATTTACAGATGAGGAGATCAAAGCAATCCATAGCCATATGAAAAATTGCTCTAAATCATTACTTATTAGAGAAATGCAAATTAAAGATTCTCTGAGGTACCACCTCACACCTCTCAGACTGGCCAATATGACCAGAAAAGATAATGATCATTGTTGGAAGGGTTGTGGGAAATCTGGGACACTATTACACTGTTGGTGGAGCTGTGAACTCATCCAACCTTTCTGGAGAGAAATTTGGAACTACGCCCAAAGGGCAACAAAAATGAGCATACCCTTTG
Source organism: Macrotis lagotis (assembly GCF_037893015.1). Lineage (NCBI taxonomy): Eukaryota > Metazoa > Chordata > Mammalia > Peramelemorphia > Peramelidae > Macrotis > Macrotis lagotis. Next base: position 157,508,105 of record NC_133658.1, read on the forward strand.
ACTCAGCAATACCACTACTGGGTCTATACCCTGAAGAGATGATGAAAAAGGGTAAAAACATAACTTGTACAAAAATATTTATAGAAGCCCTGTTTGCAGTGGCAAAGAATTGGAAATCAAGTAAATGTCCTTCAGTTGGGGAATGGCTTAACAAACTGGTATATGTATGTCATGGAACACTATTGTTCTATTAGAAACCAGGATGGATGGGAATTCAGGAAAGCCTGGAGGGATTTGCATGAACTGATCCTGAGTGTGATGAGCAGACCAGAAGAACATTGTATACCCTAACAGCAACATGGGAGTGATGATCATCCTTGAAGGACTCGCTCATTCCATAAGTGCAACAATCTGGAACAATTTTGGGCTGTCTGCAAAGGAGAATGCCATCTGTATCCAGATAAAGGGCCATGGACTTTGAACAAAGTTCAAGGACTATTCCCTTTAATTTAGAAAAAAGAAACAGATATCTTATGGTCTGATCTTTTTATCTCTTAGACTTTTTGTTTCTTCCTTAAGGATATGATTTCTCTCTCATCATGCTCAATTTGGATCAATGCACAACATGGAAACAAAGTAAAGACTGACAGATTACTTTCTGTGGGGGGGGTGAGGGGAGGGAAGTAAGATTGGGGAGAAAATTGTAAAACTCAAATAATATCTTTAATAAAAAAAGGAAAAAACAAAAAAAAATCTGTCAAGTCCTTTTGTTTTTATGGAGATGCTCAAGGTCCAAGGAAATTATTCAAAAAGAGAAGTTGGCAGAACAAATGCTGAGATTCTAACTCAGCAAAGAAAATGCCATGACTTCACTGAAGTCTTGAAGCAAGCATCACTGGGGGTTGAGAGGCAGTGCAGAATTGGACCAGGATAGTGGGGAGCAGATATCAATACATGTCATAGTCAGCATTGTCCAAGATCTTCTAAGGACTGCCAACTATTATGAATACTGTTTGCTTAGGAACCTGATGTTCTAGGAAACAGCATCATCTTCAATATCTCTTCAGCCATTGGTGGGAAGAGAAAAAAGTAAACACTCGTCCACTTTCTGTTCCTCTTTACCAGTTAGTTACTTGGGCTCAGGAATTTTTTTCTATATGCTCTAAAGATCTAGGAGGGAAGATACACCAGGAAGAACAATTTATATTTTCTATTACATTCTAATTCCATTATTAATATTATATGATCACATTCTGAGTTCTGAATCCAGTTAGTGCCCAAGGGAAGAGAGCAGAAAAACTGAAATGTTGGTTGATTGGTTCTTGTCTTTCCTTATCAAAGAAGACCAAAATAACATCACAATGTTTGAGACAAATTACAGTGTGTCCTACTGTGGCTGATCAGACCAATATGAGCTCAGAATGCTCTACACAGGTTGGGCACAAATAGCCCATATGAACACCTGGGGTGGATATTCTAAACTTCATATGTCATCTTACCTTTGAGCTGCTTCAATTCTGCCTTCCATAGAGTGCAGTGCCCTCACTGAGGAGGGCACAACATGCTGGGTGGTCCTGTGCCAGTGTCTCCCATACTGTACAGTCAATTCCAAAGTTCTTCAACGAGACCTTTAGGGTGTCTTGCTATCGCTTCTTCTGACACTCTTGTGAGTGCTTGCCCCATGTAAGTTCTCCATATAATAGTCATTATGGTAAGTTTACTTTTAGCATTCTAACAATAAACACAGCCCATTGTAGTTGTACTCTCTATAGTAGTGTTGGAATGCTAAGGAGTTTAGCTTGAGAAAGGACTTCAGTGTCTGGTATCTTCTCCCACCAGGTGATCCTCAGAATCTTCCTAAGACAATTTAAATGGAAGCATTTCAGTTTCCTGATATGGCACTGGTAGACAGGCATATAGCAATATCAACACAACAACTTTGCAGACCTTCAGTTTGGTAGTCAAATACCTCTTTTCTCCACACTTTCTTTCGAAGCCTCCCAAATACCAACCTAGCTCTGGCAATTTGTGTATCAACCTCATTGTCAAAGTGTACCTCCCTGGAAAGGACACTGCCAAGGTAAGTGAAATTGTCCACAGTACTCAAAACTTCTCCATTTGCTGGAATCAATGGTTCTACATATGAATGGTGTGATGTTGGCTGATGGAGCACCTGTGTTTTCTTCGTGTTAATTATTAGACCAAAATTAGCACACGCAGCAGAGAATTGATCCATACTTTGTTGTATTCAGCCTCAGAGTGCATAATCACCTGTAAACATAAAATGACCAACACTCCACTTTGTTCTTGGCTTGTAGCCTTTTCAAGTTGAAAAATTTGCCAAGAGTACAGTAGCTGACCTTGAGGCCATGTTCATCCTTAGTGAAATCATTTGATTGCATGTCTAAAAAGATCATGCCTAAAAGCATGGGAGCAAGAACACATCTTTGTTTCACTCCATTGGTGACTGGGAAATCTCGAGAGCATCCTCCACTATCCAGAACCTGGGCATGCATGCCATCATGAAATTGATTTACAATACTGATGAACCTCTCTGAGCAACCAAATTTTTAAGTAATTTTCCATAAACCTTCACAACTGACAGTATCAAAGACCTTGTTCAGATCTACAAATGTTGTTTACAAACCTCTGTTCTGTTCCTGGCATTTGCCACTGAAAAGCAGCAGGGAGATTCTGCAGCCCCCTAGATGACTAAGAGTCCTTTTAAGGATGACACTGCTCAGCTCCTGATGTGAGCAAGGGGCTAGAAAAGGTGGTCTAACAATTATCTGCTAACCTAACCGTGGCTTGATTATTATAGCAGGCCACGATCCCACAGTGTGGTCAAGACACAAAAAAAATCTACAAAAACTTCTCCAAAGAAGATTCCTTTCACCATAGGTACATGGAATGTACACACACTCATAGACAACACAAGATCCAATAACTCTGAAAGACAAAAAGCTCTCATTGCAAGAGTACTCAGAAAGAATCATATCCAAATAGCAACCCTGAGTGAAATGAAGGCCAGCTCACTGAAGTTGGAGCTGTATGCACATTTTTCTGAAGCTACCACAGTGAAGAACACCATGAAGCTAGGATAGGTTTTGCAGTCAGAACTAATCTTGTCAACATTCTTGAATGCCTATGAAAAGGAATGAATGACAGGCTCATGACAATGAGATTGCCACTTCCAGGAAAATGCCTTGCCACCATCATTAGTGCCCATGCTCCCAACCATGACAAACCCTGATGAAGTCAAAGAAAAATTTTATGAAGACCTGGAGACCCTGATCATCAATGTCCCAAAAGAGGATAAGCTTATAATTCTGTGTAACTTTAATGCTAGATTAGGCTAAGATTACCAGACATGGTAGGGAATCCTTGGGAGGAATGGTGTAACAACAATGGTCACCTATTACTGAAGACTTATCATCTCATGACCTTCTCATCACAAACACTGTCTTTTTTTTAACTAAATGTAATAAAACTTCCTGGATGCACCCTCATAGCAAACATTGACATCTAATAGACTATGTGATTGTAAGGAGAGAGACAGACAGGATGCAAGAATGACAAAGGCAATGTGTGGTGCAGAGTGCTGGACTGATCACAGACTCATCCTCTCCAAGTTAAATTTTCACATTCAACCTAAGTGGAAGCCCCAGGGCAAAAATGACTACTAGAAGAATTAGTGTCAAGAGATTAGAGTGTCTCTGAGAGACAACAATTTGTGGATAACATGGAGGAAAAACTTAGCCAACATACAGTTGGCAACAATGGAGCAGAAAAAGAATGGGCAGTTTTCAGAGATCTGATGTATAGGACTGCATTTACTCATCTTGGTCAAAACACTCACAAACATCATGATTGATGAAAATGATGGGGAAATACTGCTAAATGGAAAATGAGAGCTCCACACTGTTTGCCAGCAGGATAATTCATCCATTTCTGAGAAGGCAGCATTTAATTTCATCAAAAATAAAGTACAAGTGAAGCTTAAAGAGTTGCAGGACTCTTGGCTCAGTAGGAAGGCAGATGAAAGTCAGTTTTATGCAGATAATACCAAACCAAAGTGCTTTTATGATGCCACAAAGGCTATTTATGGGTCAAAAAACCTATGGTGCATCTCAATTACTCAATGATTACTGATAGGGACATGATCCTAGGGAGATGGGCTGAACACTTCCACAGACTGTCATCAATCTATGTAGAAACCATTGACCGTTTACCTCAAGTTGAAGTCATTCTATCCCTAGCTGAAGTTCCGCTGAAGAAAAGGTTTTAAATACCATTAGGTTCCTTTCCAGTGGCAAAGCAACTGGTGTTCTATTCCAGCTGAGATCTACAAGGTAGGAGGACAGTCCACTGCTCATATAGAAGCTGACTGAAATTTTCCAGATTATATGGCATGAAGACATTATCCCCCAAGAGTTCAAGTATGCTTCCATTGTCCATCTCTGTATAGGCGAATGGAATAGATTGTCCTGTGAAAATCATAGGGGTGTTTCCTCTCTTAGTCATTGCTGGCAAGATTCTTGCCAGTCCTCCTTAATAGTCTGATCCTTCACCTGGGAGATGATCACCCACCTAAGAACCAGTGTGGCTTCAGAAAGAGTTAAGGAACAGTTGATATGTTTGTCACCCCAAAACTCCAGGAAAAGTACCAGGAGCAGAGCAAAAAGAAAAGACTATTATGGAGAACTTACAAAGGGCAAGCACTCATGGAGGGGTCAGAAAAAGCAATACAGGGATACCCTGAAGATCTCTCTTAAGAACTTTGGAATTGATTGTTGAATATTGGAAACACTGGCACAGGACCACTCAATATGACATGCCCTTATCAGAGAGGGTTCTACACTTTAGGAGCAAGGCACAATTGAACAGCTCAAAGGAAATGTGAGATGTATAAGTTTAGAGTAACCACCCCAGGTGTTCACATGAACATTTTGTGCCCGATCTGTGGCAGAGCATTTTGATTCATGTTGGTCTGATCAGCCACAGCTGTACACACTGTAACTTGTCTCTAACATAATGATATCCTTTTAGTCTTCAGTTAAGGAAAGACAAGAACCAACCACCCTTGAGGGTAGGTACTGCTTTTCTTTTTGTTTTTAATTTGTATTCCTAACACTTAGCACTGGCAGCTAGGTGATATAGTAGATTAAGCACCAGGCCTGGAGTCAGGACGACTCCTCTTTCTGAGTTCAGATCTGGCTTCAGACATTTATTAGCTCTGTGGCCCTGGGCAAGTCATTTATCCCTGTTTGTCTTTGTTTCCTCACCTGTAAAATTAACCAGAGAAGGAAATGGCAAACCCCTCCACTGTATCAGACAGGACTGAAAAATGACCAAACAACAAACATTTAAGAAACAGTACTAGGTATTTTATAAGCTCTTAAAAATGCTTGTAGACTTAAATACATTTCAATCTGATGATTATGATCATCATCGTTATCATCATCACCTATTTCAAGTGAATATCACATAGTATATATGCATCACATGTTATAATAATTTTTTGTGCTGAAGTATAGCTAAAATTGTTAAATAGTTTGTACTTTCACAAGTATAATTCAGCTTGCTTTTTTTATTCAAATCCAGCTTCAAACACTCACTAACTATGTGACCCAGGACAAATCATTTAACCTCTGTCTCAGTTTCAACTCTAAAATGGGAATAATACCAGCATCTACCTCACATGTTTACTATAAGGATCAAATTAAATAATATTTGTAAAAACTGATCAGCACAGCACAGACTAGGCCCTATATAAATGCTTGTTCCCTCCTCCCCCCTCTATTCAATTAGATTTCCTCTATGACCCCAATGAACTTATGGAAATTTAAACACTTCCTTCTTGTTTAGTCATTTATGCTTACTCATGTGCAATTTCCTTTTTCTCCTCTTGATTCCTCTTCTTAAATTTCAGAGTTTCTTCTCAGTTCTGACCTTTTTTTCAGGAATGCTTGAAAGTACTCTATTTTATTAATAGCTTATCTTTTCCCTCTATAAGATTGTAATTTTTCCAGGTGAGTTATATTCTTAGTTGTAAATATATATTTTGCCTCTACTTAGAATATCACATTCCAAGCTCTCTCTTTTCCTTATTAAGGGTGGCTATTAAATCTTGTATGATGTTGCTTATGTCCCCTTATTGCTTGAATTCTTTATTTCTGATTGCTTGCAGTATTTTTTTTTGACAGAGAAAGTTTGGATTTTGGATATCATATTCCCTGGAGTTTTCATTTTGGGGTTAGGACATGATGGTAAATCTTTTCTATTTTCATTTTCATAGTTCTAAGAAAACTATAAAGTTTTACTTAGTGATTTCTTGAAATATGATGTCTAGGCCTTTATTTAAGTTAAAATTTTCTGGTAGTTCAATAAGTCTCAAATTATTTTTACTTGATCTGTTGATTTGTTATTGTTATTATATGTAAGATTCCTTATATTTTTTCTTCTATTATTTTAGCCTTTGGTTTTATTTTTAATATTTTTGTTGTAACATTTAACTTCTATTTAGTCATTCTGATTTTCAACAAGTCTATTGTTTGTGTAAGGTTTTCTACCTTTTGTGACAAGCTGTTAATTATCTTTCCAAATCATTCTTTCATTTTTCATTTCTTTTATAATTCTTTCTTCTAAATACTCTCATTTTGTTTTTAAAAAATAATTTTTTTCACTTAACTTTTGCTTCATTTTTTTAGGAATTCTAGTTTAATTTGTGCTCAAGATGTGTTTTTCTTTGAGGCTTTGCTTGTGAATATTTTGGAGTTCTCTTTTCTGGGTTTGAGTCATGGGTCTTATTTTGTGTCCTTTAAAGTCCTAACACTGCTTTCTTGAGGTGGTGGTAGGTTATGTTCTTTACAGATCCCAGGGTCAATGCAAAATGGGAATCAGTAAATTTTCAGTGTGCCCTAAGCAGTTTAATACAGAACATAGTCTAATTGCTGTCTTCCTCTTCTTAGTTTTGCAAGCTCCCAACTTGAATTTGGGCCTGAACAACACAATTGTGGTCTTGTTCTTGGTTGGAATTCTAATAAACTTTTGTAATACTCTGTTACCATAAGCTATCTAGAAAGCTTTGAATGTTCAGAGCAACAGAATTATAAATTCCCCTTTAATCTGAACTCCCTTCCCTGGTTATTTCACTACAGTCTTCATACTGGTCTGGAGGTTGGATCTGAAAACCCTTACTGGAATCACAGAGCTGCTTTTCACTTCTATTCCTTGCAGCATCCTTGCCCTGGTCCAAATACCCTTGTCTCTGGAGGAGGATTCCAGATGGTACCTATTCTTGCTTCCTATACAGTATCAGACTTCTCTGTCTAGGACCAAGGACCCCTTCTGGTCTTGTTGCATGATCACATTCAATTTCTGTACTGGAAGGCTCCAAGTAGCCTGCTCTGACTAGACCCCACTCAATGTCCACAGACCTCTCTATCTCCCTGTGTGAAATTGGAACAGAAAAATAACTCACTGTGATATTTTTTATCTTGGATTTCCTAGGAGTTGTTATGGAACAGCAACCTAACTCAGTTCTGAGAAGCAACCTCAGCTCAGCAGTTGATCAACCAGATGAATGAAACACTGTGTCCTATATACAAGGAAACAATTTTTTAGTGGTCAGAATATACTTGGATGTAAATTTGGTGGGGCAAATTTTGGCTGCAAGCACTTAAGTTTGAACCCATTCCTTTCACCCATGGGTCCAGGAGACACTGTGTCCCTAGTTTTTTGGGGGGATATCTGTTTGTACTTTTATTCTTGCTTATTCTCAGTAAATATTCCTTTGCAAAAGCTAATTGATATTAAGTGCCTATGGATGATATCAAACTTGACCTTAACCAGTTACATATTATTGAGGAGATATTGACACATACCAAATTATATTGGGGAATTAATCATTCATGATTCATATTATGGGAACACCTACCAGAGTGGGCTTGAGCCATAATACTAGAGGAAAGCCATAAACTTTTAGGGTACACCTATAATCCCAAGTGGGAAGCAGTGGCCAAGCTCTTGCAACTTGGTTCACCAGTGCTATTGGGAGTTAGAGGAGGAAACCCATATCCAGTAATTCCCTATATTATGTAAAGTGTTTTGCAAACCTAGAAGTGCTATAAACATGTTAGTTATTATTATTATTATTATTATTATTATTATTAAAAATCAAAACTAGCTTAGAGGAATTGAGCCCCCTGTGCAAAAAGACCATTATTTGCTATTTGTCTAAATCCAGTAAATATTGACAATATAAGAAATTTGTAACAAAGACCAAATAGGAAGAAAAGAAAGCCAAGAGATTCAAATAAAAAATCACAGGGTAAATAAAGATACTGACAATGGGACAAGGCACCAGGCAAGAGGAGATTCTAGAAGAGAAAGATGGGAATTTTTTTTTAAGGAATTGGTTTCTTGGGACAACAGAAAGATGACATTTCCTTGTATTCCCAAGAACTAAAATAATCCTTGTTGACTGACTAAATTGAAAGGGGGGAAGTAAGGACATTTGTGAATCATTGATGATTCCTTCCTAGGCTCTGAGCTGGCAACAAAGTGGAAATGGAGGCCCACAGTGTCAGAAACATGCACTCAAAGGAGTGGTGATCAGGGTCCAAAGGTCTAGAATAGTAAATTTGGCTTACAAACCAATAGTTTATTCCAGATTCTCAGATTCATTCTGTGGGTCATTAGATAATGGAGTTTTCTCTGCTCTATAGGAGTATATTTATTGAGCGTCTACTATTTGCAAGGCACCGAGGAAACAAAAAAGTCCTGACTCCTTCTAATCAGGTTATCTTGAAACTAAAGAGCAGTGCTGAATTTCAATAATGTCAGTTCCCTTCCAATGTTCGTATCAGGATCAGTCTAATAAGAAAACTTTTCAAGGATTGCTCTTGTCACTCTTCAGTCACAGCCCAACCCAGGCAGGAAGTGAGCAAAGAGAGAGAGTCTTAGAAACTCAACCAGGATGTTCAGCTAATACCCTTCAGGAAAAAAGATGTATTCTCTAAAAGTCCTCTCAAAGGTCCTTGCTCTTTCCATAGACATGGGCTCTTTTTCATTGTCCCTACAGATGGATCTCATCACTTCCTATCCCCAAAGCTGAGACCTTGAGGTTACACTAGATTTATCTCTGCTGATGGTAGCAATAAAGTGTGTACAGGAGTTATCTAGAATTAGTTCTTGAAACTGGATTTCCTATGTTTATTTTATTCTAAAGCTATAATCATCAGTGTCACCTGCAGAAGAGAAGGTAATCTTGTATTTGCCAAGAAAACCCTATATGGGGGTCACCAAGATTTGGACATGATTGAGCATCTTTGGGCAGCTCAGTGGCAGGGTGGAGAGAGTACTGGGCCTGGAGACAAGAAAACACCTTTTCTGGAGCTCAAATCTGGCCTCAGATACTAAGTAATCATCAATAATTCCAATGGCTTAGAATTCCCTGGCATACAGCCCAAAGTAATTGAGAGTGAAATTTTCTTGTACCCTCAAATAATGAGGATGGACTGAGCAGGGCCTTGCCTAGAGGATCAGTAAATGAAAAAGAGTCAGGGTCAAATAAGCAGCTTTTTTTTAAGTTTTTGCAAGGCAAACAGGGTTAAGTGGCTTGCCCAAGGCCACACAGCTAGGTAATTATTAAGTGTCTGAGACCGAATTTGAACCCAGGTATTCCTGACTCCAGGGCCAGTGCTTATCCACTACAGGGCCAGTGCTTTATCCACTACGCCACTTAGCCACCCCAATAAACAGCTTTCAAGAGGAAAAATCAAGTAGACTTAACTCTGTTCTCCAGTAGAGAAGACTGAGATGTGAAGAAGAGGGGTGTATGTGTGTGTGAATCATAGTCTATCTTCCCTTCCCCAAGATCAGTTTGATTTGCTTGTTGATTCAACTTCCACACAGTAATAGTTGAGCATTGTGATTTAATGGCCTTAGGAAGCCCCTGCTACCTAAAAATGTCAACCCTAGACTACCTTACATTCTATCACATAACAGGTGTTATCAAGCAAATGGTGGAGTATTATGTTGTTTATGGCATAGCAATCGTTCACACCTCAGTATGAAATCAGAGGAATTGAAAGTAGTGGAAAAGTGACAGGTTATTTTGGATCAGAGATGAGAGGCTGATAAAGGAGAATGTAGATAGAGCAGAAAGGGATAGTCTTTAGAGGAGGCTTGATGGAGATCAACTACTTAAGCTGTATAAGAAATCGGTAGCAAGTAGGTATAGGGGCCAGGCAGAGGAAAGAGTGAGAATGAGTATGGTAATTAGTGAAGGGACTAAGGGTTGAAGTTTTGGAAGATAAGGTCTAAAAAAGAGAATATGGCCTGATTAAAGAAGATCTTTAATGGCAGGCAGAGTTTAGATCTGTAAAGGAAACATTTGGGGATTTTAAGCCAGGAACTGATATTTTAGGAAGCTTAATCTATCTCCTAAATGCTAGATGCTTGAAGAGAGGGCAAAAATAGGAGACTAAAAGATCCTGACTATGCTGGTGGCAGAGGAAATGCAGAGAAATAGGCAAACAAGAGTCAACAGAAACTGGTAACCAATGGAAATAAAAGCAACAAGTCATTCATTTATTACACAAATATTTATTGAACATCCAATATTTGCAAGGCACTGAGGGGAAAAAAAAGTCCTGACTCCTTCTAATCAGATTATCTTGAAACTAAAGAGCAATGCAGTGGACTTGGAGTCATCTGTCTGATATTAAAATACTATATTGCCCTTTTTTTTTTTTTTTTTTTTTTTTAGTTTTTGCAAGGCAATGGGGTTAAGTGGCTTGCCCAAGGCCACACAGCTAGGTAATTATTATGTGTCTGAGGCCACATTTCAACTCAGGTACTCCCGACTCCAAGGCCAGTGCTCTATCCACTGCGCCACCTAGCCACCTAGCTGCCCCATATTGCCTTTTACTTAGCCTGATACAGTCTTGGTGCTTACCTCAGTTTCCTCATCTGTAAAATGAAGGGATTGGACTAGATGGCCTTGAAGGTTTTTCTAGCTCCAAATCTTTGATCTTCTGTATAAAAATAACTAAAAAAGAGCACTTATTTATACAATATTTTAGAGTTTTATATACTTACTTGAGCTTCATTGTTCTATGAAGTAAATAATATTACCTTTCTCCCCCAATTTTAGAGATGAGCAAACTTGAGGTTCAAAGAAGTGACTTATGTATGACTACTCATTCAGCAAATAGAAAAGGAACAAAGGCAAGATTCAAATCCAGACCTTCTTCAAGTACAAGTACTCTGCCACACTGCCTCTAGGAGGAATTGTACAAATAAAGCTTTTTCAATATAAATGAAGGCAGGAATAGTGCAAGAAAAGAGAGAGACAATTTACTTGAAGGTGAAGAAATCAAGAAGGGCTTTATTGAGAGATGGAACTTGAGGTGAGTCTTAGAGTAGTAGGATTTTAGTGGGCAAAGGTAGGATGATAAGAACAATCCAGGCAACATCTGCTCCTTGAGTCAGGAATCAGAGAAACAGTGCAAAGAGGAGAGGGTCAGGGGTTAACAGGGAGTTCTGGTTGGAGGAGGAATCAAGCCAGGTAAGTACAGTGAAACCAGACTGTGGAGATGCTTGAATAGTTAGGCTGAGTTTGGACTTAATCCTATTGGCAGAGAAGACCTGATGAAATTTTTGAACCAGAATGAGAAACATTAACCTAGCAGCAGATGCAAATGGACTGAATAAGAGCCTCAAGGTAAAGAAAAGGAAAGCCCCAATAGAAGGGGTATGAGGGAATAAGAAATTTAGAAAAAAGTTCATTGGTATGGAAGGAATGGATATGAAAGGAAATGTAAAGGAAAAAGATTGGCCCTCATCCAAATGATTTCAGGTTTTGGATTGGACATGATGGAAATGGGTTATTTGGGAAGTAAAACTGATTTGGCTTTTGATGTTCTTAGTTAATAATGAAATGAAATAGCTGGTGTTTGAGGCAAGACAGCTTATCTCCAATACATACTAGTTTCATGACTCAGGATGTATATTGAACTTCTTGGTGTTCAAGGGGCAGCTAGGTGGCACATCTGATAGAGTACCACTAGAGTCAGGCAAACCTGAGTTCAAATGGTCTCAGACACTTGGGAGCTGAGTTACCTTGGGCAAGTCACGTTACTTGTCTCAGCTTCCTTATCTGTAAAATAAAGATAATGGCACATCCTCCTTTGATTGTTATGAGGCTTGAGATATTTGTAAAGCACTCTGTAAATCTCAGAATGCTACCTAAAAGCTAGCTATAATTTCTATAAGTTTGAGTTTAGTCTAGTAGTAGTTGTCTCATCAAGTAATTCCCTATTCCAGTGAAATCTAGATCTTAGTCTTCTAAGTTTAAAGTGATAGAGGAACAACCAAATTAAGATTCAGCTCAGGTAGCTGGCATAAATTGACACAGCACATGTGAGAGATTAAGAAAGCAGACTGTAAAGACTTAGATTCTTAATCACAAATCCTTTAAGATACCAGAAGAAGGAACGACTGCCATTCTATCTTGCCAAGTTAATAGAAGGCCACAAATGCCCTGGTCCTATCATATCATGCCAACTTATATCAGTCATGAAGAACTAAGAACATTCCTCAAACACTTGCCTTCACATTCATGGATATGCTCACTTATCCCCTTAGATTAAGCATCTTTGTGACCTTTGCATCCTACACTTGGCCAAAACTCATTATAATTGCATGGAAACAAACTCAAACTTTGGTGCAGCCCCAGCTTTCAGTAAGACTGGCTGTGTTGATTGCAGTGGTTGCCTAGCTAAATGAATCTCTTAACTTCCAGGTTTACCAGGTTTTATAGCAGGATTCCAACATCACTGAAGAATTGATAACAAGAAACACAATAATACAACTGAAATCATTAAGTGGCTTCTCCTAAAGGAGAAATTTGGAGGGATGAAACCAAGGGCCAGTCTTTAGAGAAAAACTTGCTATAAGCAAGTATATAATTGGTGGGAGGCATGAAAAAGTGAGGTTGTAATATTATGGAAACATAGGAGAGTTTAAAAGCAGCAGTCAAAAGTATCATATGGAGTAGAAAGGCAGTAGGTAATGAATAAAAGGCTATTGAATTTTGATGGAAGAAAACCACAAGTAACCTTTGAGAAGAGTTTCAGTAGAAGATAAAGGATTAAGATGTGAATGGGTAATGAGAAAGTATAGGCAAGAGGTAGGTTCAATTGTAATAGAGAACGGTGAGGCTGGTATCACATCTGTCAAGAGTAGAAAGCCAACACTTAATAAGCCTAGAAGCAAGAGTAATTGAAGCTAATAGATAGTGGATCAGAAATAGTAAGTTAGGTCTGAAAGCTAGAGTTTATGATAACTGAAGTTTAGAAAGGCCAAAGTCCAAGAAAACCTAAGAATCAGGGTATAGAAGTCCCAAGTCAGAAGTGAAGAGCCAGATCTCAGGCAAGTTGGTAAGTGGCACAGAATGGAGTCAAAAGTAGAGTTGGAAGGCTTATGTGTTGACTGTTGAAAGTATTTACAGCCCTGCTATCAAGGTTTCCAGGTTCTTAAAGGGTTGATGCTTTTTGGTTTAGGTAGAGGGTTCCACAGGCTTGAGAGTCTAAACCTTCAACTAGTGTGGGGCCCAATACAAATTATCACATAAGGGAATATGTATGTATGTCCATGAGGCAATTGGGATTTTCTTTCAATATCTTCAATATCTTTTCAATATCTTTCAATATCCCCTCCCATATTCCCCTTTATGATGAGCCCTAACAATGACTAGGGAATATTGGTTTTAATGGTGTTCTTAGACCTACATTTTGCTTTTATGATGCCTGACTAAATTTTTATGGTACCTATTGGCCTTTTGTTCAAGGAATTAGGAAGCAAAAGAAAGGGGGGGGATAGAATAGCAGCTAAAAATGGTAGCAGATTTAAGAAACATGTTAGCTAGACTTCCCCATTTTAATATTTTAATGGGGTCTCATCCCATCTTAAATATTGGCAATAGAATAAAGTTAAAAGGATAAATGAAATTCTCCACAAATTCATAATATTCCCAGAGTTACTCTTTGGCATAACGTCGTTGATGCTGGATAACAGATGATTTGCTACTGAAAACCTTTCCACATACACTACATTCATAGGGTTTTTCTCCAGTATGGGTTCTCTGATGTCGATTCAGGTGACTTCTTTGATTGAAGGCTTTCCCACATTCATTGCACTCAAAGGGTTTCTCTTTACTATGAATTTTCTGGTGTTGAGTAAGGGATGAACGGTCAAAAAAGGCTTTCCCACATTCATTACATTTAAAGGGAGTCTCTCCAGTATGAGTCCTCTGATGTCGAATAAGGGATGAGAGGCCAAAGAATGCTTTTTCACATTCATTACACTCATAAGGCTTCTCTCCAGTATGTGTTAGCTGGTGTCGAGTAAGTATGCTTTTTTGACTAAAGGCTTTCCCACATTCATTACATTCATAGGGACTCTCACCAGTATGAATCCTTTGATGTCGAGTGAGAGATGATCTGTCAAAGAAAGCTTTCCCACATTCATCACATTCATAAGGCTTCTCTCCAGTATGAATTCTCTCATGGACAGCAAGGGACGAACGGTCATAGAAAGCTTTCCTACATTCACTACATTCATAGGGACTCTCTCCTGTATGGGTCATCTCATGTCTCCTAAGACTGCTGCTGTGGCTGAAGGCTTTCCCACATTCTTTACATTCATAGGGCTTTTCTCCAGTATGAGTTCTCTGATGTCGATTAAGGGAAGAACGATCAAAAAAGGATTTCCTGCACTGGTTACATTCATGGTCTCTCTCTTTAGTGCTTTTTTTGGTAAGATTTATTGATATTTGCTTGAAACCTCTCTCATGAAAAAGAGATTTTTCTCTTGTTCTCCCTACAGAGTTTTGCCTCTGCTTCTCCACTTTGTCCTGAGGTACAGAAATCTCCCCTCTGATTCTTTCTGTTAATGTGCCTGGTAATCCTTCTTCTTCAGAAATATTCTGCTTTCGAATTGTTTCCTGGATTTCAGGGATATACTCCCAGTCTGAAACCAAGAGAACATACAAATGTAATTTGTGATAAGGACAGAATATTCTCTTTCTGGAAAAAAAATAAAATGGTGTAGTGGAAAAAAGGAGACAAACTACAAATAAGAAGTGCTGAGTAGTCATGTTCTTGGCTAGATCTCTATTGTCCAGCAAGTCTTGTAAACTGTGGAAAGTCAAGGAAATAGGAAAAGGAAGGGGAACAAAGGACAGAGCCAGTGAGTGATTATCAATGTGAGCAGAAAACATCAGAGAATCCCCATCTAGGACTATGGTAGCATATTATTGTGGTCATCTTTAAGTGGAGGGGAAGGTAATGAGTAGAAATATCAAGGAAAGAATAAGAATTAGAATGGAGTAGGAAGATACAAAAGTATTAAATAAGGAAGAGTGGTCTTTGGAAAAGATGAAGAAAAGGAAAGAGCTGGAATACCATGAAAAGAGAAGCACAAGAATGACAACTGAGGGAAAAAAGAGACTCTCCACCACCACCCCCTAAGTCATAAAATGTATGAAAACTCTGCTATCTGGGTCCATTACAATAGCAATCTTATTGACCCTTGGGATAACAGAAGAAATCTCTCTCATTAAACATCTGGGCTGCTATTTCCACTAAGTCCTATCTGTCTGGTTCACTTGCACAGGCATCTGGTGGCACAGCTGTAATATTTGAGTTTGGAGACAGGAAGACCTGAGTTCAAATCCAGTCTCAGACACCTACTAGTTAAATAATCCTGGCAAGTCACTTAATTGCTATCTGCCTCAGTTTCCTCCACTATAAAATGAAGATAATAATAGCACCTACTTCACAGGCATGTTATAAGCATAAAATGAAATATTTGTAGAAAAGTGATTGATATAGTGCCTGGCACATTAGTAGGGCTCTAATAAATACTTATTCCTTTCCTTTTCTCCCTTTAATTTACTTACCCAGAGAAGTATTTCTTGGGGCTGCTTTTTCTTCAGTTCCATGCAAATCAAGTGTCCATGGTTCTTGCCCTTGCTCCAACTGGAAAATCACATCAGGTTTAGAAATTGGAAGCCCTGTTTATAGAGAAGGGAATAGAATCTGTCCCCAAAGTCTGATATATACCCTTTTTTTGCAAGGAAAGACAAGGCAAATACAGACTTACACTGACAAGAATTTGAAAGACCTATACAACATCTAGACCATGTTCCTCTTATAGGTCATGAAAAATCACAGGGAATGACCGAAAAAATGTAGAAGTAGTAGCAGAGCTTTTTGAAGAAAACTTAGGCTTGTGTTTCTAGGGTTTTAAAGAGGTATAATGAACTACCTGTTTTCAATTCTATGAACTGAAGAACTTTAATTTTATAAATAGGAACAGAAATACCTAGTCTCAAAGGCTAAAAAAGAATTGAAATTTTTGACCCGAATGACACGTCAAAACTCCAAATAACCAAGTTTGAGGCTCCACAGCCATTACCAGTTTTTAAGCTATAACTCTACCCAATAAGCAGGTGATGTGGTGGCCCTTCCTTTCTCTAAATAACTACTCTCTAGACCCTTCCTGGTCTCCTTTGTGCCTGGTGTTTTATTATCCTCGTTTACAGGTACAATTACTCATACTTTATTTAGTCTAGCTTTCATTTGACCAAAAACTTGGTCACACTGCTTTTCTATAATATGCCCTTCTCCCTTCTTCCCTCCTATTTGGTTTTAAATAGAAGGTTTCTCTTCTATTTTTAAGGTCCAGGTTTCCCCAAAAACTGCAAGGAGGAAACAGACACTTTGGCTACTTCTATCTTTTCTCACTATCACTGGTCTCAGAAAATTCTATTTTTTTCTACTATATTATCTCATCATAGATTTTTACATACTTTCTGCATTTTCCCTCCAAGGTCCATTGTATATTATTACACATTTTTGTCTGTCTAGTTCAAATTTGAGGAATTTGAGGGAACTATTGATGTCTGTAGAGCCATGATAAAATTTCACCTGTGTCTCTTCCCAGCTCTGGATTCCTTGCTAACTTTCACCCACTTCTTAATTTGTGTGCTTTTCCTACCATGTTGTTGTTGTTTAATCATTCTAGTAATGCCCAATTCTTTGTGACTCCATTTTAGGATTTTCTTTGCAAAAATTCTGGAGTTAATTGTCATTTCCTTCTCCAGATCATTTTACAGATGAGGAAATTGAGGCAAATAGGGTTAAGTGCCTTGCCCAAGGTCACACAGCTAGTGAGTGGCTAAGACTTTGAGGATTTGAATTCAGGTCCTGACTTCCTGACTCTATCCACTGTATCACCTGGTTGCCCTTTTCTCCCATAACAGGGTACCTAATCCTCCTGTTATCACTTTTAAAGCATTCACATCTTTTGAGATCCTTGTACTCTCCAGGACCCTATTCTTTACCTATTCTTTGTGTAACAATAGGATTTGTAACCTTCATGGATAGATAACAGTCAAGTAGTTCAAAACATTTCCTCTGCAAAACAAAATTAACTTTAGTTAATGTAGATTAATCTATATACTATATAACTGGTATACCTGGTATATATCAAGACCAGTCCTGGAATATATAGCAAGCAGGCCACCTTCTGATCCCCATTCAGGTGCTCCCAGGTGTTACTGCTCTCCCCCTCCTCAAATTATCTGGTATTTCCCTCTTTGTGTTCGGGCTGTACCCCATTCTCCTAGTGGCTGCTTTTTGCTTTTGCCTTTGTTATCCCTATTGCCTTGCCTACATTAAGCACTTAGTGAATCTTTACTGAATTAAATGTACTTACTTCCATTTAATGAAGAGCTGTATTTTCTTACTACAGGGCAGATTTTGAATCACAGGGTAAAGCCATCCTTACCCAGTGAGATGAGGTTTCTATAGTTCTCCAGCATCACATCCCTGTAGAGGTCCCTCTGTGCAGGGTTCAGTTGCTGCCACTCCTCTTGTGTGAAGTTCACAGCCACATCCTTGAACGTGACTGATTCCTGAAACAAACAGATTCTGGTTCATTTTGGAACCCCACACTCCTAGGGGAAGGGAGTCAATTAAAAGTATGTAGATAGTTTAGACATATGAGTGGTTTTGATGAGGATAAAGACAAGTCTTGGGTCCTGTGGAATAAGGTAGAGGCATGTGACCCAAAACAAAAAAGTCCTTGTCCTCAGGTCATTGTGCTTCATTAAGGAAGAGCACCATAGCAAAGAACCCTTCTTAGAATGTGCCCAGTTACTAGGAATGAATACCTGGGGGTTCTGATCCTTGGATGGACTACAGCTGGTTGGAGAAAATTACTGATGAGGGAAGGGAAAATATATACGCTCAGGAAAAAGGGCTGAATTTCAAGAGGGAAAAAAGTCCAATTCACCTGGGACCTGGCTGTCAGGAACATGGGAGCCATTTCTTCTTTTTCTTCCTCTTCTAGATCTACCTCTTAAATAAAAGGCACACTTGAGAAAGCAGGGCTGGGGAAAAAGAAAGAGGATATGAGGGAGCTGGTCTTGACTAAAACTCAACAGGCCAGAAATCTCAGGTGAGGAGCAGCTAGGTGGTACAGTGGATAGAGCACCGGCCCTGGAGTCAGGAGTACCTGGGTTCAAATGTGGCCTAAGACACTTAATAATTACCTAGCTGTGTGGCTTTGGGCAAGCCACTGAACCCCATTGTCTTGTAAAAAATAAATAAATACTAAAAAAAAAAAAAAAAGAAATCGCAGGTGAATGTGACTTTCTTACCTTTTCCATGCCCTATAAAAATGGAGGTCAGACAGAGCATAGGAGTGGGCTGCATCATCTTCTCTTGAGATCATAGAAAAGAGTCAAGAATATTAATACCTGGTACTTTGACTCTTTGTCTATGCTTACAATATGCTTCAGGGGAAGAAGCTGTTTCTGAGTTAGAACATAGGGCTGATATGTAACAAGACTAGATCTTTCTGTGTCTCAGTCACTTTCAAGGGAAAGTATTCCTACTCTCTTCCCTGTTTCAAATGAGACACAAGGAATAAATGTTTTGACTTCTCCAGATGCCTCATGGCTATATGATATGAGCATCAAAGAGTAGAATAAGAACAACGCAGAATTAAGAATCAGGACACAGCTCTGCATGTGTAGGGATGTGATTTCAGGTAAAACACAACTTCTCTTCTATATTTAAATTGGGGATGACAGTACAACATGTGGTTAAAAAAATGAGTATTCCTGCAACCAATTCATCAAAATCATTGTTAATATTCTTCTTAGGAATGCTTCATATCAGAGAATCTCAGAAACCCCTGAATCTAATCTGGACCTGAACAAGAACCCACTCAACCACACACTTGACAGGGTTTATCTGATTTATGTCTGAGAATTGTATTAAGGGGAAACTATCCTAGCTCTCCAAGATGCCCATTTCACTCTTGCATAGGCTCTCATGAACTTTTCTCTTCCTTTTTCTGAGGCCAAGACCTTATCTGCTCAATTTCCTTACATTCCTCTGAGTCCTGCCTCCTGGGTCCTAGCAAAACCAGCTAATGCTTTTCTAGAGAACAGTTCTTCATGTTTTACTAAAGACTTCAGCTCCAGGCTGAGTCCTTCCCCAATTCCTTCCAGCAATCCCTACCTCACAGGTTTTCCGGAAAGCTCTCCTTATTGTGTTTCTTGTTCTCCTAGACAGATTCCAGTTTATTTAAGTTGTGTACCTAGAACCTAATAAAGAACTTCATATATCTTGACCACATGGTTTGCCTCTCTGGGGACTTTGCCTATTCTGTTGCTATTAATGTTGCATAGGATAGCATTAGCTTTTCGGGAGATGTCATCCAGTGGGCCCACTTGAGCTTGCACTAGAAAGCTTCTCTACTTTAGGCTTTTGTACAGTGCCCCCTTCCTGCACATGGACAGTTGATTTTGGGAACTTAAGTGAAGAACTTTATTTTGTCTGTATTAAATATGATCTTATTAAATATAAGCCACTGTTGTAAGTATTCAAGGTCTTTTTGGTTTCTGACTGTCATTCTTCATGTAAGCTATCCCTCTATAAATTAACATGCAAACCTCTTATTCCTTAGTCAAGTTATTGGCACAAATATAGACTAGCACAAGGTTAAGTACAAATAATGAGCATCTCATTAGAGAACTTCACATAAGTTGATATTGGCCTATTAGACTACTCATTGGCCTGTCAGCCAGTCCCAAATCCATATCTACCATCATCTAGCCCATATTTCTCCATTTTATTTACAAACCCAGCATGAGAGATTTTATTAGATGTTGTGCTAAAATTTCAGCATATATAAAATAGCTGTTTGATCAAACATTCTTTTTGATAAAGCAAAGAATAGAATTATACACTTGTAATTTCATCTGTATAAAGAATGCCTGGTATATAAACACATTCCAGTAATTCAAGTGATTTGTCCAAGATCATAGAGTTAGAATATTTCAGAAATAGGATTTGAACCTAGATCTTCCTAAAGATGGTCCTATTCATTATACCATTTGGCCAGAGTTATCCTGATGAAAAGGAAATGAGATTAAGTTGTCATGAACCCAATGAACACTGTTTCCCTAAGTAGTCTCATATCATTTGCTTTATCTAAATTCTAGAGTTTTTACCAGGAATCAAAGTCAAACTCACTTCTCTACAGTCTGCAAAATCCATCCTTTCCTCTTTTTTTTTGGAAAATTGAGACATTTATCCTCCAATTCTCCAAGATTTTCTAAAGATCCACAATGAGGAATCACTCAGTCTAGATTTTTATTTTGAATCATTTTTTGTTGGATTTCCAGTCCAAAGATTGTCCTCCTTAGAAAAATGGTGAGAAAGAGTTGAGTAGTCCAATTTTCTTGCTTTTGTCTGTTATTCTACCCTTCCAGAGGTTCTTTCCTTCTTTGAACTCCCTCTTGCCTGCAACATTACTGGGGGAGGGGGGGATCTTTTATGTGGTTCTTAGCCTCATTTCACTCAGGGACTTACTGCTCTTGCCACAGTTCTTTTGTTATCATCCTTGTCTTCAAAATTTCATAATTTTTTTTAAGTTTTGTTTTTTTTTTTAGATTTTTGCAAGGCAAATGGGGTTAAGTGGCTTGCCCAAGGACACACAGCTAGGTAATTATTAAGTGTCTGAGGCTGGATTTGAACTCAGGCACTCCGGACTCCAGGGCTGGTGTTCTATCCACTGCACCACCTAGCCACCCCCATAATTTCTTTTTTAAGATGCCTTTTCAACATGACAGACAATTCTTCAACTACTGTGAAAACATAACTCTTCCTTCTTCTAGGATCAATATCTCATCCCTTCAACAAATCTTCCTATGGCTTGGTAGCCCTCTGGTTGGACACATCCCATTTTATCAATTTTCTTTCTTTTTTTTTTTTATTTTTGCAAGGCAATGGGGGTAAAGTGACTTGCCCAGGGTTCCACAGCTAGATAATTATTAAGTTTTTGAGGTCGAATTTGAACTCGAGTCCTCCTGACTCGGGGGCTGATGCTCTAACTACTGCATCACCTAGCTACCCTTTTATTAATTTTCTTATTAAATGGGGTGCTCAGAACTGAACAGAATAGTCCAGATGCGAACGAACCAGGGCAGAAGCCAGTGTGACGCTCACTTCCCTCATGACAGTGCCAATGTACTAGAATTGAAGGATTCGGGGGCGCCCTGCCCACCAAATCGCATTGTCCGCCTAGGGCTGGGCGTTGCTCCCCTCGTCCGGCAGCCCGCCGGGCGCGCTCTGGCTGGCATCAGGCGGCGGGCTGGCACCAGGCGGGGGAGGGCACGGAGCGGATGCTGGCATTCTCACAGTGACCATCGGCTCCCCCGCGGGCAGCGGGCGCCATGCACCGGGGCAGAGACACGCGGACCCGTTACTTTATGCGCCAAGCACGTGACGTGCTTGTCCTAGCTTCGGGGAGGCGCTGGCACGGCGGGTGCCCGCTCGGGTCCGCGGGGCCCCGGGGCGGGGCAGGCAGGGGAGGGAGCCGCCGGGCAGCCCGGGCCCGCTCTGGGCACGCCGGGCGGGCACCCGCGCGTCTCGGCGGCGCCGCTGCCCGGGCACTGCGGCTTCAGTGACTCGGCAGGAGGGGCCGGCGCGCTCCCGCGGGGCTCCGGCTGCCCACGCCCCGCACGCTCCCCGCAATCGGGGCGCGCTCCGCGAAGGCCGCCTCCCGCGAGGACCCACGGACGGCCGCCCGGGAGGGGCCACCCCGCCCCGCGCCCCGCGCCCCGCGCCCCGCCGCCCGCCGCGCTTCCTCTCCCGCACCTACGCAAGCGCGCGCCGGCCCAGCGGCCTTTACCTCCAGACCAAGGCTGGGCCAAAGTCCTACACTGCGGCTCCGACACGCTACTGCGCCTGCGCGCCCGGCGCCTCGGGCCGCCCCGCGATGGCTCCCCGGACTCCATTTCCCCCAGGGCGCTAGGCCCCGGGTGAATTCTGGGAAATCGGATCTGACTGGGAAACGCGGCCCGGTGCATTCTGGGAGGTGTAGTCCTGTCCCGCTGCGCGCGGAGAGGCCTTCCTGTGAGGATGGGGGAGAGCAGCACGTGTTTCTGCTTCACAGGTCGCATTGAAGGCCCTACGACAGCTTGGAGATTCTTTAAGGAGGGAGGGAGGTTGGGAATGGAAGAGCCTCAAATGTGAAGGACTACCGCTGCAGCCGCAACACCACTACCAAGACGAGCCTTAACTTTCTTTGGCTAGACAATTAAAAAAGTTTACCATCAAAAAACCTATGTCCAGTCAACCAACGTAAGCCTTGCCTTGAACTAAGATTGTTTTTTATCTTTGGATGAAAGAAGACTGATATCAGGAAGGGGATGTCATGACAAGCTTGTGAACTGGATTTGAGTGAGCGGGCCTGTACTAGGTCACCAGTCTCACCTTCTCCTCCAGAACCATACGGGTTCAGCAGCCAGAGATGAAACAGGACAAAAGCAGACAGCCCTGGACGGGAGGCAATCGGGGTTAAGTGACTTGTCCAAGGTTACACCGCTAGATGCATCAAGTGTCGGAGACTGGAATCAAACTCCCACTCCAAGGCCAGTGCTCTTATCCAGTTCATTTAGAGGAGATAATCCAAGAAGGGCAAAGATGGTCCCTTTCTCAAATAACTTACAATGTAAGGAAGGAGACAATATGCAAAATATTATGTACCAAAATGATATATAGAGGATAACTTGGGTATAATTTCAGAGAGAAAACACTGGCATTTAGCACCCTATGAAAGACTTCTTGAAAAAGATAGAATTTGAACTGAGACTCAAAAGAAGCCAGAGGAGCCAGAAGTTGGAAATGAGAGGCAATCCATATCACTGAACAATGAAGAATACAGTATAAGAAAACTGAAAGTGGGCTGATTTTTTTTAATTTGTCACAGGTTAACTATTTTTATTAAAGATTTTATTTGAGTCTTACAATTTTTCCCCAATTTACTTCCCTCCCCCACCCCCAACAGAAAGCAATCTGTCAGTCTTCACTTTCCATGTTGTACCTTGATCCAAATTGGGTGTGATGAGAGAGAAATCATATCCTTAAGGAAGAAACAAAAAAGTATACAAGATAACTAGATCAGACAATAAAATATCTGTCTTTGTTTTTCTAAATTAAAGGGAATAGTCCTTGAACTTTGTTCAAACTCCACAGTTTTTCTCTGGCTACAAATGGTATTCTCCATTGAAGACAGCCCAAAATTGAACCTGATTGTTGCACTGATGGAATGAGTGAGTCCCTCAAGGTTGATCATCACCCCCATGTTGCTGTGAGGGTGTACAGTGTTTTTCTGGTTCTGCTCATCTCACTCAGCATCAGTTCATGCAAATCCCTCCAGGCTTCCCTGAAATCCCATCCCTCCTGGTTTCTAATAGAACAATAGTGTTCCATCACATACATATACCACAGTTTGCTAAGCCATTCCCCAATTGAAGGACATTTACTTGCTTTCCAATACTTTGCCACCACAAAAAGGGCTGTTATGAATATTTTTGTACAAGTGGTTTTTACCCCTTTTCGTCATCTCTTCAGGGTAGTGGTTTACTAGATCAAAGGGTATGCATATATTTGTTGCCCTTTGGGAATAGATCCAAATTTCTCTCCAGAAAGGTTGGATGAATTCACAGCTCCAGCAACAGTGTAATAGTGTCCCAGATTTCCCACAACCCTTCCAACAATGATCACCATCCTTTCTGGTCATATTGGCCAGTCTGAGAGGTGTGGGGTGGTACCTCAGAGAAGCTTTAATTTGCATTTCTCTAATAAGCAATGATTTAGAGCATTTTTTTCATATGGCTATGGATTGCTTTGATCTGCTTATCTGTAAATAGCCTTTGCATATCCTTTGACCATTTGTCAATTGGGGAATGGCGTTTTTGTACAAAAAAATATGACAGTTCTCTGTATATTTTAGAAATGAGTCCTTTGTCAGAATCATTAGTTGTAAAGATTGTTTCTCAATTTACTAAATTTCTTTTGATCTTGGTTACAGTGGTTTTATCTGTGCAAAAGCTTTTTAATTTTAATGTAATAGAAATCATCTAGTTGGTTTTTGGTGATGTTCTCTAACTCTTCCTTAGTCATAAACTGCTCCCCTTTCTATAGATCTGACAGGTAAACTAGTCTTTGATCTTCTAATTTGCTTATAGTGTTATTTTTTATGTCTAAATCCTGCAGCCATTTGGATCTTATCTTGGCAAAGGGTGTTAGGTGTTGGTCTAATCTAAGTTTCTTCCATACTAACTTCCAATTTTCCCAGTAGTTTTTATCAAAGAGGGAGTTTTTATCCCAATAGCTGGACTCTTTGGGTTTATCAAACAGCAGATTACTATAATCATTTCCTGCTATTGCACCTAGTCTATTTCACTGGTCCACCACTCCATTTCTTAGCCAATACCAAACAGTTTTGATGACTGATGCTTCATAATATAATTTTAGATCAGGTAGGGCTAAGCCCCCTTCTTTTGTACTTTTTTTCATTAATTCCTGGAAATTCGTGACTTTTTATTTCTCCATATGAATTTACTTACAATTTTTTCTAACTCATTAATTTTTTTGGAATTTTGATTGGTAGGAAACTAAACAGGTAATTTAGTTTTGATAGAATTATCATTTCTATTATAATAACTCTCCCTATCCATGAGCAGTTGCTATTTGCCCAGTTATGTAAATCTGATTTAATTTGTGTGAGAAGTGTTTTATAATTGTTTTCAAAAAGTTTCTGAGTCTGTCTTGGCAAATAGACTCCCAGATATTTTATATTGTCTGAGGTTACTTTGAATGGGATTTCTCTTTCTAGCTTTACCTGCTATATCTTGCTAGACATATATAGAAAAGTTGAGGATTTATGAGGATTTATTTTATAATCTGTAACTTTGCTAAAATTACTGTTTCCAGTAGTTTTTTTGGATGATTTCTTGGGATTCTCTAGGTAGACCATCATCTCATCTGCAAAGAGAGTTTTGTCTCTTCCCAATTCTAATTCCTTCAATTTCTTTGTCTCCTCTAATTGCTGACGCTAACATTTCTAATATGATATTGAATAGTAGTGGTGATAATGGGCACCCTTGTTTCATCCCTGATCTCATTGGGAATGCCTCTAGCCTCTCCCCATTGAATATAATGCTTGTTGATGGTTTCAGATAGACACTGCTAATTATTCTAAGGAACAGTCCATTTATTCCTACACTCTCTAGTGTTTTTAATAGGAATGGATGCTGTATTTTGTCAAAAGTTTTTTCAGCATCTATTGATATGATCATATGATTTCTGATAGGTTTGTTATTGATATAATTGAGTATACTAACAGTTTTCCTAATATTGAACCATCCCTGCATTCCTGGAATAAATCCTACTTGATCATAATGTATTATCCTAGTGATGACTTGTTGTAGTCGTTTTGCTAAGATTTTATTTAGGATTTTTGCATCTATATTCATCAGGGAAATATGTCTATGATTTTCTTTCTCTGTTTTAACTCTTCCTGGTTTAGGTAACAGTACCATATTGGTTTCATAGAAAGAGTTAGGCAGAGTTCCATCTTTCCCTATTTTTCCAAAGAGTTTATATAGGATTGGAACCAATTGTTCCTTAAATGTTTGGTAGAATTCACTTGTGAATCCATCAGGCCCTGGAGATTTTTTTTTAGGGAGTTCAATAATGGCTTGTTGAATTTCTTTTTTCTGACATAGGGTTGTTTAGGTATTTCATCTCTTCATTTAACCTAAACAACTTATATTTTTGTAAATATTCATCCATTTCACTTAGATTATCTAATTTATTGGCACAGAGTTGGGCAAAATAATTTCAAATTATTACTTTAATTTCCTCCTCATTGGTGGTGAGTTCACCTTTTTCATTTATGATACTAGCAATTTGGCTTTCTTCTTTTTTTTTAATCAAGTTGACCAGATATTTATCAATTTTATTGTTTTTTTTCCCATAAACCAACTTTGGGTTTTATTTATTAATTCAATAATTTTTTCACTTTCGATTTCATTGATTTATCCTTTAAGTTTTAGCATTTCTAATTTGGTATTTAATTGGGGATTTTTAATTTGTTCTCTATTTTTTTTAGCTACATGGTTAGTTCATTGATTTCCTCTTTCTCTAATTTATTCATGTAAGCATTTAAAGATATAATATATCCCCTGAGAGCCACTTTGAGTGAATCCCATGTTTTGGTATGTTGTTTCATTATTGTTATTATCTAGGATAAAATGATTAATTCTTTCTATACTTTGTTTTTTGGTCCACTCATTCTTTAAAATGAGGTTATTCAGTTTCCAATTGGTTCTGGGTATATATCTCCTTGGCCCAATATCGCATATGGCTTTTATTGCATTGTGATCTGAGAAAGATGTATTCACTATCTCTGCCTTGCTGCAGTTGATCATTAGATTTTTATGTCCTAGCACATGGTCAATTTTTGTATAAGTTCCATGTACTGCAGAGAAAAAGGTATATTCCTTTCTATCCCCATTCAATTTCCTCCATTAGTCTACCATATCTAGTTTTCCTTCCAATCTATTTACCTGCTTAACTTCTTTCTTGTTTATTTTATGATTCGGTTTATCTAGATCTGAGTGTGGGAGGTTGAGGTCTCCCACTAGTAGTTTTGCTGTCTTCCTATAGTTCTTTCAGCTTCTTCTCTAAGAATTTGGATGCTATCCCATTGGGTGCATATATATATATATATATATATATATATATATATATATATATATATATATATAGATAGATATATATATATAGATATATAGATATAGATATAGATATAGATATAGATATAGATAGATATATAGATATAGATATATAGATATAGATATATATATACCCACATATATTCAGTATTGAAATAACTTTATTGTCTATGGTACCTTTTAGGAGGATAAAGTTTCCTTCTTTATCTCTTTTAACACTATCTATTTTTGCAGCTGCTTTGTCTGAGATAAGGATTTCTACCCTACTTTTTTCACTTCATCTGAAGCAAAATATATTTTGCTCCAACCTTTTACCTTTATATGTATCTCTCTGCTTCAAATGAATTTCTTTTAAGCAGCATATTGTAGAATTTTGGTTTTTAATCCACTCTGCTATTTGCTTCTGTTTTAAGGGAGAGTTCATCCCATTCACATTCAAAGTTATAATTACTAATTCTTTATTGCCTTCCATGCTTTCTTCCCTCTGTTTGTATTTTTCCCCTTCCCCCCCCTTTATCCGTATTCCCGAGTATTTTGTTTCTGAATACCACCCCCTTCCGTGTGTTTACCCTCCTATATCACCCCCTCCCCTTTCTTTCCCCTTTCCCTTTTTCCCTTTTCCCTTCCCTTCCTTTTGTTAGTTCCTCTTTTCCCCCCTCCCTCTCCCTATCTCTGTCCCCCCTCCCCTTTTCCCCTTTTAATACTTGAAAGATTATGTTTTTTAAGTTAACTGAGTATGTGTAAATTGACTTTAAGCCAAATCTTATGAGAAGATTCAGTTGTTTCTCATCTCCTCCCTTCTTCCCCTCTATTACCATAAGTATTTTGTACCTCTTAGTGTAATGAGATTTACCCCATTCAATCCTCTCCCTCCTCCTGTCTCTTTCCTGTCCCCCTTTTTAAGGAGGTTGTGTTTTTAAAATGATTCTGAGTGATCCATCACTTCTAGCTAAGTACATTCTATCTAATTGAGTTAACATTATTGAGAGTTATTAGAGTCTTTCTCCCAAGTGGGGTTATAGCCAGTTTCATCCCATTGGATAGCAGTCTCACGGATAGGTCATGAAGGTCCATCACTTCTGGCTAGGTATATTCCCCATGCTGGATTATAGCCAGTTTCAACTTATTGGATAGCAGTTTTTTTTCTTTTACTGCCCCCCCCTTTTTTTACCTTTTCATGTGTCTCTTGAACCTCCTGTTTGATGTCCAAATTTTCTATTTAGCTCTGGTCTTTTCATCAGAAATTTTTGGAATTCTTCCATTTTGTTAAATGTCCATCTTTTTCCCTGGAAGAGAAGCCTCAGCTTTGCGGGATAGTGGATTTTTGGCTGCATTCCAAGCTCCCTTGGTCTTCGAAATATCTCGTTCCAGGCCCTTCGATCCCTTAATGTTGATGCAGCCAGGTCCTGGGTAATCCTTACTGTGGCTCCTTGATATTTAAATTGTTTCATTCTTGCTGCTTGCAGGATTTTCTCTTTTATCTGATAGTTTTGGAATTTGCCCACAACATTCCTTGGTGTTTTCATTTTAGGATCTTTTTTTCTGGAGGGGATCAATATATATATTTTTAGGGGTTTTTTTTTTGCAAGGCAAATGGGGTTAAGTGGCTTGTATAAGGCCACACAGCTAGGTAATTATTAAGTGTCTGAGACCGGATTTGAACCCAGGTACTCCTGACTCCAAGGCCAGTGCTTTATCCACTATGCCACCTAGTAACCCCCGCAATCAATATATTCTTTCAATAACTACTTTGCCCTCTAGTTCCATGATATCAGGGCAATTTTCCATCACTAGATCCTATAATATTAATCTAGTTCCATGATATCAGGGCAATTTTCCATCACTAGATCCTATAAGATTAAGTCCAGGCTTTTTTTCTTTTCAATGTTTTCAGGAAGACCTATAATTCTCAGGTTTCCCCTCCTTGACCTATTCTGGAGGTCAGTGGTTTTGCTGATGAGGTATTTTACATTTTCTTCTATTTTTTCAGTTTGTTGATTTTGTTTAACTGGCTCTTGCTTGTCTCATAAAGTCATTAGTTTCTGCAGACTCCATTCTTTTTTTAGGAAGGAGTTTTCTTCATTAACCTTTTGCAACTCCTTTCCAATTGGTCAATTCTACTTTTGAAAGAGCTTTCCATTTGACCAATTGAGGTTCTGAGAGAATTATTTTCTTTTTGCATTTGCCCAATTGAGGATATGAGAGAATTATTCTCATTTTGTATTTGTCCAGTTAATGATGTGAGAGATTTATTCTCATTTTTTATTTGTCCAATTGATGATCTGAGAGATTTATTCTCATTTTGTATTTAATTGGGGATCTGAGAGATTTGTCATTTTGTATATGACCAATTGTATTTTCTAAGGATTTGTTTTCTTGTTGCAAGGTATTAATTGTCTATCCCAAATTTTCCAGTTGATTTTTAAACTCGTTCCTTATTTCTTCAAGGAAGTCTTTCTGTACTGGAGACTAGATCATATTCTCCTCAGAGGTTCTAGGTCTCTCTGAGTTAGGGTCTTTTCCTTCCAAGAATTTTTCTATGGATCCACCTTTCTGCTGACCCTTCTTCATTTTGCTAAGACCTTGCTTGGGGAGGGGCTGGTTCACATGGGTTTGGGATTGCTAGAAGCTTTACTCACTGAATGCAATTCCTCTGTCTGGCCAGTAGGAGGTGCTGATTGCTTTCTCTTGAGTGTCTATGACCTTGGTCTCAATCAGAAGGTCTCAACCAGACCTTCTCCCTTAGCTTGAAGGGAAGGGTTGAAGCTATTGAATCCTTTTGCCTTCAGTCAAAGGTGGGCTTTACCCTGGGGTGAGGTCATCCCCCTCCCCATTTTCAGCTGGGATGCTTCTGCTCACACACCTGAGCCTGATGCAGAAATAGTCTGTAATTGTGTTTGTTCTGGGAAGAGGCCTCAGCTGCAATGGAGGCATGAGACCAGAGGAGCCCAGGGATGGTGTCTGCAGCTCTCCTGCACTGAAACTCTTCCCCCAGCCCTGTCTACAAGTTCCAGAGTGTCAGCCCCAACACTAGTGCTTCTGCTTCCTTGACTCAAGCCCCCGAGGTCTAGCCCCACTGCTGATCAAGCTCTTGGGCCCTCAGGCTCCCCAGCTGCAATTCAGCTGCTAATCTGGCTGATCCAGAGCTGATCTGCCCTCTGTGCCTGGATTTACCTGCCCGGACTCACCCATGGCTGCAGAAGAAAAATCCTGAGGTAGATGTTCTTTCTCCTAGCTTTTCTTTCTGGGTTTTGTGGGTCGGATTTCTGTTAAGAGGTTTGTTTGATACCATAGATGGGGAAAGATCAGGAGACTTTAGAATTGTGCCTGTCTTCTCTCTGCCATCTTGGCCAGAAGTCCCAGGGGGCTGGATTTTAAAAGAATTTAAATGCTGAAATAGGACTAGCCCAGCCTATTTGCCCATGAAGCTTCCATCTGACTTGAGGTGCATGTTCTAGGGCTAATAAGAACTCCCTCCAACTAAACCAACTGTCCTTCCAATAACCCCCATCCAGCCGATTGCTTCACTCAGTTCCTTATTTAGCTGAAAAGGTAATTTCCTGGGACCTTTCTTTTTATGCCCTGAATTCATGTCACTTCCTTTTGCTCCTGTATGTTTTAGAAATGGGAGGTGCAGTTGTTAGTTCAGGCTGATGCAGAGAATTCATGAACAGTGAGAAGTAGGTTGACTCAACAGGATGGAGCCAGATTATGGGAACACTCAAAGGCTGGGCTGAGGAAGTTGTACTTGACCCTAGTGGCTAACAGGAGAATGGAACCAAAAGCAGCATTACTCTGGTAGTCCCACTGGCCCCCACCTAAAAAGTCTTTTTTAATTCAGAGCTATAAACTATTTAATTAAATAGGAGAATAGTACATAATCAACATTCACTCAAATTCCCTCAGTTGTCAAGACAGAATTTTCTCAAACATAGTCTAATCATGTCACTTCCCTGCTCTCTCCCTTCAGGATTAAATATATATGTAAAGTTCTACATATAAACAAGATTGTATTGTGCAATCCATATCAGATGACTCACTGTCATGGGAAGGGAGAAGGGAGGGGTGGAGGCAGAAAAATGTGAAACTCGAAAGCTTACAAAAAGATAAACACTGAAAACTATCCTTGTGTGAAATTGAAAAAAAATAAACTTTAAACAAAAAAAAAGCTCTCCACAATTCTTCCCCTAAAGTCTTCCTCCATTTTACTCTCCTCTATATCAGCTCCACTGTCCTTCCTGTTCTCTTCTACCCTGGGCTTTTGCAATGGTGGCCCCCCATACCTGGGATGCTTTCTACCTCCCTTGATTCTGCCTCCTTATTTCCCTAGATTCCTTCAAGTCAGTTCAAATCCTAACTTCAGGAGGTCTTTCTTGGGTCTCCCAGCTTCTGGTGCCTTCCCCACTTCCATCTCCTCTATATAATATCTTGGACATACCTATAATGTCTCCCATCAGAATATAAGCTCCTAGAGAGCAGAAGTTGATTTTGTCTTTCTCGGCCAATATCCACAGTGCCTAGAACAAAGTAAGAACACAATAAATGCTTGTTGATTGATTCTACCTTATATGAGATATCAAGCTGGCCCCAACCTTAGAATTAAGGTTATCCACTAGAAAAACTTGACCTACCTGGACATCTTGCCAAAGAAGATATATATATTTTAGGAAGATAAGGAGACTTTAAATTTCCTCTTGAGTATTTGGGTCCCCTTGATTGAGGCCCAATAAGATCAAAGAAGCCCATTTTTTGGAAAGATTTTCACTTCATTTTATACTTAAGAGTATCTGACACTAGGTTCATAATATACTACCCACAGATCACTTGCTCTTTGGTGTAGCAGCAAAAGAAGGGAGGAAAAATTAAATAGCAAGCAGATATAGTAGTATGTTTAAACAATAGGTTTATTTAAAATAAGGGAGATTAATTATAAGTTTTTACGTGGTCTCTTATCATGCCTAGATTATTGAGCATTTAAAAAGTGACAAATTTGGCTGAAATTTTCCCAAAATTCATGATATTTCCAGGATTATTCTTTGGCATAACGTCGTTGATGTTGAATTACAGATGATTTGTGACTAAAAATTTTCCCACATACACCACATTCATAGGGTTTCTCTCCAGTATGAGTTATCTGATGTCTTTTAAGGTTCCTTTTCTGGATGAAGGTTTTTCCACATTCATTGCATTCATATGGCTTCTCTTTACTATGAATTTTCTGATGCTGAGTAAGAGATGAGCGGTCAAAGAAGGCTTTCCCACACTGATCACATTCATAGGGTTTTTCCCCAGTATGAATTCTCTGATGTCGATTAAGATGTGAGCGGTCAAAGAAGGCTTTTCCACATTCCTCACATTCATAGGGCTTCTCTCCAGTATGAATTCTTTCATGAATAGTAAGAGAAGAACAATCAAAGAAAGCTTTCCCACATTCATTACATTCATAGGGTCTTTCTCCTGTGTGAGTAATTTGATGTCTCCGAAGGCTACTTATGTGTCTGAATGTTTTCCCACATATATTACATTCAGAGTCTTTCTCCTTACTAGAATTTTTGGAGGTATTGATTGAAACTTTCTTGAAACTTCTCTTTTGGGAAAGAGATTTTTCCAATGTCTTCCCTTCAGAGTTTTCTCTTTTCTTCTCCAATCTAAGCTCAGGTACAGTAATATCTCTCATGGATCTTTCTGTTAATATCTCTGGTGATTTTATTTCTTCTGAAATATTTTGCTTTGAAAGTGATTTATAGTTTTTGAACTTTTTCTCCCAACCTGAAACTAAGAGAAAATAATATAAGTTAATATTGTAATAATAAACATAATGATACAAATTAATATTTTCTCTGTGCTGTTTAAAAGGAAAATAATCTGGTAGAATATGGACAGTGATACTATAAATACATACTGAATCATCCATTTTATAAGGAAAATATCAACAGTATTGAAATTAAGGAACTAAAGTAGTACAAAGAGGAAGGAATTAGGGAGAGAGGAAAGTAATCAGCAAGATAAAATTCTATACAGGAACAAAAGATAAAAAACCTCTCAGCACCCTTAAAAGTAGAGGATACTGGGGCAGAACCAAAATGGCGGTGTGAAGGCAGGAATTCCCAGAAACTTTCCCCCCCCCAAAAAACGCCAAAAGCCATCAAATTATGACTCTAGCCAAAATTTAGAGGGGCAGAACCCACAGAAAGACTGAGTAACACAATTTCCCAGTCCAAGCCAACTTCATTTTTTAAGAAATAATACAACAAAATTGTCTGGAGATCCTAGAAGCAGAGGGTAAAAATAGAAATTGAGGGAATTCACTGATCACCTCCTGAGATTCCCAAAAGAAAAACTTAAAGGAATATTATAGTCAAATTCCCAAACTCCCAAGTCAAAGAGAAAATACTAAAAGCTCCAGGAACAAACAATTCAACTACCTTGGCTCTATAGTCAGGATTACACAGGATCTGGCAGCACCTACATCAGGGGTTCGTAGGATTTGGAATATGATATTCCAGAAGGGCAAAAGATCTTGGTTTACAACCAAGAATCAACTATCCAGCAAAACTGAACATCCTCTTTCAGAGAAAAAGATGGACTCTCAATGAAACAGGGGACTTTCAAACTTTCCTACTGAAACAACCAGAGGTGAACAGAAAGTTTGATCTCCAAGTACAGGACTCTGGTGAACCATTGAGGGGGGTGGATGAGAAGGACTAAAGGACTAACTATGAGGAATTTAATGATGTTGCACTGTTTATATTCCTGCATGGGAAGAAGATACTGATAACTCATGAACTTTCTCATTTATAAGAGCAGTTAGAAGGAGCATATATAGACAAGGCACAGGAAGGAGGTAAATATGATGGTAGATTATAGTAAAAACATGGAATCAATGGGTGATAAAGAAAAATACTGGGAAGAAGAGAAAGAGGAAGAAGGGATTAAGATATTTCAGATAAGAGTCAAGAAAAAGCTTTTACAATGGAGTGGAATGGGGGAAGGTGAGGGGGAATGAGTGAGTCTTCATTCTCATCAGAAATGGCTTGGAGAGGAAATAATATATACACTTAATAGGGTATAGAAACCTATCTTACCCTAGAGAACAATGAGAAAAAAGGGATGGGATAAGGGGGAATGAGGGAAGGGGGAGGGATAGGTGATAG
This sequence comes from Macrotis lagotis, assembly GCF_037893015.1. Lineage (NCBI taxonomy): Eukaryota > Metazoa > Chordata > Mammalia > Peramelemorphia > Peramelidae > Macrotis > Macrotis lagotis. The sequence goes on from NC_133658.1 coordinate 157,542,374, forward strand.
AAGAGAAGGAAGATTGTGGGAGAGGATACTCAGATACAACACACTTTTGAATAGGAACAGGGTGAAAGGAGAGAGAATAGAGTGGAGGTAGATACAGCTTGGAATAGCAACTGTGGGAAAAATAATGAAGCAACTTCTTTGGTGGACTTATGATAAAGAAGGCAACTCATCCCAGAGACAGAGCCATTGAAATATGAACACAGACTGAAGTACATCTTTTTTCTCTCACTGTTCTTGAGGTTTCTCATCTTCTTGGGGGGTTATGTTTACTCTTATAACAAGATTATTGTATTAATATAAGTAAACGAAAAGTAGAGGACACTGATGAGTAAGAATAACAAAGAATACAAAAAAAGTTAGGATAGAATTTGGATTTCAAGGAGTAATGAAGGAGAATCTCTAGATAATGTGTAGAGAGGTAAAGGGTATGCATTAAAAAATTAAAAGGGAATAAGAAGCAACACAGTTAAGAAAAAAACAGATTTCCCATTCCCACTAATACAACATGGGGAAAAAGCATCCTTGAATGCATCCATGACAACACTCATCTCAACAGGTCTCAGGGTCAATGAGAATGCACTTTCACTAGATACCAGGGCTATTATTTTCTTTAAGTCACTGGCAGTCTGTCTCTTACTCACCCAAAGAGACTACTTTCCCTTCAGTTCCTTTCACATCAAGCATCCAAGGTTCTTGCCCTTGCTCCAATTGAAAGATCACATCAGGTTTGGAAACAGAAAGTCCTGTTTATAGAGAAGGGAATGAGACTTAGCAGTTTGTCCTGGAGACACAGAATTGTCACAGAAGTCAATTCCAGCCCTTCTTCTGCAAAGAAAAGGGAAATATTTTTATCTAATGTGAAAATTACTGTATCATCTAGTACAGTTACATTTTACATGTGAGGAAACAGATTCTTTTTTTTTAAAGTTTTTGCAAGGCAATGAGGTTAAATGGCTTGCCCAAGACCACACAGCTAGGTAATTATTAAGTGTCTGAGACCGGATTTGAACCCTGACTCCAAGGCCAGTGCTTTATCCACTACGCCACCTAGCCACCCCGAGGAAACAGATTCTTAAGGAAAGTAATTTATGTTCTTAAGATCTTAGGGCTAATAAGTAAAAGAGCTAACTAGGACAAATCACTTTCTTCTGACTCCTCCCACTTTCCACTATTATATATCATCAATCTACTCGGTTAGGACAACATAGCAACACCAGGAGTTGAACAGGCTTCTGAAGAAGGTTCAAGGCTTATTTTTAGTCTCTGGGAATGGAGGATAGGAAACTAACAACTTGAGCCAAGGGGATGAGATAACAGATGAGACCACTTATTTTCAACTCTATTCATAGTAGAACTTTCAAAAAGGATTAGAAATCTCTGACTGAATCACAAGGCAAAATTCAGTAGTTGAAAAGCTGAACAGCTCTTAACAATTTCCTCTGTTACATCTGCATCATTAGGGCTGTCAAAGTGGTGGACCCTTCCTATGGTGGCACCACCTATGATTCTGACTCTTAGGGTGAAATTATCCTTACCCACTGAGATGAGGTTTCTATAATTCTCCATCATCACATCTCTATACAACTCCCTCTGGGCAGGGTTCAGCTGACCCCACTCTTCCTGGGTGAAGTTCACAGCCACATCCTTGAATGTAACTGAGTCCTGAAACAAATACACTCTTGTTCCAACATGGACTCTTCTCTCCTGGGAAAAGGAGTTGATACAAAACACTTAAAAGAGATAGAAGGGATAGACAGGAGGTGGGTCTGATGATGGTAAAAGCTTTCAGTACTGTGTACTGTGGTATAAGAACAAGAAAGCATTTTTGTCTCCACTCTTGTCACTGTGTCTATCACATTGAGAGAAGGCAACAGAAGAGGAAACATTCCTCACAATCTATCATGCACCAAGACAGGATCAGTTTTCTAGGGACGAAAAATTGGGTGTTCTTGTTTCAGGAAGGGATGGAGTTGGCAGAGGAGCTCCATGATGAAGAAAAGGGAAGTACACTCTGGAAATTGTGACTGCATTTCAGGAAAGATCAATTCACCTGGGATCTGGCAGCCAGGAACACAGGAGCCATTTCCTCTTGGAAATGTATTCCTCCTTGGAGAAAAGTAAAGTCCAGAGAATGCAGGCCTGGGGAAGAAAAAGAGTACAAGAGATAGTCTGATTTTGCTTGCAACTCACAGACTCCAAATGCTAAAAACTCTAGAACACTTTGGGGTGATTTTTCCCATATGTTTTATGTCACATAGAGGTAAGTAAAATGAGCCCAGACACAGTTGTCCTGCCCTTACCTTGGGGAAGAAACAAGGATCCAGGGTATTGTGACCTGATACCTTTAAGTTCCTGTGCTTGGAGAGTTGTTTCTGAGATAGGAAACATGTCCTGAATTGAGATATCTTGTATCAACTGGCTATCTCAATTCAGGCAATAGGTCATAGAACACAGTGTTGCTAATCTCTTTTTACCTGAGGGAAAGTAATTCTCATTCACTTCACTGTTTTACACTTGTATTGAGAGATTGACTTCTAAAGTGGCTACATGGACACATGGCATTAGAATCAAAGAAAAAAATAGGGTAGTTGTGCCAGGATTATTTATATTACCAAAGGCAAATCATTGCTTCTTATTTGTTATTTATCTATAAAATGCAACTACAAAATAATAGGAGTGATTACTAGAAACCACTCACCAAAAGCTATTTCATTTACTAATACTTCATATCAGAGAAACACTGAATCTCAGAGCTAGAAAAAGAAGTTGAGAGGCCATCCATTCCTGCTTGTACTTGAACAAAAGTCCCTTTAATATTAGAGGTAACAGGCAAACATACAGATTGTGAGAACTTCTGGTAAGGGGTAACTTGTTCTCTCTTAAAGCAGCCCATTCTACTTCTGGATAGATAATTCTGATCACTGGAATTTTGTCCTGTATATCAGAACTAAATCTGCCTCTTCACAACTCCCATCCCACTATTCTTTGGCCTTTGCAAAGAGAATGAATCTAATCCTTTCCCACCTAGGAGTTTTTGATGCTTCCTAAATTTCTCCTTCAAACTAAACAAAAAGTTACTGATTGTTCTTTGTACAGCATGTTTTCTAGTCTTTTGTGGATACAATAAGCAAATGTCTGACTAAAACTCCCTCTCTGCTTCCATCATACTTTCTAATCTGATTTTTCTTGTGATTATTGAATTTTTCTCTTTTCCCAATCCTGAACCTGCAAGATGGGCTTGAAGCAGAGACCCTCACTAAAGAAATCCTGGGGGCAAAGGGTCTGGACATTGGCTCATTCTATATCACTGAGAGTTACCTATCTTATTTAGATGTCTCCAGACTAGGGTTTTCCAAAAAAGACCCTAGTTGGACTATCCCAAGATTGGCTTACATATTATCTCCTAAATACTTCTCTACAGGAGCACTTGTAGTAAAAGTTCAATTTAGTGAGGAAGATCAAAAAGATGCTCCTGTGGTTGAAGGGAAAGATGATGACAATGATGAAGATATTGGGACCATTCATTGAGATCAGACTTATATCAAGTGATAAATCAGCATCTGAAGCACTGTTTGCTTCAATGTGAGAGTATTAAGCTTTCCATCCAGACCTGAAGATAAAGATTCTGATGATCATATTGGAAAATATGATGAGCCAGGACAGAGGATTATTAGTTCTGCAGTTCATATCTATCAAGGACTATCTCATTTTAACTATAGAAGAACATACAACTGCATACAAACCCACAAATCTTTACTATATGTAGCTTGGAATTTTTCTATGGATTTCTTTTTTTTTTAGGTTTTTTTGCAAGGCAAATGGGGTTAAGTGGCTTGCCCAAGGCCACACAGCTAGGTTAATTATTAAGTGTCTGAGACCAGATTTGAACCCAGGCACTCCTGACTCCAGGGCCAGTGCTTATCCACTGTGCCACCTAGCCACCCCGATTTCTTCTTTTTTAAAATACATTTTTATTAATGTCTTTTGTATATATCACTAGTTTTCTTCAGTATTCTTCTTCTGTCACTCCTAATGAGCTTCCCCATGAAATACATTTTTCACGTGTGTAGAGGTTGAAGGATAGAGGAAATCTAACACAGAAAATAAAGGAGAACCAAGAAATATACCACTAAGTATGGAACTGGGTAATAGGCATGAAGCTATCCCTAAAGAGGGATTTGGATCATCACTGAAAGATGCAACGTCTGCTCCCAGAAATGATGAAAAAGAAAGAAAAATTAGTGTAACTGACCAATATATCAAAAACTCTAAAAATATGTGAACTACTTGTGGATCCTCCATCTTGGCTCTAGGATCAAATAGTCTATATTTGGAAAAAATACTTTGACAGCTATAAGGAGAAGGAATTAGAGGGATGAAAACTAAGATAGGGAGTCAAATTAACAGGCCACTGTAACAATCCAAGCAAGATGTAATGAGGGTCTAAACTAGGGTGGGAGCCCTTTGAATGGAGAAAAGGGAAAATAATAACATGATCTGGTAAATGAATGAATATGAGGAATGAACATTCCAAGTTAACATAAAGGTTACAAACCTCACTAGAAGGATGCCTGATGTCCTTTAGAGATGTATGGAAGCTCTGAAGAGGGATAGCTTAGGGACAACCTCTGAGTTAAATAATGAGTTCAATTTTAGACATGTTGATTTTGAGATACCTATGGAATATCAAGTTGGAAATGACTCGCGAGCAAATGGAAATGTACAACTGAATTTTGGGAGACCAGGATTAGATAGATTTGGGAGACATAAATACATACATACATATATTTATATGTATACACACACAAATAGAGAAATTATCATTAAACTCATGCTCTGTCATGTGCTACATAAATGCTCCTGGAAAACAGCAAATCTTTCTGATACTTAATATATACATTTGTTGCTTTGGTAATCCTCAACAGATTATCATCTACCACCACTATTACCTTCTTTTTCTCATCATTACTAGTTGACTTTCCATTTGAAGGCACCTATAGATCTATTTCATCATTTCTGGGAGCAGATGTTGCATCTCCCAGTGATGATCCAAATCCCTTTAGGGATAGCTTCATGCCTATTACCCAGTTCCATACTTAGTGGTATTCTTCTTGGTGCTCCTTCTTCCTTTCTTTATTTTGTGTTAGATTTCATCTATCCTTCAACGTCTATACACATGAAATTTTCCTTTTTTCTCACAATTTTTAAAATTTCTTCAATGAGTATTTATTCTTATTTAAGAAACATTTAATTCAATCTGTTAACCTACACATTAGAAACAAGTTCCTCTAACCCTTTCACATTAAAGGAAAGATTCATATGCACAAAAAATTCTTACAGCAACCCATTTCATAGTAACCAAAAACTGGAAACCAAGGAGATACCCATCTATAGGGAGTGACTAAACAAATTGTAGTATATGACAGTAATGGAAACTTGGATTATATTATGTGGCACTAGAAGACTGTCAACACAAAACTATTCATGAAGAATATATCAAAATTCTCCATGTCTTCCATATGTATATGAAGCAAATCCCAGGATCTCCTATCTTCCCTTTAAAAGCTATTGCAAATAGTTTGTGAGTAAGATTAGGACTGCAAATATAATCAGATCTAGTTATTCATGTTATGCTGTTGCTTTCCAGAACATTTCCTTTACTTTTGTGGAAGTCAGGCATTCTGACTTTATTTGGTGTTTAAGGTATAATTTATTTAGTAGAAAGAAATACACAAGACAAATAAATACAAGGGATATGAAAAAAAATGATTGTTTAATGAGAACTGTATACTTTGTCTCCAGAATCTTCTACTTCCTTGGGCCCAGTGTTCTTCTAAGGGTCATATGAGGTAAAAGGGTCAGAAGAAATCTTATAATTGTTTAGTCTAATTCTCAAAACCAATGAGCTACGAAGGAAACAACCAATGAGTTGGGGACAATTTCTGAGTACAAGGGAATAAACAGATGGTGCTTTTAATAGTAATGACCAAAGGAGAAGGCTTTCATCTTTCCTTTTGATTCTGTGTTGATACACACAAAGAAACTAAAAGAACATGATTTCTTAAAAATTTTATTATGTCTCTCTTTGGTAGTCAGTGTGTTGAAACCCTTAAGTTTTCGAATGCATAAAATACATAGGGTTACAATGGAAACAAATTATTCTAAAATATAGACTACTAAGTGGTACAGTAGATAGAACATGGACCTAGGGTCAGAAAAATTTGCCTGACTCTCGTTAGCTTTGTGACCCTAGACAAGCCACTTGATTTGGTTGCCTCACTTTCCTCAATTGTAAAATGAGGACAATAATAGTACCTATCTCTCAGAGTTGCTCCAAGGATTAAATGAAATGATAATTGTGAAGCACAATGGCTGGCATATAGTAATATGCAAATATTTAATTATTATTATTATTATTATTATCATCAAAATATTTTTTTAAAAAACACATTTATGGCCACAGGGCAAAGAACACCTGAAACAGAGAATTTGAGATATTGCAACTGGATCTTGAGCACCTAAGTGAGAAAAGGGGATGGCCCTAAGTGGGATAGGATGTTCTTCCCCCTCAACTCTAAAATGTTTTGAACCTTTGCACTAATCTACCAACATTTAGGCCAAAATTTCCACCCAGGTTTCTTGTCCTCTTGTTTTCTTCCTAAGTGTACCTTGTGTAAACTCCAGACCTGAGTGACTCCTTTCAGTGGTTTTCTCTGATCATACTCGTGAGCTGCTGAAGGATCCTAAGAGGGTTTGCTGATTGAGTTCATTACCTAGTTATGTTATCCAATCTCCAGTTGGTCCTCACTGCTGCATAGGAATCCTTTTATTCCTACTGATTGACAGTCTACCACACTCTACAATGACTACTAGTCCAATTTTCATTTCAGATCCTCTCATTATTTCCTGTCAACTCTCTTATGATAAGGACCCCATCACCTATTTTACTGACTCAAGAGGTATAGATTTTGAGTTCCTTCTTCTTTCCATCTCTGTACCTTAAAGTTTCTCCTCATCATTCTCCCATTCTTATTTTCTTTCCTCCATTATCTATAGAAAAGGTAAAGTTTTGTCTAGGCAGGGCTAACCCCTCTACTTGGGTTCTTGGTATTCACCCTTTCTTTGTATCCTCTGAGCATTTGTACCCTCTCATCACTCCCTTTCATCTTCAGTCTTTGCTAGTTCACTAATTCCTTCCATGATCCCAATAAATATGCCTGGGTCTCCTTTGAACATTAAAAACTTTCACTTGACCTTTGCCCCTTCTTTTTTTTAAGGTCATCAAAACATAACAAGAACCACTCCAATTAGACTAAGTGGGTCCCTTTATAATTCCTCATTATGATAGGATTCAGAGAAAAGGTGTATTACTGACTCATGTTAAAATGTAGACAGTTTATCCTTGTTTAGTTTTTTAACATTATTTTTTATAGCATATAAAATTTAAAGTTCTCTATTCCTTTACAATATGGCTGCTAAATCATGTGTGATCACAACTAGGGCTCCTCACTAACTCAATTCTTTCTTTCTGGATGCTTGCAGAATTTTTTCCCCCCTTTGATCTGAAAACTCTTTGTTTTGATATAATGTTCCTGGGAGTTTTCACTTGGAAATTTCTTTTGCAAGGTGACTGATAGATTTTTTTTCTATTTCCATTTTTCCCCTCTGGTTCCAAGAGATGAAGGCAGTTTTCTTTTAATATTTCTTGAATATATATATATATATATATATATATATATATATATATATATATATATACGCTCTTTTTTTGGTCATGGCATTCAAGTAATCCAAAGATTCTTAAATTTTTTTCAACCTTTTGTCTTTTAACTTTTTTTTTGTCTCATGGAGTCATTACCTTGTATTTAGTCCATTGGTATTTTGAGGGAGTTTGTTCCTTGGGTAAGGTTTTGTATCTCTTGTTGATTTCCTTTTTTTTGTAAGGATTTTTTGCAAGGCAATGGGACTAAGTGGCTTGCCCAAGGCCATACAGCTAGGTAATTATTAAGTGTCTGAGGTCCAACCTGAACTCAGGTACTCCTGACTCCAGGGCCGGTGCTCTATCCACTGCACCACCTAGCCTCCCCAGTTAATTCCCTTTTGGCTTCTTTTTTCCATTGCTCTCTATTTCTTTTTTCTATTTTCCCTCTAGTGCTCTTATTTCACTGATTTAAAAAAAAAGTAAAACTCTTTTAATGTCTAGCTTCATCTCTACCTGAAATGAATTTGTGCATAAGCTATTTTGTTTTTTTGAGACTTTGCTTGTAGATATATTGAAGTCATTTTCTTCTTCTAGATTTGTGTCTTTAACATCTCTCTTGAGGCTGCTAAATGGTGCGGTGGATAGAGGCCCTGGAGTCAGAAGACCTGAGTTCAAAGCTGGCCTCAGACATATTAATTACCTAGATGTGTGAACATGGCCAAGTCACTTAACCCCATTAACCCCTAAACATCTCTATTGTATTGTTTTTCATGATGAGATTTTTGTTTGATCAATCTGATTTGATGTTAGGGTCAATCACTTTTAACTGAAATTTAGAATTTCCTTTAATTATTTAAAAAACATTAATTCTGAAAAATCCAAAGGCTTCACCAGATTCTCAAAGGGGTCCGTGACACAAATAAGTTAAAAACTCCTGATCTATACGTTCAAGGTGACTGGGCCCTAGTGGGAATGAATGAAGAGGATTAAGGAAAGATAGAGGGGATTTCATGAGGGGAGGAAATTCCTTCTACCAACGCATATTAGTACTTTCTCTGCAATTTCCAATCTTTGCATTACCTAGAGTACAGATAGATTACGGTAGTTTTGCCAAGCATCACATTAGAGACGGGACTTGACCCCCTGATCTTCCAACTTTCATAATGCCCATTCTCTATCCATTATACCAACCTAGCTCTGGCGGTAAGGAAAACAGATCAGTTGAGAGTACTTACTAAAGAATAACAATAATACGGTGTGGCCTTGGCCAAGCCCCTTGACCGCACTGTCTTGCAAAAAAGCCCAACTTAAAACAGTAATAATAATGATAATGATAATAATAATAATGATAATAATAATAATAATGATAATAAACAACACAGGATGGGGCCGTCTGTCTACTCGGGCTCATCCTCCATCCATCTGTCCAAGGCCTCGACACTCTAAGTCTTCTCCCACAAGGAGCTCCAAGCCCGCGGTGTCTGCCCGCCTCACCCACGACCCCCCAGGGGCAGGCCCGCAGGACTCCCGCTCTGCCCGCCCTCCGCGCCGGGCACGCAGCAGGCGCGTCACGGGCCTTCACTGACTAAGGGCGGGGCACAGGGGCCGGGGGCGCTGAAGCCCCCCGCGGCGGGAGGCCGGCATCTCCTCCAGCGCCGAGGGAGGGGGCGGCCGGGGCTCGCTGCCGCCCCGCGGGGAGGCCCGCTGCGAGGGCCAAGCAGGCCCGGTGCCCGCGGCCCCACGCGGCCCACGGAGAACGGACTTTACCTCCAGCACAGACCGGTCGGAGGCCGGAGGACCGACTGCACCTGCCGCGCCGCTTCCGCTTCGGAAGTCATCGGGCGAAAGGGATTCTGGGAAGCCACCGCTGAGGGATGCTGGGAAATGTAGTCCCCTGGCGGTGAGGAACCCTTGCCTAGCTCTGGTTTGTTCTGTGCCTTTGCTGGAGGGGATTCAGAAGGGCTGGGGAAGGTGTGAGCATGGGGGGCGGGGTGGAGAAGGAGGGAAGAAGAAGTGTATTCTATCAAAAGAATGTAGATCCAAAGAGCGATATAGCAGGGCTGGAGAGGGGATGGTGATGGACCAAAGGGAACGAAGAGCCAGTGAAGCATGTAAAGAATACGTAAACAACCTCCTTTTAACTGTCAGTTCAATGATCTTTCTGCTGTCAGTTTTGTTCACCATTTCTTTGATTTTTAGGATTGAGGTAGGGGCTTTTCTTTTGTTACTTTCCCAAGGGGGCTGGGTGGTTGGTTTGGGGTTTGGGGTGGTATACCCAGTTCATTGACCTGTTCTTTCTTGGGTTGAGAACTGCTTTCACATAGCCCAGAGTTCTTGTAGATTGCGGTGGGTTTTTTGTTTTTCTTTTTTTTAGTTTTTTTTAAAGTTTTTTGCAAGGCAATGGGGCTAAGTGACTTGTCCAAGGCCACACAGCTAGGTATTTGAAGTGGATTTGAACTCAGGTCCTCCTAACACCAGAGCCGGTGTTCTATCCACTACATCACCTAGACCCCTGTCTTCAAGAATTTGTAGTTTGTCATTGGGTAGAATATACTTAACCTATTTCTCACCATACAGCAGAATATAGATTACAGAAGTCAAATGGACTTCTATTTAAATTTTTTTCCTTTTCCTTTTCTTGAAATATACTTTTTCTTTCAGGTTTTTTCTCTCTTCAAACTGTCTACTCCTTTCTAAAATATAGAGAGAACTGAGCCAAATTTATAAGAATATAAGTTATATCCAAACTGGTAAATAGTCAAAGCATATGACAGTTTTCAGAAGAAGAAATTAAAGATATACATATCTGTGTGTGTGTATGTGTGTATAGTCATATGAAAAGATGGTGCTGCCATATATCAATCAGATTGACTAATATGAGAGAAAAGGAAAATGACAAATGTTGAAGGGGATGTAGGAAAATTGGGACACTAATGCACAGTTGGTGGAGTTGTGAACTGATCCATTTGGAGTTTTATATTTTTATGTTATTTATTTAAGGTAACGGGGCTAAGTGACTTGCCCAAGGTCACACAGCTAGGCAATTATTAAGTGTCTGAGGTCAAATTTGAACTCAAGTCCTCCTGACTACAGGGCCAGTGCTCTATCCACTGCACCACCTAGCTACCCAAACTAATCCATTTTGGAGAGGAATTTGAAATTATGTCCAAGGAGCTATAAAACTGCACATACTATTTGACCCAACAATATCATTATTAGGTCTGTATTCCAAAGATTTTTTTTTAAAAGGAGAAAGACCTTTTTTAACTTTATTGCAGTTCTTTTTGTTGTGGCAAAAAATTGGAAATTGATAGTGTGCCCATCAGTTGGGGGATAGCTGATGAAGTTGTGTTAGATGATTGTTACAAAATACTATTGTACTTTAAGAAATGATGAGATGTTTGCTTTCAGGAAAAACCTGGAAAGACTTATATGAAGTGATGCAAAGTGAAGTGAGTAGAACCAGGAAAACATTGTTCAAAGTAACAACAATATTGTACAATGATCAAGTGTAAATGACTTAGCAATTCTCAGCAATATAAAGATTCAAGACAATTCTGAAGGATTTGCAATGAAAAAATGTGTTAGCTGAGTAATATGCTTTTCACATTTGTTGCATTCATAATGCTTCTCTCTAGTGTGAATTCTTTACTGTATAAAAAGGGAGGAAAGATTAAAGAAGAATTTCCCATCTTATTATGTTCATATTTCTCTTCAGTATATGGTAGCTGATGTTGAATGAATTATTTTCTGTCTGAAGGCTTGTTCACATTCATTATATTCAAAAGGACTTGCCTCAGTGGTAGGATTTAGTCTGACATAATTTTATGTTGAGTTAGTGAACCAGTTGTTAAAATGACATTTGTATTCAGGGTTCTCTCTAAGATGAGCTTGAGCAGCCAAACAATGCAGAAATCACAAATTTACATTATTTACTATATTTGAATGTTCATATTCAACAATGTTTTCTAAGTGAGCATAGTAATGTTCATTCTGTCCATTGATGAAAAAAAAAACTACAAAAGTATGCTTGTAATATTTATTTATTCTTTTTTTTTTAGGTTTTTGCAAGGCAAATGGGGCTAAGTTACTTGCCCAAGGCCACACAGCTAGGTAATTATTAAGTGTCTGAGACTGGATTTGAACCCAAGTACTCCTGACTCCAGGGCCGGTGCTTTATCCACTACACCACCTAGCCGCCCATATTTATTCTTTTCTTAAAACTTATTATACCATTGAAGAAATACTACATTTTAATTCCATCATTTTTGTTACTTCAGTAAACAAACATATAACATAAAGTGAAAAAGAGCCAAACAACAGGGGAAGTGGGGGGGGGGGGGACAAGCTTTCAATTGTTTCCACTATGTGTTACACCTCAAATTCCCCTGAGATGTTATGAGTGCACTGGCATTCCCAGAGCAATGAAACCAATAGGAGCTGGGACATATTGAACCCATAGAAATATAGATTTCAAGGGTATCATCTCTCATTTTGGAAACCATGGAAAGAGAAGAAAATAAGAGTTAGAATAGGGAGAATGAGTTTTGGTTCTGTATATGTTCAATACTAGCTGCTGTGGTCCTGTGGCTGCTTTCATTCCATAAGGATACATTTGTTTACTGTGAATAATATAACATAATCCAGTTTTATGTACCTCTTTTATTGTTCTTATCTGAGTACTTGTGTGTAATATTAAACTCCCATTTGGTATATTTTTTTGTATACTTAAAACAGTCATTAGAACAGAGAACTAGTTGTTAATTTATTTGAAAAAGGATATGCAAAAGCAGTTTACAGATGAAGAAATCAAAGTGATCCATAGTCATATGAAAAATTGCTCTAAATCACTACTTATTAGAGAAATGCAAATTAAAGCATCTCTGAGGTACCATCTCACACCTCTCATACTGGCCATTATGTCCAGAAAGGATAATGATCAATGTTGGAAGGGATGTGGGAAATCTGGGACACTAATACATTGTTGGTGGACCTGTAAACTCATCCAACCTTTCTGGAGCACAATTTGGAATTACACACAAAGGGCAAAAAAAATGTGCATACCCTTTGATCCAGCAATACCACTACTGGGTCTATACCCTGAAGAGATGATGAAAATGGGTAAAAACATCACTTGTACAAAAATATCCATAGCAGCCCTGTTTGTGGTGGCAAAGAATTGGAAATCAAGTGAATGTCCATCAATTGGGGAATGTGTCATGGAACACTATTGTTCTATTAGAAACCAGGAGGGATGGGAATTCAGGAAAACCTGGAAGGATTTTCATGAACTGATGCCGAGCAAGATGAGCAGAACCAAAAGAACATTGTACACATAATAGCAACATGGGGGTGATGATCAACCTTAATGGACTCGCTCATTCCGTCAGTACAACAATCAGGGACAATTTTGGGAAATTATCACTGGAGAATATCATCTGTATCCAGAGGAAGAATTGCAGAGTTTGAATAGAGACCAAAGTCTGTTATCTTTAATTTTTAAAAAAAATCTTTATCTTATCTAATTTTGCTATGTCTTATATTTTATTTTTCTTCCTTAAGGATATGATTTCTCTCTCATCACACTCAACTTAGATCAATGTATACCATGGAAATAATGTAAAGATTAACAGACTGCCTTCTGTGGGGGATGGGGGAGGGAAGTGAGATTGTAGGGGGAAATGTAAAATTCAAAATAAATAATTTTTTTAAAAAAGGTATCATGGGCAATGAAAGTATATCAATATTGAACATATATGCACCAAGTGCTATAGCATCAAAATTCTTAGAGAAGAAGCTAAATGAGTTATAGACAGCAAAACTATATTAGTGGGAAACCCAAGCACCCTCTGTCAGACTTAGGTAAATCTAACCACAAAATAAACAAGAAAGAAGTTAAGAAAGTGAATGGAATTTTAGAAAAGTTAGATATAATAGACCTCTGGAGAAGATAGAATGGGAATAGAAAGGAGCATATTATTTCTCAGTGTCTACACAAAAAAATTGAATATGTATTAGGACATAAAAACCTCACAAAGAAATGCAGAAAGACAGAAATATTAAATTCATCCTTTTCACATCATGATGTAATAAATTTACATGTAATGAAGGGTCATGAAAAGATAGACTAAAAATTACTTGGAAATTAAATAACTTAATTTTATAGAATGAGTGGATCAAACAACAAATCTTTGCAATAATCGATAATTCATCCAAGACAAGGATGATAATGAGATATCATAGCAAAACTTATCCAAAACAGTTTTTAAGGGAAATTTTATATCTCTAAATGTTTACATGAATAAAATGGAAAAAGAGGAGAGCAATGAATTGGCCATGCAACTAAAAAAGCTAGAAAAAGAACAAATTAAAAATCACCAATTAAAAAATAAATTAGAAATTCTAAAAATGAAAGTAGAAATTAATAAAATTGAAAGGCAGAAAACTATTAAACTAATGAATAAAACTGAAATACTGTTTTATGAAAAAATAATAAAAGAGATAAACCTGTGGTTAATTTGTTTTTTTAAAAAGAATGGAAAAAAAACATATTACCAGCATCAAAAATTAAAAGAGTATACCATGCACATCCAGAGAAAAAACAATGAAGTCTGAATACAGAGCAGAGCTTACTATTTTTTACTTTAAAACTTCATTTATGGTTTTTCTTTCTTTCTCATCATTTTTTCCCTTTTAGTTCTAATTTTCTTCTTTCACGTGAACAATATGGATAGATATATGTTAAAAATACAATTGTACATGTTCAACCTATATCAGATTACTTGCTACCATTGGGAGGGAAGAGAGTAAGAAGGATAGTAGAAAAATGTGAAACTCAAAAACTTAAAAAATGATGAATGTTAAAAACTATGCATATAATTGTAAAAAAATAAAATAACAGAACAGAACATAAAAATGAAAAGGGTGAATTCACCATCAATGAGGAAGAAATTCAAGTAATATGCTGTTTTGCCCAACCGTATGCCAATAAATCTGACAATCTAAATGAAATGGATGAATATTTACAAAAATATCAATTGCCCTGATTAACAGAGTAAATAAAATATTTAAATAACCCCATTTCAGAAAAAGAATTTGACAAGACATCAATGAACTCCCTGAGAAAAAAAATCTCCAGAGTTTTCCAGAAATAGCTCGAGGGGCACCTGGGTCCCTGGGAGCACAGGCTAGTGACAGAGGTGGTATCCAGACTTCCCAACCCAGGAATCACTAAGCACATTTGGAAGATCAGTGGGGGAAACCTCTGCCACAGTAAGTGGGGATCCAACGTGCTCCTCAGCACAGCCAGGCCCTCAGCGCAGCCCATGTGGGAAACAGAAGCAGGCCTGCAGAGTCATCCAGCTGGGAGCCACCTAGCAGCTGTTTCCAGAGTGCTCAGACTAAGGAAGGTAAGGGGATGGAGGGAGACTGTTGAGGTCTCTCCTCTATTCCTGGGACAGAACTCTGTTACTTTATCCACATTCAGACCCTGTTTGCATTCTAGGGCCTCCCATTGCCACAGAGCAGGGACCCTCCACATAGCGCCAGGACAGAGGGATGTGCTTGTGGTCATCCACAGATCAGAGCACAGGCCAGGAGGGCAGTCAAAACCTCTCAAAATACCTTGGAGAAACTGAGATCCTTGTGGGAATGTCCTAATAACACTAAAAAAGCTTAGGAAGCACCTCAAAATCAGAGCACAGGCTGGGGAAATGAGTAAGTAGGGAAAAAAAGAACTTTACCATAGATAATTACTTTGGTCCCACAGAGGATCAAAACACACAATCAGGGGGCAGCTAGATGGCACAGTGGATAGAGCACTAGACCTAGAGTTAGGAGGACCTGAGTTCAAATCCAACCTCAGAAACTAATAATTGCTTAACTGTGTGACCTTGGGCAAATCACTTAACTCCATTGCCTTAAATAAAATAAATTAATGAATGGATAAATAAATAAATACACACACTCAGAAGATGACAAACTTTAAGCTTCTGCATCCAAAGCCTCCAAGAAAAAGGAGTTGGTCTCAGGCTATGATAGAGCTCAAAAAAGATTTTGAAAATCAAGTAATAGAGGTCGAGGAAAAATTGGGAAGAGAAATGAGAGCAATTCAGGAAAAACATGAAGACCAAATCAGTAGTTTGGTGAATTAGATGCAAAAAATTCTGACAAAATAACATGTTAAAAACCAGTTTAGGTCAAATGGAAAAAGCAGTTCAAAAAGTTAATAAAGAGAAGAATACTTTAAAAAGCAAAATTGGCCAGATGGAAAGGGAGATACCAAAACTCTCTGAAGAAACTAATTCCTTCAAATATGGAATGTAACTAAAGGAAGCTGATGCCTTTGTAAAGAAACAAGAAACAATAAAACAAAACCAAAAGAATGAAAAAATAGGGAAAAAGTGAAATATCTCATTGGAAAAAAACAACTGACCTGGAAAACGGATCCAAGAGAGATAATTTAAAAATTATTGTGCTACCTGAAAGTCATGATCAGAAAAAGAGCCTTTACTTCATTTTTAAAGAATTTCTATAGGAAAATTGCCCTAAATCCTAAAAACAGAGTATAGAATAGAAATTGAAGAGATCCACTGATCTCCTCCTGAAAGCTATCCAAAAAAATAACTCCTAGGAATATCATAGCCAAATTCCAGAATTCCCAAGACAAAGAAGAAATATTACAAGCAGCCAGAAGGAAACAATTCAAATATTGTGGAGCTACAGTCAGGATTACACAGGACTTAGTAGCATCCACATTAAGGGCTCGTAGGGCTTGGAATATGATATTGCAGAAGGCAAAGGAGTTTGGAATGCAACCCAAGAACCAACTACCCAGAAAAACTGAAGTCTTCTTCCAGGAGAAACAATGGACATTCAATGAAATAGGGGAATTTCAAACATTACTGTTGAAACAATTAGAACTGAAGAGAAAGTTTGATCTCCAAGCACAGGACTGAGGTGAAGCATAGAGAGGGTGGACAGGAAGAGCAAATTATGAAGGAGTTAATAATGTTGTATGGCTTATATTTCTGCATGGGAAGATGATACTGATGACTCATATGAACCTTCTCAATAGAGCAGTTAGGAGGAGCATATTTAGACAAGGCATAGGAGAGAGCTGAATATGAAGGTATATTATAAAAATGGAGTCAGTGGGTGAAAAGGGAATGTCCTGGGAGAAAGGAAAAGGAGAGATAGAATGGGCTGAGATATCTCATGTAAAAAACATCAAGAAAAAGCTTGAGGGGAAGGTGAGGGGAAATGAGTGAGCCTTCATTCTCGTCAGAAATGGCTCAGAGAGGAAACAACATACATGCATCACACACACTTAATATGTTATAGAAATTTCTTACCTTAGAGGAAAAAGGAGAGAAACAGGAGTGGGGGAAAAGGGGCCAGGGGTGGGCAGTATAGGTGACAGAGGAGAGGGTAGATCATGGGAAAGAGTAGTCAGATACAACACTTTTTTTGTTTCTTTGCAGAGTAGTGAGATAGGATGACCTGCACGGGACCACACAGCTGGGTGGTTCTTCAGTGTCTGGGGTGGGATGTGGGCTCCAATCTTCCTGACTCCAGGGCAGATGCCCTGTCTGCTGCACCAATCAGCTGCCCCAAAGCACACTTTTGAGGAGGGACAAAGTGAAAGAGAGAAAATAGAATAAATGGGAGTGGGGAGGGAGGAATGGATGGAGGGAATTACAATCAGCAATAACAACTGTGGGGAAAAATATGGAAGCAACTTCTCTGATGGATTTATGAATAATGTGATCCACCCAGAGACAGAGCTGATGGAATCTGAAGACAGACTGAAGTACAATATTTTTCTCTTTCTTTCACTTTCTTTTTCATGAGGTTTTTCTTTTTTATGTGGGAGGAGAGAAGATTATGCTTACTTTTACAACAAGACTATTTTAGGGAGGCAGCTAGGTGGTGCAGTGGATAGAGAACCAGCCCTGAAGTTAGGAGGACCTGAGTTCAAATGTGGCCTCAGACACTTAATAATTGTCTAGCAGTGTGATCTTGGGCAAGTCACTTAACCCCATTGCCATAAATAAAATTTAAAAAAATTATTTTAGTAATGTGTAAATAAATTTTAAAAATTTAAAAAAGAGATAATAACAACTGAATAATTTCTTGAAATTTTTATTTTTCCAATTTATAATAAACAACCAAGCTACATTTAAATAAATAAATAAATGAAAAAATCTCCAGGGCCAAATAGATTTACAAGAGAATTCTACCAAACTTGTAAATTACAATTAATTCCAATTCTATATAAACTATTTCAAAAAATAGTTCTGTCAAATTCTTTTTACATAGCAATGTGCTGCTGATACATAAACCAGGAGGAGCCAAAACAGACAAAATTATAGCTCAATTTCTCTGATGAATATTGATGAAATTTTTTAAATAAAATATTAGCAAAAATATCATAGAAATTGTCTCTATGATATACACTATGATAAGGATTTATATCAGGAATGTAGATATGGTTCATATTGGGAAAACAATCAGTATAATTGACTACATCAGTAACAAATCCAAAAGAAATCATAGAATTATACTGAACAAAATTTTGACAAAATATAGCACCCATTCCCATATTAAAACACTATGGAACCTAGGTATAAATGGATTTTCCCCTAAAATGATAAGCAGTATCTATCTGAAACCATCAGCAAGCATTATGTATGTAATGGGGACAAACTAGAAATATTCTCAATATGATCAGAGGAGGAGCAAGGATGCTCATTATCACCACTATTATTCAATATCATATTAGAAATATTAGTTTTAGGAATAAGAGAAGAAAAAAGAAATTGAATGAATTAGAATTGGCAATGAGGAAGAAAAATTTTCACCCTTTGCAGATAATATAATGGTATATTTAGCAAATCCTAGAATATGAAATAAAAAAACTACTTGAAACAACAACTTTAGCAAAGTTGCAAGATATACAATAAACTTATATAAATCAACATTTCTGTATATTACCAACAAAGCCCAGCAGCAAGAGATAGAGAAATTCCATTTAAAATAACTGTAGTTTTTTTTTTTTTTGGCTCCAGCTCGTGGTGATGAAGGTGCAACTTCTTTCGGTCATCCTGAATCCGGGTTCATCCGACACCGGCAACCACCCCATACCATTGAGACCGAGCCTCCACCTTCTTCGCCGCCATGCCTCCCAAGTTTGATCCTAATAAAATCAAAGTCGTGTTTTTAAGGTGCACTGGTGGTGAAGTTGGTCCCACATCAGCTCTGGCCCCAAAAATTGGTCCCTTGGGTTTGTCTCCAAGAAAGGTTGGTGATGACATTGCCAGGGCAACTGGTGACTGGAAAGGGTTTAGGATTACAGTGAAACTTACCATTCAGAACAGACAGGCCCAGATTGAGGTGGTGCCTTCTGCCTCAGCCTTGATCATCAAAGCTCTAAAGGAACCTCCTCGAGACAGAAAGAAGCAGAAAAATATTAAACACAGTGGAAACATCACTTTTGATGAGATTGTCAACATTTCTAGACAGATGAGGCACCGATCTTTGGCAAGAGAATCCTTGGAACAGCCCAGTCTGTGGGCTGCAACATTGATGGCAGACATCCTCATGATGTCATTGATGACATCAATAGTGGAGCAGTGGAATGCCCAGCATTATGAAGATTCATCACTTCAAAGCTGGAAATTGTGGAGGTTGTGACAAATCTGATCAATGGATAGAGTTTGGGCAACTGTCCTGGATTTGAGCTCCTCGGATAATTTATTGATTTGTTATATTTATTTATTATATACTCTGTGTTGTCACTTTGATATGTGTGATTTTTACATTGAATCATGGGAGTTACAACTGATTTCACACACTGATTTAAAAGTGAAATACATAAAGTTCAAAATCTCTTTACGGTCATCACCATAATTGAATGCAATGAAAATAAGAAGGTCCATACATTTTAAAATGTCCTTTTTTTAACTTGAAGTTTCAGATATTAGAATGCTTAAAATGCTACCAATTGTGATGGTTACCTTTCCACAAAATATTAAAATAAACTAATGTTTATCAGAATTTAAGTAGAAAAAAATAAAATAAAATAAAATAACTGTAGACAATAAAATACTTGGGAATCCACCTGTCAAAATAAACTCAGAAGCTATATGAACACAATTACAAAACACTTTTCACCCAAGTAAAGTCATAAATATCATTGGAAAAATGACTCTTGCTCATGGGTAGGTTGAGCTAATATAATAAAAATGACAGTTCTACCTAAATTAAATTATGTATTCAGTGCCATACCAATCAAACTACCAAAAATTATTTTATAGATCTAGAAAAAAATAGTAACAAAATTCATCTGGAGGAATATAAAAGATCAAGAATATCACAGGAATTAAGGAAAAATGCAAAACCATATTGTAAAGCAACAATCATCAAAATTGTTTGGTACTGGCAATGAAGTAATGTGGTGGATCAGTGGAATAGATTAGATACAAAAGAAACAGTAGTAAATGACTACAGTTATTTACTGCTTAATAAACCCAAATATTCCAGCTTCTGAGATATGAACTCACTATTTGACAAAAACTGCAGGAATTCTAACAGCTAATGTTTCTGATAAAGGACTCATTTCTAAACTATATAGAGAATGGATTCAAATTTTTTTTCAGAACAAAAATGATTATCTTTTATTGTTAAACAAAGAATAACATTTTGCAAATTCAATAGACTTAGGAAGCATATCCAGGTATCGAATTTTACTTCTACTATGATGTTAGCTGATTATTCAAAAACCAATCCCCATTGTTCCATCCAACATATACCTGAAAACACATAGCAGCATGATTCAGTTAAATAAACTTACAAATATTAGTACTTGTAATAAAATACAAAATACAAAGTATCCTTTTCCCAAATATTAGTCTTTGAATGCTTCATATGTCCTTTGGTTTCAAACCCATAAAATGCATTATTACATTGTAGATTTAGCATTGAGACAAAACACTGTACATTTGAAGAGAAAGAGGGAAGCATCACAGGATACCAAAGGACATTTTAGAAAGTAAACATTAAAGCAAAAATATTTTTGAATATATAAACACTGTATATTATGTAAACAAACATTCAGAAAAATAAGAATCAACATGGGCCAAAGTATTGTTTCCTAGGCAAACAGATTATAACATCTTTTTAACAATGCAATTTTAGGATGTTATTTATTAAGAAAAAATGGAGCCTATTTTTATATTCTGTGCTTAAGTATCTTAGAGATTAGATAGCAATTTTTACATTCATAGGCTAATGTGGGGCAGCTAGGTGGCATAGTAGATAAAGTAGATAAAGTAGATAAAGCACCAGCCTTGGAGTCAGGAGTACCTGGGTTCAAATCCGGTCTCAGACACTTAATAATTACCTAGCTGTGTGGCCTTGGGCAAGCCACCTAACCCCATTTGCCTTGCAAAAACCTAAAATAAAAAGGTTTATCCTTTATTTAGCTGGCTGGCTGTTGCAAATAGGATACATAAAACTATTCTAATCCCTGTCATTTAGCACAATACTAGATAAATTATATATAATTAATTCATTTTTATCAATTTGCACTAGTATAAATAGTTTAAGCAATTTCAAAGTTTGTGCAGGGGAAACTGGTTAATGATTTGTTCTCTGTAAGGCTAGTAGCAAAATAATCACTACAAATTCAGTCCAAGCTAATATTGAACCCCTGATTTAGCAAGCTGGATGAAAATTGTAGAGAATTAATAGAATGCCAATTTTATTAGGTAAAGTCTAGAATTCCATATGGTGCTGGATGCATTAAAGCTCTGCATTTTTATAATAAAATACCGTTTTGTTTTCAAAATGCAGAAGTAGTATTACAAAGAAATCTAAATGCATTCATGATCTATATCACAAAGCAAGGGCTGTCACATTCCCTAGGTGGAAAAGAAGTAACAAGAAGAGTTTATTATTAATACTGCTTGGAATGAGAAGCCTATGTGAAGCAAGCAGTAATGATGAAAAACAAATTAAAAATTATTTTATATTATATTCATTAGCAAGAATTTAGGTTCTAAATGTAAAAGTTTCCAGCAGCAAACCTAACAGAAAATCAGTTTATAATGTAAAATAAATTATGACTGTCCATCCTGTTTCAAAGCTTCCAGTCTTCTTAGGAGTGTATTTCCAAATGCTTCTTGGTATGCTGGACTAAGGGTATCCAACAGAGTACACTGTCTCATGGTAGGGAGTTTATAAATTATCATCCACCTGGTCAAAAGCATATCCCACCACCCTAAGCCCTGCTTCTGAGAGTTCCAGGCAGTATTTATTCCTTTCTCTTGTTTCCACATTGACATATGCAACATCATCTGAACACGGCAGGCTTTTGGAGACAAATATGTTGCTAATAGCAAAAAAGAACATCATTCACAACTGCTTCGGCTTCTAATCTCATGTCTTTTACATCTGTTCTTTCAAAATCTTGAAATTCAGAATCTTCAATTTCTCTGTTATTGCTAAGCTCCATGTGACTATAGTCTGTTTCCATTCTGCGCTTCAAAGCGCGCGACCTCCTCTCCCTCCCTCCACCGCGCTCTGAGTAGCAGCCGGAGGAGCTTCGTGCTTCCCATTCCCCTCCCACCTCCGCCCCACCCGAATCCCACGGATTCAAATTTCTAGGAATACAAGTCATTCTCTTTTTTAAATTTTATTTTTTTAAATGCATTTATTAATTTTCATCCATTTGTACATGGATATTTCCAAGTTATAAAATTTCCCTCCACCTTCCCTTCCCACCTCCCTCCCCTCAGTAGGGAACAATCAGGTTATCATTATATATATATATATATATATATATATATATATATATATATATATATATATATATATATATACATATATACACATACATATTTCATTAAACACATTTACAAATTAATAATTTTTGGCATGAGGATTAGGATTAAGGGAAAGAGATACATAAGAGGTAATTTTTATGAAGTGCTCATCAGATTCCATAGCAGTGTTTTTTTTTCTGTGTGTTTTGTTTTATTTTGTTTTTCTTCCTCTGGTTGGGGACTGTGGAGAGGAGTTGCTCCCATCAAGGTTGTTCATCTCATAATGTTGTTGATGTGTACATTGTTCTCTTGGCTCTATCCCTTTCACTCAGCATCAAATCCTGTAAGTCATTCCATGCTTCTCTAGAGTCCGTCCATATATGGTTTCTTATAAAACAATAATATTACGTAGTATTCATGTATCATAACTTGTTTAGCCATTCCCCAATTGATGGGCATCCCCTCGATTTGCAATTCTTTGCCACTACAAAGAGAGCTGCTATGAATATTTTGGAACATGTAGGACTTTTCCCATTTTTTGCAATTTTTTCTGGTTATAGTGCTAGAATTGGAATTGCTGGGGCAAAGGATATGAACACTTTTATTGCTTTTTGGGCATAGTTCCATATTGCTGTCCAGAAAGGTTGGATCTGTTCACAACTCCACCAGCAATGCATCAATGTCCCAATCCTCCCACAACCTTTCCACCAGTGATCATCTTCCCTTTTTCTCATCTTGGCTAATCTAATGAGTATGAGATGTTACCTCATTGTTGTTTTAATTTGCATTTCTCTAATCAATAGTGATTTGGAGCATTTTTTCATATGATTATATATAGCTTTAATTTATTCATTTGAAAACTGTTCATGTCCTTTGACCATTTATCAATTGGGGGAATGACTTGTGATCGTATAAATTTGATGTAATTCTCTATGTATTTTAGAAATTAGACCTTTATCAGAACTCCTGGTTGCGAAGATTGTTTCCCAGCTTTCTACTTTTCTTCTAATTTTGGTGGCATTGATTTTATTAGTGCAAAACCTTTTTAATTTAATAGAGTCAAAATCATTCATTTTGCTAATTCTTGTTTGGTCATAAATTTATCCCTTTTCCATAGATCAGATAGATAGAGTATGTTTTGGTGTATTAATTTAGCTGTGGTATGTTCTTTATGTCTAAATCCTGTACCCATTTTGACCTTATTTTGGAATAGAGCATGAGATATGGATCTATGCCTAGTTTTTGCCATACTATTTTCCAGTTTTCCCAACTTTTTGTCAAATAATGAAGTTGATGTCTTTGGGTTTATCAAATAGTAGATTTCTGTAGTCATTTACTGCACTTTCTTTTGAACCTATCCTAATCCACTGATCCATTACTCTCTTAACCAGTACTAGGCAGTTTTTATGACTGCTGCTTTATAGTGTAGATTTAGATTTGCTGGAGCTAGGCCACCTTCCTTTGCTTTTTTTTATCAGTTCCCTTGTTATTCTTGCCCTTTTGTTACTCCAGATGAATTTTTTTACTATTTTTTCTAGTTTGGTAAAGTAGTTATTTGGTGTTTTGATTGGTATGGCATTGAATAAGTAATTTAATTTGGGTAGAATTGTCATTTTTATTATATTAGCTTGACCTGACCATGGACATTTGATATTTTTCTAATTTGATATTTTTCCAATCTGACTTTATTTGGGTGAGGAGAGCTTTGTAATTGTGTTCATACAATTTTTGGGTTTGTCTTGGGATGTAGATTCCCAAGTATTTAATGTTGTCTACAGTTACTTTAAATGGAATTTCTCTTTCTATCGTTTGTTCTTGGGCTCTGTTGTTGATATATAGAAATGCTGATGATTTATGTGGGTTTACTTTATATCCTGCTACTTTGCTGAATTTATTGTTTTAAGGAATATTTTAGATAATTTTCTTGGTCCTCTAGGTATCTGCAAAGAGAGAAAGTTTTGCTTACTTATTGCCTATTATGATTCCTTTAATTTCTTTTACTTCCCTTATTGCTACTGATAGCATTTGTAATACCATATTGAATCATAATGGTGATAATGGGCATCCTTGTTTTACACCTGAATTTATTGGAAATGCTCTGAGTTTATTCCCATTAAATATAACATTTGTTAATGGTTTTAGATAGATACTATTTATTATTTTAAGAAAAACTCCACTTATTCCTGTACTTTCTAGTGTTTTTAATAGGAATGGATGTTTATCAAAGGCTTTTTTTTTTAAGATTTTTGCAATGCAAATGGGGTTAAGTGGCTTTCCCAAGGCCACACAGCTAGGTAATTATTAAGTGTGTGAGGTCAGATTTGAACTCAGGTACTCCTGACTCCATGACCGGTGCTCTATCAACTACGCCACCTAGCTGCCCTGTATCAAAGGCTTTTTCAGCACCTATTGAGATAATCATATGATTTCTGTTGGTTTTACTGTTGATATATTTAATTATGTTGAGTGTTTTCCTAATGTTGAACCATCCATATCTGCCTTATATAAATCCAACCTGATCATGAAGTATTATCCTGGTAATAACTTGCTTTAGTCTCATTGCCAAAATTTTATTTAAGATTTTTGCATCAATATTCATTAGGGAGAGTGATCTATAATTTTCTTTGTCTGTTTTCTATCTTCCTGCCTTAGGTATCAGCACCTTGTTAGTGTTATAAAAGAAGATTGGCAGAACTCCTCCCTCTCCTATTTTTAAAAATAGTTTATGTAGAATAGGAATTAACTGTTCCTTAAATATTTGGTAGAATTCACTTGTAAATCCATCTAGACCTGGAGACTTTTTCTTAGGGCGTTTATTGATGGTTTCTTCAATTTCTTTTTCTGAAATGGGATTATTTAAATAATTATTTCCTCTTCTGTTAATCTGGGCAGTTCGTATTTTTGTAAATATTCTTCCATTTCACTCAAATTGCTCAGTTTATTGGCATACAGTTTAGCAAAGTAGTTCCAAATTATCTCTTTAATTTCTTCCTCATTGGTGGTTAGTTCAGCCTTTTCATTTTTGATAATCATAGTTTGGTTATCTTCTTCCTTTTTTTTAAAATTAGATTAACCAGAGGTTTGTCTATTTTATTGGTTGTTTCATAAAAACCAACTCTTAGTTTTATTTATGAGATCAATTTTTTTGCTATTTTATTAATCTCTCCCTTGATTTTCAGAATTTCTAATTTGGTATTTAATAGGGATGTTTAATTTGTTCTTTTTCTAACTTTTTTAGTTGCATACCCAATTTATTGATCTCTTCTTTCTCTATTTTATTTATTTATATAGGCATTTAGAGACATAAAGTTTCCCCTCAAAACTGCCTTGGTTGTATCCCATAAATTTTGATATGATGTCTCATTGTTATCATTTTCTTGGGTATATAATTATTGATTATTTCTATTATTTGCTGTTTGATCCTCCCATTATTTAAGATAAGGTTATTTAGTTTCCAGTTTGTTCTTGATTTATCTTTCCCTGTCATTCCCCAATTGATAAGTGGCCAAAGGATATGAACTGACAGTTTTCATATGAAGAAATTAAAGCTATTTTTAGTCATATGAAATAAATGCTCTAAATCATTGATTAGAGAGATTCAAATTAAAACAACTCAGAGGTACCACCTCATATCTATCACATTGGTTAAAATGAAAAAAAGGAATTTGGGGAAACTGGCATACTGTTGGTAGAGTTAAGAATTCCACTGGTTTGGTGTTTTCAGTGTCAGTGATGACCTCTATCCTAGACCTCCTTTCTCATTTCTTAACCCTGGTCTAGTCTAATTCAGCTTCATACATACTTGTGTGATTCTTTTCTCAAAAGCACTCAGTTAAGTGTTTGACATCTAATTAACATGTGTAGCAGAAAACATCTTTGTCTCTCTGATGGTAGCATTCTTTCATCATAATTCTGGGCCCTTTGGTTCCATATCATGGGACAAGAATAGTGTAGTCTTAGGTGTTAGTGTGAAGGAGACTGTACATTTTATCTTGTAAATACTTTAAATTATGACATTAGAGCAGTGGGCTTTACATGATCCAAGTAAAATTGGGAAGAGAACCAGATAAAACATAATCAGAGGCCACTGGCAGAATACAGTGATGCCAATTTTAAGGAGGTGAAGCAACTAATTCTTTTTTTTTAAGATTTTATTTGAGTTTTACAATTTTTCTCCCAATCTTACCTCCTTCCCCCCACCCCACCCCATGGAAAGGAATCTGTCAGTCTTTATTTTGTTTCCATGTTGGACACTGATCCAAATTGAGTGTGTTGAGAGAGAAATCATATTGTAGGGTTCTGTTTTTTAATCCACTCTGCTATTCGTTTACTTTTTTTTTTAGGTTTTTGCAAGGCAAATGGGGTTAAGTGGCTTGCCCAAGGCCACACAACTAGGTAATTATTAAGTGTCTGAGACTGGATTTTAACCCAGGTACTCCTGACTTGCAAGGTCAGTGCTTTATCCACTACGCCACCTAGCCACCCCTCTTTTACGTTTTAAGGGAGAGTTCATCCCATTCACATTCAAAGTTATGATTACTAATTCTTTATTGCCCTGCATGCCATCTTCCCTCTGTTTGTATTTTGCCCCTTCCCCCCCTTATCCATATTTCCTAGTTTTGTTTCTGAATATCACCCCCCTTCAATGTGTTTGGCCTCCTATATCCCCCTCCCCTTTCCCTTTCCCTTTTTCTCTTTTCCCTTCCCTTCCTTTTGTTAGTTCCCCTTTCCCCCCTCCCCCTCCCTTTCTCTGTCCCCACTACCCTTTTCCCCTTTTAATATCAGAAAGGTTAAAATTTTTTAAGTTAACTAAGTATGTGTAAATTGACTTTAAGCCAGGTCTGATGATACAGGTGTTTCTCATCTCCTCCCTTCTTCCCCTCTATTACTAGAGGTATTTTGTACCTCTTAATGTCATGAGATTTACCCCATTCAATCCCCTCCCTCCTCCCATCTCCTTCCCATCTACCTTTTTAAGGAGGTAGTGTTTTTAAAAAACATTCTATCCGAGTCATAGAAAATTCTGGGTATCTGTCACTTTTAGCTAAGTACATTCTGTCTAACAGAGTTAAAATTCTTGAGAGTTATTAGAGTCCTTCTCCCAAGTGGGGTTATAGCCAGTTATACCCCCATTGGATAGCAGTCTCATGGATAGGTCATGAATGTCCATCACTTCCAGCTAGGTATATTCTCTCTGTTAGAGTTACAATTCTCAAGATTTATGAGAATCCTTTTCCCCATGAGGGAATATAGCCAATTTCAACTTGTTGGATAGAAGTTTTTTTCTTTTACTGCCCCCCTTTTTCTTTTACCTTTTCATGTGTCTCTTGAACCTCTTGTTTGATGTCCAAATTTTCTATTTAGCTCTGGTCTTTGCATCAGGAATATTTGGAATTCCTCCATTTTGTTAAATGTCCATATTTTTCCCTGGAAGAGAAGGCTCAAGCTTTGTGGGATGGTGGATTCTTGGCTGCATTCCAAGCTCCCTTGCTCTCCAAAATATCTCATTCCAGGCCCTTCAATCCCTTAATGTTGATGCAGCCAGGTCCTGGGTAATCCTTACTGTGGCTCCTTGATATTTAAATTGTTTCTTTCTGGCTGCTTGCAGGATTTTCTCTTTTATCTGATAGTTCTGGAATTTGGCCACAACATTCCTTGGTGTTTTCATTTTAGGATCTTTTTCTGGAGGGGATCGATGTATTCTTTCAATAACTACCTTGCCCTCTAGTTCCATGATATCAGGGCAGTTTTCTATCACTAGATCCTGTAATATTTAGTCCAGGCTTTTTTTTCCCTCTTCAATGTTTTCAGGAAGTTCAATAATTTTCAGGTTGCCCCTTCTTGACCTATTATTGAGGTTAGTGGTTTTGCTGATGAGAAATTTTATATTTTCTTCTATTTTTTTGATTTTGTTTGACAGGTTCTTGCTGTCTCATGAAGTCATTAGTTTCTTCAGACTCCATTCTTTTTTTTTTTTTTAGGGAGGAGTTTTCTTCATTAACCTTTTGCAACTCCTTTCCAATTGGTCAATTCTACTTTTGAAAGAGCTTTCCATTTAACCAACTGAGGTTTTGAGAGAATTATTTTCTTTTTGCATTTGCCCAGTTGAGGATCTGAGAGAATTATTATCATTTTGTATTTGTCCAGTTGATGACGTGAGGGATTTATTCTCATTTTGTATTTGTCCAATTGAGGACCTGAGAAATTTATTCTCATTTTGTATTTGTCCAGTTGTATTTTCTAAGGATTTGTTTTCTTGTTGCAAGGTATTAATCTTTTCTTGGGTTTCTTTTGCCAAATTTTCCAATTGATTTTTAAACTCCTTCTTTATTTCTTCAAGGGAGTCTTTCTGTACTGGAGACCAGATCATATTCTCCTCGAAGGTTCTAGGTCTCTCTGAGTTAGGGTCTTTTCCTTCCAAGAATTTTTCTATGGATCTACCTTTCTGCTGACCCTTCTTCATTTTGCTAAGACCTTGAGTTTGGGAGGGGCTGGTTCACAGGGGTTTGGTATTGGGATCCCTAGAGGCTTTACTCACTGAGTGCAATTTCTCTGGCTGGCCAGTAGGAGGTGCTGGTTGCTTTCTCTGGAGTGTCTGTGACCTTGATTGAGGCCTTCTCCCTTAGCTTGAAGGGAGGGGTTGAAGCTATTGAATACTTTTGCCTTCAATCAATGGTGGGCTTAACCCTAGTGTGAGGTCATTCCTCTCCCTATTGTCAGCTGGGCTTGTTCTTCTGTTCACACACCTGTGCCTGAGGCAGAAGTAGTCTGCATTTGTTTGTTCTGGGAAGAGGCCTCAGCTGCAATGGAGGTATGGACTCAGAGTTCCTCAGACCAGAGTTGCCCAGGGATGGTGTCTGCAGCTCTCCTGCACTGGAACTCCCCCCCCCCCCAGCCCTGTCAGCAAACTCCAGAGGGTCATCCCCAACACCACTGCCTCTGCTCCCTAGTTGACTCAAGTCTCCAAGGTCTAGCCCCACCACTGATCCAGCAGGTCCATCTCTCTGGCCCTCAGATTCCCCGGCCCCAATTCAGCTGCTAATCTGGTTGACCCTCACCAGCCTAGACTCACCCAAAGCTGCAGAAGAAAAATCCTGAGATAGATGTTCTTTTCCCTGGCTTTTCTTTCTGGGTTTTGTGGGTCAGATTTCTGTTAAGAGGTTTGTTTCATATGATAGATGGGGAAAGATCAGGAGACTTTAGAACTGTGCCTGTCTTCTCTCCGCCATCTTGGCTGGAAGTCAGCAACTAATTCTTATCACAGACAAAATCCACGTACTACATTGCAGGATTGCAACAGAGATGTCAATAGAATTTTCAAAATGCTATCAGCAGGGACCTGGACATGCATGTATTCCTGAGAAATAGTTGGGGAAAAGAAAGGAGTATCAGAGCAGAAGGGTGGAATTCAGATAGAATCCAGCGAGGAAGGTAAAGTCTCTAGTTCTCGAATGGGGTGGAGAAAGAAAATGTAAGTTTACTATCTGAGATAGGTTTAGATGCTTGGGCAAACTGATTACTTAATTTCTAGCATTTCACAGCAGGACACCAATACAAATGTCAATTTTAGAAAAATCAGCATAGATACAATAACTGAAACCATGAGAGTAAAGTGACATTTCCAAGAAATAAATTTAAAGGGATAAATCCAAGAGTAAAGTCTTGGTGAAAATCTTGGTGAAAAATCATATACATACATACATATATATGTGTGTGTGTGTGTGTGTGTGTGTGTGTGTGTGTGTGTGTGTGTGTGTGTGTAAGCTGAAGATGACCAAGACTTAGAAAAGTCCATTGGATATGGTTGTTTGAAAATCCCTAATAACTTTTCAGAGTGCTCCTTAATGTTGTTCCATATAAGAACAGCTAGGTGATGTGGTGGATAGAGTGCCAGGCCTAGAGTCAGGAAGACCTGAACTAAAAATCTGGCCTGAGATATTTAGTAAAACTGTGACTCTAGGCAAATCACCTACCCCTGTTTGTCTCACTTTCTTCATCTGTAAACTGAGCTGAAGAAGGAAATGGCAAACCATTCTAATATCTCTGCCAAGAAAACCTGAAATGGACATGAATGAAAATGGACTGAACAAGAGGACTGGAGTAGAACAGTTTTGTTGGAGTTCTCACAGTTACTTTTTGTTTTTATGACACATTCACAGCACAGTTCATAGAGACTAATCCCTCAAACTTTGATGGGTGACAAATCAGTTTAAGTTTATTTCAAAAGACTGATAGAGAATGCACCTCTCACTTCTTAAGTAGATTAAAAGGTAGAAGTGGTAGATTATAAATATAGTATATAATTTTTTACAACTAGTATTTCTGACAAAAGACTCATTTCTAAAATATTTAGAGAAACGAATCAAATTTACATAAAAAAGGCATTCCCCAATTGACAAATGGTCAAAGGATATGCAAAAGCAATTTACAGATGAGGAAATCAAAGCTATACATAGTCAAGTGAATAACTGTTCTAAATCATTGCTGATTAGAGAAATGTAAATTAAAGCAGCTCTGAGGTACCACCTCACACCTCTCAGATTAGCCAATATGACCATAAAGGACAATGATCAATGTTGGAAGGGATGTGGGAAATCTGGGACACTAATACATTGTTGGTGGAGTTTCAAACTCATCCAACCTTTCTGGAGAGCAATCTGGAATTATCCCCAAAGGGCAACAAACATATGCATACCCTTTGATCCAGCAATACCAATACTAGGTCTATACCCTGAAGAGATCATGCAAAAGGGGAAAAACATCACTTGAACAAAAATATTCATAGCAGCTCTGTTTGTGGTGGCAAAGAATTAGAAATCAAGTGAATGTCCATCAATTGAAGAATGGCTGAACAAATTATGGTATATGTTTTTCATGGAGCACTATTGCTCTATTAGAAACCATGAGGGATGGGATTTCAAAGAAGCCTGGAAGGACTTGCATAAACTGATGCTGAGTGAAATGAGCAGAACCAAAAGAACACTGTACATCCTAATAGCAACATGGGAGTGATGATCAACCTTAATGGACTTGCTCATTCCATCAGTGCAATAATCAGGGACAATTTTAGAGCACTTAAATCACAGAGAATAACATCTATACCCAGAGAAAGAACTATGGAGTTTAAACAGAGAATTTTTTAAAAGTGTCTTATGTGCTACATAATTTTGCTATCTCTAATATTTTATTTTCTCCTCAAGGATATTATTTCTCTCCCAACACATTCAATTTCGATCAACATATAGCATGGAAACAATATAAAGATAATCAGACTACCTTCTGTGGGGGGATGGGGAGGAAAGGGAGGGTGGAGGAAAAATTGTAAAATTCAAAACCTTACAGAAAATGATAGGTAGAAACTACTATTGTATATAATTGGAAAACAAATAAAATGTTAAAAAAAAGAAATATAGTGTATAGCATACAATTTTAGGCATGATCATTGTGTTGATTTGTTATAAGAGATGACTATCTGAGTGAAGGGAGTCAGTGAGAAGTGACAAAAAGAGAGCATTTATAGAATATTTTTTCTTTTTTAAAAATTTTATTTATTTAAGGCAGTGGGGTTAAGTGACTCGCCTAACTCTTTTTTAATTAAGTGTCTGAGGCCAGATTTGGAATATTTTTTCTTTAAATAACAAACATCATCAAAATAGAAATTAAATAGCAACTAGAATATTATCAGGTTTGAAGAACAAATTTGTTTGCAACTGAAAAAAATCTGTATTAAGTTTTTATGTGTTTTTTGACTCACTATATAATTAACAAAATAATATTTTAGACTAAAAATGTTCTCCAATTTCATTTTATTTCCAGGGCTACTCTTTGGCATAGCATCTTTGATGTATGATGACAAACGACTTGCTACTGAAAAATTTTCCACATACACTACACTCATAGGGTTTCTCTCCAGCATGAATTCTCTGAAGCTGATTAAGGTGCCTGTTTTAGATGAAGGCTTTCCCACATTTAGTACATTTATAGGACTTCTCTTTACTATGAACTTTCTGATGTTGAGTAAGGGATGAATGGTCAAATGAGGCTTTGCCACATTCAGTACATTCATGGGGACTTTCTCCTGTGTGAATAATCTGATGTCTACAAAGGCTAAGATTATATCTGAAGGCTTTCCCACATTCATTGAATTCAAAAGGCTTCTTTCCAGTATGAGTCCTGTGATGCTGAGTAAGGGTTGAGCAATCAAAAAAGGCTTTTCTGCATTCACTACATTCAGGGCCTCCTTCCTTAGTATTTTTTGGAAGAAGTTTGATTGACAGTTGCTTGAAATTTCTCTCTTGAGAAAAGGGTTCTTCCCCTAGCTTCCTGTCAGTGTTTTTTCTGTGTCTCTCCAATTTACCCTTAGATACAAACACTCCATCTCTAAGTCTTTCCATTAACATGTCTGGTGATCCTACTTCTTCAGAATAGTTCTGTTTTGGAGTTGACCCCTGAGTCTCAGGTATATTCTTTCAACCTGAAACTAAGAGAAAATATAAATGTCATCTATTCTCTCTCTCCACAAAGAGAGAGAGATGCTACAAGAGAAAGAAAACAAAACTAGCATACTAAAATTTGTAAGACTGGGTAGATGTTCAAAAATTTTGATAAACTGGAGAGAGGAATAGAAATGGAAGAGAACAGAGTGGAGGATATAATTGGAGGAAAGATGACTAGTCCACTAACCAAGAGGAGCAGAAAATAGGAAAACCAATCTAGAAGTATGATAAGAATGATGAGCAAGTATATTGAATGGGGGTTATGTTAATGAATAAGAATATTAGGAAATGAATAAAGATTAGCATAGGATCTGGAAAAATAAACTTTCAGTAAGGAAGAATGTCCTTGAGTGAGTAAGGAAAAAGAAGAGTTGGTAGGTAACAACTTGAAAAGAGAATGAGAGGAATCATATTTGAAGAATATGTTACCACAGACCCAAGACAGCTTTCCTGCATGAGTCAATGGTCATAGAAATATCAGCTGTTTTGAGGGCCACTGAAAAATGTTCTCTCTCCCTAAACAACTGAGCTAGAATTTCATTTGACTTCCATTCATCTAGTTCTTCCATCCCTCACTAACCTAGATAGGTATTTATTGGGACTTTTCTCACTTCAGTTCTCTGCAGGTCAAATATCCAAGGTTCTTTGCCTTGCCCAAATCTATGATCATGTCAGATTTAGAGATGGGAAGCTCTGTTTATAGAGAAGTGAATAAAATAGCAATTTGACTTGGGATACAGATCTGTTCCAGAAATCAGTTCCAGGTCCTTCTTTTCTTCAAAGAAGGAAAATAAATATAGATGTGTTAGAAATGGAAGGATTTACACCATCTAGTTTGAATCCTTTCTTTATAGGTGAAAAAAAACTGATGCTGTACTCCCTCAAACTCACATAGTGAATAAGTGGTATATCTGTGAGGAACCCGTCTCCTGACTCTACTTTTTTCAAAATTGGTATTTTATTTTATTTTTCAAATTGCATTTTATGAAAGTTTTTCGACACTTATCCACA
Organism: Macrotis lagotis; assembly: GCF_037893015.1. NCBI lineage: Eukaryota > Metazoa > Chordata > Mammalia > Peramelemorphia > Peramelidae > Macrotis > Macrotis lagotis. The sequence continues at coordinate 157,576,408 of NC_133658.1, forward strand.
TGCATCTGCATATTTTTAAATTACATAATTTCCTTCCACCACCACCCCTCAGTGGCAGTCAGGTGAATATTGTACATCCACATTTGTGTTTAACATGGTTACAGATTAGTTATTTTTGCGGACTGTTTTTGACTCTGTCAAGCTGAAACAGAACATGGTAGAAAAGGCCAGAGGGAATTTATAGAGATTTCTGAAGGAATCTCAGGCTGGTACTTCCAGGAACTTTGGGACCACAAGATGGGAAAAAAACAACATCAGAGAAGCACAGTGAAACTGTCCATTTTCAATCCTGTGAACTGTAGAACTTTTATCTTGTACCAGAGAACAGAAATACTTGATATCTGAGTCCAAAAAAGATTAGTAATCTCTGACTTGACTCATGAGTTAAAACTCATTTTAGCAATTCTCTTCTCTATAACCATCTCTTTGATATACCTGTGTCCCTAGAAGAGTTGAGATGTTGGCCCTTTCTTCTGTTTCCTGCTTCCATATTGTTGTGGTCTGTATATTGACTGACTATTTTAACTTGGGTTTTTTTTTCCTTATAGGCATCCTTGTTACTAGTCTTTGGTAATATTTTGCACTTCCTTGCCCTTCCCACCTAGTTTTAAGAATAAGTCACTTATTTCTCTTCTCTTTAGGATCCAGAACTCCCTTTAGATTGCAGGTTTTTGTTCTTATCATTTTCACTGTTGTAGACATTGTGTTTATTATTTCAGGACCTCATTCAAATATTGAACCTTACACAGTTAGTAGACTATATTATCACCTTAGTGGTTAAACAGGAGTCTCTGAAAGCTTCAAAGAATTTCCTGTAGACATAAAGTCTTCCACTACTGTCTTATTATACTTCATTATGACATAGAAATAGGTGAGCCTGGCCTCTCAAAAGCTATGCTAGTGGTCTTGTTAAAACTGTTTTATAATAATAAGCATGGGCTTATTGAGGGACCATATATCTGGTATCAAGGACTAAATAAAATTCAGAAAAACTCTTCAACAGTTTTAAGAGTGATGAATTTATTGGTACTAATGAGATTGTCTACAAAGTGGTAGAGAGTTTTTATTTTGGTTTTGGTTGGTTTTGGTTTTTGCAAGGCAGTGGGGTTATGTGACTTGCCCAAGGTCACACAGCTATGTAATTATTAAGTGTCTGAGGCTGAATTTGGACTCAGGTCCTTCTGACTCCAGGGCTGGTGTTCTATCCAATGTCCCACCTAGCTATCCCCAACTTTGCATTTTTTGAAGACAGTTTCTCTGACTGCTGGAAACTGAAATCATTCTAATATAACCACACCAGTCACACACCTGCCCAGCTACTACCTGAAGCCCTTCCTGATCTCCCCAATAGTCAGGACTCTCTTCTGCCTCAAATTATCTTGCATTTACTTTTCTGTGTACAAGTTATAACCCCCAATAGAAAGAAAACTTGATGGGGTTGGTTTTCATTTCATTTTGTTATCCTCAGTCTTCAGTAAAATGCCTTACACTTATTAAAAGTTCAGTGAATACTGAAGAAATGTAGCAAGACAAAGCAGATGAACTGACCTGAAGCCAAAAGGACCCAGGTTCATATCCCACTGATTTTATATATATATATATATATATATATATATATATATATATATATATATATATATATATTCTCCAGCATCACATCCTTGTACAAGTCTCTCTGAGCAGAATTCAATTGTCCCTACTCTTCCTGAGTGAAGTTCACAGTCACATCCTTGAATGTTAGTGATTGCTAAAACAAATACATCTTTGATTGCCTTCACTTGGGGGGGGGGAGAGTATCTGAAAGCCTTTAAAGAGAAGGGATGGATAGGAAGTGGTTCTGATGATGTTAAGTGCTCTGAGCTCAATGTACTGTGAAGAGGGGAGAGTTCTTTGGTTTGAAATCACTGTGCCCATCACTGTGTCAGATCTCATAGTACATGGGTAGGAAACCAGGTATATGCAGATGCCTCGGAGTGAAGAATTAGGGCTCATCCCTGGATAGTGCACGGTTGGACAGAGGTGCTCCATGATAAGGGAAGAAAATGTATGAACACTCTACTTTGATTTCAGGAAAGAGGGAGGAAAGGTTAAATCACCTGGGACCTAGCTATCAGGAACATAGGAGCCATTTTTTCCTCTTCTGTTTTATCCTCCTGGAGAAAGACAGAGTCCTGGAATGCAGGGCTGAGAAAAGAGAAAAAGGATATGAGGCAGATTGCTCATCTTGCTTAGAATCACCATGTTGGAACTTTCTATATAACATCTTGGTGCATTGTCCAACCTACTCCATGCCCTACAAAGAGGGAGGTCAGAAAGAACTTGGGCCATAGGCACCTAAAATATATTCCACTATGAGAAAAGAATCAATGATATTGCTGAGACCATTGCTTTGTACTTGGGCTTGCAACACACTGTAGGAGACAGATTTATTTCTGGATCAAGACATATGGCTCAAGTTAACAGGAGGTCTTAACTACTTGTGATTTGTAAAATAACTCAACCCCTCTCTTCCCAAGTCACCTTCTCCTTCAAAGAAAAAAGTACTTCCCATTCTTTCCCCTGATTCTCATGACATGTAAAGAATCAGCCACCAGCCTTTCAAAGTGGCCTCATGGATCTATCCCATTAACATCAATGAGAAACATGATGAAGAAAGAGCACAGCACTGGGAATCAGGAAAATTGGGTTGCCATTTTGGCTCTACCATTTAAGAGTAATGTGACCTTAGACAAATCATCAAAACTCTCGATTTTCTCTAGAAAATCACAAGGGGCAGCTAAGTCACACAGTGGATAGAGCACTGACCCTGGAGTCAGGAGGACCTGAGTTCAAATCCAGGCTTATCTCCCTGACTTCAAACTTGGCTTCTGACACTTACTAGCTGTGTAACCCTAGACAAATCTTAGCCTCTGTTTGCCTCAGTTCCCTCAGTTGTTAAATAGTGACTACAATAGTACATAGCTCACAGGGCTGTTATAAGGCTCTAATGAGTTAATACTTGTCAAGTACTTGTCCAAGGATCTGACCCATAGTGATGTTTTTCTTTCATTCTCAATGAAGACCATGATATCAGGGAGGTGATGTCATGACAAGCACATGAACTGGATTTGAGTGAGGGGGTGCTATGCTAAGTCACAAGTCTAACTTTCTCCTCCAGAGCCATCTGGGTCCAGTGGCCAGATATGAAACAGAATGGCTTGGATGTGTAGTAATCAGGGTTAAATGACTTGCCCAAGGTCACACAGCTAGTAAATGGCAAGTGTCTGAGGCTAGACTTGAAATCCTTCCTGAACTTGAACTCCTGTCTTCCTGACTCCAAGGCCAGTACTCTATCCACTTCGCCAGCCAGTTGCCTCTCTGACCCATAGTAGGTGTCATATAAATATTAGTTATTTTTAGTATTGTTATTATTATTGTCTAACAGTCCTTCCTTTCTCTTCAGTCTTCCCTTCTCCAGGTTAAACATTTTCTATTCCTTCAACCAGTTTCTACATGGTGTGTTCTCCAATTATTTGTGGATAAAATAGTTGGGTCTCTAGATAGTTGAATTCCCTCATTATGAATTCTGGTATCATACTTTTGGACCCACTGGAGTTTGTCCAGGATATTTCTAAATTGTGATGCCAAGAAGACAACAAAATCTTCCAGGTGTGGCCTAATAATGTAGCCTAAACATTGGTTTTTTTAACTGCATTTTCACAGTTGACTCAAGCAGAGCATGAAGCTTATTAAAACTTCAAGTCTCTATATTTTTTTGTAAATTTGTTGATTTTTTTACATTATCTTTATTTCCAAAAATACCCCTACCTCCTTTCCAACACAGTGAGCTATGCTTGTAACAAATTTTTTTAAAAAGACTCAGCACCCTTCCATGATCAATTGGGCAGCAACCAGACAGGGAATATCTTCAAATGCTTCAAGAGCTGGCCTTAAAAGTCAGTCTAACCCTACTACACTGGGGGGGGGGGGGGGGGGGGGGGAGAAGAAGAAGAATAGTTCATCAAAACAAACCAATACATCAACTAAGCCAGACAATACTTCACACCTAGACTCTCTCGGTTGGACCATGACTAGTGGATTTTTAATTGTTGATATCTTTTGTTTCTCTATCATATTTATTTTCAAATCTCTCTAACCGGTGAGCCATCCATTGGAATGAAAAAGAAAAAAAGAAAAGAAAAAAAAGTGTTTAGTAAAACACTGCAAAAAGAAATAATAATGTAATAAATAGTCAACCCTATAGTCCCCACCTCTGCTAAAACAGAAGATAAGTTCATTTTCTTATCTCCTTGGGGTAAACTTGACTCTTAGACCTTTTTCATAGGGACTGCCATTTAGCCTACCTCTCCCCTCCTGTACTGGTATAGGAATAGTGTAGTGATTTGAGGATGTTTTAGCGTAGAATCTCATATTTAACTATATTTAATTTAATGATATTTTATTTGGGGGCGCTAAGGGGCACAGTGGATGGAGCACCGGCCCTGGAGTTAGGAGGATCTGAGTTCAAATCTGACCTCAGGCACTTAATAATTCCCTAGCTGTGTGGCCTTGGGCAAGCCACTTAACCCCCTCACCTTGCTAAAACCAATCCATATTCCATTTAGCTCATTGTTCAATGCTTGTTTTAACTTTCCACTCCCTCGGGAGCACCTCAATTATCGTACAGCTCATTGTAGCATCAATCGTACCGCATTGTAAAGACAACAGTCCCATTCCCTCCCCACACCTGCCTCAGGCAAGGGCCCATTCAGGCGCAGCAATCGGAGCCCCTTCCCCCCACATGAGGTCAGCACAGTCCCACGTTCCGCACGCACGCACGCACGCACGCACGCACGCTCTTTACCTCAGATCGAGGCTGGCTCAAACGCCTACTCTCCGAACTTGTTCTGGCGGCTTGGCTTCTCGGGCGCAGACTCCATTTCCCAAGGGGCTCCACGGCGCTCCGCCTTAATCAGACACGGAGAGGTCTTCTGGGACATGAAGTCCGAGCGTGGAAAAGAAAAGAGGCCTCTGGGAAATGTAGTCCTGGGTTTCCAGTTCTGGTGCTTGTCCTCCAGGAGCCCGCGGGCTGGCCACGTGCGGACAGCTGTGCAGGAGCGAGATGGGTGTGGGATAAATCGGAGGTTATTGCAGAAGGACGATGCTACGGTTCAGGAGGCCTGGAAAGGCTTCATGCGGGCGGGGACGGGAGGTGGCCACCAGGGCAGAGGTGCCGGGGACTGGGGGGCGGAGCCCTGTGTGCCAGGCGCAAGGAGGATGCCGCCCGCTGCGGGGAGGGGGCCAACGCCAAGCGGATGGGAAGGAGGGGAGGAGTAAGGAAAGGCTTTCAAAATCAGAGGACTTTTTTATTTGAAGCTGGAGGTGGGAGCCGCAGGAATTTGTCCAGTGGGGAGGAGATGGCATGGTGGCACCTCCACTCTTTGGAGGATCATTCAGCTGAGAGATGAATGGGTTGGCCTGGATGGAGACTAGAAGCAGTGATACCAATAGAACCCGCACCACAAGGTTGGCAGGGCGATTGGAGAGGAGGGAATATATAGGACAGATGCTTTGAAGGTAGAATTAACAGTCATTTGGCAACTGAATATGGACTGAGTGAGGAAGTTGATAACCTTGCAAGTTTTGGTAAATGGGAGGATGGCGCTGTCTTGTTGGATTCCCTGTTCTACCTGCTTTCCTTCTTTCCTCCCCAACCCGCAGTTCCACTCCTGTCTTTTTCTTGGTTGTTTGTTTTTTAGTTTTTGCTAAGCAATGAGGTTAAATGGCTTGCCCAAGGCCACACAGCTAATTTAATTATTAAGTGTCTGAGGCTGGATTTGAACTCAGGTACTCCTGACTCCAGGGCCGGTGCTCTATCCACTGTGCCACCCAGCCGCCCCCATTCCTGTCTTTTTTACACAAATAAGACAGCAGAGGCCCAGATTTGAGAATCAACTTGACCAAATCCACTCAGCTAGTCACTTATCAGACAGGATCCAATGACAGGTCATTTGTTCTCCATATTCCATCACTTCCCTTGTACTCCCTGTGCAAAACTGGAGAGAATTTATATTACATTAGAACAGGAATTGTATGTAATTGACTGGCATGAATGTAATCATAGAAATTATAAAATTTATGAATCATCAGAATGGGAGAATCTATAACATGGGATGTTATAAAAACATACAGAAAAAAATAAAAGAAAAAATACAAAGCTGTGTAGAGTCCCAGTCTGGACTATTATGTTGAGTCCTAGTTCTGGACACCCTCAATCTTCCCCAGGCAAGCCTTGGAGAAGCGGGAGACAAGGATAACAATGGAGACAAGTACTCCATTAAGATCTCCAAGTGCTCCATTTACTCACTAGAATAAAAGTGTTTAAATATCCTTCCCAGACCCTAATGCACTCTCATTCCCACTCCCGTGGCACTTAGCAAAACAAGATTCTGATGCTCAAAGGTACCAGGTGACAATAATTTACAATGCTCCCATACCCAACAGTTTCCCACAAAGCTGTATTGATTTTTTGTGGTTTGCAAATAACTATAAGGATGAGAAGTGTTAGTGATAGAAATAGAACATCTTTTAGTTATATGGAATAACGATAGCAAAGAAAAACAGATTTCTCTTAGCACAGTTGCTGTTGAGATAAATGTAGTGAATAGATTGATAAGACTTTATCATTTGGTTACACAATTTAAAATAAGACATATTTTTGTAGGACTAAAGTAATCATAGGATTACAAGACTCTTTTTAAAGGCTGAACACCCCCTTTCTAGCAATTGGTGTTAAGTTCCTCTCTTTCCAGTCTTAGAAGTTAAACTCTCCTTATTTCTTTTCCTCTTGAACTAAAGGTTAAGTGTGAGTAATATAATCTTGGCTATTGGAAAATTGAGGGGAGAGGAGGAAGAGACTGATTGTCAACTAAAATCCACAAGTTCCCCTTTAAAGTGAACTTTCTGATTACAAAAGACATCACTTGTAGGGCAAGGACTTCTGGGGTAATCTCACTTTGATGAATTTAAGTTTAAGAAACTCTAGGAAAGGGGCAGCTAGGTGGCAGTGGACAGAACACTGGTCTTGGAGTCAGGAGGACCTGAATTCAAATCTGTCCTCAAATACTTAATAATTACTTAGCTGTGTGACCTTGGACAAGTCACTTAACCCAATTGCCTTGCAAAAAAAAAGCCTGGGAGAAGTGATCTAATCATATGCCCTTTTTTTGTCCAATTAAATTATGTTCAAAACAAATTTAGTTTTTTCCTTTTCTGTTATAAAAACAAGTTCTGTAAATGACTTCTTTGTCACTAATTACTAAGGAGTTAGTTGACCTGATTTGATGCTAATTTGCTAACCCTGTTATAAGATCATTATTTATTTACTCAGTAGCTTTGTACCTCACCTCCTTTTTATTTCAGATAATTAATTTTAACAATTGGCACCCAGATGAACTCCAGACTTTCATAAGTGGTCCCTCTCCAAGGAATTTTCCTGAAAGCCCTCTGGTCACCAAGGAACTTCTCTGAGGATGCCTTGGAAGCCTGAATTCTCCTCAGTTCAGAACCTAACTTCTTTCAAGCTAAACAGCACATCTCTATTTTGAGGAGGAAACCATTGATTGTGGTTTTGGGGTTCTTTTTTTACCCTGCAGAAATTTTTTTTTATTAAAGATTTCATTTATTTTGAGTTTTACAATTTTTCCCCTAATCTTACTTCCCTCCCCCCACCCCACCCCCACAGAAGGCAATGTATCAGTCTTTACATTGTTTCCATGGTATACATTGATCCAAATTGAGTGTGATGAGAGAGAAATCATATCCTTTATGAAGAAAAATAAAGTATATGAGATAGCAAGATCAGACAATAAGATTTTAGTTTGTTTTTTTTCCTAAATTTAAGGTAATAGTCCTTGGTCTTTGTTCAAACTCCATAGTTGATTCTCTGGATACATATGGTATTCTCTTTTGCAGAGAGCACTAAATTGTCCCTGATTGTTGCACTGATGGAATGAGCGAGTCCATCAAGATTGATCATCATCCCCATGTTGCTGTTAGGGTGTACAGTGTTTTTCTGGTTCTGCTTATCTCACTCAGCATCAGTTCATGCAAATCCCTCCAGGCTTCCCTGAATTTCCATCCCTCCTGGTTTCTAATAGAACAATAGTGTTCCATGACACACATATACCACAGTTTGCTAAGCCATTCCCCAACTGAAGGACATTTAATTTCCAATTCTTTTCCACCACAAACAGGGCTGCTATGAATATTTTTGTACAAGTGATGTTTTTACCCTTTTTCGTCACCTCTTCAGAGTATAGACCCAGTAGTGGTATTGCTGGATCAAAGGGTATGCACATTTTTGTTGCCCTTTTGACATAGTTCCAAATTTCTCTCCAGAAATGTCAAATGAGTTCACAACTCCACCAACAATATAATAGTGTCCCAGGTTCCCACAACCCTTCCAACAATGATTACTATCCTTTCTGGTCATATTGGCCAGTCTGAGAGGTGCGATTTGGTACCCCAGAGAAGCTTTAATTTCCATTTCTCTAATAAGTAATGATTTAGAGCAATTTTTCATATGACCATGGATTGCTTTGATCTCATCTGTAAATTGCCTTCACATATTCTTTGACCATTTGTCAATTGGGGAATGGCTTTTTTAAAAAATATGACTCAGCTCTCTGCATATTTTAGAAATGAATCCTTTGTCAGAAACAATATTTGTAATGATTGTTTCCCAGTTTACTACATTTATTTTGATCTGGTTACAGCGATTTTGGTGAAAAAGCCTTTTAATTTAATGTAATCAAAATCATCTAGTTTGTTTTTAGTGATGTTTTCCATCTCTTCCTTAGTTATAAACTGCTTCCTTTTCCATAGATCCCTGCAGAAATTGTTAAGGGAAAATTTCTAAATTATTAGATCAAGGAGAAATAATTTAAGAATTGTTGAACTACCTGAAAGCAAGGACCAAAAAAGAACCTAAATATCAATCAAATATCAACAAACCATTGTAAACCTTAAAGTCCTAGAGAAATTCTAGAACTAGAAAGAAAAATGAAAATAAAAGGATGTATCATTTACCTTTTGAAAGAAACCTAAAATGAACTTTCTTAGTAATATTATGGTTAAAATACAGAGCTTAAGAATTAATAATAGTAATAATAATAATAATAATAATAATAATAATAATAATAAAAACATGAAGCCAGAAAGAAAAAAAATATGAAAATTGAGGAACCATTGTCAGAATTAAAAGCAGAAAGCTTTTAATATAAGTTCCATAACTAAAAAGATATAGCCTTATTACCAAGAAGAAGATCCATCAAAACTCAGTAAATCCTACTTGTGACAAACTGAATTGTTAATGAAATAGAGAACTTACAAAAATTTCTGTTGAAAAGGCCAGAACTAAGTAGAAACTTCGAAGTACAAAAAAAATGGAGTCAGGAGAAACATGAAAAGGTAAATATGGAAGATAAGGGACTAAAAAAATTGAATTGTTTACATTTTAATATAGTGAGATATTACAGGTATCTCTTCAGAACTCTGGCACATTCAGAGCTCCCCACCCCAGCTGGATAAGGCTATTCCCTTTCTCGCAGTGGCCTTATCAACATCTCTATGGCCAATAAAGATATTGGGTCTATGGCCAATCAGGTGACAGAGAAAACTAAGAACCTTTTTATGAAATGATTCCAAATGAAGTGAGTCAAACTAGAAGAATAACATTAAATAAAGAATAGCTTTAAAAGACATTAGAACAGCAATAAAACTGATCATACCCTTTGATCCAGCAATTCTAACTCTAGCCTATATCCAAAAGAAAACTTTAAAAATTGGGAAAAGTCTCACATGTTCCAAAATATTCATAGTAACTCTTTTAGTAGTAGCAAAGAAACGGAAATTGAGTGGATGCCCATCAATAGGGGAATGGCTCAACAAATTATGGTATATGAATGTGATAGAGGAGTATTTTTCTGTATGAAATTATGAGTGGTCAGACTTCAGAAAAGCCTGGAAAGACTTCATGAACTGATGCTGAATGAAGTGATCAGAAACAGGAGAACATTGTACATATTAACAACATTTTGAGTTGATCAACTTTGATGGATCCAGCTCCTATCAGCAGTTCAAAGAGCTAGGACCACCCTGGGAGACCTGTTGTAGACAACACAATTCATATAAAAACGAAAACAGAAACAAAAAAACACAGAATCTTAATGGGTAGTTGGTGGGCGGGAGGAAACAGGTTAATAAAATAGCATTAAGAATTGTTATTTGTAAGGGTGGCTAGGTGGTGTAGTGGATAAAGCACCAGCCCTGGAGTCAGGAGTACCTGGGTTCAAATCTGGCCTCAAACACTTAATAATTACCTAGCTGTGTGGCCTTGGGCAAGCCACTTAACCCCATTTGCCTTGCAAAAACCTAAAAAAAGTATCTTATTTGAAATATATATTTTTTTTAAATGAAAGGAAAAGAAGTTCAAAATAAAGAAGAAAAAAAAAAGCAAGTCTGACCTGCATAGAGAAAGGGGTTAGGATATTATTTCTCCCACAATCCTTTTGTATACTATGGATTCTTTTAAATAATGTTTTATTTTTTATATTCAGAAGTTCTGAGCAGTTTTGTTTATATTATTTTTTGCATTATAGAGCAGGTTTTTCATTTTAACATGTTCTTTGGGGACATCTATGATCTTTAAAATTTTGCACTCAAGATCAATGGTTTTTGCTTGTATATAGAGATATTTAAAAAAATAAATATTTTTATTCTGAATTTAGACATCAAATAAAATGGGCATTCCATATACATAGAACAGAAAAAGAGCTTTGTATGTGAAACTGCATAGCTATTATATACAGCTTATCTTTTCAAATGTGAAATAAATTTAATATGTAAATTTAAAAGCATGCTTAATTATAAATTCTCTGAAATGATCATTGCATTAGAGTTTTTAAGACCTTCAAAGTTGTATTTTTTTTATAATGTTGTTATTCTATAAACTGTTTTTCAGATTCTCCTTAATGCCATTCTGCCAAAGTGGCATGTTTCATTGTCATTCTTTTGAATTCTTAGTCTTATTGATCAGTGTTTTAATGTCTTTTTTTATATTGATATTTTATTTTTCCAATTACATGTTATGAAATTTTTTCAATATTCATTCACATCTTGCTTTTCTGAGATTTGAAGGGAACCTTCCTTCTATTCTCTTGGAGCTAGTGGTGGTACAGTGTACAGAACTGGAATCAGGAAGACCAAAGTTCAAATCCAGCCTCAGACATTTACTAGCAATATGACCCTGGGTAAGGCACTTAACCTCTCATTGCCTTAGTTTCCTCAACTGGAGATAAAATGCAAATAATAACAGCATTTACCTCCGAGGTAGGTGTGAAGAACAAAAAAGATATTTGTCAAAAATCACTTAGCACCAGTGTCTGGCACATAGTTGATACTATATAAATCTGCATTCCCTTCTATACCTCCCTTTTCTGTACATTTTTGAAAAAAAAAGAGATTCAGTGATCCTCTTTTTAAAAAAATGTTTTTGGTTGTTTTATCCCTAATTTCTCTATTTCTCCATCTTCATCCCACAATTTAAAAAAAAATAAAAGCCATTGTAATAAATATGCAGAGTCAATACAAATTCCTACATTAGAATTTCTCTGAAAATGTATGTCTTAATATGTATCTTAAATCTATCACCTGTCTATCAAGAAGTACTAGTGTGCTTAATTATCAGTTCTCTGAAATGGTGATTATTGCATTAGCATACTTTAATGCCTTCAAATTTAATGCCTTCAAGTTGCATTTTTTTAATTTATTTTTTATTCTCATTTTGTACAATTTTTTTTACATTAATAAAATATTCTCATTTACAAGTAAACAAAATACCCCTCCCGGCCCCATGAATATAGATAGACTTGCTTGGGCAAAAAAAGTAAAGGGGAGAGAAAAAAAATTGAAATAAAAAAATAATACTAATAATTGTAGGTATGGCCAGGTGGCACAATGGACGAAGCACCAGCCCTGGAGCCACGAGCACCCGAGTCCATATCCAGCCTCGTAACCCAACAATCACCCAGCCATGTGACATGCAAGCTACCTGATCCCCATTGCCCTGCAAAAACCAAAAAGAAGAAAAAAAAAGACCCAAAATAAAATAAAATAGTAATAATAGTAGGGGTGGCTGGGTGGCAGACAGAGCATTGGCTCTTGAGCCAGGAGCACCTGGGTCCAAATCCGGCCCCAGACACCCAAAGATCACCCTACTATGTGACCCCAGGCAGGCCATCCAGCCCCACTTGCCCTGTACCCTCCCCCAAATAATAATAACAAAAAATGTGCTTCAGTCTTTGTTCCAACACCAACAACTCTGTCACGGGTGGATCACATTCTTTATGATAAGTCCATCACAAAAGTTACTTCCATATTTTTCCAACATTGCCATTGCTGATCGCAACTCCCTCCTTTCTTATTTCTCTACTACCATGTACTATATTTTCTCTCTCCTTTCATTCTGACTCTGCTGTAGGGTCACTGAGTGGCACAGCAGACAGATCCCTGGTCCTGGGGCCAAGAAGCCCTGAGCCCCCATACCACCCCTTAGGCCCAGAATCCACCTGGCCCTATGGTCCTGGGCAGGCCTTCCAATCCCAGCCCCTTGCAAGAAGTAAAAAAGAAAATATGTTATATCTGACCACTGTCCCCCCCCATGGTCCATCCTTTCCTCCATCACTCACATCCCCACCCCTTCCCCCTGCTCCCCCCTCCTTCTTACTCCAGATGTCTATACCCATTGAGTATATTTGCTGTTTCCTCTCCTAGCCATCTCTGATGAGAGCAAATGTTCCCTCATTCCCCCTTGCCTCCCCCCTTCCATATCATTGCAATAGCTCATTGTAATTAAAAAAATCTTATTATGTGAAATATCTTGGACTATTCCCCCTCTCCTTTTTCTTTCTCCCATTCCATTTTTCTATTGACTCCATTTTTACAACATATTTTATCTTCGAATTCAGCTTTCTCCTGTGCTTCAACTATAAAAGCTCCCTCTACCTGCTCTATTAACTGAGAAGGTTCATATGAATAGTATCAGTATCATTTTTCTATACATGCAGTTCATCCTCATTAAGTCCCTCATATTTCCCCCCTCTCCTCCAATCTCCATGGTTCACCTGAGTCCTGTATCTGAAGATCAAACCTTCTGTTCAGCTCTGGCCATTCCAAAAGGAACATTTGAAATTCCCTTGGTTCATTGAAAGTCCATCTTTTTCCCTGGAAGAGGACATTCAGCCTTGCTGGGTAGTTCATTCTTGGCTGCATTCTAAGCTCTTTTGCCTTCCGGTATATTGTATTCCAAGCCCTACGAGCTTCCAATGTAGATGCTGCTAAGTCCTGTGTGATCCTGACTGCAGCTCCACGATATTTGAACTGTGTCCTTCTGGCTGCTTGTAATATTTTCTCTTTGACTTGGGAGTTATGGAACTTGGCTATAATATTCCTGGGGGTTGGTTTTTTGGGATCTCTTTTTCTGGGGGATCGGTGGATTCTCTCCATTTCTATTTTGCCCTCTGCTTCTAGAATATCAGGGCAATTTTCCTGTAGTAATTCTTTGAAAATGATGTCAAGGCTCTTTTCCTGATCATGACTTTCAGGTATTCCAATAATTTTTAAATTATCTTTTCTAAGTCTGTTTTCCATATCAGTTGTTTTTTCAATGAGATATTTCACATTTTCTTCTAATTTTTCATTTTTTTGGTTTTGAAGTATTGAGTCCTGATTTCTGGTAAATTCATCAATCTCCCTGAATTCTATTCTTTGCCTGAAGGATTTGTTCTCCTCAGAGAGTTTTCTTATCTCTTTTTCCATCTGGTCAATTTTGCTTTTTAAAGTATTCTTCTCCTCAATAACTTTTTGAACTGTTTTATCCATCTGACCTAAGCTGGTTTTTAGCATGCTATTTTCTTCAGCAGTTTTTTGGGATTTCCTTGACTAGGCTGCTGACCTCATGTTCATGTTTTTCCTGCATCTCTCTCCTTTCTTTTCCCAGTTTTTCCTTCTAACTCCCTCATTTGATTTTCAAAGTCTTTTTTGAGCTCTGTCATAGCCTGAGCCCAATTTCTGTTTTTCTTGGAGTCTTTAGATGCAGGAGCTTGTGCTTCCTCATCTTCAGACTAAGTATTTTGATCCTTCTTTGGCTCATTTGCAAAATATTTCTCAATAGTCTTCCTTTTGTTTCTCTGCTTGCTCATTTTCCCAGCCTGGGCCTGGTTTTGGGGTGCTTCTTGAGCTTTTGGGGAACTCCCACAAGGGTCTCAGTGTGTGAGGCTCTGTCCTCCCTCCTGGTCTGTGAATGACCATAAGCACCCCCCTCTGCCAAGGGGCTGAGGTGGGGGGGCCCTGTTGTTCTATGGGGAGGCCTAGACTGCAATCAGGTTCTGATTGTGGTCAGAGCCCCAGAGTCCTGTTCCAGAGGCAGAGGACAGAGCTCTGCAGTCTCTCTTCACTCCCCTCCCTCAGCTCAATGGGCTCATGCCCTGGAGGCTCCTGCTTACCAGCTCTGCCTGCTTATGTTTCCTGGATCAGGGCTGGGGAAAGACCAAGCTGCTCACTGTGTGCCCCGAGGGCTGGGCTCCATGTGCTCGCTCTGGCAGAGGTCCCCTGCTGTTCCCCCACTTTGTGCCCAGTGCTCCCCAGGGTGCAGCTCAGGAGACTACCCCCTGCTGTGAGCCGCGGCTCCCAGCGCCCTGGGGCTGTCTCCGAGAGGCTGAAGTTCTTTCGCTCTGGTGGGCCACCCCTCAGGTGGGCCGCCCCTCCGACCCCAGGGAGCAGAGCCTTTCTGCTCTTTTCCAGGTTACCTTGAGTAGGAGAACTGCCTCACTGGGTCCCTTTGTGGGTTCTGTCTCTCGAAAGTTTAGTTAGAGTCCTTAGCTTATGAGTTTCATCAGAGAGCTCCTAAGACTCGATCTCTTCATGTTGCCATCTTGGCTCCGCCCCCAAGTTGCATTTTTTAAAAATTTTTTATTATTTATTTTTTAAAGAAAGATTTGATTTTGAGTTTTACAATTTTTCTCCTATTCTTGCTTCCCTCCCCGTCCCCCACAGAAGGCATTCCGTTAGTGTTTACATTAGTTCCATGTTATACATTGATCTCAGTTGAATGTGATGACAGAGAAATCATATTCCTTAAGGAAGAAAAATAAAATATGAGATAGTAAAATTACATAATAATATAATGCTTTCTTTTCTAATGTGATGGTAATAGTCTCAAAGTTGCATTTTTAAGTAATGTTGTTATTGTATGAACTGTTTTTCAGATTCTTCTTAACGCCATTCTGCATCAGTTCATACAAGTCTTCCCAAATTTCATGACTGGAATGAAGAGATATGAGAAAATCCCCCCTACCCCAAGCCCCCTTCATGAAGGAGGTGGGAGCTCCATAGGTGTTACACATTTCACATTGGCAGATTTATTTCAGTGTATCAGTTGATTTGTTCTTCTTTAAGAAAAATTACTATTTGTTATAGGGTGGAGACAGGGTAAGGATATTAGAGATAACTATAATGATGTAAAAAAAATAGAAGATTTTAAAAATTAAACTGGGTTTTCTGCTGAAGTTGTTATAAAAAGTCACAATCTTAGTCATAGTGAAACACATTACTTGTAACACCATCTTCAATGTTATCATGTTTAAGAAATATTGTACCAAAAACAAGCCCACTCATTAAATAAATATTATTTTGTTGTAAATTTTAATATTGCAAAGAATTTTTTATCAATCACATTATGTGAAAGTTTAATATTTTGTAATAACATTTTAGTAAACAGATACTTTTGTTGAATTAAGTGTGAGCTAAGAAAATTATATGGATTGTTCTTTGAAAAGCATGTGTTAGGACTGAATTTTTTATTTAAAAAAATAGCAACTAATTATTAAAGTTTGGAAACAATTTTTAAGGCTGCTAGGTGGCACAGTGGATGGAGCACTAGCCTAAAATAAGAAATACTTGGAAACAATTTTTTGGGTGGTTAATAGTACTACAGGATTCCCTTTCTGTATTTGTGTATCCTTTAAGTGAAGCCTTAAGAAGAAATGGGTTGAAGGAAAGGAATAAGGTTTTTTATTTTTCCTTTGAGAGGTTATCAGATGAAAAAGGGTAAAAACATCACTTGTACAAAAGTATTCATAGCAGCCCTGTTTGTGGTAGCAAAGAATTGGAAATCAAGTAAATGTCCTTCAATTGGGGAATGGCTTAGCAAACTATGGTGTATGTATGTCATGGAACACTATTGTTCTATTAGAAACCAGGAGGGATGGGAATTCAGGGAAGCCTGGAGGGATTTGTATGAACTGATGTTGAGTGAGAACCAGAAAAACACTGTACACCCTAACAGCAACATGGGGGTGATGATGAACCTTGTTGGACTCGCTCATTCCATTAGTGCAATAATCAGGGACAATTTGGGGCTGTCTGCAATGGAGAATACCATCTGTATCCAAATAAAGAACCATGGAGTTTGAACAAAGATCAAGGGCTATTAACTTTAATTTAGAAAAAAAAACTGATATCTTATTATCTGATCTTGCTACCTCTTATACTTTATGTTTCTTCCTTAAGGATATGATTTCTCTCTCATCACATTCAAATCGGATCAATGTACAACATGGAAACAATGTAAAGACTGGCAAATTGCCTTCTGTTGGGGGAGTTTGGAGGGAGGGAAGGAAGTAAGATTAGGGGAAAAATTATAAAACTCAACATAAAATAAATCTTTAAAAGGGAGGTTATCAGAGTTACATTTTATGACAATACATATACAACTTGGTTAAATAAGTTTGGCAGGAAAAGGCAAGAGATAACTGAATAACAACCAGAAATAGTAATAAATTTAAGATTAATTTTATTAAAATAAGAAGAATTGAAATCAAGTTTGTAGATTTTTTGTCCTACTTTGACTCTTGAGAATTTATTAAAAAGCAACAACTCTAATTAGTTTTCCTATAATTCATTACATTCCCAATTTCTATTCTTTGGCATAGCATCTCTGATGTTGAATGACAGATATCTTTCGATTGAAAACTTTCCCACATACACTACATTCATAGGACTTCTCTCCACTATGAGTTCTCTGATGCCAACTAAGGTGACTTCTCTGGCTGAAGACTTTCCCACATTCACTACATTCAAAAAGGCTTTTCTTTACTATGAATCTTTTTATGTTGAGTAAGAGAAGAGAGGTCAAAAAAAGCTTTCCCACATTCATTATATTCATAAGATTTCTGTGTGTTAACTTGTGTCTACTAAGTAAAATTTCCTGGCTGAAGACTTTCCCACACTCAGGGCATTCATGGGAACTCTCTTTATAATGAGTTCTCTGATGTCAGGTAAAAGATGAGCAGTCAAAGAAGGCTTTTTCATATTCCTCATATTCCTCATATTCATAGGGCTTCTTCCAAATATGAATTCTCTTATGTACCATAAGGGATGAATGGTTAAAGAAGGTTTAGGGCTTCTCTCCAGTATGTGTTCTCTGAAGCCTGGTAAAGGATAAGGGATCAAAACAATTTTCCCACATTTATCACATTCAAGGTCTTTATCTTTATGTTGTCTTTCTTTTTTTGCAAGGCAGTGGGGTTAAGTGGCTTGCCCAAGGCTACAGAGCTAGGTAATTATTAAGTGTCTGAGGCCGGATTTGAACTCGGGTACTCCTGACTCCAGGGTGGTGCCACCTAGCCACCCCAAGGCCGCTATCTTTAGAGGGATCTTTAAGAGTGTTCATTGATATTTGCTTGAAACCTCTTTCATGGTAAAGGGATTTTCCTCACAGTTCTCCTTTAGTGTATTGCCTTTTTTCCAACATGCTTTGAGGTAAAAGATCTTTTCCTCTTAGTCTTACTATTAAAATTCCTGGTATTTCTAATTCAGAGATGTTCTGAATTCTACTCTCCAATTCTGAAAAGAGACAACACAAATTGATTCTTTCTGCTAGGAAAAAAGGAAAAATTTTTTGTGGAAAGAGGTAATGAAATCAAAAGTAATTCCTTCTAAGATACTGATGATATTGGATAAGTTTCCAAAAAAAGTCTGGTAAACTAGGGAAAGGTTAGCTAATGGGAGAGGAGTTATAAGGGTAGAATTGTGTGGAGGGAAAGTAGTCAGCAGGTTAAGCAGGAAATATGAGGCAACTTTAGTGCATAGAGTGCTGGTCCTGGAGATAGGAAAACTCATCTTCCTGAGTTCAAATATGGCTTTAGAGAATTAGTAGCTGTGAGACCCTGGGCAAGACATTTAACCCTGTTTGTCTCAGTTTTCTCATCTGGAATGAGTTGGAGAAGGAAATGCCAAACCCCACTCAAATTGTAATCCCAAATGGGGTCATAAGAGTCAGATACAACTAAAAACTAAATAAACAAAAAAACAAAACAGAAATGTGATAACATGTAACATCCTCATTTTTAAGAGGAAAGGCAAGAGTTGAGTAAGAGAATCAATGAATGAATAAGGTTTAATATAAGATCTGGAAGTTAAACTGTCAAGGAGAAAGAGAGACAAATAACCAGAAACTAGCAAAATGAGAGCCAAGCAAAGGAACCACAGCTAAGGAAAAATGGGCCTTGGGGACCCACTGACATAGGAGGGAGGAGAGATTTTCTATCCAATCCAGAACAATGGACCTTTAGGCCTTGGAGCCACTGAAGATGACACCCCATCAAGCCTCTACATTCTTACTTACAGTGATAATTGCAGTGAGTTCTCTCTATCTGGCTTCCCTATATCAATCAATGCACTCACCTTGATAGATATTCCTTGGGTCCCTTGTTCCATTTAGAAGAACATATTACATGTAAAATTGAGAAGTCCTGTTTATACAAAAAGGAGGAAACACAACAGTTTGTCATGGAGACAGACAATTGTCTCTTAGGTCAATTCCAGATCTTTTCTTTCTTTCTTTTCTTTTTTTGGTAGTAGGAAGAAATGTGAAATATAGACTTAGATAATGAGCATTGGAAGGTCCTATATCCATTGAATCCAAGCCCTTCATGTTCCAGACGAGGCTACGGATGCCATTTCTAGGTGAGGACTGAGAAGTTCTTGGCATAGAGGTTGCATTATTAATAAGCAATAGAGCTGGGATGAGTCAGTTGTCTTGACTCTACTATACCATGGCTCCTTCTCTCAGAGAAAGAGCAAGACAGAAAAATCCATAGGTAGTTACAGAGATTTCTGATGATAGTTTTGGCAGGTGTTTTCAGGGAACTTGGGAACATAAGATAGGAAACGTCACAATCACTTACATCTTATAAAATAAGTACCTGCATCCAAAAAAAAAAAAAAGGTATAAATCTCTGGCCTGAATGACTTAAAACCTGAGAAATTCAATTAACTAAAAATTTTCTTTGATATACCTGTACCTCAAGATTGACTGAAGTGGTGGTCTCTACCTCCTCTATCCTGCTGCTTTCTAAACCTTGCCTGACAAGTGTCCTGCTTGTTGGTTTGGTTTTTTTTTTACTTTACTTTTTCTTTTGCAGGTGCAAGGAGTCTGTATTTCCTTCATGCATAGGTCTCATCCTTATCACACTGTAATGTATCCTTCCTCCCCCATCTCTTGGATCTGTTAGAGTAGGAAGTTTTCCTTTTCTTTATTAGTCCAAGTTTCTCTACAGACTACACACCCACTGTTGTCATCTCTCTTTTTTAAGTCCCAGTGATTCTGATCTCAGAAAAAAAAAAACAGACAATGGGGTTAAGTGACTTGCCCAAGGTCAAACAACTAGGTAATTATTAAGTATCTGAGACCAGATTTAAACTTGGGTCCTCCTGACTCTAGGGCCGCTGTTCTATCCACTGTGCCACCTAGCTGCCCTCTTCAGAAAAATTCTATTCCCTCACCCCGCAACTATAATATTTTTGCTGTATACCTAGTAATGGAGGTTCTGATGGGCTGTTGTAAGTTTTTTTTTGTCTGAGATGCTCTAAGGAAATATTGTTTGCAGATACCTTGTTTAAAAATTCCTCATATGCTTTATCCTCCTCTGATCTAGCCTTTTTTATCTATCCCCTCCCTTGCCATATGCCCCTATCTCCATACTTTACTTCTAAATCTCTAGGTTTTCTCGGTACTAGAAATGTTCCCTCTATTTTTATTTTAGAGACTCAGAGATGTTCTATGGTCCTTATCTTCTCCAGCACTCCATCTGTTCCTTAGATAACCTGAAGAGCCTTTTAATTACTTTATAGTTAGGTAGCAGGCACTGGGGATTCTAAACATTTCCTATAGGGTTGGGTTCTCCATCCAAGTCCTTGGATCAACATGGTGTTACTGCAGTTCTCAGAAGCCATTCTCCGGTGTTCTACTGAGCTAGAAAGGCTCTGGTGGGTTCTTGTCCTTTGTTATTGAAGAAGATCAAAACAACATCACTATGTTTGAGACAAATGACAGTGTGCTCGACTGTGGCTGATCAGACCAGTATGAACTTGGAATGCTCTACCACAGATCAGACCCAAATAGTCCCGGTGAATACCTGGGATGGATACTCTAAACTTACGGATGTCACCTCTCTTTTGAGCTGATTCAATTATGCTTTTCCCAATTTTGTCTTCCAAAAGACAAAAGAGAAAAGCTTTAAATAGAGAGTTATTGATGGCTTGCATGTCTATGAAGGGAGTTCCATTACCATTTATTTGCAGGATGGTATATTTTTTCAGCCACAGAGATTCATAAAGACCAAATTGTAGGAGGGTGGTTATCTGGTCTTGTTGAATAGGAACTCACATTCACAAGACCACAGATCTTCAAGGTAGTGATGTATATTTTAATTATACTTTCTTCACACAACATAGATTACTTTAGTTCACCTGTCTGTATTTACATAGCTTTTTTCAAGGTTCCACTCAGGAAGCACCTTCTACAGAAAGCCTTTTTGAAGTCCCCAGTTTTCAGTACTCTCTTCTGTCTTTTGTTTTATTATCTGTTAATGCATATAGCCCAAGTGTAATTTAAGCTCCATTGCATTGCTATTTATTTCCATCTTTACTATTCCCAATGTCTATCAAGTACAGAGTCTTTTGCATATTGGGCACTCAGTGAATATTTGTAGAATTACTTTAATTTAACAAAGAACTATATTTTCATACTACAGGGCAAATTCTAAATCATAGAATAAAGACATTCTTACTCAGTGGTTCAAATGTGGATTAAGGAAGAAAGTTGGGACCTGAGATCTAAAGCAGGAAGTACCTTGTCCCCAATACTATCTAACACTAGGTTTCAATGAGGGTAACACCAGATAGAGCCGTCCTGATAATTTATCATTTACCAAGGTTCTGAGTGCAGGTTTCTGAGCTTGAAGAATTGGGGTTCTGAACCCTAGATTGGTGATATACTGGGTAGAGAATGTCCATGATAAGGGAAGGAAAAATATATACTCTTTGGAAAATGGAGTTTTCATTTCAGGGAAGAGTAAGGAAAGCTAATAATTCACCTGATACTCAGGAATCATTTTCTTTATCTTTTTCTGTGTTCCCTCTTGGAAAAAGATCAAGTCCTGAAGATACAGGGGGTTGGGGATTAAAAAGAGATCTTGTCTTATAGTTCCTAGTCTCAAGAGGCTTAGAAATCGCTAAATCATTGGTTGGTGCAACTTTTAAATTTTTCTAGATCCTACAAAGAGAGAAACCAGAAAA
Organism: Macrotis lagotis; assembly: GCF_037893015.1. Lineage (NCBI taxonomy): Eukaryota > Metazoa > Chordata > Mammalia > Peramelemorphia > Peramelidae > Macrotis > Macrotis lagotis. The sequence goes on from NC_133658.1 coordinate 157,598,086, forward strand.
GAGCACATAGAGAATTGCTTCAGACTTTCTGAGGGTCAGAGATATATATTTGTAGCATAGAGGATGAGTAGAGCTCCATATGACCAGGTTTGAAGTCATAAGCTTTGTCATCAACAGGCTGTGCAATCTGGAACATGTGTCTTTCTCTGGATGGGTTACCTCTTTCATTGACAGAAATTGTTTCCTGTTCTTTTCCTTATCCCAAAGGCTAGGCAAAGAATTATTATTCTCATCTTTTTTTTGGGGGGGGGAGGATTTTTAGGATTGGGGAGGAGGCTTAAGGAAGGGGAAAGACATGAAAAATTAGAACTTTGGGGCTATTATGCTCAATGCTTAATGACTACCTATAAGAATAATCAATAAATCAATCAATACTTATTAAGTACCTAGGGCCAGGCACTATGCTAATATATTGGGATAAAAAAAGACAAAAGGCAGTCCCTATCCTCAAAAAGCTTACACTCTAAAGGGGGAAACAACAAAGCAAAAAAATAGGTAAAAAGCAAACTATGTGCAGAATAAATAATTGATATTTAAGAAAGTGTAGGCATTAAGAGTTAAGAGGAATTGAAAAGACTTTTTGTAAAAGATAGGATTTTAGTTAGAACTTAAGGGAAGCTGGAGAAGCCAGTTGACAGAGATGGGAAAAGAAGACATTCTAGGCATAGGGGACACCCAGAGAAAAAGTCCAGAGCCAAGAAATGGAGTAGCTCCAATTATAATGAGAATTCACAGTCCACCCATGAAAATCAATTTCATGACTTCTTAGTAGCATCTCATTTCATAGCATCCCAAGAGCTGGAAAGAAATTCAGAGGGCATCTTGTCCAACCAGTACATAAGATGATTTCTCTTTCGCATACTGGACAAATCATCAACTGGTCTTTGCTTCAGGACTGCTAAGTCAGGGAGGAAACTACTTCCTTTTCAGCCAATTTGTTCCACTTTTGAATAGTTCTAAATGTTAGTATTTTCTTTCTTTTAGCCTAAATCTGCCTCTCTTCATCTGTTGTTGCTTATAAAGTTCTTAGTACAATACCTAGAACATAATACATACTTGTTCTCTTCCTCCTTCCCTGTTTCTTATCAGGTCAAATAGATGATGTCTAATGCTTTTCCAATAACCCCATATATCCCTTCTAAGATTTTCTTCTCAATTAATCAAGGAGCATTTATTAAGCACATATAGTAATATGCCTGTACTATTGGGGAGGAACTATATGTACATAAGTTAGAATATACAAAATTATGAAGGGTGATTGTGGGACTTATTGCTCCCATTTTCTTAGCTACTAACTCATTTCTCAGTTCCTTGAAATCTGATTTCTGATCCTTTCACTGGACCAAAACTGTTCTATGATTACCAACAATCACTTAATTGCTCAATCAATGACGTTTTCTAGGTCCTCACCTTTGAGCTCCCAGCTGTTTTTGACATCTTTCACTACGCCCTCTTCCTAGGCAATCTCTTTGTCCTTGGCTACTCTGATATACTCTCTCTAAGTTCTCTTTTTCTTTTTCTGATCACATTTTCTCAGTCTCCTTTGCTGGATTATCATCAATCTGTGCTTCCCTTTATGCATGGGTATACTCAAGAGATCCATCTTGACCCCTCTTCTCTCTATATTCTTTTTTGGTATATCCAGATTTAATCTCTCTTCTGAATTCCAGAGCTCCATCAATCATCAAAATATTATGGATGTCTCAACTTGAATATCCCATAGATATTCCAAATTCAACACATCTAAAATGGAACTCATCATATCCCCCCCCCCCCATGAAACACACCCATTATATAGTTTTCTCCATTTCTATTGATGGCACTTCAATCTTTCCATTCAACCAGATCTTTAATTCTTCACTCTCTATCTAACCAAACTTTATATTCAACCAATACCTAAGACATCAATTCTAACTCTATCACACCTTTCTCTTCTGCCCCCTTTTCTCCTCTCATACAAGTAATCACCCTAATTAAATCTCTAATCATCTCTCTCTGGGAATATTACTACAGCTTGCTTCCTAATCAGTCTCCCTGACTTCACTCTGTTATTTCTTTAATCTATTCTCTAAATGGCCACTAAACTGATATTCCTAAAATACAATCTATGTTAACCCCTACTCAAAAATCCTGAATAATTATCTTTCATTTCTCCCTTTTTTAAAATTTTTTAAGGTTTTTTTTTCCCTCCTGAGTTCAAATCCAATTTCAGACACTTAATAATTACCTAGCTGTGTGGCCTTGGGCAAACCACTTAACTCCATTTGCCTTGCAAAAAAAAAAGAACAATTCAGGTACTACCTCCTTATATAAGGCTTTTCCTGAATCTCTCCACTTCCTGCACTAATTAGCATTCTGTCCTTAAAATTCTTTTTTATTATTTTTTATTTACTTATTTTTAGACAAGTTGTATTTTCTCACTAGTATCTAAACTCCTTGAGGATAGGGATTGTTTTATTTTTGTCTTTCTACCCCAGAGCCCAGTAGAGTGCTTTGTATATGGTAGGCAATTAATGTTTGAAGAACTAAATTGACAGTATAAGAGAAATGAGTTGCAGAAATGAGAAGGTTAAAGCAGTCATGTCTGGAGTACAAGAAAATCCATAGAAAATAATATTCAGAGAGATAGGAGGAGAATCTGGTCAGTACTGATTCTATGCATCTAAGTTCTAAAGAAGAGATAGACTTTGGTGAATGTAGAAACTGTGAAGGCAATTTATAGCATTCTAGATTTGTGAAGAAAGTCAGAAACTGAATCTTGGGGGGAGAAATTCTAGAGATATTGAGGGAAAACAAAAAAATCAACTTAAGTTTATATGAGAAAAAGGAATCAAGAAAGAAGAAAGGAAGAAAGTAGTAATTAGGCAATTGTTTGAGAGTCTAATAGTTGTTTATAGAAAAACAAATTAGGTATGACTGACAATATGTGATGGGGTGATTAAAAATAATAACATGTCAATCTATAATGGATGTAAAGATATTTAAAGAGATGACAAGAAGGAGATCAACTACAGGTAAGAATGGAGAGCAAGGGAAATTTTGCAATGACTTGCATTGAATATGATATTTGTTTTTAATCTTAGCCAAGTTATTGCTTATATTTCAAGTGCAGGCTGGTCTCTCCTCTTAAAAGAGAAAGTAAAAAAGCTTGAAGTTCTACTCCATGGAAAAAGGAAGCATTCCTTAAGAACAAAACAAAACAAAACAAACCCAAAGAAGGAACATTCATATGAACTGATACACAGCAAAACAAGCAGTATCATGAGAATATCCATAACTACAAAGTAAAGGCAAAAAATGTTAAAAATAAAATCAAATTCTAAGTAATTGAAAGATAAGAGCTGTAACAATTGTCTTCAAAGTCTTTGAAGGGTTTTCACTGTAGAAGACAGATGACCTTAGAAGACAGAATTATAAAAAGGCGGGGGGGAAGAAATTGAAATCAAGCAAATTTAATCTCAATTTTTACCTCAATTGGGTAAAAATTCCTAATAAACAAAACTATTGAAAAGTGGAATCAGTTGCTGCAGGAGGTAGTGGGTTTTTCCTCTTTCAGAGTCTTTAAAACAGAGATTGTATGACCATTTGTTGGGTATGATATAGTGGGGATTCTTTTGGGAATGTGGATTTGACTTCTGGTCACTGTAGTTCTTTATAACCCTGAAATCCTGTGATTCTTTCATTTGGAACACAGTACCATGGAAGTCAAATGAACCAAAAGTTTCACACACCATTCCATCTTTTCTCCTCTCCTCCTTCCAGTCTACCTCTTTCAGAAAAATAGGAAGAGAACTAGGAGCAAGTCAATATCATGAAAGCCCAGGGAGAAGAGAGTGTCTAGGAGGAGAGAGTGTATTATATGCTACAGGGAAATCAAGAAATCTGAGAACCTAGGAAAGACAAAGACCTTTTGACAACTAAAGTCTCTTAGTCTTCTTCACTGGCAATCTTAGAATGGACAGTTTTATTTGAGTTGCAAAAAGGCAAAAAAGGAAGAAAGATGTGTAGAGGAGAGAAAAAGGGCAGTATTTTTGAGAATGACTGGGTCAAGTGAAATATTGATTATTGTTTTTAAAAGGATTAGAGAGACCAAGGAAAGAGTCAGTAGGGAGGAAGAGAAGAAAGATTCTGGAGAGAATCATCAAAGTCAAGGAGCCCCTATACCAAGATAAGTTCAAAATGGATACAGGATTTAGACATAAAAAATAATATTATAAGCAAACTAAAAGATCAAGGAATAGTTTACCTGTCAGATCTATGGAAAGGAAAGCAGTTTATGACCAAGGAAGAGATGGAGAACATCATTAAAAACACACTAGACAATTCTGATTACATTAAATTAAAAAGCTTTTGCACAGACAAAACCACTGTAACCAAGATCAAAAGAAATTGGGAAATAATTTTTACAACTAGTATTTCTAACAAAGGACTCATTTCTAAAATATACAGAGAACTGAGTCAAATTTTTTAAAAAAACAAGCCATTCCCCAATTGACAAATGGTCAAAGGATATGCAAAGGCAATTTACAGATGAGGAAATCAAAGTGATCCATGGTCAGATGAAAAATTGCTCTAAATCATTACTTATTAGAGAAATGAAAATTAAAGCATCTCTGAGGTACAACCTCACACCTCTCAGACTGGCCAATATGACCAGAAAGGACAGTGATCAATGTTGGAAGGGATGTGGAAAATCTGGTACACTAATACATTGTTGGTGGAACTGTGAATTCTTCAAACCTTTCTGGAGAGAAATTTGAAATTACACCCAAAGGGCAACAATAATGTGCATATCTTTTAATCCAGCAATACCTCTACTAGGTGTATATCCTGAAGAAATTATGAAAAAGGGTAAAAACATTATTTGTACAAAAATATTAATAGCAGACCTGTTTGTGGTGGCAAAGAATTAGAAATTAAATGAATGCCCTTCAATTGGGGAATGGCTTAACAAACTGTGGTATATGAATGTGACAGAACACTATTGTTCTATTAGAAACAAGGAGGGAAGGAAATTCCTTAGGAGGATTTGCATGGACTGATGCTGAGCAAGATGAGCAGAACCAGAAGAACATTGTATACCCTAACAGCAACGGGGGTGATGATCAACCTTAATGGACTTTCTCATTCCATCAGTGCAATAATCAGGGACAATTTGGGGGTATCTACAATGGAGAATACCATCTGCATCCAGAGAAAGAATTGTGGAGAGTTTGAACAAAGATCAAAGACTATTACCTTTAATTTAAATTTTTTTTTTAGTTTTTGCAAGGCAATGGGACTAAGCAGCTTGCCCAAGCCCACAAATTATTAAGTGTCTGAGGCCGGATTTGAACTCAAGTACTCCTGACTACAAGGCTGGTGCTCTACCCTACCTTTAATTTTTTAAAAATCCATTCTCTTATTATGCAATTTTATCTCTTAAACTTTATCTTTCTTCCATATGGATAGGATTTCTCTCTCATCACGTTCAACTTGGATCAATGTATACTGTGGAAAAAATGTAAAGACTAAGAAACTGCCTTCTGTGGGGGGTGGGGGAGGGAAGCAAGATTAGGGGAAAAATTATAAAATTCAAAATAAATAAAATATTTCTAAATTATAACAAAAAAGTCAAGGAGGGCCTGGAAGAAACAAAAGATGAAAAGGCATATGAAATGTGCTCAAAAATCTTTAATGGTCCCTAAGATAAAATACAAATTCTCTAATTTGGCATTTAAACATCTTTATAAAATGAAAAAAAATTTCCAGGTTTATTTTACTTTATTCTCTTCTAATTCACTCTATTTTCCAATTAAATTGCCCTGACAGAAATCAGAATTCCATCTCCAACCTTCGCACCTTTACAAAAATTATCCCCCATGCCTAGAATACCCTTCCTCTTCCTCTCTAATTCTTTGACTTCCTTCAAGGTTCAGCTCATGGGTCATTTCCCCCAGAAAGCCTTTCCTGAACCTCTAGTCATTAGTGTTCCTTCCTCCTCAAATTCTATTGCATACATTTATCTTTTTGCATTTTGTATCATCCCATTAGAATATAAGTTTCTTCTTATAATTTTAAATCCTAGCACCTAGAAGTCTTGCAGGTAGTTAATAGAAGATTTTTTTAGACTGGATTGGAAGGAATATGTACTGGGGAGTATTGAAAGATTTCAAATGAAGTATTAATTCCTGAGAGAGCTATAAGGAAAGACAAAGGCCTTTTGACAACTAAAGTCTCTTAGTCTTCTTCACTGTCAATCTTAGAAAGGACAGTTTTATTTGAGTGGAAAAGAGGAAATCCTGGAAGGAAGAAAGATGTGAAGAGGAGAGAAAAAGGAAAATATTTTCGAGAATGATTGAGTTAAGTGAAATATTGATTATTTTAAAAGGAAACTGAGCTAACACCATTGGCAACTGGTAGGCATTTTTCATGGGGTTAAGTAGTATAGTTAATAATATATGTTAATGTGTTGATTAGTAAATAGTCATATATTCTGTTAACAAATGACAGTACAGGGGCAGCTAAGTAGTGCAGTGTCTAGAGAACCAGCCTTGGAATCAGGAGGACCTGAGTTCAAATCCAGCCTCAGACATTTTTTTTAATTAAAGATATTATTTGAGTTTTACAATTTTCCCCCTAATCTTACTTCCCTCCACCCCCCCCCCACAGAAAGCAATCTGTCAGTCTTTACTTTGTTTCCATGTTGTACCTTGATCCAAATTGAATGTGATGAGAGAGAAATCATATCCTTAAGGAAGAGACAAAAAGTCTAAGAGATAACAAGCTCTGACAATAAGATATCTGTATTTTTTTTCTAAATTAAAGGGAATAGTCCTTGAACTTTGTTCAAACACCATGACTCTTTATCTGGATAAAGATGGCACTCTCCTTTGCAGACAGTCCCAAATTGTTACCGATTGTTTCACTGATGGAATCAGCGAGTCCTTCAAAGTTGAACATCAACCCAATGTTGTTGTTAGGGTGTACAGTGTTTTTTTGGTTCTGCTTATCTCACTTAGCATCAGTTCATGCAAATCCCTCCAGGCTTCCCTGAAATCCCATCCCTCCTGGTTTCTAATAGAACAATAGTGTTTCATGAAATACATATACCACAGTTTGCTAAGCCATTCCCCAAATGAAGGACATTTACTTGATTTCCAATTCTTTGCCACCACAAACAGGACTGCTATAAATATTTTTGCTTTTACCCTTTTTCGTCATCTCTTCAGGGTATAGACCCAGTAGTGGTATTGCTGGATCAAAGGGTATGCACATTTTTGTTGCCCTTTGGGTGTAGTTCCAAATTTCTCTCCAGAAAGGTTGGATGAGTTCACAGCTCCACCAATAGTGTAATAGTGTCCCAGATTTCCCACAATCTTTTCAACAATTATCATCATCTTTTCTGGTCATATTGGCTAGTCTGAGAGGTGTGAGGTGGTACCTCAGAGAAGCTTTAATTTGCATTTCTCTAATAATTAATGTTTTAGAGCAATTTTTCATATGGCCATGGATTGCTTTGATCTCCTCATCTGTTAAATTGCCTTTGCATATCCTTTGACCATTTGTCAATTGGGGAATAGCTTTTTTAAAAAAAAAAATATGACACAGTTCTCTGTATACTTTAGAAATGAGTCCTTTGTCAGAATCATTAGTTGTAAAGATTGTTTCTCAATTTACTACATTTCTTTTGATCTTGGTTACAGTGGTTTTATCTGTGCAAAAGCTTTTTAATTGTAATGTAATAGAAATCATCTAGTTGGTTTTTGGTGATGTTCTCCAACTCCTCCTTAGTCATAAACTGCTCCCCTTTCCATAGATCTGACAGGTAAACTAGTCCTTGATCTTCTAATTTGCTTACAGTATTGTTTTTTATGTCTAAATCCTATAACCATGTGGATCTTATCTTGGTAAAGGGTGTTAGGTGTTGGTCCAATCTAAGTTTCTTCCATACTAACTTCCAATTTTCCCAGCAGGTTTTATCAAAGAGAGAGTTTTTATACCAATAGCTGGACTCTATCGGCTTATCAAACAGTAGATTACTATAATCGTCTCCTGCTTTTGCCATTAGTCTATTCCACTGGTCCGCCACTCTATTTCTTAGCCAATACCAACCAGTTTTGATGACTGATGCTTTATAATATAATTTTAGATCAGGTAGGGCTAAGACCCCTTCTTTTACAGGTTTTTTCATAAAGTTCCTGGAAATTCTTGACTTTTTATTTCTCCATATGAATTTACTTACAATTTTTTCTAACTCATTAAAGTAATTTTTTGGAATTTTGATTGGTAGGGCACTAAACAGGTAGTTCAGTTTTGGTAGAATTGTCATTTTTATTATATTAGCTCTACCTACCCATGAGCAGTTGATAATTTCCCAGTTATGTGAATCTGATTTAATTTGTGTGAGAAGTGTTTTATAATTGTTTTCAAAAAGTTTCTGAGTCTGTCTTGGCAAATAGACTCCCAGAAATTTTATATTGTCTGAGGTTGCTTTGAATGGGATTTCTCTTTCTACCTATCCCTGCTGTATCTTGCTAGTCATATAAAGAAAAGTTGAGGATTTATGAGGGTTTATTTTATAACCTGCAACTTTGCTAAAATTGCTAATTGTTTCCAGTAGAGTTTTGGATGATTTCTTAGGATTCTCTAGGTAGACCATCATGTCATCTGCAAAGAGTGAGAATTTAGTCTCTTCCTTCCCAGTTCTAATTCCTTCAATTTTTTTGTCTTCTTTAATTGCTGAAGCTAACATTTGTAATACGATATTCAATAGTAGTGGTGATAATGGGCACCCTTGTTTCATCCCTGATCTCATTGGGAATGCCTCTAGCCTCTCCCCATTGAATATAATGCTTGTTGATGGTTTCAGATAGATACTGCTAATTATTCTAAGGAACAGTCCATTTATTCCTACACTCTCTAGTGTTTTTAATAGGAATGGATGCTGTATTTTGTCAAAAGCTTTTTCAGCATCTATTGATATGATCATATAATTTCTGATAGGTTTGTTGTGGATATAATTGTGTATACTAACAGTTTTCCTAATATTGAATCAACCCTGCATTCCTGGGATAAATCCTACTTGATCATAATGTATTATCCTAGTGATAACTTGTTGTAATCATTTTGCTAAGATTTTATTTAAGATTTTTGCATCTATATTCATCAGGGAAATAAGTCTATAATTTTCTTTCTCTGTTTTAACTCTTCCTGGTTTAGGTAACAGCACCATATTGGTTTCATAGAAAGAATTAGGCAGAGTTCCATCTTTCCCTATTTTCCCCAAAGAGTTTATATAGAATTGGAACCAATTGTTCCTTAAATGTTTGGTAGAATTCGCTTGTGAATCCATCAGGCCCTGGAGATTTTTTCTTAGGAAGTTCCATGATGGCTTGTAGAATTTCTCTTTCTGAGATAGGGTTGTTTAGGTATTTCATCTCTTTATTTAACCTGGGCAACATATTTTTGTAAATATTCATCCATTTCACTTAATCAAATTGGCATGGAGTTGGGAAAAATAATTTCAAATTATTAATTTTCTCCTCATTAGTGGTGAGTTCACCTTTTTCATTTATGATACTAGCCATTTGGTTTTTTTCTTTTTTTTTAATCAAATTGACCAGAGGTTTATCAATTTTATTGGTTTTTTTCATAATGCCAACTTTTGGTTTTATTTATTAATTCAATAGGTTTTTTGCTTTTTATTTTATTAAGTACTCCTTTAATTTTTAGAATTTGGTATTTAATTGGGGATTTTTAATTTGTTCTTTCTCTAATTTTTTTAGTTGCATGTTTAGTTAATTGATTTCCTCTTCCTCCAATTTATTCATGTACGCATTTAAAGCTATAATATATCCTCTGAGAGCCACTTTGAGTGAATCCCATAGGTTTTGGTATGTTGTTTCATTACTGTCATTATCTAGGATAAAATGGTTAATTCTTTCTATAATTTGTTTTTTGGTCCACTTATTCTTTAAAATGAGGTTATTCAGTTTCCAATTGTTTCTGGGTATATATCTCCTTGGCCCACTATGGCTTTTATTGCATTGTGATCTGAGAAAGATGTATTCACTATTTCTGCCTTTCTGCAGTTGATCATTAGGTTTTATGTCCTAGTACATGGTCAATTTTTGTATAAGTTCCATGTATTGCATAGAAAAAGGTATATTCCTTTCTATCCCCATTCAATTTCTTCCATAAGTCTACCATATCTACTATTTCTAACAATCTATTTACCTGCTTAACTTCTTTCTTGTTTATTTTATGATTCAATTTATCTAGGTCTCAGAGTGGGAGGTTGAGGTCTCCCACTAGTAGAGTTTGCCTGTTTATATCTTCCTATAGCTCTTTCAGCTTCTCCTCTAAGAATTTGGATGCTATCCCACTGGGTGAATATATATGTATATATATATATATATATATATATATATATATATATATATATATACATATATATATTCAGTATTGAAATAACTTTATTGTCTATGGTACCTTTTATGAAGATAAAGTTTCCTTCTTTATCTCTTTTAACGCTATTTTTGCTACTGCTTTGTCTGAGAAGGATTGCTACCCCTGCTTTTGTTACTTCAGCTGAAGTAAAATATATTTTGCTCCAACCTTTACCTTTACTCTATATGCATCTCTCTGCTTCAAATGAGTTTCTTGTAAGCAGCATATTGTAGGATTCTGGTTTTTAATCCACTCTGCTATTTGCTTCTGTTTAGACATTCACATTTAAAGTTATGATTACTAAGTCTTTATTGCCCTCTGTGCTATCTTCCTTCTGTATTCCCCCCTTCCCCCCCTTATCCATATTCCCCAGTATTTTGTTTCTGACTACCACCCCCCTTCAGTGTGTTTGTCCTCCTATATCACCCCTCCCCTTTTTTCCCTTTCCCTTTTCCCTTCCCTTCCTTTCGTTACTTCCCCTTTTCCCCCTCCCCTTCCCTTTCTGTTCCCCACCTCCCTTTTTCCCCTTTTAATATTTGAAAGGTTCAATGTTTTTTAAGTTAACTAAGTATGTGTTAGTTGACTTTAAGCCAAGTCTGATAAGAAGAAGATTCAGGTGTTTCTCATCTCCTCTCTTCTTCTCTTCTATTACCATAGGTATTTTGTACCTCTTAGTGTAATGAGATTTACCCCTTTCACTCCCCTCCCTCCTCCTGTCTCCTTCTTGTTCCCCTTTTTAAAGAGGTAGTGATTTTTAGATCATTCTATCTGAGTCATAGAAAATTCTCAGTATCTGTCACTTCTAGCTAAGTACATTTGATCTAATAGAGTTCAAATTCTTGAGAGTTAGAGTCTTTCTTCCAAGTGGGGTTAAAGCCAGTTACATTCCATTGGATAGCAGTCTCATGGATATTCATGAATGTCCATCACTTCTGGCTAGGTATATTCTCTCTGTTAGAGTTACAATTCTCAAGATTTATGAGAATCTTTTGCCTGCTGAAATTTAGCCAAGTTTCAACTTATTGGATAGCAGTTTTTTTTCTTTTACCGCCCCCCCCCCCCTTCTACCTTTTCATGTGTCTCTTGAACCTCCTGTTTAATGTCCAAATTTTCTATTTAGCTCTGGTCTTTGCATCAGGAATTTTTGGAATTCTTCCATTTTGTTAAATGTCCATCTTTTTCCCTGGAAGAGACGGCTCAGCTTTGTGGGATAGTGGATTCTTGGCTGCATTCCACGTTCCCTTGGTCTTCAAAATATCTTGTTCCAGGCCCTTTGATCCCTTAATGTTGATGCAGCCAGGTCCTGGGTAATCCTTACTGTGGCTCCTTGATAGTTAAATTGTTTCTTTCTGACTGCTTGCTGGATTTTCTCTTTATCTGATAGTTCTGGAATTTGGCCACAACATTCCTTGGTGTTTTCATTTTAGGGTCTTTTTCTGGAGGGGATCAATGTATCCTTTCAATAACTACTTTGCCCTCTGGTTCCATGATATGAGGGCAGTTTTCCTTCACTAAATCCTGTAATATTTAGTCCAGGCTTTTTTTCTCTTCAATGTTTTCAGAAGTCCAATAATTCTCAGGTTTCCCCTCCTTGACCTATTCTCAAGGTTAGTGGTTTTCCTGATGAGGTATTTTACATTTTCTTCTATTTTTTTTCTAATTTTTTTTATTTTGTTTAACTGGCTCTTGCTGTCTCATGAAGTCATTAGTTTCTGCAGACTCCACTCTTTTTTTTTAGGGAGGAGTTTTCTTCATTAAGCTTTTGCAACTCCTTTTCCAATTGGTCAGTTCTACTTTTTGAAAGAGCTTTCCATTTGACCAGTTGATGTTTTGAGAGAATTATTTTCTTTTTCATTTGCCCAATTGAGGATCTGATAGAATTATTCTCATTTTGTATTTGTCAAATTGTATTTTCTAAGGATTTGTTTTCTTGTTGCAAGGTATTAATTGTCTATCCCAAATTTTCCAGTTGATTTTTAAACTCTTTCCTTATTTCTTCAAGGAAGTCTTTCTGTGCTGAAGACCAGATCGTATTCTCATCAGAGGTTCTAGGTCTCTCTGTGTTAGGGTCTTTTCCTTCCAAGAATTTTTCTATGTATCCACCTTTCTGCTGACCCTTCTTCATTTTGCTAAGACCTTGCTTGGTGAGGGGCTGGTTCTTAGGGGTTTGGTGTTGGGATTGCTAGAGGCTTCACTCACTGAGTGCAATTTCTCCGGCTGGCCAGTAGGAGGTGCTGGTTGCTTTCTCTGGAGTGTCTGTGACCTTGGTCTCAATCAGAAGATCTCAATCAGAAGTTCTCAATCAGACCTTCTCCCTTAGCTTGAAGGGAAGGGTTGAAGCTATTGAATACTTTTGTCTTCAATAAATGGTGGGCTTTACCATAGGGTGAGGTTATTCCTCTTCCTATTGTCAACTGGGCTGGTTCTTCTGCTTATACACCTGTGCCTGAGGCAGAAGTAGTCTAATTGTGTTTGTTCTGGGAAGAGGCCTCAGGGGCAATGGAGGCATGGACTCAGAGTTCCTCAGATCAGAGGAGCACAGGGATGGTGTCAGCAGCTCTCCTGCATTGGAACTTTCCCCCCAGCCCTGTTGGCAAGCTCCAGAGGGTCAGTGCCAACACCAGTCCCTCTGCTCCCTAGGTGATTTACGCCCCTGCCATGTAACCCCACTGCTGATCCAAGCAGGTCTGTCCCTTTGGCCCCTCAGACTTCCCGGCTCCAATTCAGCAGCCCAGACTCACCCACCCGAATCTGCCCAATGCTGCTTGGGGTGACAAATCCTGAGGTAGATGTTCTTTCTCCTGGCTTTTCTTTCTAGGTTTTGTGGGTCAGGTTTCTGTTAAGAGGTTTGTTTCATATGATAGATGGGGAAAGATCAGTAGACTTTAGAACTGTGCCTGTCTTCTTTCCACCATCTTGATCGGAAGTCTCAGACACTTCTTACTTAGCTGTGTGACCTTGGGCAAGTCTTAACCACATAATCTTAGAAAAACCAAAACAAACATACAAAAAAACCAAAAATGATAGTAGAGACTTATTCACAATAAGCTATGTCCAAATATGTTTATGACTGCAGTAGTGATTCTGTTAAGATAGCATTACTAATACTTGGCACTAAAAGATGTGATGGATGCAAGCATGAGATAAATTTCCTGGGAATTTAAAGATTTCATTATAACTTGTCCATACCCTTTAAAAATCTAAATGGGGGCAGCTAGGTGGCACAGTGGATAGAGCACAGGCCCTGGAGTCAGGAGTATGTTAGTTCAAATCCAACCTCAGACACTTTGTAATTACCTAACTGTGTGGTCTTGGGCAAGCCACTTAACCCCATTGCCTTGCAAAAACCTAAAAAGTAAAAATAAAAATAAATAAATAGATAGATAAACAAACAAATAAATAAATAAAAAACCTAAATCATGGGAAACTTTCCTAGGTGAGTAAAAGGGGTGAAACCTCCATAATGAAATTCCTGTTATCAATTGTTTGACCTGAATAAGTCATTTCTCTCCTCTAGGTCTTAGTTTCCTCATCCATAAAACAAGGTCTTGTGACTAACTGAATTTTAAGGTTCCTTCCAACTCTAAAATCCCAAGCAGTGGGAAGATATGGCAAGGTCAAGCAAGGAGGTTGACTTAAGAGTTGAGGATGGGGGGGGGTGGCTAGGTGACACAGTGGATAGAGTATTCACCCTTGAATCAGGAGTACCTGAGTTTAAATCCAGCTTCAGATAATTAATAATCACTTAGCTGTGTGGTCTTGGCCAAGTCACTTAATTCCATTGCCTTGAAAAAACTAAAAAAAAAAAGATTTGAGGATGCATGCCAGAGCAAAGCAAAAAGTGGGCAAGTGGTAGATTATGTAAGATTCTGAACACTTGTTTTGAGAAGACCCTCCCTAAAGTTCAAATTCCATCTTTGACATAAACTGGTTGTGTGACTCTGGGCAAGTCACTTACCTTGTAGCTCTAAGCAACTCTATATTAGTAGAGGAAATTTCCTCACCTGGGAATATCCTCTACAAATGAAATTCCAGGTCAGTGTCTCTCCTTATACTTGAATTAAAAAAAATAGCTCACATGATTATTATTAAAAATTTGTTTAGTGCGATTACAAAAACAAAATAATAGATGTAGGGAAATATAAAAGTCCTCTTTTTTCAGGGTACCAACCAACTTTCCCATGCTCTCCCTCAATGACTGGTAAGGAACAGAACTGTGGCTCAAACCCCAGGTCTTATTCTAAATCCAGTGCTGTTTCTACAATACACCATATGCTGTCAGGGGTGATTTCTAGAACAAGTTGGAATGGGCAGTAATAGGACTCTTTTTTAAAAAATGATCATTTTTTTTGTTATCCTGAATTTGACAAACCAACAAAAATGAGCACAATCATCATATGCAAAGAACCGAAAAAGTTTGCATATGTTCTCAAATTTCTATTACCTGGTGTCCCAAGTTGGCTTTTAAACATGTGTATACACATCCATATGCATCTATAATAATTTCAACACCTTGGTTTTAATGCAGTGTTTTCATCCACTGTAGACTCTTGAGTTCAGTTATGACATTGAATTTGAGAGATGAAAACGAAACAATGATGGGAGATATTGGAGTCTGTAAGACTTGCCAGGAGGGACGGATTGGTGGCAGAGGAGATAGTACACCAGCCCTAGAGTCAGGAGGACCTGAGTTCAAATCCAACCTCAGACACTTATTAATGGCCTAGCTGTGTGGCCTTGGGCAAGTCACTTAACCCCATTGCCTTAAATAATTAAAAAAAGAGAGAAATGTGTAAATCCAACATAAGATCAAATGTGACAAAAGATTTATAAATATCACAGAAACAAGACCAACTTTGTGATGTTTTTGTTTGTTTTAGCTTTGACAAATATTTATTTAAACAGATATCCCAAATATATAAACTTACTCTCCAATATGTAGCAGGCATAATATTCCTCCCTCTAGCACTACATCAGCCTCTAAGGAGGAGATTAGATCCTTAATTTAGCTCAGTCCCTATAAAGAACACAATTCTAATTGTAGAATCAAGACTGACAGAAAATTATAAATTCCAGAAAACCACCTAAAACTTAATTTTGTAAAATCTTAGACCGAGAGAAAAAAATTCCAGGGAACTATCATCAATTGTATAATGTCTGAGAAATGGAATTAATACTCCCAAAGCAGGAGCAACTAAAGGACCCAACTAGCCTACTTTTATACTCCAGTGAGGATGTACACCTATGAGGGACCCAAAACCTTTAGAGAACTCGGAAACCCTCTGATATTACTGAGAAGCAGATGTGGAAAAAATTTCTAGTGACCTTCCATGACAAAAGCATGGAAAAATTCCCACTTGCTAACCCAGGAGACAGGGTTAGTGATGTAATTGGGGAGAGACTAAAGAAGTTGAATGTGGAAGCTTACAATAAGAAAAGGAATTGGACAGATCATGAAATGGACAGTGAGTGTGGCATGCACAAGCATTTATGGTATGTTAAAGACCTCAGATATGGTAAGCAAATTCCCTGTGGAGTATTTATGTGGACATGGATTCAAGTCTCACAGAATGAGGAAGCAAGGAATGTAATCTAGACCATGAGGGGTAGAATCTATACTGATAACAGATCCATTGAAGAAGTAAATGTAACTCATATACTACCAGGTACTTGTGTTTAATATTTATGTTATCTCATTGTCAGTAATTCCTTTAGCATAATATAATAATTTATGTTATTTATAACAAATTTAAGCATAATATAGTAATTTCTTGTTTCTCTTTGAATTTAACTTTATCTGATATCACAACTACAGATTTTCTGTATTTAGCTGAAGTATGCTAAATTTTAGAATGTCCTCTCACTTTAGATGTCTTTCTGCAGACACCTGTACTTCCTTATGTTTCCTGTACTTCAGTTCTGCACACATTTATTAAATGCCAACAATGCCATGTATCAAAGTTCCTACCTTCAAGGAGTATAGGAGGATCCAACCTGAGAACAGTAAGTGAAAAAGATAATATAAGGAAAGAGAGATGACTAACTACCACAGAAATCAGGAAGATCAAAACTATGCGATGAAAATGAGAAAGGAAAACATGATAGATTGGTTGGTTCTTGTCCTTCCTTACTGAAGAAGACTAAAATGACATCACTATGTTTGAAACAAATTATAGTGTGTCCTACTGTGGCTGACCAGACCAGTACGAGTTCGGAATGCTCTACCACAGGTTGGGCACAAATAGCTCATGTGAACACCTGAGGTGGGTACTCTAAACTTCTCTTGTTTCCTTTGAGCTGCTTCAATTCTGCCTTCTCATAGACTGCAGCCCCCTCACTGTTGAGGGCACGCCATACAGGTGTCCTGTGCCAGTGTCTCCCATGCTGTACAATCGATTCTAAAGTTGAGACCTTCAGGGTGCCCCAGTATTGCTTCTTCTGACCCTCCTTGTGAGTGTTTACACTGAATGAGTTCTTCATAAAATAGCCTTTTTGGCAAGCATTCTTTTGGCATTCTAACTACATATGTCCAGCCCATCATAGTTTCACTTTCTGTACTAATGTTGGAATGCTAGGCAACTTAGCTCAAGAAAGGACCTCAGTGTCTGATAACTTCTAAGACAATTTAAATAGAAGCAAGTCAGTTTCCTAGCAAGGAGCTGGAAGAGTGTCCAGGTTTCACTGGCATATAGCAATGAGGCCAGCACAATGGTTCTGCAGACCTTCAATTTGTTAGTCTAATATTTCTTCTCTCCCATACTTTCTTTCCAAGCCTCCCCTGAAATTAATTTTTCTGATAGTCATTTTGCCTTGGACAATAAAAGCATGGAAATTGTAGAGGGAACACTTATTCTGATAAACAGATCAAAACAGGCTAGAACACAGAATATATAAAAGAAAAGAAAATGATTTGAATAAGGTATGTAGAGTTAGGTTTTGTTCCTTTTATCTATTCCACAGCCAACTCCCTTTTTTTTTTTTTAGGATTTTTGCAAGGCAAATGGGATTAAGTGGCTTGCCCAAGGCCACACAGCTAGGTAATTATTAAGTGTCTGAGACCGGATTTGAACCCAGGTAGTCCTGACTCCAGGCCGGTGCTTTATCCACTGGGCCACCTAGCCGCCCCTTCCCTTCTTTTTTAAAAAAATTTTTTAAATATTTGAATTTTTTCCAATTTCATGTAAAAACTATTTTTAACATTTTTATTTTTTTAAGTTTGAGTTCCAAGTTCTTCCTTTCCCTTTTTCCCCTTCCCTTCATTGAGAAAGCAAGCAATTTGATATAGATTTTACATGTGTAATCATGGAAATATATTTCCATGTTAGCCATGTTATAAAAGAAAAGACAGACCCACCCCCCCAAAAAACAAGAAAAGTAAAGAAAGTTTAAAAAAGTGTACATTCAATCCACAACTGACTCCATCAGTTCTTTCTCTGGTGCTGGTGGATAATAGGTCATCACAACTCCTTCAGTTTAGATCATTGTATTGCTGAGGATTGCTAAGTCATTTATAATTGCTCACTGAACAATACTGCACTTGCAGTGTACATGTTTTCTCAATTAGGCTCACTTCATTTTGCATCAAGTCATGAGAGTCCAGATTTTTCTGAAACATTCTGCATATCATTTCTTAGTTTTTGTTTTTTTAACAAGGCAGTAGTGTTAAGTGACTTGCCCAAGGTCACACACAATAATTGTATATGAGATTGGATTTGAACTCAGGTCCTCCTGACTCCAGGGTCAGTGCTCTATCCACTGCACCACCTAGCTGACCCTGCATTTCATTTCTTTTAGCACAATAGTGTTCCATCACAATTATATACCAGAACTTGTTGAGCCATTTCCCAATTGAAGGAATATCCCCTCATTTTCTAATTGTCACCACAGAAAGAGCTGCTATAAATATTTTTGTACACATTTTTATCTTTTTGAGATAAAGACCTAGTGGTGGTATTGCTAAATCAAAAAATATACAGTTTTATTGCCCTTTGTTCCAAATTGCTTTACACTTGGTTCACAACTCTACCAATGGTAATATAATGTCCCAGTTTTCCCACATCCCTTCCAATATTTATGGCCATAGGAGAATAAAAGTCTCATTCTGCATTATGAGTTCTGCACTTTCCTCAGGAGGCAGTAGCATGTTTCATCATGGGCATCTTCCATTTGGGCAAGGAGTCTCCCACTTCCTGTTATTGCCTTATAGCCAGCCTTCTCAGATGAGAAGACCTCAAACCACCAGTAAGCTTTCTTACTTTTGCAGGCTGAAAAAAAATTAATTATATAGAAAAAAAAATCTTTCTCCTTTTTCAAAACTTTTAGATATTTTTCTTAGTTTTCTAGGTTTTTTTTAACTGTTTCAGCAATTTTATGCCCCAGCATTGCAATTGTTTCTAAATGAAGCCATTGTTTTATTTAGGTTCACTACACATTTTTTTTCAAAGTAATGAAAATACTTATAGACTCTTAAGTCTTTATTTCATCTTGTGTTATTTTTGCTGATTTAATTTTCCTCTGACTTCAATGTGTTTATTATCCATAATAATGTATATTGTGATCCTTTTAGCTTGAATTTTGGGGTGTTAGTATTGTATCATTTTCCTTCTGGCATTTGTTTTCAGTTTCTATGAATTTATATTTATTCTTGGCAGTGGAAATGTTTAAATCTATAATACTTATTCAAGGTATTGGAAATGATTCTAATTCTGAGGTTTCATTATTGACTTTATTGATTGGGGAGGGAGGACTGGATTATTTCTTGAGAATTTTTTGAATGAATTTTGGCTTATGAATATAGCTAGGTTTATAATATTGTATGCGAAGACTACTTGCTAAAGAAAGCACAAAAAGGAGAGAAATTAATATCTAGAAAAAGTGGACTGTTTGAAATAGATTGATTTAATATCATTGGGACTAAGTTTACAACTATATATATATCATGCCACCTTGACTCTTGAGATTTTAGCAAAATCTGAATGAAATTTTTTCTGAATTTACCATATTTTCAGGACTTCTCTTTAATATTTTTGATGTTGAATGACATATGACTTAGTACTAAAAACTTTCCCCACATATTTCAGTTCCCCTCCAGTATGAGTTTTTAAGATGTTGATTAGATGACTTCTCTCTGAAGGCTTTCCAACAGTCAATACATTCACAAGGTTTCTCTAACCCATGATTTTTCTGATGTCAGAAGAGGGATAAGAAGCCAGAGAATGCTTTCCTATATTTATTACATTAATAAGGTTTCTCTTTGATATGTGTTGGCGATGTTGAATAAGGAACCTTTCAAGTTCAAGGTTTTCCCATATTCATTACATTCATAGTGACTCTCTCTCTAGTATGAATTCTCCAGTATTGAATTGTAGATGAGTTTAATAAAAAAAAATTTCCAAATTCATCATATTTTAGGTTTTTTCATCAGTATGATTTTCTTATGAGTAAGGGATAAATGATTGAAAATGGTTTTTCCACATTAATTACATTCATGATATCCCTTCTTCAAGGGTTTTTTTTTTGTCAAAGATAATCAATACTTCCTTGACATTATCCAGGGGAAAGTGATTTTCATGTTCTTCCTTGAGAAATTTATGCTTCTGAAATCTCTTTTCAGGAACAGGAAAGGTCCTGTCTTTGAGTTTCTTTTAATGAATCTGTTGATTCTATATATTTAAAAATGTTCTGTTTTAGGGGCGGCTAGGTTGCACAGTGGCTAGAGCATTGGCCCTGGAGTCAGGAGGACCTGAGTTCAAATGTGACCTCAGACACTTAATTACCTAGCTGTGTGGCCTTGGGCAAACCACTTAATCCCATTTGCCTGTTGGATAAAAGAGGAGAGGACCCAGAATAATTCATTAGAAATATTCTTTTAACATTAGCCCATCTACAGATTCTGTTGAGTTTGGTCATTCAAACAGGGTTGAATCTATTTAACTGTACTATGAGCTTACATTTATCTGTATTTCCCACAACAATATGAGAAAGTTTTTCAAATGCTTCACTTCCCTCCCACCCTACTCTTCCTCTTTCAGTTTGTTGCTCTAGAGACACAATGTAAACTCAACCTTTATGATGTAAGCATTTGGTAGAGCCTATTGTGAAGCTCACCAAAGGAATGAGTTGGTACAACTCCACTCCTAGCTCAACTTTGTTCATCTCTTCAGAGACTTAATGTTAACCACCTCTCAAAGTAAGACAGGTATACCCTTCTCCTTTTCTCTACCCATGTGCTCCCTACCAGACTCTCATGTCTCATTCAGTCAACCATATGACATTTTGTATTGTATGAAAATTTTAAATTTCCTTTTATTCCTCCTGAAACTTTTGGTTAATATTAACTTCACCTGACCAAAACCTACCACATGTGATGTGAAAAATGTATTTAAGGCCCTAAATATTCCTTAGTAGAAGCTAGAGGAAGAACCTCAGCTGTTCCTGACTCTTTGGATGTACAAGTCCTTATCAATCAGTCAATTTTTGAACCCTCTAAATGTAATTTAATCTGCAACCTGACTTAGTTCACCTATAGTTTGTTTAATGAGTTTTGTTTCCTTAGGGGATGTATAAGATTATATTTGTTTCTGATGACCTCTAGGCATACTAACACTAAAGTATTTACCTTGACCTATAGATATTTCTGTGTCAAAAAAAATAAAATAAGGTTAACCACTAAGTGGTTCAGTAGATAGAGCACTAGGCCTAGAGTCAAGATGACTTGAGTTCAAACTTGACCTCAGATACTTATTAAGTGGGTGACCCTGGGCAAGTCATTTACCTTCTGTTTGCCTTAATCCACTGGAGAAAGAAATGATAAGCTGCTCCAGTATCTTTGAGAAATCCCCATGGAGAATATTGGTGTACCTGGATTTATGATTTTTGATGAGAGATAAAATTAATTTTTACTGATCTTGGCTTTCTAGCTCACAAACTATACCTTTCATACAGAATCACAGAATCTCAGAGGGGTAAGAGATTTCAGAAAATGATTTAATTCAACTTAAACCCAAAAGAAACCTTTCTTCCCCTATACCACCCCCGAATAATATAACATATGATGGTCCTAAAGACTTCCAATGGGAAGGAATTCACTAACTCCAGGTAGCCTGTTCTACTTTTCGATTGCTCCAATCATTAGGAAGCTTTTCAAGACACCAACCCTAAATTTACCCCTCTACAATTTCCACCCATTGCTTTTGAGTTTGTCTTTTTGGTCCATATAGAAAGACAAAAAAGCTATCTTGTTTCCCTTCCTCCAGTACTTGACTCTTGTCTTCTCCATACTAAATATCCACAGTTCCTTTTATCTTTGGACTCAAAATCCTTCACCAACTTGATTGACATCTTTGGGACACTCTCCAGCTTATAGCCTACCAAGAGAGTGGCACTCAGAACTGAAAACAAAACCATATTGGCCTGATCAAAGAAGAATTATCACCTTTATTTCTGGAAGCTATGCCCTTCTAAAGGCAGGCCTAGGTTAGTTTATTTATTTTTTGGCTGCTACACTGCATTATAGATACAGATTCATAGATTTAGAACTTTAAAGTACCTCAGAAACTAAACTACCAACCTCCTTATTTTACAAATTAAGGTCTAGGGAGATTAAGTGACTAGTTCAAAGTCACAGAAATAATAAGAGGCAAGACTTGAATCCAGGTTCTATGACCATAAAACAAATACCCTTTCCACTACTATATTGCTTCCATACATTCCGTACAATATTTACTCACATCATCAACATCATCATCACTTGTTGCAGTTTATTGAGTTTCAAGTTCACTAAGTACTCTTTGTTGTCTAAATACCTCTTGGTTAGAAGTTGAATTTTTGAACTACAGTGTAAAATGTTATATCATTTTTTTAGGTTTTTGCAAGGCAAATGGGGTTAAGTGGCTTGCCCAAGGCCACACAACTAGGCAATTATTGTTTGAGACTGGATTTGAACCCAGATACTTCTGATTCCAAGGCCAGTGCTTTATCCACTACACTACCTAGCCACCCCATAAAATGTTATATTAAAATTCAGCCCAGTGCTCTACCCTATCAAGATCCTTTTCGGATCCTTACTTTGTCTTCCAATATGGTAGTTATCCTTCCTGATGTTAAAGGAAAAATTCTGGTTCAGGTCTTACCCTGGTCAATTAAAGGCAAACTCCAGATATAAAACAGAATTTAGGTTATTGGCCCCAGGGCAGCCAAATCCAAGCTCCAATCTGCTTTTATAGAAAGTATTAGAACAATTTACAAATGAAGACCAGACAATCCTGATTGGTAAACATTTTAATGAAGAGATGGAATGTGTCATATCATCTCCTCCCCAATGCAGCATCTTTGGAAGATGAGATTAGTTTCCTGGAGATGTGAGATAATATTAGTCTAAATTAGGGTACCTCAGCTGCCTCCTGCTGTCTGACTGAGTATAGTACTCAAAGGCTGAACAAAGTGAGAATATGGGGGTCACTCAGATTATATTTTTCCCCGTGGCCTGACTTTGCACACTGCATTGGATAACTTGAAAATATTATCTAATAAACAAGCCACACACATTCCTTTATCTACATGTCCCTTCTTACTCTGATCATTGCTGGGTGTTCTCTGACCTGACAAGGCTTGTGAATATCTATCTGATTCATTAGGACATGTCATCATCTAACTTGATGGCACTGGTCTCATATTTTTACAGGTCACTCCTCTTCAAATCCTTATTTTTCTTCATTGTCTTAAGATGATGCACATTCTGTAGAAAGCCTTTCAAGATCCCCTTGGTTATTAGTATTCTTTCCCTCTCTGAGTATCTTTATGTGCAAGGTCAGGTCACTGGACAAAATACAGTCTGAGTGAGCCCCATATTTTATTTAAGTTGAATGTAAACTTGGTAATACTGGTTCTTTTTGGTTTTAGCCCCAAGCACCTAGTGAATGGTGAGTACTTAATATTTTCTACTCCTATTTGAGGTAGTTTTATAAATGCAATCTATGTTCATAGAGCATAAAAAGAAATCAAATAACCATGAATAAATCTTTTATGAAACTGACATAAAAAACCCAAGATCCTCAACAAAAAAAAATTGAGAAAATGATTCAAGGTAATAAATCCACAAAAATCACTTATAAATAACTGTACTTATAAGTCTCTGTATTTATAACTGATATTCTCCTCTAAGACTGACTACCTCCCTTCTTTTTATTCTATATGGACTCCAAAGGATTGTCCTGAAAGTCTTAGTACTTAGTTTTAAGATTTGATGACTTAAGTTGTACTAAGACTTGTGGGACACCCTGAATCTATTTTTTTCTTTATCTCTGCCTCTGTCTGACTATATGTATATATAAATATGAAACTATATGTATATAAAATATATATGTATATATAAAGATGGACACACACACACATACACACATATATCTATCCAAAATTTCGTTACTGTCCTTTGTTTTTGAACAATTTCACTACGTTAGATTTTTCACTATGTCCAACTATCCCTGGTCAGATCTATACAAGTTCGGCAAATAGTCCAAGTGATTATCTGGGATAGATTCTCTACACTTGCATATTTCACATTTCCTTTGAGCTGCTTCCATTCTAATTTGCTCATAGAGTACTGGTTCTGTGCCAGTGTCTCCCATGTTGCATAGTCAGTTCCAAAGTTCTTAAGAGAGACAGACACCTTCAGGGTGTCCCGGTATTGCTTTTTCTGACCCTCTGTAAGCATTTTCCCTATGTGAGTTCTCCATAAAATAGTCTTTTTGGCAAGTGTACATCTGGTACTCTAGGGTGACCAGCCCATCAGAGTTATACACTCTGTAGTAGAGTTTGAGTATTTGGCAGTTTAGCTTGAGAAAGGACCTCAGTATCTAGTATCATTTTCTGCCAGGTGATCTTCAGCATCTTCCTAAGACAACTTGGGGAGCAATTCAGTTTTCTGACATGGCACTGATAGAATGGTCAAGTTTCAGAGGCATATAGCAATGAGATCAGCAAAACAGCTCTGTGGCCCTTCAGTTTGGTGGTCAGTCTAACTCTGCTTTCCTAGATTTTATTTTGAAGCCTCCCCAAGAATGAATATGTGTGTCAACCTCATTTTCAATGTGCATGTTCCAGAGAGAGAGAGAGAGAGAGAGAGAGAGAGAGGAAAGAGGGAAACAGACAGACAGAGAGAGAGACACACTGTGTGTCTGGTTTTCACCATTTAAATACGAACTTCTTGAGGGGCGAGGATAGACTTCCTTGACTTTCATTTGTATATCTACTGTTTGTCATTTATCAGATATCTATGTTCTTAATAAACTTGGACTTAAAACACTGACAATAGAATACTGAGTATTTAATACCTGCGTCACAGAGTTGTTCCTTCTGAGAATCAAATGACACAATGCAGGTAGAACCCTATAAAATGTTGGCTATCATAATTTTTAATGAACATATAATTTATTGCACATATTTCCCCCTGAAATTTCGAATGGTTATGCAGTTGAAAATTATATACAAAACAAGAAATAACCTAAATGTACATTTGACCTGGCATTATATGTTGTTTTTTTTGGCAAGACAATGGGGTTAAGTGACTTGCCCAAGGTCATACAGCTAGGCAATTATTCTGTCTGAGGTTGGATTTGAACTCAGGTCCTCCTGACTCCAGGGCTGAGGTTCTATCTACTATGCTGCTGAGCCGCCCCTGACCTAGAATTTTATACACACTATCTAAATAATTTGGAGAAAGCAGATAACTGTCATAAAACATCTACCTCAGAGGGAGATAGTTAATATAAAAATTCTGTTCTTTATTCATTTTTCTTTGTGTTGAGCATACTGGTGTTTGCTGTTTGCAACAAAAAATAAATCTTGAGCAATTTAGTATAAAATTTTCAGTCTTAAAATTAAAACATTTATTTCATAAAGGGTAGGGAATTTTAAAAATGAAACTATACATAAAGAGAACAAAATTTAAGTAAGTACTTTTATGTTAAGGATATGCTCTTGATCATATCTTGTCTCCAAACCATATTATTATAAATTGTTCACTTGGATTTCACATAGGTATCTCAAACTCAACATGTCCAAAACAGAACCTATTGTCTTCCCTTAAAATCATTCCTACTTTGAATTTCCCTCCTCCCTGTTGGGGTTGCTAGTTGGCTCAGTGTTTAGGGTGAAGGGTCTGGAGTCAAGAAGACATCTTCTTGGGGTGGCTAGGTGGTGCAGTGGATAGAACACCAGCCCCTGGAATCAGGAGGATGTGAGTTCAAATCTGACCTCAGACATTTAATAATGACCTAGCTGTGTGTCCTTGGGCAAGCCAATTAACCCCATTGCCTTGCAAAAATGTAAAAAAAAAAAAAAGATTCTTTAAGGAAACATTGTGAATTCAAATTAGGTCTCATACGCTTTAAAGTTGGGTGGACCCGGGCAAGTCACTTAAGTACTGTATGTCTTAGTTCCTCCTCTGTCAGTTGAGCCGGAGAAGGAAATAGCAAACCACTCTAGTCTCTATGCCGAGAAAGAGTTGGACACGACTGAACAACGATATTTTTGGTAAGAAAACCAGAAGTGGAGTCACAGACTCGGCCATGATGAACATCGCACCCAGATTCACATGAGTCTCGTGAAATCTTTCGTTCTCATTTGTTATCTGTAATTGACTTTACGTTAACACCATCTCAAATCTTGTCTCCTTTTCCTACCACAACCGAACACTCTTCTAACATCTTATAACTCCTGAAATGGGTGCTAGCAGTCTGTGTGCGTCCGATTTCTGTCCCCTTCCCGAGCGGTCTGCAGCCTGGGCCTGCCAGAGCAGAGGGCGCGGGCAGGGCCCGGCTCGGCCGGCACTTTCTGGACCCTGGCAGCGGCCTATCCGTGCGCGCATGCGTGTGGCGGCCTCGCTGCGGCCCGAGCGGGGCGCTGCGGGGGGTGCGCATGCGCACGCGGCCTCTCCGTGGGCGTGCGGAGGGGTCTACGCGCATGTGCGCGTGTATGAGCGCATGCGCGTGTCCGCTCCGGGCCGCGCGCCCAGAACCCGGGGGAGCCCTGTGGGCGCGGCTGCAGCAAGCCCCGACCGGGCGCGGCGGGGCCTGAGGACGGGCGGCCCGGGCCGGCCGGCCCTGCCCCTCTCCGGCCTCGGAGACTCGGGTTTGCGGGAGGGGGCTCGCGCCCCCCCCCCCGCTTTCCTACAGGCGGGCGGCGTGACGTCATCACGCCGAGACGTCGGCCCGGAGGCGGCGGCGCGCGTTTCCGCAGTTTGAACTCGGAGCCGAGGCGTCTCTGGGGGAGGCGAGGAGCCGGGTGAGTGTGCGCGCCGAGCCGAGGGGCGCGGGCCGGGCGTGGGGGGCAGCCTCTGGCGCGGCCGCGTGCGCCCGCGGGAGCCGGGGCCGAGCGCGGGCCACGCGCTGCCCCTCCCCGAGCCCGCCCTCGCGCCCTCTGCCCCCGAGGCGCGGGTGGAGGCCCAGGCCGGGCGCCGAGCTCTGGCGGGCACCGGCGGCCGGGCGGGCCTCGGCCCCGGGCCGCGCCGGCCGGCGCTTTCCTTGCCCAGCCAGACCTTCGGCGAGATGAAGGCGCCGTCCGGGAGCCAGAGCTTGTATCCGGCCTCAGCGGGCCTGGGGCCGGGGTGCCCCGGAGCGGGCCTGGAGGGGCTTGTCCCCGAGCCGCCGAGAGGAAAGGGGGCCGGAAGTGGATTCTGGAAGGCTTTCAGCCCGGGCCGAGAGCCCCTAGAGTGACGGAGGGCGAGTCGGGGTGGGCCAGCCGCCCTGCCATCGCTGCCACCCCAGGCGGGGCCTGCGCTCCACCGGGGCGGAAGCGAGAGGCCGCGGCCAGAGCTGGCTTGGGGAGGTGCGCCTTAGTGAGAGGAAGAGGCCAAAGGGAATTAGGGATAGGGTTGGAGGTCAGCAGAGCTAATAGGAAGATGTTTGAATCAGTCAATCAAACACTTAGCTCAGGCACTGATCTAAATCCTGGGAATACAAAAAGGATGCAAAAGAGAACCCTGGGGGCGGCTGGGTGGCTTGGTGGATAGAGCGCCCGGCCGGGAGTCAGGAGTACCTGAGTTTAAATAGGGCCTCAGAGGCTTAATGATAATTATCTAGCTGTGTGGCCTTGGGCAAGCCACTTAACCCCATTTGCCTTGCAAAAAAAACAAAAAAAAAGATAACCCTGTCCTCAAGGAGCTGACACTCTAAAGTAAAATACATACAAAGTAAACTATATTTATTGTAATTAAAAAGAGGGGAAAACATTGAAATTAAGAGGGTTACAGAACATTTTCTGTAGAAAATGGAATTTTAGTTGGAAATGGGAGGTCAGGGAAGAACATTTCAAAGTATAAGGAAAGACAGAAAAAAACATGCCTAGAGATGGTAATGAAATCCATTGAAGTTGATGGAGATCATCAGGTGTATTAGTATAGAGAGAAAAGAGAAGAGGACCCAGAACCAAAAACTATGTTGTTCAGAAGGTGTGATCTGAATTAGGATCAGCAAGGGAAATTGAAAAGGAACTGTCAGTTAGGATAGGAAGAGAAACAGGAGAAAATGGTATCTTGAAAACCCAGCAAAGAGTTTTATCTTGGAGAGGATTATTAAAGGCTGTAGAGATAGTCTTAAGAGAATGAAAATTTTAAAAAGGCCATCTGTGAGTTAGCTCAATGGTAACTTTGTAGAGAATAATCAATCTAATGATTGATTGGAATGATAACATTGGAAACTATATTTTAATAAGTTAATAGTAGTGAGAAAACAGGCACCCTTCATAGATTTTTTCAATGGAGATATACAAGATCATCACTTGAACAGGGAAATATCAACTGGATCTTTTAATTTATCATGACTCATTTAAAAAATATTTTGTTTTAATCAGCCAAAGTCTGCCTTCTTGTGTTTCATTCCCAACCCCCCCCCAAAAATACACCTAGAAAAACAAAACTGATTATAAACATGTAAAGTCAACCAAAACAAATTTTCACAATGACCTTATCCTTAAAAAATTTTGCTTCATTTTGTCAGGCCTGAACCCATCCTGACCAGCTTGGCTGGGACCAGCCTGCCCCCCAGACCACATTCGGTTTGGAATTGGTTGGTGAAATGAGAAAAATGTAGAAAACTGAATACACCCATCCAAAAGGACACCTCACCAAGGAGAGGAGGGAAAGAGGAATGAGGGTGGAGTTTGGCCCCAACGTGGTCACTCACCCTCTTCACAATTCGCTCTGGCAAACCCCAGGCATTTACTTTGTAGGTGGGTCTGATCAGGGTCCTGTAACTAATACAAAAGTGCCGTCAGCACAAGGCGGACTTCATCCACGTCTTTCCTCCCTTTCTAGCCACGTAGGTGCCAGGGTTGGTGCCATCTTGTCTTCCCTGAGTCCCTTCTTCCCGGACATCCTGTTGCAGTTTGTCACATTTACCCATCTTCTGAGCCTCTTATCTCTGCAGTCTGGACTAGAGGAACACTGACTTTGGCCTGGAGAGTCTTGGCTCAAATTCCTCTTTGAAAAGGTCACTGCAGACTCAGAATACAGTTTCAAATAAAATAAAAAACAGGACTTAAAAAGTTATCCAAGTAGGTACACAGTGCAGAAAACCCTGGACCCGGAGTCAGAAAGCCCCAGGTTCCAATCTGGTCACAGGAACCTCCTAGCTGGGTGACCCTGGGCAAGTCTCTCAATCCTGTTTGCCTCAGTTTCCTTAACTTTAAAATGGAGTGAATAAAAACACCTCTCAGGACTTGTTGAGCTATTTATCAAGGTGTTCTGCATGTCCCTCAGGCCTGCAGGTCCCTCTGCATCTCTGCCTGCTGACCTTTACATTCTAACTAGATGCCTTCCTTTTCTGGGAGGCCTTCCCCCACCCCCCTTCATTCCAGGTCTTCCCTCTGTTCTTTAATCCCTTATTTTTGTATTTCTTTGCTTGTTGTCTTCCCCATTAGATTGTTGAGCTCCATAAGGGTTAAGACTTCTTTTTGTATCCCCAGAGCTTAGCACATTTAGACATAGTAGGTGTTTAGTAAGTGTCTAGTAAGCAGCAGGCACTACATAATTGCTTATTCCCTTCTTTTCCCCGCTCATAGGTTGCTGTGTTTCTCATCATTAGTTCTCTGGAATTATAGCTTGTTATGAATTTGAGACAATATATAATTATACACATATGTGTGGTATATTATACATATTGCTCTGTACATACAGTTGTAAACTCTTATCAGAGTTTTTTATATATGTATATTATATATATACATATATATACATATATATATATATATATATATATATATACATACATACATTAGTAATCTGTCTTACTCATCTGATCCCTGATTTTATGGACACATCCTCCAATTTCAGTTTTTTGCCACTTCAAAAGGAGCTATAAATATTTTTGATGTATATCCTTAGAGCTGGTTTGTTTTAGGACTAATCCCTTCCCTTAATCTTTTACCTCTCTCTCTTTCTCTCTCCCTTCCCCTTCTCCTTTCCTTTATATTTCCGTTAAGTTAAATGTTTTCCTGTATCCCAACAGTATTTGTGTGTATGTGTATTCTTTTTTCTTTAGACCAGTTCAGAAGAGTGTGAGGTTCTCATGTCTTCTCCCATCCTCCCTCCCTGTTTGTAGAGACCTCAACTTGAGTCCTGATATTTTAAGCTCATTTTCCCCAACCTTCCTTTCCCTTCCCCCTTCTTTCCTTTTAAGATCAAAAAGTCATAACTGAATCAGTCCCAGGCTTTGTTTAATTAGACTTTAGAACCCCCTGATGAGATGATAGAGTTCAGAGAGGACCATCTCCCCATATTTGAATATAAAGTTTATCCTGGTTTAGTTCTTTTGTATTTGTCTTCACTTCTGTATTTGTACTTCAGAGGTTCTCCATAGCTTTGACTTTTTCATCATGGAGTAAGGGAAGGGAGTGTGTGTGTGCGCGCGCGCGCGTGTGTGTGTGTGTGTGTGTGTGTGTGTGTATACACACATAGTTGTGGGATTTTTTGTTTTTGTTTTTATTTATTTTTGCCTACCATGGGCCAGCCTCTGTCCTAAGTGCTATATACAAATTTTCATTTCATTTGATCCCCACAACAACTCTGCAAGTTAGATGTGTTATCTTCATTTTACAGTTGAGGAAATTGAATGAAACAGAGGTTAAATGACTTGCCCAGGGTCACATAACTAGTAAGTGTCTAATGTCAGATTTTAACTCCATCTTCCTGACCCCAGGCCTAGTGCTATATGTACTAAACTACCTCATTGCTGGGAATGTTTAAAAGTTCTCTATTTCATTACAAAGCCATTTTTTTCCATCTTTAGGATTATACTGAGTTTTGCTGGCTAAGTTCATCTTAGCTGTAAGCCCATATCTTTGGCCTCCTAGAATATCATATTCAAGTTATTTCTTCCATTATCAAAGTAGTTCCTAATTTTGCATGTGATCCTGACTTGACTCCTCAGTACTTGAATTCTTTTTGTCTAACTACTAATAGAAATTTCTGGTTATAATGTTCTTAGAAGTTTTCATTTTGAGGCTTCTTTTAGTAGGTGAATGCTAGATTCTTTTTCTACTTTGGTCTCTGACTCCGAGAGCTATGGGTTGTTCTTCTTAGATTTCTTCAAATACAATGTCCATGCTCAAATAGTCCAGTGATTAAAGTTTTTCTTCCTTGATCTTTTTTTTAGGGTAGTTTTGTTATGAGATATCTTTTCTTCTGTTTTCATTAGCCTTTTAGACTTTGTTTTTAATATTTCTTGTTGCCTCATTAGCTTCTCTTTGGTTCATTCTAATTTTCAGGAAGTTATTGGGGAAAGTTTTTTACTTCTTGTGCTAATGTGTTAATTATCTTTGCTATTCTTCCATTGCTTTCTTTATTTTTTCTTCAGGGCTCATTTCATTTATAAAAAAATATTTAAACTTTAAAAAACAAAAACTCTTGCTTCATCTCTTCCAGGAATTCTAGTTAAATTCATGCCCAAGCTGTATTTTTCTCTATGCAGTGTTTGTAGATGTTTTAAGAGTCATTCTATTTTCCTGGGTTTTACGGTTTTGAGTATCTCTGTCACAGTAATTATTATGGTGATGGTGTGTTGGGGGTTTGTTTTTTTTGGTCAGTTCTTCCAATTTACTTCCAAGTATTTAACATTTGTTAAAGGAAGATCTGGGCTAAGTTCTGTTTTCTTGGTATTATGTTTTATTCTAATATCTCGGGACAACCTGCAAGCTTGCAGTACTCCTAAAGTGGTCTGATCCAAGTTTGATTACTGTCCCCTGATCTGAGCTCTGCAAATTTTTCACCTGAATTTCTGTAAAAGGGTAAATGCTGCTAAAATCTACTCCTTTCAGCCAGCTGGTAAGCTCCTTAGTTAGGAGAGAGAGAGTTGTAGGCCTCCCTGTATTCTGGGGATTCCTTATGGTCATTGCTATGGAGGCTGGGCTAGATGCTGCTCTGAGTCTGGGGTCCACACCACACCTCTGCTGCTAGCTTCTAAATTTCTTGCTCACAACCCAGGGCCTCCCAATCAGGAATGCTACTCCCCTGCCTCGTCTTCCCTGGTTCTGTGACCTGGAACTAGTCAGTGGGTGTAAAGCTGCCAAGTGGCAATTGTCTGCACCTTGATGACCCTGAATGAGCCTGAAGGGTACACCCATGTCTCATATTTACTGATATTTTAAGGCTATATATATACATATATATATATATATATATATATGTATATATATATATATATATTTGATTTGTGTTACATAGCAAATATAGGACTACTTCAGATTAGGTTCATATTAATAAACTAAAATTAGTGTCTTTTGGGATCATAAGCTCATAGATTGATTTACAGCTGGAAGGTACTTTAGAGTTCATGTAGAGTTCAACTGCAACTCTTGGAAATGAGAAACCTGAGATTCAGAGCAGTTAATGACCTAGCCATTAAATGACCATGGTCAAACAAACATCTAATGTAAGAAGAATTAAAATGTGTTTCTGATTCCAAGTCTGATAGCTTGTCCACAACATCATGATTTTCACTTGACATCATTTTTTTCACTCATATTCTTTTTCAGTATTAACTGATTTATTGCATTCATCAGAATATTGTCCAGACTTTATTTTTCCACTTTAAATCTGACTGGTTTAAACTTTAGAGTGGTGCCAATAATTATATATATATATATATATATATATATATATATATATATATACATATATATATATATATATATAAAATGATCCATGATTTCCTTGGTTTGAGTACTTTTTTATCAGCAAAAGATTGTAACTTAATATTTGGTATTAGTTATGGTAATTAAAATAGAATTAACACCTACTCACCAACCTTCTGGTGATTAGTGTACCTAGGAAGGTAGCCAGTTCCTCGAAAAGTCAAGATCACCTTCACACCTTGATGAGGATTTTAGTGAAGAGGCAAGTCTTTTTCAGTGTATACCTAAACAAGGCTGTGGCCTCTATTAATTTCTTATTACTGGTAAATTAAAAATGCAGAAATGTACAATGACTTATTGCTTCCTATAAAGTAGAAAGTAATTTTCTTAAATGTTAACTGAATCTTAATATTTAAGACTTTGTTGAATATCTTCTGTTCTCCAGTTGAAGTAAAAGCAGTGGTATCAAACTGAAATAGAAAAAGACCCCTGCAGACCACATGTGGACTTAGAAAACCTCTAATATTAGCTATGCTCTTTTTATTATGTTAAACATTCATTTCCCAATAACCTTTTAATTTGGTGGTTTTGCTGGCTATGGATCCCCTCCACCTATGAGTTTGATATCTCTGCCTTAAAGCTTAATATAAATATTAACCATCATCATTATCATCATCTAGTCTGACTCCTTTGAAGACACTAGAGCCTTGAAAGTTATGAAAACTAAAACCTTGCCCTTACCTGTTGTAGGACTGCTGTCAAATTTGAGGCTTAATGACCACAAGCTACTGGAAATGTTTTAACAAAATAAATAATATAGTAGAACATAAAAAATGTTAATTTGTGATTTTCTAAATCACTATGAGGGTTACAGGGATTTTTTTCCTTTTGGTTTTTGTGTGGCAAAAGGGGTTAAGTGACTTGCCCAGGACACCCATCTAGTAGGTGTCAAGTGTATGAGGCTGGATTTGAACCCAGGTTGTCCTGACTCCTGAATCAGTACTCTATTCACTACACTACCTAGCTGCCCCAGGGATCTATTTTTTTTTAAGGTTTTTTCAGGGCAAATGGGGTTAAGTGGCTTGCCCAAGGCCACACAGCTAGGTAATTATTAAGTGTCTGAGACCGGATTTGAACCCAGGTACTCCTGGCTCCACCGCCGATGCCTTATTCACTGTGCCACCTAGCCGCCCCAGGGATCTATTTTTATTTGAATTTGACAGCACTGATGTACAGTACCACAAATATCTGCCTAATGGTCCCATTCTTTGAGGAGGAACAGATAGACCAAATAGAAATGGAGCAGAAATTGTAAGACTGTGTCAACAAGTAATATTATTCCTCCTATAAGCGCTATGAAAGAGCATATACACACATTGTTTTGGATTTTTTGAATATCCTTTGACAGGAGGGGATATTCTGGAGTGTCAAAAAAAAGTGCATTACTATTCTAGAAAATTTACTGTTTTTTTTATATGTAGATGTGTCATTATATAGCTGTAAACTTTAAAGAGAAGGTAGCAAAAAGGAAGAATATATCTGTGAAACTTCTTTATGATGTCTATTATAAGGTTATTTGCAACTATTTAAGAAATAGTGGGATACCAAATAGTATAGTAGAATAGTTCTTTTGATTCTTGAAATTTAATCAATTTTAATGTTTAAAAATCTAACACTTCATAGGATTGATAAGTGGATAATGTGATAATATATTTAATTTTTGAAAATATATATATAGACTTTGTTTAGCTATTAAAGACCTGATATTAAAAATTGGATTTTTAAAACCAGATGAATACTGATATTCAAATAAGTTTTGCATAAGGCGCATTAGACCCAATGAATTAACAGATCATTTTGATAAGTGAAAATTATTCTTAATATTTTGAATAACATTTTAAATTTTTCTTTCAGATAAAAAACCATGAAGAAAATTGAAGTTTTCTTGAATTCTACTTTCCCCATTTGCCCTTGAAGTTTCACTGTGAATAATTAGCTATAAATAAATTTTCTGTTAAAGGATTTTTTTTGCACTCTAGCAAGATGATTACATCACGTCTAAAAAGTCCAGAAACACCAGAGTTTTCAGTGATTTCTCTTAGAAAAGGAAATGCACCGATTAATGCAGTTCTTTCAAAAAATATACCTCCAGAAACTCTAATACCATTAAAAGATTTAGTGAAATATAAAAGCAATTTAAATGACAACAACAATATAAATGACCTTGGGAAGCACTTGAGCCCAGAAATAGAAGGTTTTAATATTGAAATCAATTCACTTCAGTCAACGATAATAGCTGGTAGTCTTGGCTTAGAAAATTTTTCAGATGGCTCTGATAAAAAAGCTAAGGAACACAAAACAACAATTTTTTCAAATGAAGTTTGCAAAATGAATAAAACTTTTGACATTATAACCTATGAGTCTCCCGTAGAGATATTTCAAAGAATGAAAAACAAGTCACTACAGTTTCCCCCAAAGCAGTCAGTTGCAGATAGTAGTAGTAGTACATCGTTGGATTTACGGAAGAGTCAAAGAGATGTGATCTTGAGTCCTGTTTTACCAGAGAAAGGTAACTGAATAAAACTTATTTCTTACTTTCTCAATTTTCATAAAATATCAGCATATGATCACTCATTTTCAGGTTATTCTTAGAGAATTGCAGAACCAGTTAAAGGATACGATTTTATATATTTTTGTGGCAAGAATATGTTCTGATCTATAAATAATTACACAAAATTTCACTGTTGTGCATGATATTGGGTAGAGTGGACGGTTCAAAGGGAATTCTTCAGTCTTCAATAAATATTTATTAAGCATCTAATACGTATCTGTCAGGCATTGTATTAGTGCTGGGGATACAAGAAGAGGCAAAAGGCATTCCTAGTCTAATGGAGAGACAAACCAGAAACAAATATGTATAAACATGCTAAATTCAAAAGAAATAGGAAATAATCAACAGAGTCTAATGCTCTAGAATTAAGAAAGGTTAGGCATATTCAACATTTTCAGAATAACAAAATTTTAGTAGAATAAGTGTTCTTGGGTTTGTTCTATTGGCTTGCAACATCTATAGTAAGAACTATCTTTTGTGTGTAAAGAAAAAGGCCTAAAGTTTCTCTGGTTAAAAACCTCATTTATCAGATATTTAAAAAACTGAGTGAAATAAGCCATTCCTTAAATTATAAGTAATCAAAGGTTATGTACAGGCAATTTTCAAAGTAATGAAAGCTATATGTAAATATATGGGAAAATGCTCTAAATAGCTTGATTAGAGAAATGTAAATTTAAAACAATTCTAAACCACTGCTACATACTACATACAGATTTTCTAATATAACAGGAAAGGAAAATAACATGTTGGTGAAGTTGTGAACTAATTTCAACTCTGTGCTCAAAGAGCTATAAAACTACTGACCAAGCAAATTCCACTTCTTGGTCTTTAACCCGAAGAGATTAAATAGAAAAACAAAAAAAAAATGGCCTGTATGTACAAAAGTGTTTATAGTAGCTCTCTTTGTTGTGGCAAAAAAATTGGAAATTGAGGGGATGCCCATCAACTGAAGAATGGCTGCACAAACTGTGGTGTAAGAACATAATGGAATACTATTGTGCAATAATAAATGATGAGTAAGCTGAAATGAATGAACTGATGCTAAGTGAAATGAGTAGAATTAGAGCATTTTACACCGTAGCAGCAATATTGTATAATGATCTAATGTGAACTTAGCTATTCCCAGTGATTAATACAGTGATCTAAGAAAATTCTGAAGACCTTAGGATGAAAGATGGTGACAATCTGTAGAGAAAGAACTAATGGAGTCTAAATGCAGATCAAAGATACGTTTTTCTTTGTTCTTTGTGTTTATCTGTTTTCTTTCATAGCATGATTTGTAGTAAAATGAGTTTTGCATGACTACATAGGTATGACCTATTTATATGGAAAAATGTATTTTCCATGACTATACATGTCAAACTGCTTGCCTTAGAGAGAAGGGAGAGAAATTGGAAGTCAATATTTGAAAAAAAGTAGTTAAAATTGTTCTTAGATGTAATGGAGGGGGGGGAAATGAAAATATTAAAAGGTCAATCAATTTTTTAATATTTTAGAACCCTGTTAATTGGTTTTATTAATTGATAAGTTTGTCATACCCAAGTAGATAGATATTTCTGTAATGAAATCTATGTAATCATTAAATGTTTGTTTTCTTAGCAGTAAATTTTGTTTTATTTTACCTTCCCTGACTGCTACAGGTGAACCTCCTATTTCTTCAGGAAGAAAAGGTTCTTTTCTAGCCAATGAGGCTCCCCTGATAAATACCTCAAATAAAATTTTCCTTCCAGTACAACAAAAGGTCCCACATCAGCAGGAACACCAATGTTATCAAAATATAACTTATGGTAAGTTCTTTGTTCTTACATAATTTCATTCATCAATATAGTTCAGTATCTTGTAAACTGAAGCTTCGTCTAACATGCAGAAAACCATTTTTCCTTCCTCTTTCTTTGTATAAAAACAAGTTTTCATGCTTTTGCCATTAAAAAAAAAGGTAACTATGTAGAAGAGAATGAAGTCTTGTAAAAGTGGGAAGGATTAGATGAAAGCATTAGGTAGAAGAACCTGGGTCTTTTGAATGATTTTATGTCAAACTTTAAGCATTTTTTATTTATACTGTATAGCATATTAAATATAATAAAATTTCAATGATTTTCTGCAGACATTACAACCTCAGAGGAAAGACATGAAAATATTTCAACATCAGTAATTCTGAGTGGGGCATTAGCCAGATCTGCCAGGATTATTCAAGATGATGAAAACAGATTTATGAGTGACAACTTGTATGATAGTCTTATTTTGGAAAGCATTGATGCCAATGAAGAAAGACCTCAAAGTACTAATATTAATGGTATTACTCCTGACTGTGTACCTGTTAACACTGGCACCCAATTATCAAAATGTGACAGTGAAATGTCTACTAAAAGATTACTAGAACAGGAAATGAGTGAAGACAATGAAAAAATCTCCGAGACCATCCAAGAGATGTCAGAAGTTTTGAATGCAGCTCCTAAAACTCAAATAGTAGCACCTGAGAAAAAAATTTCTAAGGGTTCCACAAGTATTTCACATGCCAATAAAAATACATCCACTACCAAAACAAAGGTAGGAACCTATCTAAAGCTTTTGTTTTTTAAAAATTATTTGTTACATTAATCAAAAAACAGGAAATAGACATACTTTGTTTTTCTCTGTTGTCAAGTGGTTGAATTTAATGAACTTCCTCTAGTACATTGAAGCACCACCTTAAACAATCTGTTCACCTAATTTAAGATGTCGTACTAATTTAGCTGTTGAGACAATGTGATGTAATGGATAGAACAAAGTCCTAGGACTACTAGGTTCTTTAATTAATTAAACATCCATTTTGCAACCATTTTCCTCATCTGTGAAATGAATTGTAATGTCAGTCCTTTCTTTGAGAATATTTCCTTCCACAATGCTGATAGATCTATGTCTGCCTGTTTTATAAATCTCTTGTCTGGGTCTTCCCAGAAGACAGAAATTCTTTAGTCTATTTGAGGTATTTAATTTTAATTTTCTTAGGATTTATGCATATATATAAGCTTTTCATTTATTATTTGATTTTACCATGTGATGAACTTTTCATCATGAATCTCTACAATGTTTTTTATTTAGTTTCACAATACCTTCCTTTTCTCAAGAAGCCACTCCTTGTAACAATAAATAGAAAAGAGAAAAATGATAAAAAGCAATTTAGCAAAATTAGTCAACAAAACATATATTCTGATATTCCTCTATAAAGGGGGGAGATAATGTCTTGTATTTCTCCTTTGGTGCCAAGCTTCTTTATAATTTAATATCATTCAGTTTTGATTGATTTTGGGTTCTTTGTTATAGTTGTCCCTTCCATTTACATTTTTATAGTCATTTTGTGTGTTATTTTCTTGTCGATTTAAGTTTTTTAAATAGGTTTTATTGATATTTTTAATTTTTGTCTAGATTTTCCTCTGAATGTGTTGTCTGTCCTTCCTCCCCCTGAACCATTCATCCAAATAAAAAATAATTTCTTTTTTAGAGAAAAAATCAGCATTACTTACGCAGTTTCATACCTGTGGACTCCAACTGGTCCCAAGAAGCAGTAGGGCAGTATACATAGCTCTTTTTTAAAATATTCAACTTTGATTGTTTTGTCATTTAAATTGCTGTGGTCAGTGCATATTAATTTTTATTAGTGTTTGTAAGTCTACATGAAAATGATGCAAGTCTTTATTCAACATGTTTGTCATTTCTAACAGAACTATTAGGCATTTAATTATTCTCCCTTTGATGGATATCTACTTACACCCCCCCCCAACCCCGTCTTTTGCAAAAAAAATCTTATTCTTAAATATTTTGTTGTGTCTGTGAGATAAACCTCAACTGGGAAGGTGTAAAAGCCAAATTGTGGTGTTACAGGAGGCTTCAAGGAGCAGCCAAAAGGTTTAGAATAGCCACTGTCATAAATAGAATAGGGACTCAATAAGGAATGTATAGAAATACGGATTTGCTACAATAATAGCCTAATTGGCATATTATATAATGTAAATTTGTAGTGGAACAAATCAGTTTGGTTTCTTTTGTCATTTTTCACTGCATGTTTTATGATTTTCTCCATCTCATTTCAACAGATATATAAATTGATTGTAGACATAATCTAGGATAGTATTTTGGGATGGCATGATCACTAAAAGGACAAAGGGCAAGAAATTCAGGAGTTAAAGGATAGGATGGCCTTGAACTGGTTTATGAGGGAATTGAAATAAGAAAGAGAAAAGTGTGTAAGACCTGTGGTTATATAATATAAGATTACAGGAGAATTTTTTAGTTTTTGCAACGCAATGGTATTAAAGTGACTTGCCTAAGATCACACAGCAAAGTAAGTATTTTGTATCTGGGGCCAAATTTGAACTCCGGTCCTCCTGACTCTGGGATTGATGCTCTATCCACTGCACCACCTAAAAAGTTTATTTGAAGACTTTATCTTTTTTGCATCTTATTTATGTCAGCTCCATGGGATCCATTTGGGGAGAATATGAAGAAACTTGAACATCTTTTGAGAGGTACCTTTATAAAAAGAAGCTACAGTCTCAGACTAATTAATTTGGAGATTTCAGGTCATCTCAGCAGTTAAAAAAGTACACAGTGAAATCTACATAGTCTACTGAATTATTAATGGAAAGAAAAGTTCTTAATATTATAGTAGTAATAATTGTGATATCATGAATAAATTATACCTGATACCATTTTCTTCTCTACATTCTTTTTCTAAGATTTTTTTTTTTAATTTCTGAGTCTTTTTGAAAAGCAGTGAGGGATGGGGAAAAGAGCTCTAACTGCATTTGGAGTCAGGAGAGACCCAAGTGTGAATTCTAGATCTTGGGCCAACTCTGAGCCACCATCTCCTTGGGTGCAAAACTGGGTTAGTATTTGTATCGTCTGCCTTACAGAGTTGGGAGGAAAGCACTTTGTCATAAAGGATCAAAGGATAATAAAAGACCATTTTCAAACAAAGAAGTGTAAGCTATTCCATGAAAAAAAGTTCCAAATTTTTAATAATAAGGAAAAACAAATTAAAATTGGTTAAAATGACAGAAAAGGGAAATGACAATGTTAGAGGACCTGTGAGATACTGATACAGTGTTGGTGGAGGTGTGAATCAACGTCTGGAAAGCTATTTGGGATTTTGTTCAAAAAGTTCCTAAATTCTACACCAGCTCCTTGATGGTAGTGTACTACTCTTAAACTTACACACCAAAGAAATTTAAGAAAAAAGAAAAGGCTCCATATATACAAAAAAGATTTATAATACTTTTTATAGTGATGAAGAACTGGAAACTAAGAAGAGTTGCCCACCCATTAGGAAAAGGCTAAATGTAATTGTTAAATGAATGTAATGGGAATACTGTACAGTAAGAAATAATGAAAGGGATGATTTCAGACAAAATCTGGGAAGACTTAAATGACCTGATGTAAACTGAAGTGAAAAGAATCAGGAGAACTATTTATATAATAATATTGAACAGAAAAAATACTTCAAAAGACTTAATTCTTCTGATCAAGGCCCTGACTAATCACAATGCTGTATGCTAGTCAAGAAGCATGCTAACCAATTTGTACAGAGAATGGATTCAAGACAGAATGTGACATAGATTTTTGGACATTGTGAATGTGGAATTTTTTTTCTTTTTTACTATATATATTACGGGGGTTTTGTTTTTTCATTTTCCCTCAAGAGAAGTCGGAGAGAGATATACTAAGTGTATTAATTGAAAAACAATAAAAATTTAGGAAAACATTATTTAAAGTTTAAAGATCTACATAAATCTGCATATTCTGAATTGTGATGTCTTAATTAGTGGTTGGAGAGTTTAGATTACTTTGCAGTTTAGGATTCTAGAAGATGATGGGAGGTATTAAAGAAGTTGAATAATTGATATTTTATTGAATAAGAGAAGCATGTAATGAAAATTCCATTCTCCCCTTCTGTTGCAATATAAAGTTCAAAGAATCATTTTTACAAAGTAAAATTGAATATTTTAGTAATGTTTCTTTATAGGTTTTTGTCAGTTAATAGGTTGTCTGTAGTGTTAACTCAGGAATTCTTATTCAGAAGTTTTATTGTTTCATTAGCAATAGAAAATTAATAGAATGTGCTTTGTTCTGTACTTCATTAGGAAATTTGTCTCCAGAAATGGATGATTAGGAACATGAATAATAATACTGCTGTATGCGTAGAAGGAAAATTAATGTAAGTATGCAATCTCAATATGTTTTGAATAAACTATTTTATTTAAATTGAGTATTAGGAATTGCTAAGTAGGAACATGATACATTTTCTTAAAGTATTTGAAAGGATATCAGTTAGAAAAGAGGGTAGACTTGTTCTACTTAGCCCATAGTGCAGAATTTGGGGCATTTCCTGAATTCTGAAATTTATTCTAAATTATTATAAACAACTTCTTAGTGGTTACCTACTGAAGCCAAAAAGGGTTCTGTCTGTGTTAACCTTTGAGGTTCCCATACTAGAATTTTAACACTGTTCAGACCATAGAACCTTGCATATTTTTGTATGCTATATACAAAAAAGAAATTTTGCTTTATTCTCTTTTATGTGACATTACAGTAGAGCATTGGATTTGGATTTTGGAAATTCTAAATTTGAATCTTGTCTCAGAAGATATTGACTATCTTTGTCACCCTGAGTTTTCTTCCTGTAGTGTAGCACCGGCTGTATGGCATGTTCAGAGGATTAAATAAGATAATAAATATATGCAAGACTCTTTGTAAATCTTAAAATAAGTTATAAATTTTAGCAAGAATGATAATAAACGATTATGATTTCATGTAAATCTTGAATATTTGAAAATATATTAAGATATTTTAATTATCTTTTCTCTAGAGATACTCCTGACTTATATTGGCATAGTAATGCAATTGTTGAACGTCTTGATTATAACAGACTTAGGACTATATCAGGCAATGTCTATATATTAAAAGGAACAATAGACACAATTTCCATGAAGGAAGCAGGTAAAAACTTAAGAACAAGATTTATTTTTCATTTTTTTTAAGTAATAGTAAACTGACTTTATAGTTTTGATGATTTATGAATTTAGAAGTAAAATAGAAAAAAAAGCCTAGCTCATTAAGATTGAAGTCACTGCCTTTATTTTATAATTATATTATGTATATATCAAGTTCTGCTTGCTGGATTATAAACCTTTTTAAAGTAAGGGTGTTTTCATTTTCACCCTTTTTACCTAGTTTGGTTAGGTGCATACAAACAATTCTTAAGAAATCCTTGCTGAATTAAATTTAATTGAAAAGTGTGGAAATAGGAGTACAATATTTTCTCTCTTTTCCATCAGCTGAAAATAAAAAATGCTATTAATTACAGAATCAAATTTTAGTGAAACGTTTCTCTGAAAAATCAGAAGTTGAGATTAAATTCTAATTACTGTATATAATTAATTGGATAGTTTGCTCCAAAAGTTTGTCTGAAAAAAATGATTAACTTTCATGTTACCATTTCTGTGTTTCAAAAAGGGTTTCCAGCTAATTTTACTAGGAAGTTTATATTTGGATTTCCAAAAAATTGGAAACAATATGTTGATGATCTTTTACAAGAATTAAGGTAAACTGTTTTTCTTAATGTAAAATATAACTTGATGCATTACCATTTTTGGTTTGTTCTTTTCCTTTTTCTGTCTTAATTTAAAATGATCAAAAAACATGCTCACTTGGATAGAAAAAAGACAAAGAATTGTATAGGTAATATGTATGATTGCATGTAATTTTAAGTATAAATTCATTTAAACCAATAACAAAATGACTTTGACCTTGTTTGCTTCCTTTTTTTGGAACTTTTTTCTTGAGGATATTTCTAAAAGTGAATTTTTATTGCTCCCTTGTTTTTACCTTCCTTAAAATTCCTTTTTATCCCTCTGTTCTCCTTATTCTTAAATATTCTTTCTTAAGATAGCCAAACTTGATTAAGAATTTTAGTATTCTGGTTATTCATATATAGCCTAAATTAGATTTCTCTCTGTCAGGGGAAAGGGAGCGAGAAAATGTGAAACTCAAAGTCTTGCAAAAAAAATGATTGTTGAAAATTACTGTAGCATGTAATTGGGAAAATAAAATATTTCTTAAAGAAAAAAAAAGAATTTCAGGGTTCTCTAGAAAGAAAACTGAATTCAAAATTTGGCCATTTTGAGATGAACACTTAGTTATCTACCACTTTTCCCTAAACTGTAAAAATCACAAGCTCTTATTTGAAAGACCTTTAGAGCCATCTAATCTAATCCAACACATACACATATAAAAGAATTACCCTGATAATGTTCAAGAACTGGTCAGATCTTTAAAGGTCTCTACAGCTGCTCCAGCTGTCTCCCAAGACAGCCTATTCCACTTTGGGGACTGCTATTTGCTAAATATTTTTTTCTTTTCTTAAGTTAGCATCTGTGTCTCTGTATATTTTGTTCTCATCTTTTGCTCCTTAATCTCCCTCTAGGACCAAGGAGCATGTCTGCTCTTACCTACTATTGTGTTAGCCTTTTCAGAATGATTTCTGTCATGCTCTTCATCTCTCCAAGATCTTCTCTTCTGCAAGGCAAACATCCCTTGTTTTTTCAGTCAGTCCTGCCAGTATAAGGACTTTAGCCCCTTCTCCATCCTGTCTTCCAAATGTGGCATCCAGACCCAAGACAGACTAGAGGATAGCAGAAACTGTCAGCTCCCTCATCCTGATTTTGACTGTGCAATACTTAATGTAGACTGTGGTAACAGATTTTTTTTAGGGAGCTATATCATTACTGTTGATACATGTTGAACTTACAGTCCACTAACCTCCCCAATTCTAGTTTGATAAACTGTTACCTAACCATACCTTAACCTCCTTATTCTTTATGATGTCAATATAGGACTTTGTATTTATCTGTATTAGAACTAAATCTTATTTGACCCAATTAAGATATCACCGAGTAATTAATTACTCCAGTGTTAGAGATCTGGCAGTTTCCAAATTTGATAAGCCTGCCATCACTGTTCATCAATCACTAATAATGATTTCAAATGGCAGAAGGATGAGGAAAAATGCTTGAACTGCCTCACTATAATGCCCATGTTATAGACACGGATGCTGAGAGGCCATCTGGTTTAACATAGGTCCCTTCCACTAGATAGCAGAAAAGTGCTTATCCTACCTTTGCTTCAATAGATCCAGTGTTGGGGTAACCCATTCTGCTTGTACCTACTGATCTTTTCCTGACATTCAGCATAAATCAACCTCTTTGAAACTTCAGCCCATCTCCCAGCTCCTAATTCCCTGTCATGTTGAAGACAGCCATCATGTTGTCCCAAGTCTTTTCTCCCTTGGGTTAAAATATCCCTCTTCCCTCCAACTATGTATGACATAGAATAGATGATGTTTTCTTTCTTTCTCGAAGAAGACTACAATATCAGGGAGGTAATCCCAG
Source organism: Macrotis lagotis (assembly GCF_037893015.1). Lineage (NCBI taxonomy): Eukaryota > Metazoa > Chordata > Mammalia > Peramelemorphia > Peramelidae > Macrotis > Macrotis lagotis. Next base: position 157,642,678 of record NC_133658.1, read on the forward strand.
GACAAGCACATGAATGGATTTGAGTGAAGGGGTGCCATCTGGGTCCAGTGGCTAGATAAGAATCAGGGTGACTGGAGATGGCCCTGGATGCAAATCAGACAGAGTTAAGTGACTTGCCCAAGGTCAAACACCTAGTAAATGTCTGAGGCTGGATTCGAACTCTTGTGGTCCTGAGCCTAAGAGCAGTGCTCTATCCATTGAGCCATCTGGCTGCCTTTTATCTATAGACTACACAAATTCTTGTTGACTACTATGGCATGATTTCGAGGTCTTTCACGATGATTAACTTTGTTTCCAAAGATCATCGTGGGGGGGGAGATACATGAACAAAATAAGAGCTGAGCAGTTTATGTTCTCTGTCGTCCATTGTCATCATTTTGTGACTTATCCTCAAATTAATTCTGAGCTTCAATATTCCTGACCTTTTTTATGTTTACATTTTGTATTGACTTTTTTTGGCTACTCAGTCCCTAGCCCCTCTCTCCATGCCATCTCCATGTGAAGAAAAAAAGAAGGAAAAAGCCATTATAACATATACACAGTCAAGAAAAACAAATTCCTTCATTAGCTACCTCAGAATTACTTTAATTTGCATTTCTCTAATCAGTGATTTATAGTATTTTTTTCATATAACTTTCATACAGTACAATATTGCATTCACTTTTATTTAACCATTCATTAATTTGGCAACCCCTATTTTCCAGATCTAGGTAGTTTTTCTGGATTTGTAAGATAAGCAGTTTTGGTTTTCTTTTTCTCGTGATTTTTAAGTAATCTGATGATTCTAAACTGTACTTTCTCTTCTATCTTTTTTAACCTTTACTTTCTCTTTTTTTTGTCTCTTGCAGTTATTACTTTTTCTTTAGCCCTTTCTAAGTTTCAGGAGTTACATTTTTTAGTCAAAGTTTGCCACAATTTGTAATAAGCTATTAATTTTTCTTGCTCTTCTTTCTTCCCTACTTGTATTTTCCTTAAACATTTCATTTTCTATCTTTTATTTCATTTCCTCTAAGGACTTTAGTTCTTGTTAAGATGTTCTTTTCTCTGAGACTATTTTGACTTCTATGTGAAGTTCTTTTGGAGTAATTTTTTGGGCTTCTCAGTCTATAATTTTATTTTGCTCAGTATTTTCTTCATATGTTCAGATACAATTTTCTGGATTTTAAGGCATTGTGCTGAGATAGACTTTGCTACCTTCCGTCGTTTGGATGATGTGAGCAAGCCCCTATTTGGTCCCATATGGTGATTAAAACTATGCTCCTTCTACAGGAGTTCCTCTTTGACTCAGACTTCTGGTAATTTGACCTCTGTTTTGACCTTGAACCCCCTCTCTCCCTCTCTCTCTCTCTGTCTGCATAATTTCAAATCTGAATTCCACTTTGGTCTTTGCTATGATCTTCAGTCCTTACCTAGATGTTGATTGGAGACTCTTAAGTGATTTGCTTCTCTCATGCTGCTCTGATTCTTGGGCACGGGGCTTCTCTGTTCTCAGTGAGCAGGGCTGTCAAAGGACTGTATACTGTGCTACATGGCTGCTGGAATGCCCTGATCTTTTGTGCCTCAACCTGGGCACTCCCTGCCAAAGCTTTCATCTTCTGAGACTGTTTTGTCTAAGTCAGTAATCTGTGGCTTAGATAGCCAGCCCCCCTTTTACTTTCTTCAGATTTTCATTCTTGATAACTTCCTGTCTCTTTTAGACTGACTTCTATAAAATTTTAGTTTCTTTTTAATCCTGTTTTCTCTTTCTAAAATTGGGGATGATCAAATGAACTCTGTGTGACTAAAGGAGAGAGTCATTAACTTCTCCCTGATTTTCCCATTGTTTCTCTTAGTAAAAAAAAGTTGAGCTCCTTATTCATTTCCCTATTTCTGAAAGGACTTAAGAAATGTATGAGCTCTTCTGATTTTGATAAAAAGTTGTAGTGGATTTTTTTCTTTTAGGTTTTTGCTAGGCAATGGGGTTAAGTGGCTTTCCCAAGGCCACACAGCTAAGGTAATTATTAAGTGTCTGAGGCCGGATTTGAACTCAGGTACTCCTGACTCCAGGGCCTGTTCTCTATCCACTGTGCCACCTAGCCACCCAAAAAAGTTGTAGTGGATTTTTAAACAACTAAAGCTTCAGTGTTCATCATGAACCATGCCAGCTTATGTTCTGTTTTTTGAACTCAAATCTATTTCCTCCTTCTGTTCCAATGATTTATAATATACACAAATTTGACAATATCCCTTTGTTTTTCTCTGATCATCACACAAATTCTCTCTATTACATTTCCTTCTTTGTTTTCCTACATGTCCTCAAATGAACCTATGTTATTGTGTAATACTATGACGTGTTCTTGAGTTTGTTATTTTCTGAACAAATCAAATTCTTTGGTAGCTGTCATAAATTTCATATTCATAAATTTTATCCAACTAAGTCTCAGTGATACTATGTTGTTGAATGTTTTCTTGCATATGAATGTCTACTTCACCTTCCTTATCTTATTGTATAATACCCATAACTGGGCTATTTTGTTTTTTGAAAAACTCAATAGCATTGAAACTTTAATTTTTAAATTTTTTAAGGACTTGTATGAAGAAAGGGAAAAAATGCAAATTTGATCATCAAGAAATAGATGAAAATGGAATAGAAATGATCTCCAAAAATGCCAGAAATACTATTGTTGATGTTCCCAAAAAGTGCTCTGGTATGCTGTCTTTTTTCTTATATCTTTAAATGACAAGAAGGAAAGGATGAATCAAATATGTATAATTTGCTTTTTATAATTAAAGTGCATAGTATGGAAGTTTTTCAAAAATTCATTTTACTGACAAAGAAATTACATAGTAAGCGTAGAACTCTTTCCATGAGATAATAAATACCAGGTAACTCAGTAGATAAACTAACTAATCTTAATTTGAAACTTAGAACAAAAAAATGTATTCTGGCCACTTAGACATATCAGTTGTAAAAATTATTCGTTCCTATTAAAAATAATGGAAATAAGAAACAAATTCTATTGACCGTGAAGACATTATGTCCCATTCTTACTTACCGAAGGAAAAAGAATCTTAATTTCCTGTTATGAAACAGCAGTCATGCTGTAGGTAGAGGAACAAATGTTCTTCATTTCTGATAGGGTTGACAAGGAACAATTTTCATCCACTTGGTTGTCTTTCAAGACTTCCTCTGGGGGGTAGCTAGGTGGTGCAGTGGATAGAGCATTGGTCATGGAGTAAAAAGAATCTGAGTTCAAATTCTTACTCAGATATTTGATAGTAACTGCATGACCTTGGGCAAGTCACTTGACCCCATTGCCCCACAAAAATCTATTCTTTCTCTTCATTAGAGAGAACAGGTTTTTGGCATATTCTAAATTACACTTCTACATTTTGCTGTGGTTGGAATGATAAACTGTAATGATAGCACTAATATTTAGTAGTTCTTCCAATCTAAGCAGATGGAATTCTGCCCCCCAAATGGAATATCTTGATATTGCAATAAATCTTGTCCTCTTTAGATCATTTCTTTTAAGAAACCTTAGACATAGCTGAAATTAAAAATGGAAAAATTTTGAATTAGTCTAGCACCTGACTGAATTTCTCATTCTTTAGTGAATGGAGTCAAAAATTTCAAATATTAAGAAAGATCACTGAAAATGGCAGGAAACTCTTAGGATTTAGCTTACTCTCATTTAAATTTTCACTCTGAGAACTAAAATCTTTATTTTATCAAATGGTAGAAGTTTTGGTTGCCACATAGAGAATGGAGTTTTATAGGAATCTGGGTAGATACTTGCTGTCTTTGAATGCAATTTTTTATGTTTCAGGACTGAGAATAGACACTTTTTAATCTTTGATTTGCTTGGTGTGGTCTGAGACAGGTTGGGCTTTTTTACCTTTTGGTTATTCTACAGAAGAATTGAAGTAAAGACCACCTTCAAACTAGGGGTTTGATGTGTTATCTCCATTTAATGGCATTATTTTTTTTAAAAAAAGAAAATACAGCATCTGACAAGCTTTTAAGTCTTGAATACAGCAGTTTAATTAACATGTGCAATTTTAATCTTCTCACCCTGTTTTTATCCTTTGTAACATTTTAACCATTATCTTATTTTCCAGTTTTATTCTTTGGTCTTCAACTCTTGAGTCAGATTCTTTGAACATAGGTTTTCATAGTTATTGTGCAAAATTTTTCCTCTAAAACATCTGTCACATTTCCAAGAAGTACAAGATCATGTTTAAGTAAATCATAGTATTTGTCGACAAATTAGTTACTATTATACTAAAGAACAAAATGAACAGATAACATAAATTTTTAAAAGATTATTTCAAGTATATTACATTTATAGTGTTTTTAACCATTTACCCCTCATAACAACTCAGTGAAGAAGATAAAAAGTTATTGTTGTTTTTTAAAAAACGAGGACATTGATTCAGTCCTCCACAATGAATACCATATCATTGAATCTGGGAAAATAGTGTTAAAAATTCATAACTCAGTGTTTATTTCCTTGATGTTTTGCTAAAGAGTGTGATATAGATAGAATCTGTCCCATTAGATAAGTTGTTTAAGAGCTTTAACAAATTGTAAAGCATGGTATCTTAAAATTTTTTTATGAATAAATGAATTTCCCTTTTGTTAGGGAAAGGTCTCTCAACAATATTGTCCCATTCCCTTGTAATATATGTTCATTTGAAATGTCTTCTAACAAAATCTTATCTTTGTACTCATAGAAATACCAACTGAGGGTGATACTTTACCTAGAGCTACAGATGAGCATCGTAAAGTACCTTTAAAATTGTGGTGTGCTGACCATAATAATTTTGATAATCAAATAAATGTCACTTTACAACTTGGAGGAAAAAACTGCCTATCTAAAGAGGTAATTTTTTTTTCATAGATTTTTTGATCTTCAAATAAGTAAAATCTATCATCAGTTAAATGGACATGTTTGACTATTTTAAGACTAGGAGATGATCAGGATGAAGTGTACAATGGGGTTTCCATTACTGTTATTTGTTATAGTTTGTTAAATTTAAACATTTTAAACTTCACTTTAGCCTCACCTAAAAAAAAATCAAATATTAAGGCAATGATTCAGAGGCTTTAAATGTAATGAGGTACCATAGTGTTAACCTCTTTGATGTCATTCACCCACCCTAGCAGTTTCTGACTGTCTGTTTCTACTTTTTGTCACCCATAAAAGGAAGTTGGGATTAGATTGCAGATAGGCACAGAGCACAGCCAGAGGACTGCCTTTGGCAATCTTGTAAAACCTATGAAAAATTCCTCATGGCATTTAAAAATGTATATAATAAAATACTTAGAGGTCTACAAAGTAAAGCAATTATGTTGAAATTCATTTATCAAGATTTGAGTGTCCATTTGTTCAGCTGGCTTTATTTCCACTTGAAATAACTGTTTTTTGTTTGCCTTTACAGAGAAAATGTTGAGTGGAGATAATGTGATATCAAATGATAATTTTTAAACTTCTCTGATTTTTCTATTTGGGATAGATACTGATGGTGTTATTTTTCTATTTAGGATAGATACTGATGGTGTTAATGATAGATACTGATGGTGTTAATGATAGAAAATTATTCCTGTTTTTTAAGGAATCATCTGCAAAGAATGAAAGTAAACAGATAATGCCTCCAAAGAAGTCCAAAAATCATGAAGCTAAAATAAATGAAACAGCATTTAAAAGTCTAAAGAGAGGTAAAATGCCCCCAGTACATTTGAAATGAACTTATGTATTTTACTTATTTGAGGATTCTCAAGGATTCTCAATTCTTATTTTGTATTAATGTTTTAAGTATATGAAACATCTTTTCTTTACATCATAGCTATTTCAACTCTCCTCCAGTTTGAACTCTCCCCTCATAACAAACATGTAATCAGAAACTTTTGTCATAGTAGTCCCCCACCTTTCTTCTGTAAGAAAGAGATAGGACAATATTTCATTCTTTAAATTTTTTTTCTGAGATCTTCATTAGTTTTTCAGTGGTTTAGAATTTTATTTCCTTTACATTGTGGTAAATGTTATATTGTTTTCATGGTTTGGCTTATTTATTTCTGCAACAGTTCATATAAATCTGTTTTGTACACTTCCTTTGGGTATGTTTCTAGTGATGAAACAAGTGTCTGAATCTGCTCTAGGACCAAGAAAGCCAAGGCAGATATACATAAAGTTCTGGATATAACAGCAACAATAGGGACACTTTTCCTAGTGATAAAAAAAGTCTATTCATAAAAGGACTTCAGGACCAGAATGTGGTTTCTTCAGGTGCTTACCTTAGCTCAGGAACAACTTGGGGCTGGTTTGAGTCAGTTTTGAGATTTAGCTGCAGCAGAGTTTATCCAGAGGGCAAATGCAAAGGACTGTTTTGTCAAGCTCAGGAAAAAATGTGTCTTCCTAATAGTAAGAAAAACTCTCTTCATTGATTTTATTCAAGCTAAAGGTTTCTAATTTTATATAGTCTAATAGTATCAAAAAATAAGTTCTATGAAAAGTACTAGACAATTTCCCAAATGTGAGCTTATTATGAAATGAATGGGCTATATATTTAGACAAAAATAGTCACCACTTTTTCTTTGGAATTAACTTGGATGACTTCATTTCTTAATGTATAATTGCTTTTTCTCAAGGTCTTCTGAATTTCAGATTATTGATAAATTTGGTTTCTGCCCTTTGGCTCTGTAATGAAATAAAAATTCCTGTGTTGCATTCATAAGAACTATAGAGAAAAAGTAATAGTTCGTAAAGTAACCAATTACGGAAAACAGCAACTTAATCTATGAAAATATTAGATTTCCCTTCCTTATATATTTGACTAACATTAAAATTAAGTAATCTTCACCTAGTGATTGTATGAAAAGATAAAACAAGTGTCCTCCAAAGAATAATGCTTTGATAGCACATGTAATCTCTGCTCACCTAGTGATTGTATGAAAAGGTAAAACTTTGATAGCACACATAATCTCTGCTCAGAGATTCTGAGGCAGTTGTTTGTCGAGAAATTTTCCCAGGCTATGTATAATGCAAGCATGTGAAGGCAAACTTCCCAAGAATTGTCTCTCTATGATTTGTATCCACTTCTAGGCATTCAAATCTAGAAAGTATTACTGAAATTTATAATCTTTGGCAAGAAACTCAGCATCTTAGGGACAAAACTAGTGTTTTCCTCACCTCTGCTAATAGCTAGTTAAGATATAATATCTGAGTAGAGGATTTGGATTTGTGGACTATAGCTTAAAATATAAGAATGAAGGACTCTTGGCCAGAAGAAGAGTTGATTTTAAACACACACACACACACACACACACACTCACTCACTCACTCACTCACTCACTCAAATTTTCCTTAATGGAAAGGAATATGAGATCAACCTTTGTTCATATAGCTTACAAATAAAACACTTGATACCTAGGTAGAGAATTGTTTCAGTCTAGGAATAATAGTAATCAAAACACTCAGAGAAAAGAACCAGTAAAAAATAAAATTTAACCTCAGATTTTGCTCATTAGTACATGTGGAAAGCAAGTCAGATCTCATTCCTAGGTCTTGCTAAGATTTGGTGGCATTGAACCCATGACTGAAATAGAGCAATTTATGGAAAGTAAGTAAAAGCAAAGGAGTTAGAAGAGAAATGTGTATGAAGAGATCCAGGAAACAAATCTTGTTTTAGCAGCCCTGGAAGCTGGTGTGCTCTCACCCAGAGGACTATGCATTGAACCTCAGCAGAAACCACAGTAGGGGTGCAGCTGGGTGGCACTGTGAATAGAGCACTGGCCCTGGATTCAGGAGGTCCTGAGTTCAAATATAGCCTCAGACACTAATTACCTAGCTGTCTGATCTTGGGCAAGTCACTTAACTCCATTGCTTTGCAAAAAAAAAGACCTAAAAAAAGAAACTGCAGTAGGTCCCATGGTGCTAGACATTTTTTCCATATTAATGTATGCCATCCAGAACTGGTGAGGTTTGACAAGGGCAGAATACAGCAGAAACTGAAACTTGATGCTTCCACCAAATCCATCTGAAGCTTGGATGAGTTGTTTTCTACTCCCACCTCCCCTACTTTGTATTTATGAAGACAATTTTTTGAAACCTGTGTGTAGGACTTCAGATTTTTCCTCTTAAATTGTGACCTCTATTAGCCTTATAAGATCTGTTTGGTTCCTGTCATACATCAGATTAACTTCATAGTTTTTGTACCACCTACAGTTTAATTAAGCATCCATTCTCTGTCTTCCTTCCATTTAGTTCAATTCAAAATGGGGGAGGGGTGAAATCAACAGCCATTCTATGGCCATCCAAGGGTTTACACTGCCTCCAAGATATACACAAGTGGGCCATAGAAGCATTGCTATCACTACTGTGGGAAGGACTTCTGTGATTAATGTAGCAGGAAAGCACCCTTGCCCTGGATGGGCTTTGTAGATCCTGTACAACAGTATAACACAATGTGTTTTTCCATCTTTGTCAACTCAAAGAAGTCCTAAATGGAGCTACTTTATATATGTAGCACAAGGAACATTAGGGAAATCTGAATTGATGGTTTGTTGCCTTTTTAGTTGAAGACAGGCATTATGAAATTGAAATTGCTCATATTTCAACAATTCAGATACCAAAGGTATATTCACAGAGGAGGCCTGGCTCAACCTACTTTTATGTTTCTCTTGTACGTGGTACCCAGGGGCTTGGGATGGAATCCAGATCCAGTAAAATATTTTTTGAGTTAGAAATATCTCCTTCCTTTCTCTGACCTCCCAGTGAGATGGCAAGCAATTTAATGTACGTTTATACAAGTATAGTTATACTTAAAACAGATAGAAACAACAAAGAAAAAAAAGTGCTTCAATCTGCATTCAGACTTGCATCAGTTCTTCTCTGGAAGTGGATACCATTTTTCATCATAACTCCTTTAGAATTATTCTTGGATCATTGTATTACTGAGAATAGCTAAGTCATTCACAACTGATCATCATACATTATTACTGTTACTGTGTACAATGTTATCCTGGTTCTCTTCATTTCTCTTTGCATATCAGTTCATGTAAGTTTTTCCAGATTCTTCTGAAATCATACTGCTCATCATTTCTTATTACACAATAATAAGCCATCATAATCATTTATCACAATTCAATCATCCATTCCTTGATGGATGAATAATATCCTATTTCCAACTCTTAACCACCAAAAAAAAAGCTTGTATAAATATCGTTGTACATATAGTTTCTCCTCTCAACTCAACCTTTTTTATTCTCATTTTGTACAAATGTTTTTTTTACATTAATAAAATATACTTGTTTACAAGTAAACAAAATACCCCTCCCCCCATGAATATAGATAGACTTACTTGGGCGAAAAAGTAAAGGGGAGATGTAGGTATGGCCAGGTGCCGGAATGGACGAAGCACCAGCCCTGGAGCCACAAGCACCCGAGTCCATATCCAGCCTTGTAAACTCAATAATCACCCAGCCATGTGACATGCAAGCCACCAGATCCCCACTGCCCTGCAAAAACCAAAAAGAAGGGGGAAAAAAGACCCAAAATAAAATAGTAATAATAGTAGGGGTGGCTGGGTGGCAGACAGAGCATTGGCCCTTGATCCAGGAGCACCTGGGTCCGAATCCGGCCCCAGACACCCAAAAATCACTCTGCTATGTGGCCCCAGGCAGGCCACCCAGCCCCACTTACCCTGCACCCTCCCCCAAATAATAATAACAAAAATGTGCTTCAGTCTGTGTTCCAACACCACCAACTCTGTCACGGGTGGATCACATTCTTTATAAGTCCATCACAAAAGTTACTTCCATATTTTTCCAACGTTGCCATTGCTGATCGCAACTCCCTCCTTTCTTATTTCTCCAGTACCATGTACTATATTTTCTCTCTCCTTTCACTCTGACTCTGCTGTAGGGTCACTGAGTGGTGCAGCAGACAGATCTCTGGCCCTGGGGCCAAGAAGCCCTGAGCCCCCATACCACCCCTTAGGCCCAGAATCCACCTGGCCCTATGGTCCTGGGCAGGCCATCCAATCCCAGCCCCTTGCAAGAAGTAAAAAAGAAAATATGTTATATCTGACCACTGTACCCCCCACCCCATGGTCCATCCTTTCCTCCATCACTCACATCCCCACCCCCTTCCCCCTGCTCCCCCCTCCTTCTTACTCCAGATGTCTATACCCCATTGAGTATATTTGCTGTGTCCTCTCCTAGCCATCTCTGATGAGAGCAAAGGTTCCCTCATTCCCCCTTGCCTTCCCCCTTCCATATCATTGCAGTAGCTCATTGTAATAAAAAAAAATCTTATTATGTGAAATATCTTGGACTATTCCCCCTCTCCTTTTTCTTTCTCCCATTCCATTTCCCTTTTTTTCTATTGACTCCATTTTTACACCATATTTTATCTTCGAATTCAGCTTTCTCCTGTGCTTCAACTATAAAAGCTCTCTCTACCTGCTCTATTAACTGAGATGGTTCATATGAATATTATCAGTATCATTTTTCTATACATGCAGTTCATCCTCATTAAGTCCCTCCTATTTTCCTCTCCTCCAATCTCTATGCTTCACCTGAGTCCTGTATCTGAAGATCAAACCTTCTGTTCAGCTCTGGCCATTCCAAAAGGAACATTTGAAATTCCCCTGGTTCATTGAAAGTCTATCTTTTTCCCTGGAAGAGGACATTCAGCCTTGCTGGGTAGTTCATTCTTGGCTGCATTCTAAGCTCTTTTGCCTTCCGGTATATTGTATTCCAAGCCCTGCAAGCTTCCAATGTAGATGCTGCTAAGTCCTGAGTGATCCTGACTGCAGCTCCATGATATTTGAACTGTGTCCTTCTGGCTGCTTGTAATATTTTCTCTTTGACTTGGGAGTTCTGGAACTTGGCTATAATATTCCTGGGGGTTGGTTTTTTGGGATCTCTTTCTCAAGGGGATCTGTGGATTCTCTCCATTTCTATTTTGCCCTCTGCTTCTAGAATATCAGGGCAATTTTCCTGTAGTAATTCTTTGAAAAATGATGTCAAGGCTCTTTTCCTGATCATGACTTTCAGGTATTCCAATAATTTTCAAATTATCTTTTCTAAGTCTGTTTTCCATATCAGTTGTTTTTTCAATGAGATATTTCACATTTCCTTCTAATTTTTCATTTTTTTTGGTTTTGAAGTATTGATTCCTGATTTTTGTTAAATTCATCAATTTCCCTGTGAATTCTATTCTTTGTCTGAAGGATTTGTTCTCCTCAGAGAGTTTTCTTATCTCTTTTTCCATCTGGCCAATTTTGCTTTTTAAAGCATTCTTCTCAATAACTTTTTGAACTGTTTTATTCATTTGACCTAAGCTGTTTTTTAGCATGCTATTTTTTTGGATTTCCTTGACTAAGCTGCTGACTTCATTTTCATGTTTTTCCTGCATCTCTCTCCTTTCTTTTCCCAGTTTTTCTTCCAACTCCCTCATTTGATTTTCAAAGTCTTTTTTGAGCTCTATCATAGCCTGAGCCCAATTTCTGTTTTTCTTGGAGTCTTTAGATGCAGGAGCTTGTGCTTCCTCATCTTCAGACTGAGTATTTTGATCCTTCTTGGGCTCATTTGCAAAATATTTCTCAATGGTCTTCCTCTTGTTTCTTTGCTTGTTCATTTTCCCAGCCTAAGCCTGTTTTTGGGGGTGCTTCCTGAGCTTTTGGGACACTCCCACAAGGGTCTCAGTGTGTGAGGCTCTGTCCTCCCTCCTGGTCTGTGAATGACCATAAGCACCCCTCTCTGCCACGGGGCTGGGGTAGGGGCGGGGCCCTGTTGTTCTATTTGGGGGCCTAGACAGGGATCAGGATCTGAATGTGGTCAGAGCCCCAGAGTCCTGTTCCAGGGGCAGAGGACAGAGCTCTCTCTCTCTCCACTCCCCTCCCTCAGCTCAGTGGGCTCATGCCCTGGGGGCTCCTGCTTAAGGGCTCTGCCTGCTTCTGTTTCCTGCTCTGGGCTGCTGAAAGACCAAGCTGCTTACTGTGTGCCCTGAGGGCTGGGCTCCAAGTGCTCACTCTGGCAGAAGTCCCCCCTCTGTTCCCCCACTTTGTGCCCAGTGCTCCCCGGGGTGCAGCTCAGGAGACTCCCACGCAGAGCTGCGGCTCCCAGCACCCTGGGGCTGACTCTGGGAGGCTGAAGTTCTTTGGCTCTGGTGGGCCACCCCTCTGGCAGGCAGCCCCTCCGACCCCCGGGAGCAGCGCCTTTCTGTTTTTTTCCAGGTTACCTTGAGTAGGAGAACTGCCTCACCGGTTCCCTTTGTGGGTTCTGTCTCTCGAAAGTTTAGTTAGAGTCCTTTAGTTTATGAGTTTTTATCAGAGAGCTCCTAAGACTCATCCCTTCATGTCGCCATCTTGGCTCCGCTGGGAGGTGATTCTTGATGGTAATTCAAGTTCCCATGATGTTTGAATTGGGTTTGGGTTATTTTTTTTTTTTTTTTTTTTTTTGGCTACATACAATCTTTTCTCCTAGACCTGGGAACTCTAGAAATTAGCTATAATGTTCCTGGGAGTTTTCATTTTAGGATCCCTTTCAGGAAGTGATTGGTGAATTCTTTCAATTTCTATTTTACCCTCTGGCTCTAGAATATCAGGAATATTGTTGTACATATAAGTTCACCTCCCCTGTCAACTTGCCCCTTTAAAAAATTCCCTTGGATTACAGATTTGTAGTGGTATTACTTGATTAAAAGATAAAAGATAAAAAAATAAAATTTCTTTTAGAATGTCAAGGCTCATTTTTTGATCATGATGTTCAAATGGTCTAATAATTGTTTTTTTCTTTTGGTTGTTGTGGGGCAGTGAAGTTAAGTGTCTTACCCAAGGTCATAAAGTAAGTATAAAGTATCTTAAGGCTGCATTTGAACTCAGATCCTCCTGGCCCCAGGACCCTGTAGTCTGATAATTCTTTTATTTCTCATCAGTCTAATTTCCAATGAGATATTTCTTGTTATTTGCTGCAGCTATCAGCTTCCACTTGCCCAGTTTTAATTTTTAAGGAATTAAAGCTTCTGTACTTCCTCTTCCATTTTGGCCAATTCTGCATTTTAAAGAGTTCTTCTCTTCAGTGTTTTATTTTTTTTTTTTTTTTACTTTTTTTTGGCAAGACAAATGGGGTTAAGTGGTTTGCCCAAGGCCACACAGCTAGGTAGACCTTTTCTGGACTGTTCTGTTTTTTAAGGTGTTAACTGTTGATGTGCTGCATCATTCTCATTTCTTTTCTTTTTAAAAATACTCCTTCAGAGGGCTGCTAGGTAGCACAGTGGATAGAGCACTAGTCTTGGAGTCAGGAGTCAGGAGTACCGGAGTTCAAATTTGCCCTCAGACATTTAATAATTACCTAGCTGTGTGGCCTTGGGCAAGTCACTTAACCCCATTGCCTTGCAAAAAAAATACTCTGAGGATTTGGATTTAACTTGTTTTGCCTTTTGATCATCCCTCTCACCATAATAACTTCTGTGAAGATTTCTGTTGTTTTTACTCATTTTTCCAGCCTATTTCATGACTTTGAACTTAAGCTTCGGGTTTTTTGGCACTGTTCTTTTCAGAGCTAGTTCTAAGAATCTGAAAGTTTCCAGTTCTTTAAGGGGAGGTATGATTACTATGATTACTACTTTTCTGGCATTTTCTCTGATTTCTGAGTGACCACAAGTATTCTTGTTTTGGGCTAGAACTGGGACCAGATTCTCTCTACCCTTGTGGCTGCAAGTCCTGGTGTGCTAGTACTCCTCACCCTGGGACTGCAACCCAGGACTTTGACCAGAGTCCTGCACCCACTGCCAGCAAAGGGACCCCTATAATCTTCTCATCAGTTGTCTGACTTTCTTACCACCTGTGATCTCCAGATTCCGTTGTGCCCAAGACATATTTGCTAGCTTCCCAACCAGTTGTTGGTTTACTATGCTCTAGCGTTGTCTGATTTGGACTATATAGTCAATTCTTCCACTATAGCAGACCTTTCCAAATTGCCTTGAGCTAGAAAAATGGTTTCACTGCTCCATAATTCATTTTAGGGCACTGTTTTAAAGTTTCTTAGAGGAAAATTTTGTGTTATCTTTATTATTATTATTAAGCAATCTATATCCAATTCTTACAAAAAAAAAGAAGAAACTCCTTTTTTTGACATATAAGCAGCAGGAAAAATGACTTTCCTTCCTATAATTGATGATAGAGGAAAATAAAACTGGATATACATCCTTGATTTGAGAGAGAAAAGATGATTAGAGGATCCGACGTAGACTTAGAAGGAAGTTTTATTAAACACCCCCCCCCCAAAAAAGAATAAAAAAGCCACAAATTTGTACTATGGCATGTAATATATATATATAATATACTCTTGTTTGCTTTTCTGTGTTTCCTTCTGACCCTTCTGTGCATTTTTAAAAAAAATGCTTCAATAGCTATTGAAGCTACTGATTATCCAGGAGGAACTTGTTGTGACTTTCTAAAGCCACAAAAGGAAACAGTTTTTGATGAGCAAAAAAAGGGGGAGTTGTCTAGAGTGCACTTTTTATGTATAGGGAATATTGACTTTTTCTTTTAAGGCATGTCCAGAATGTGGAAACAAGGGCAGGTAAAAGAAAGTGAATATAAAAGTGACATGTGGAGAAATGTGTTAGCCACTGCCCAAGAGGGACTCAAAGAACAGATAGATGTTTTCTGGACATGGCCAAAATGGAAATATATTTTGCTTAATTATTCATATTTTTATAAGGATATTTTTTCTTTTTTTTTTTTTACAGGGCAGTAGGATTAATTGACAGCTAAGTAATTAAGTTGGCTGAGGCCCTATTTGAACTCAGTTCCTCCTGACTCCAGGGCTAGTACTCTATTGTGCAAGGTAGCTGCCCCAGGGATAATCTTTTTCAAGGGAGAGGGAGAGAAAAATGCATTATCTTTCCCCTAGACCCTCTCCCAGCCTCCTTGTTCTTGAAGTTCACCACCTGAGTTGTCTTCAACTCCGTATCATCTCTCGCCCTTCATCCAGACTGTAGCCAAGGCCTGTCAAAGTCTCCTTTTAAACATCTCTCAAATACCTTCTCTCCTCTGATTTTACCACTACCCTGGGGCAAGCCTAGGTTACTGCAAAAGCCTCCTGGTAGGTATGTCCACCTGCAGTATCTATATTCCACTCCATCCTCCATTTGACCATTTAAGTCACTTTCCTATGGTGCAGGGCTGATTATTCTCCTACTCAACAAACTCCAATGGCTCCCAGGACCAAATATAAAATGAACTGTTCAGCACTCAAAAGACTATTGTCAACTAGCTCCCTCCCACCTCTCCAGTCGTCCTACACCCTACTCCCCACTGATTTCCTTCATCCAGGGACACTTGAGTTTCTTGCTATTTACAGAACAACTAAGATACTCCATTTCTTGACTCTGGGAATTTTGTCTGTCTATCCCTCATACCTGGAACACACTCTCTTTTTTTCAATTCCACCTACTGACCCCCCCCGGCCTTCTTTCAAGTCCCAACTAAAATCCTTTTTCAATCTTGAGTCTTTTTTTAAATGCTTTTAAGGTTTCCGTGGCAAAAGCATTGAAGTGGTTTACCATTTCCTTCACCTGCTCATTTCATGGATGACGTAACTGAGGCAGAGTTAAAGGACTTGCCTAGGGTCTCACAGCTAATAAGTGTCTGAGACCAGCCTTAAACTTAAGAAGTTGAGTCTTCCTGACTCAAACTCAAATTCTCTGCACCACCTCGATGTCCATCCTCTGTCAATTATTTTCTGTTTATTCTGTATGTAGCTTACTTTATATATGTCAGATTAGATTATAAAATGTTCAAGAAAAGGGACTTTCCTTCAAATCCCCAGAGCTTAGTGCAATGTACAGCACATTGTAGGAGCTTAATTTGACTTATTTATTTTTATATCTTAAAAAAATTTGAATGTTTTGCAATCGACATTCATAAGGCATGGTTAGGATGGAACTTAGACCCAGAAGGATAAGATGATTTATTCAAGGTCATAAAACACAGTAAACAGAAGATTCAGGAACTGATGTCCTTTTGACTCCAAATCAAGACAAGAATGAGGCAGGGGGGCTGGGAAGTATCATGAAAGAATACTCTGTAGGCAAAAGACCTGGGTTCAAAATTCTTGACACCTATTTGAATTAGTATAATCACTTAACCTGCTTGCACTTCAGTTTCCTTGACTAAAAGATGAGGGGTTGGGACTTAATGACCTCAGAGTTCTTTTTTACATCTAGATCTATGATTCTGCTTTAAAGGAACTTACATTCTAGTGAGGGGATACAGCTTATATACATCACTATATGCACAAAACATAAACTATATTGAAAGTAGTTTAAGGCAGGAGGATCCCAAATCCAGGTACCACAGGTGGGTAGGGAGTACATGCCAGGCATGAGGATCAGGCAGAGATGAAATAAAAAGATGGAGCATTCTGTGTGAGGAATAAGCAGTGTGTATACAAACATTTGGAAAGGTCGACAAGGGTGATAAAGATGGTTAAAAAAAGTCTGCATTTGATGACAGAACAGTGTTGATATAGTCATGTCCATTAGAAAAGTCACTGAAAATTTTGGGGAAAGATGAGAAGAAAGAAGACTAAATAGCCTATTGCAGTAGTTCTGACAAGAGGTGATAAGAGCCTAAGAGAGAGAGAGGATGGGCGTACACCAGAGATGTGGAGAGGTAGAAATAGTCCAGATATTATCATGTGAGTGTTGGAGTGAGGGTTTTATCATTGACATCTATGTTGCAACCCTAGGGGCTGGAAGGATAGTGGTACCCTTTTTTAGAGAGGAGTATTTGGAGGAAAACATGAGTTCTGTCCTAGATATATTAAACTTAAAATGCCTATAGTAAACCAGTTCTAAACAGCTGGGGATGGGGGACTAGAGTTCTTCAGGGTAACCAGCACTGGATATATAGACCTGGGCATCATCTGCATAGAAGTGATAATTGGACCTAAGGTGGGCTGATTTCACAAATGAAAGGACATGAGAGCATAACCCACCCTTAGGGGTATACCTATAATCAAATAGGCATGATATGAAGGATTATCTCTCACAGAAACCTGAAGAACAGCCAGCCTGCCCTTGAAAACACTAAGACAGGGTTTTATGTTGTTTTTAAATTATAGAGGGGGAAATCTTAATAATGATAGACTGTTGTTATGGAGTTATACTGGAAATGATAGCTTGTAGTGAGCCAAAGACAAAACTATGTTCACAATAAAAACATTGATCTTAAACTCTTCACAATTTCCTTTTTAGCAATATTTATTACAAACTAATTATTGCAATTCCCTTGAACTTAGTTTTAATATGCTCTTAGCCCATTTTATCAGATATATACTTTTATAAAACTGAATTTCTTTTAAATTGCAGAATTTTAACCAGATCAAACTTTTATCTATTTGGTAATAGTCCATATGGTTCTTCATCATCAGAAATGATAAGATTTCATTGTTGAAAATAATACTAAAGAAGATAAATTACCAGTTGCATTTCTGCTGTACCCTGTAGACCTTTCTGACTTCCAACTGAAATTTACTATATCTTTTGTCTCCCCCATTAGAGTATGAATCCTTTGATTTAAAAAAAATCAATTTCTTTCACCAGTATTATAGATGTCTTTTTTCTTTTTAGATTTTTCAAGGCAATGGGATTAAGTGGCTTGCCCAAGGCCACACAGCTAGGTAATTAAGTGTCTGAGGTCAGATTTGAACCCAGGCACTCCTGACTCCAAGGCCGGTGCTCTATCTATTGCACCACCTAGCTGCCCCTTTTACCAGTATTATATGTAGTATTGTGCTATTATTAATATTAGTATAGACATAGTATAGTAATACTTACTACATGCTTTTTTATTCATTTATTAGTATAGACAATGTAGACTTAAAATTTATATCTACTTTTATTAGGAAAAAAGGTGTCTTTTGAGGGGGGATATTGTCACCAAGGGCTATGGTAGCCTATTGCTCAATACCAAATATAATATTAAATAACACTGCTTAAGATTCATGTATTTTAGTTATTAGTTATGAAATACTTTGAAACTTTTGTTTTTTTAATTTAAATGTGTTTCTAATATATTTAAGTGATGAATTTTTTTAAGTAAAAAAGAACGTAATTAAAGACACCACCCAAGAGCTGATTGAATCCAGTGATACAGAGTCTTCAAAGGAAGAGTTTCTTTCAGATACAGAAAAAATGGAATGTATGAATAATATAGAAAAGAAACTTACTGTCACGTTAACACCAATGAGATCTAGAAAAGTATTGGAGCAAAAATGTAAAGATCATAATTTGTCATTGGACACCATAAAAAGAATCACAGAACTTGCTTTACCAAGGAATAAAGTAGAAAATGGTGGCACCAAAGCTGATTTAAGGAAAAATAAAAACAAAAGATTTTTAAGGTCTTTGGAAAAGACATTTGGAAATAGCTTAGAATACAAAAGTGAGGATGAGGAAGATGCTGACATATATGCTGACTCTGAGAGAAAAATAAAAAGGTCTTCAAGACTGAAGGGAAATGAACCTTCTGGATATATTTCATCCTCCAAAATTCAAACCAAGATTACAGAGCTCTCTAGTCAAGAAAGTGAAACCGAAGAGGAATCCAGAAAGAAGACTCAAGTTGGCATGAAAACAAGACAGAAAGCTACCAAGAAAACTGTTGACTTGTTAAAGTGCAAACGGAAAGATAATAGGAAAAGCCCGGTAATATTAGAACATGCAAGTGAAGAGAGTGATAAAGATGATCACTCTAAGACAAAGAAACCAACCTCTTCTTCTAACAAAATTATTCAGAAGATTGATAATAGGAGAAAGTTTTCAGTAGTAGAGGTGATAGGATCTAGAAGAACAAAGGAGCAGCCTTTGGAGTGTTTTCCAGATTTAATTAAAGAGGAAAACTGGACTGAGAAGGAGTTACAGAAGTTTCAAGGGTAAGTAGTTAATTTAATATTTTACTTTTTTTATTGAATGTTTTCTCTAAAATGTTGATTAAAAGAAAACATAATAGTGAAATTCATGTATAGTGGATTGAAATCTGGAACTAACTTCACACAATACTTATTTAGAGTAATGTGCCTAGTTCAAGGCAAACAAAGATAACTTTAGGACCACAAAGCTGCTTCATTGGGTTGATTATTAAAGAAAGGGAAGTTTAATAAATGTTTCCATGTATGAACAGAATTATTGTAAGGAAGATTGTAAGTTTTCTTTTACCAATAAGGAAAAAGCAAATGGAATTAGATGAATTATTAAGAGGATGTAATCAACTTTCTTGAGGCAGTTTTACAAAAAAAGAGAAACAATCACTTATTTATATAATTTATAAATAAATAGAATTTGGATTCTTCAATTTTTGATAGTTTTTGACTTCTTTGGTTGCAAATTACTTTTACGGTGTTTGCCTTCCATAGGACTTGGTCACCTGTGCCAAAGCAAAAACGTGGTTTTCGGGGGAACGTAGCTACAACTAGGGATCTTCGAAATGCTGAGGAATCCCAGAAGAAGCATATGGAAGATCACCTAGGGAAAAGTTCTCGGAAACGTGCCATCAAGAAAATGGTACCCAGCCTCAAAGTCTTAAATGGTAACCAGTAGTAGAGTTTATGTGGTCTCAACAGGGCAACCCAGGATAGCTATGAATTTGAATTATTTGAAAACTCAACTGTTTCAGTGCATATTTGTTTTTCCCTTTGATACTCAACTCTTGTTTTTCTGATTCCAAATTAAATTCCCAATTCCCAACTTTGGTTTTCTTGAAATCTTTGAATTTTGTAACTGGTAGGGACCTTAGAAATCATGTAGTCAACCCACATTGCCTTTTAAAGCCTAGTTTAGTTTGAGTTTTCTCCATTGGACTTTTCTTATTAGTATCAGCCCCAGTTGTATACAATGACCCAGGAAGAGGGTTGTTCAGAAGTCATCTGAATTCAGGTTTGGGTCCATTATTTAGTGAAGCTACAGTCAGTCTATGATGACTAGAGCTTAGCCAATAGTTTCCCCCAGCCAATAGTTTCCCCCAGTGTGGTTAACATCACCCCTCCCTAGGTGTGCTCAAGAAACTAAGAATTACCTGTAAGGAGAAGCAACATGTATAGAAGTGGATGAGATAGTCAGTTCCTTGAGGGATCAGGACTGCCCTCTTAGAGCACAGTGCTCAACTCATAGTAGGCACTTAAGAAATATTTAATGATACTAAATTTTGCCTTATGACTACTACAGTCTTAAACTACAGTTAATTCAATAGCTAACATACCTTAATGAGTTTCTGGTGGTAACTATTATCAACATAATTAATACATGTGAATGTATACATTTTCATAATTTGTGTAAGGACCCTATTTTTTTTTATATTTCATAAAGAACTTTACATCCTTCTTGCCAATATCCATTTCTTTGCTGAAGTCCAACACCTTCCTTTTCTGCCTTTCTACTCCCTAATTACAGGTCATAGCATCAGTAGGATACCAACCTTCCACATAGAATAGTGTATTAGAGGAAGAAGCAAGTCATCAGAAACTGAGTTTACTGTATGTGTGTATGCAAATTTTAGATTTTATTAAAGTTACTTTCTAGAGCAAATAGCATGACTAATCAAATTCTTACCTAAATCTTTGCATGAATCTAAGGCACAGAAGTTGACACTGATATAAACCAACCTGTAAGGATAACTGCTAGAGTGGGAACTCTAAAAAGAAAACAGCAGATGAGAGATTTCCTAGAACAACTACCTAAGGATGATCATGATGATATGTTCAGTGGATCACCTTTGCATAATCAGAGAATACAGGTAATAATTTTTAAACAGGGAAGATGACATTTCAAATGACGTTTTTAAGCTTTGATTTTTATTAACAATATTGGGGGGGCAAGATGGCAACAGGAGCGTATCTTTTCTTAGGTGCTCTCTCTCCAATATTTCCAAACTTATAAAACTAAGGATTCTTAACTAAATTTTTGAGAGACAGAATCCACATAGGCAGTGAGGCAGTTCTCCAACCCAAGGTAACCTGGAAAAGAGCAGAAAGGCTCCACTCTACGTGGTTAGAGGGGTGGCCCCCCAGAGAGAAGGAACTTCAGCCTTCCAGAGGCAGCTCCAGAGCACTGGGAGCCATGGCTCATGGCAGCGGGGGCAGTTTCCTGACCTACACCCCATGGAGCACTAGGCACAACTTGTGGGATCAGCAGGGGGCCTCTGCCAGAGTGAGTGTGTGAAGCCCAGCCCTCGGGGCACTCGGCGAGCAGAGTGGCCAGGGCAGCCAGGATGCAGAAACCGGAAGCAGGCAGAGCCTGTGAGAAAGAGCCCCCAGGCTGATTGCTGAGCCTAGGGAGGGGAGTGGAGAGAGACTGCTGAGCTCTGTCCTCTGTGCCTGGAACAGGACTCTGGGGCTCTAACCACATTCAGATCCTGATCGCAGTTCAGGGCCCCCCCCCCCCCACCTCAGCCCCATGGCAGAGGGGTGTGTTTGTGGTCAGAGACTCACACAGGGGCATCATTGGGGGGGGGTGTCCCAATAATACTCAAAAGCTCAGGAAGTACCCCCAAACCAGGCATAGGCTGGGAAAATGAGTAAGCAGAGAAAAAAAGAGGAACAGCATTGAGAAATATTTTGCCTATGATCCCAAGAAGGATCAAAAAATTCATTCTGAAGATGAGAGAGTACAAGCTCTTGCATCTAAAGACTCCAAGAAAAACAGAAATTGGACTCAGGCTATGACAGAGCCCAAAAAAAGACTTTGAAAATCAAGTGAGGGAAGATAGAAGAAAAATTAGGAAAAGAAACGAGAGAGATGCAGGAAAAACCTGAAAAAGAAGTTAGCAGCTGAGTCAAGGAGATCCCCAAAAATGCTAAAGAAAATAGTGTGTTAAAAACCAGCATAGGTCAAATGGATAAAACAGTTCAAAAAGTTATTGAGGAGAAGAATGCTTTAAAAAGCAGAATTGGCCAGATGGAAAAAAGATAAGAAAGTTCTCTGAGGAAAACAAATCCTTCAGGTGCAGGATGGAACTGAGGGGGGCTGCTAATTTTATGAGAAATCAGGACACGATGCTTCAAAACCAAAAGAATGAAAAATTAGAAGAAAATGTGAAACATTTCATTGAAAAAACAACTGATATGGAAAACAGATTTAGGAAAGATAATTTAAAAATTATTGGAATACCTAAAAGTCATGATCAGGAAAAGAGCCTTGACGTCATTTTCAAAAAATTACTACAGGAAAATTGCCCTGCTATCCTAGAAGCAGAGGGCAAAACAGAAATGTAGAGAATCCACCGATCTCGGAGAAAGAGATAAAAAAAAACAACCCCCAGGAATATCATAGCCAAGTTTCAGAACTCCCAAGTCATAGAGAAAATATTACAAGCATCCAGAAGGACACAGTTCAAGTATCGTGGAGCTGCAGTCAGGATCACACAGGACTTAGCAGCAACTACGTTAAAAGTTTGTAGGGCTTGGAATATAGTATTTCAGAAGGCAAAAGAGCTCGGAATGCAACTGAGAATCAACTACCTAGCAAATGTTCCTGTTGGAATGGCCAGAGCTGAACAGAAGGTTTGATCTTCAAATACAGGACTCAGGTGAAGCATAGAGAGTGGAGAAGAGGAAAATATGAAGGACTTAATGATTATGAACTACATGTATTCCTGCATAGAAAATGACACTGATAATACTCACATGAACCTTCTCATTTAATAGAGCAGGTAGAAGGAGCTTTTATAGATGAAGAGCATGGGAGAGAGCTGAATTTGAAGATACAATATATTGTAAAATGGAGGCAATGGCTAAAAGGGAAATGTCATGGGAGTAAGAGGAAGGAGAGGTGGAATAGGCTAAGATATTTCATAAAATAAGATTTTTTTTTATTACAATGAGCTATTGCAATGATATGGAAGGGGGAAGGCAAGGGGGCAGGAGGGAATCTTCATTGATCAGAGGTGGCTAGGAGAGGACAAGGCATCTATACTCAATGGAGTATAGACATCTAGAGTAAGGAGAGAAGGGGGAAGGGGGCATGCAAGTGATGGAGGAGAGGATGGACTATGGGGGGAGAGTGGTCAGATATAACACATTTTCTTTTTTACTTATTGCAAGGGGCTGGGATTGGATGGCCTGTCCAGGACCATAGGGCTGGGTGGATGCTGGGCCTAAGGGGTGGTATGTGGGCTCTGGGCCTCTTGGCCCCAGGGTCTAGGATCTGTCTGCTGCGCCACTCAGCTACCCTGCAGCACATTTAAGAAGAGGGACAAAGTGAAAGGAGAGAGAAAATATGGTATATAGTAATGGGGAAGTACAAATGGAGGGAGTTGTTATCAGCAATGGCAATTGTGGAAAAATATGGAAGTAGCATTTGTGATGGACTTACCTATCACAATGATTGTTGGATGTCTTGAGGTCAGATTCAGGCCCAGGTTGGCTCCAGGGCCGGTGTTCTGTCCACTGTGCCACCTGGCCACCCCTACTTGTTGTTATTTGTCATTTTATTTTATTTTGGGTTTGTTTTTTTTTTTTTTTTTTTTTTTTTTTTTTGGTTTTTGCAGGGCAAAGAAGTTGGTATGGCTTGCCCTGGGTCACACGGCTGGCTGATTGTCGGGTGTCTGGGGCCAGATTGGACTCGGATGCTCCTGGCACCAAGGCTGGCACTGTCCACTGTGCTATCTGGCTGCACCTATTATTATTGTTATTATTATTATTATTATTATTATTATTATTATTATTATTAATTTTAGTTTTAATTTTTTTCATGCGGGTCTATATTTTGGGGGGAGTTTACTCTTAAAGAAGAATATTTTAGTGTATAAAAAACATCACTTGTACAAAAATAAGAATAAATATTTTTTAAAAAGAGGAAGAAAAAAATTTAATATTTAGCACTATTTAGAGAAAGACAGGGATTGACAAAGTACTGCCCAAGGGCCAAATCAGGATAATAACCTTTTTCTGTTTGACCAGCTAGCTAAAAATGATTTTTATACTTTTAATAAAACAAAACTTAGCTATAAAAAAACACGCAGCTGGTCAGATTTCTCCCATAGTTTGCCAACCACTGGTCTTAGGTTTCAAATAACCAGCAGAAATAGCAGATTGTAATACATGCTACTATGGCTTGCTAGAATGCATCTAATAGGTAATTGAAGCTAATTATATTAAAGGACTAATTTTACTACCATCTGTAACTGTAAATCTTTATACAGGTGTAAGAGCACATTTGTGCAAACACGACCACCCCTACCTGACCCCCCCCCCCACACACACACACATTATTCCACTAACCTGCTCTTAGAGGTCGTTTTTAGAGGGACTTCTCAGAAACACTAATAGTTCTCTCTCCTCCAATTGTACTTCCTTGGGTTTCACTGAACTCTGGTGTACATCTTTGATATCAATTATCCTTTCCTTGACATTGCTATTGATAAGTAAAAGCAAAGGCACGAAATAATGAAATAAAAAGGACATTGAGTCTGATGATTTTCTGTATATCTGGGGCAGAATTTTCAAGCTTGAAGAGAAAAGGAACTCAGTTTTTCTCTTGCTGGATTTTGATCCAAAGATGATTTCTCCTAGCAGCAAAATAAATTCTTATTCCAAGAGGCCTCAACCTTATATGCAGCATCTAACTCAGAAATTTATGCATTATTTTGAACAAACTAAATGTTAATCTAAATAATTGATTCCTTAATAATCATTTCTCTCAGTATAAATCTATACCATTTGTGCTAATATGCTACTTTTCCTTGAGCACTTTATATTCAGAATGTAACATTCTATTTACTAAAAAGCAGTTCCAAGCATATTTATACATATGGAAAGAACATAAGACACTATATAGACCAGTGTATATGCCCTCAGATTCAGTTCAGGGGTTTGTTAGTTATATAGAATATCTTTCTATCCTACCCCCTTTCATCCAGCTTTACTATCTGTTCTATATTTGACCTTTTGTAGCTAAACTCCTTGAAAAGACTGTAATAATGGCTTTCACTTTTTCTTCTCTTACTCTCTTCCAATCTTAGCATTCCACCAAAACTATTCTGCCCAAAGTTAGTAATGATTGAATGACCTTTTCTCAATCCTCATTCCCCATACTTCTCTGCAACCTTTGACACTGTTGATCACTCTTTCCTCCTTGATGCTCTCTTCTCTTGGTTTTCAAGACCACCACCACTCTCTCCTACCTATCTGACCATTCCTTAGTCTTATTTGCTTAGCCCTCTTTTCTCTCTCCCTACTTCACTCACTTGCTCCCACGGAGTTAATTAACATCTATATATTGTTGATTCTCACATCCACCTATTCTGCCTGATTTTCTCCACTAACCTTCAATCTCTTATCTCAATCTATCTACCTTTAAAAAGACATCTTAAGCTGAATGTCCAATAAACACATCTTCTCTATTACTGTCCTTGTGCCCAAATCTTGCCTGTCTCTCATCTCCCATATCCAGTCTATTTCTAAAGCCTTTCAATTACATCTTTGCATGTCCCCCCTTCTCCTCTCTCTCTGCTGTTGCTACCACTCTATGTAGGCCCTCACCGTCTGATACCTGGATTGTTGCTGTAGCCTCCTGGTGGATCTGTCTGCTTCAAGTCTCATTGAACTTGGCATTCAAAACCCTTTCTGACCTAGTCCCTCTTGCCTTTCTAATCTTATACCTTTCTATAATCTTTCCAATCTACTGGTTCTAGACTCTTCACTGTTCTGTGAACCTGACATTCCAACTCTTGACTTTGGACCTTTTTTCTGACTACTGCCTTGCCACCTCTGCCTATTAACTTTCCTAAATCCCAGTTGAAATCCTGTCTTTTGCTGAAAGCCTTCCCCAACATCTCCCAATTATTTCCCATTTATCCTATATAGGCTGCTTTGTATATATTTGTTTACATGTTATTTCATTAGATTGTAAGTTTGTTGAAAGACGCTTTTGCCTCTTTGTATAATAAATGTTTTTGATTAATTCAGTCTTTGTTACAAGGGTTTTGGGGGTGCAAGATGAAGGGAGATTCAATAAAGATGGAATATTATCAAAATTGATGTGTGAAATATTATTTATTTCAAGTAAATATTAAATCTTAAGTGATTTCCTCAACATTGAAATTATTAGAATTAAGCAAATTAGCTAAAAGTACAGAAATAAATATTAATATTTATGCCTCAGTAGTTTGGTTGGTACTCCCTTTACTTCTGCAGTTTATAATTGAGGCCTGCTTGCATCTCAAGTTATATATTGTTATGGCAGATACATCAAGCATATTGGAAACCTAGTTGGCACCCGATCTTGGAGTGTGATGATGCCCCTTTTCACGTCAAAAATTTTCAGGAATTCTGCATGATAATTGTACTATTAATATCTTGCAGTTGAAAATATATAATGAAAAACTTTAAATGTTTTACAATCAGAATAGCATCTATTGATGAGAGGCACCATGGCATAGTGTGAGGAAGAACTAGTTCAATTCTGCCTCTAACTCATACTGCCAGGAACTTTGGGCAACTCAGTGTAATTTTGTAGAACTCTGGGCAGCCCTGTATGACTTGAGTTGTAATGTAGTTGCTTATCTGCATGCTAGAGGGAGTCCCCATATCACTGAAGTTAAAAGTCTCAGTCCTCACCCACATACACATATATCAGATAATATTCAATCCTTAGAAGGATTTATTTATGTTACAGTATGTCATTGAATGAACTATACCCTTTATAATTTGTCTTTTCCTACTTGCCCGTCATATTATACAACCTTGAACAAGTGTCTGAGGTCGTATTTGAACCCAGGTATCCTGATTCCAAGGCCGGTGCTCTATCCACTGCGCCACCTAGCCGCCCCCAGATGGGCAATTCCTCTATTGCAGACAATTTAAGTAGTTTGGCTAGAGACCTAGATCCTGAAGTTAAAAGTCTCAGTCCTCACCCACATACACATATATCAGATAATATTCAATCCTTAGAAGGATTTATTTATGTTACAGTATGTCATTGAATGAACTATACCCTTTATAATTTGTCTTTTCCTACTTGCCCGTCATATTATACAACCTTGAACAAATGGGAAAAACTTTTCTAGTATTTTAATATTTCATTAATGCAATTTTAATACTTGAGCTGTTCTAAACTTTGATTATCAGACTTTTCTTCCTCTTAATCTTTGTAATCTTTGTCACAAATATAGTTAAGCAAAACAAATATCCATATAGGCTATAACCAGAAATACCTATCTAATTCTGCCTATCAGTCAGTTGCTTCCCTGTCAGGAGATAGGCAGTTTTCTTCTTTTTTAGAGTTTAAAGGCAATGGGGGTAAACAGCTTGCCCAAAGCCACACAACTAGGTATTTATTAAGTGTCTGAGGTCGTATTTGAACCCAGGTATTCCTGATTCCAAGGCCGGTGCTCTATCCACTGCGCCACCTAGCCGCCCCCAGATGGGCAATATTTTTTATCATTTGTTTTCTGAAGTCTTGGTTTATCAGAGTTTTCAAGTCTTATGTGACCAAGTTTATACAATCTTTTCTGGTCAAATGTGTATATGTTACTAATTTCTCATAAATATTCTGAGGCAATAAAGATATATATATATATTATATATATATATATAATATATATATATATATAATATATATATATATATATATGTCACTATTTTCTTTTATAGTTACCAAATTTTGAAGTCAGTCAGGATGATGATTTCCCATATATGGACAGAGATCCAACAACTCCATCTTCAGTTATTTATCCCTTGGCAAAAACCCCACAGTGTCAACATGTCAGCCCTGGTATGCTGGAATCTGTAAACAGGTAATGTATGTTTGTGTAACACATATGAAATGAGGCTTTAAAATCTTCAAAGAATAAGAACAAATTAGGCTCCTCTATTGCAGACAATTTAAGTAGTTTGGCTAGAGACCTAGATCAGTTGACAAGACAGAGGTGAGAAAATAAGATTTCTGTCTCCCATATCTGACTTAATCATTAGACTTCTTTTTTTGTTGTTGTAATACCAGTATTTCTTTGACCAATTTTGCTTCACATTTATTTAGGCATATTTTCTTGATGTCATAGTGGAAAGTACATTTTTTAAAATGTCAAGCCCTATGTTCATCAGAGTTGTCTTTCTTAAAAGAGTCCTGCGAAACCAGTGTCCAAAATTGATTCTAGTTATTGACCAGTGCAGAGTAGAGTAGGACTACTGATCATGTTATTAAGAGTATAAGATTGCATTAACTTTTTGGTTACCATGTTGTATTGGTAATTCATTGAGCTTGTAGCCCAGTAATGTCTAACATATTCTATATACTTGGATAAAAGCTTATTGATTGATTGATTGATTGGCATATTTGAGAGTTTAAAAGACGTCATTTACTAAGAGTTGCTTTTGCAAGTCTGTGTTGCAAGTTCATGCTTTTAAGAATCTGAGTTAAACATTTGGTTTGTGGGCATAAGAATACTTTGCTTCTTGGGGCACCAGAGCGGTACAAGAGATAGATAATCGGCCCTCGAGTCAGGAAGTCCTGAGTTCAGATTTGGCATCAGACTTGACATTTACTATTTCTATGACCCTGGGTAAGTCACCCAAAAAAATAAAAAGAAAAATTTTCTTTAGAATTCATGTTGATTTAAGTATTACTTTAATTAGACCTCATGGATTATCTCTGTTGACTTGAAATGCTGATTTGTATTTTTGCAGGAAGGATTATGATAAATATGTGTTTCAAATGCAAAAGGAGAATAAAAGTCATGGTGGTATGGTGTGGGCCAATGTCAAGAAGAAACTGGTAACATTCTTCATCATTACTATTTTCTGATTTCATTCATTTATCATATTTATAACTTTCTTGTGACCATGAGTGACTAATGGTGTACTTGCCTTTGGAAGCCACTTTGAGATTGATTGAATTTCTTCAGTATATCAAAAAAGTTATGGTCATACTTTAAGAAGCAGAAAAAAACTCAGGGATCCTTTTTTACCATTTTCTTATGAAAAAATGAAAACTTTTATTTTGTTGTTTTGATAAGGGAAAAAACATGAATACTATTCACTTAAGCTGAAAAATCTGTGATATGTTGAAAGTTAGACAAGCCTGGGTCTTATAATGTAGATCACTGACCTATAATCTACCTCTGAAAAATCACTTTCTCACCTTTTCTTTCTCATGTAAAGTGAAGGAATTGACTTAATTGATCTCAAAGGACTCTTCAAGCTCAAAAATGTTTTGATTCTACTCCAGCAAGCTTCTTCTTACTCTTGAGATTAATCCTTGATTTATTATTTATTTCCTTCTTTTATTCAAACCATCATTAAGTTCCTAGGGAATGAAGTTAATGTCCTGAGGGTGAATTAACTTCAAAGGCACCAATTAATTTAGTGAATTGAGCAGTTAATAGAAAACTATTAAATTTAAAATACCCAAATTTGGAGTATATCCCAAATGTACACATAACTTAATTTTGCTAAACCTGTACCACAACCAGAATTGGAAACACTGTACCTTGATTCTAATATAGTAAGACAAAGGACTACAACCAACCACCCACTATAACTTTATGAGGACCAAAAATAAAAAAATTAAATAGGCTGCTTAGGAGAGAATAGTAGGTTCCCCATACAAGTGGTCTTTATATAAAAAACCTTGGTGGGCATGTGTTTGAGGGCATTACCATTTGGGTACAAGTGATCCTTTCTAATTCTGTAATTTTGTGGTTCTTTTTAGGTTGGATCTGATTTTACAACTCCAGTATCTAGAAGAACTCAGTTTAACAAAGGTCAGTAACATTTTATACAGTATTTTATGAAAGAAGAACTAAATTAACGTTAACCTTTAGTGTACTCCCTTCATAAGAAATGAAGTTTTAATAGCTCTTTGTGGAATGACCTTGTGAAAGGTCAATGACCTCATGCCATTGAGAGAAAGTGAAGATCAAAAGAAAGGGATAAGACTACTGTTCAGAGTTGATGAAATGAAGAGTGATAATGAATGAAAGTCATAAACTTTTACTTCTATTTTCTCTGACAAGGAGAATGAATGATTTTTAGACTGAAAAGGACAGAAGAAAAATGAATGCTAGGGAGTAGAAATTTAAAAGAAGTTGGGACATGGCAAGAGAGCATATGGTTTACCCCTTGATGATTGGGAGTCTTCAAGCCCAGATAAATTACATCTAGAGATAGTGAAAAAAGTTGAAAATGTGACTCTTGAACTAATTATTGAGCTATGTATGAAAGATGATGGAAACACAAATAGGATTTGAGAATTAAAAATCTGAGAATATTTGAGAAAATTTGAGAATAAAAGAAAAGGGAAGGGAATTGAGGCTATAAAATTAAGTTTTGCATGGATTCCTGGAAAAACTGAAGATTGCATTATTAAGTGAATGATTTAGTATATGCCTTGGAAGTGATAATTGTCAAGAGCTTTCATAAGCTAACCTTATTGGATTTTTTTTTAATAGTTATAACTAGTCTTTGAGCTATTGCGAAAATCTTGTAGTTTTGAATCTAGATTTCTGCAAAGCTTTTGACAGTCACCAATAATATTATTCTTGCAGAAGTGATGCTGAGAGAAGTGGACTAGGTGTAAAATTCACTTGGGTGGATTGGGAATTGTATGAATGGCCAAATTAAAATTAATGGTTTCCTAGCAATCCGGCGTGGAATCCTCCCAAGGATCAGTATTTATCCCTGTACTGATTAACACTTCTATTGAAGATATAGTGGCATCCTTATCAACTTTGCATCTAACATAAAGAGGGCTAACTTTTTGGATCAAATTTAATTAGAGCTCTTTAGAAGTAGAATGGGCCCATTTAAGACACAGGTGGTATGTTGTATAGGGGATTTTGTTTGGCAAGGGTTAAGTTAAATAACTCGCAGGCCCCTTCTAATTCTGAAATCCTTTAATTTGGAGATCTCTGTTTGTAATTATTGCACAGATCCAGAGTATAATCCTATATTTGGATTAACCATAACTTGCTGCTCTATTTCTTAGAAATGTTATATTGTCATATTTGTTTAAAATGTGTTCCTCCTTTTCCTTAAACCTCTTCTGATCACAGAAACTAAATCTGATATTGGAAAACTCTTCGGTCATACTACAAAATTGAATTTTGATGAAGAAGAAGAACAAGATGATTATTTCTCCAACTCTGATTCTGCAGAGTAAAATCAGAAGAAATGAATTCTAGAGTTTATATATACACACTTGTATATAAAGTACAGTGCATTTGTATTCATTTGAAATGTCAATATTTTTTGTTGATTGTTTTATATAATTGTTTTTTACTTTTCTCTGTTTAGTGTACAAATTAAGCATTTCCACAACATAAAAATCTAAATGTAAAAATGTTTCTTTGTAAATATTTTTTGTTTTATCTGATGTTAATATATCGATGTACCTATATATATTTAGTTGACAACTCTTCTTCAGCTTTCATCTGTTTCCGAATGAGACGTTTCAAAAACAAATTAGGAAAAATTTTTGTTTTTTTATTTCATAGAAGCATTATAATACCACCCGTGTGTATGTACAACTTTCACAGAATATTGGGTCTAACTTAGACTAACATTAGAAGTTCTATCTGCTTTTGCATTTATGGCATATAACTTTCTTTCAACTTTATTCTGAATTGAGTGAGGATTTCATATCCAAAAAATATAGTTATTAGTTTGATACTTAAGCCCCAAAGTGGTAATTTTTGTATTACTTTAACATTTATATATTTAATTGTGAAACTGAGTCCTAATGGTAGATGACTAAATGAAATAATGAAAATACACCCTGAGGCTTTAGGCAAATTTATAATGAGTCAGTTAAGTTGGAATTTCATCTGTTTCAAATGCCAGTGAGAGTCTTTTTCCTTTCTACTACTGACAGTCTCAAGCTAGCTCCTTTGAAACAAGCATTTTTTCATTCTGTTATTTTAGAAATTGACATAGATACCATCCACTAAATTTATATAGTCTATATTCACCCACCTCTAGCCAATGACTAGTTTAGCTCTACAAATAAAGCTCTTGATGTTTTTGTATTTGTCAGTGTTATTTTGGCTACCAGGTAGCAGCAGACTTGATAGTTTGAATTTGAGATGGGAAGTGTGTAGTGGTCCAACAGTTCCCTCTCCTATCCAGTTTCAAACTAACTGAAAAATCTCCTTTGACTTACATAGAAGAAAAGACTTGGTGAGTAAGGTTGTGGGATAGACATGTGATAACTATCTTGTAATAGTTCTTAAAATAGAGTGAGGGGATTACCTAAAAATTAAGATATTGAATGAAATTTGGACATATCTTTTAATAGAAAAATAAAAGACTGTGGAATCAAATTTTTTTTTTTTTTTTAGATTTTTGCAAGGCAGTGGGTTAAGTGGCTTGTCCAAGGCCACACAGCTAGGTAATTATTAAGTATCTGATGCTGGATTTGAACTCAGGTACTCCTGACTCCAGGGCCGGTACTCTATCCATTGCACCACCTAGCCACCCTGGAATCAAAATTGTATAGAAAACTCTAAAAGGAAGTTTCCTGTTAATTGGTCATACTTCACAAGACACTCTGAAGGCCTGGGAACAAATGTAATGATTTTTCTCAAAACCACACAACAAAAGTAATGGAAGGTTTGGAACCCAGGACTCATTAGACCCCCTTTTTCGTGTGCCACACTACCTCCCAAAATTGACTAATAAGTGAGTTGAATAAATTCAGGATTTGCAAAATATTTTTTATGCTGAATTAATGTTAGAATCTGAAGGGAAAATTTGACCAAATTATATCTTAACAGCAGTGATTTTGTAGTAATTTAGTTACCACTCCTGAAAGATCAATCCTTACTTAGCAATTACTTATCTTAATGAATTTTCACAGCTAGCTAGCACAGGTCTTCAGACATTATAGGAATGTATAGTGGGCAAGTAGATTAGTCAAAAGAATTAGAAGTTTCAACTTAATTGTAAACTTTCAATAGCTCATGATATTCCAAGAATATAATAAATCCCCTTAAGGTGAATACAAAAGAATCTATTTTATATTGAATTTTAAAATTCCCCTTTCAATATGTAGCATAATTTTTTCTGAGTTCCTTACCAAGTCTTATTTTCCCTTATAAGCATAATTTTAACAAAATTATCTAACTACACTTTATTAACCCCTTTCCTCGACAAACGGACTTAGCCCAAAATCTTTGATAATTTTGCATGCATAGTACATAACAGAACCAAAAAGACATGGATCCAAGGCTCACTTGAGACCCATCCTGACTGTGTGATCCTGGAGAAGTCAACCTCTCAGAGCTTTTAAACAATGCTCTTTATGGAGAAGGTGTTGCCTTGCATTGGTAGGAGCTTCCTCCTCAGGGGTAATAGTCTGTTGTGCTATGCCTGTCAATTAGATGAAGAAAGATGGCCTACATGAGAATAGTTATTTGGACTTGGAATGAATTGGACAAAAATCATTTTTAATGAGTGTCAACAACAGTATGGTTTTTAATATCCCAGGGATCCCTCTACTCTTGAACTTCTGCTGTTCGACTGCTGTTGTCAGATTTGCAAATGACACAGTGCTGAAAAGAGTGCTTGACATAGGATGATGTGATCTAAAAACATTTCAACAGGCTAGAACATTAGACCAGTTAAAATAAGTTGAAAATTAATGATGATAAATTTAAGTCCTATATTTGGGTTAAAAAATAATTCATAAATACAGAATCTGAACTTCAAGATCAATTTAAATTGTCAGTGGTATAGGTTTGGCAGCCAAAAGAATTTAATGCTGTCTTAAGACTATACATTAAAGGAGACAAATGATCAGAGGAAATTCCTTTGTCCTAATCAGGGAGGCAGCCAGGTGGTGCAGTGTTCAGAGCACTGGACCTGGAGTCAAGAACTGAGTTCCTGGGCAAGTGAGTTCACGTTACCTCTATTGCTTCAAAGGATAATGGTACCCACTTACCAAGTTGTGAGGATTCATTGTAAAGTCATTTGTCACTGTTCTAGTCAAGATCCATCTAGAATATTGTGCAATTCTGGGCACCTAAGCTTGGGAAAGTTATGAACAAGCTGTATCATGGAAAGTCAGAAGATCACTGGAAGGATGTTTAGCCCAGAGAAGAGACAAAGATAACCATGATCACCCCCTCCAAACATCTGGAGGTCTTCATGGGGAAGAGCAGAACTAGGAGTAATGGGAAAGGTTGAGGCAAACCTAGGACCTTTGAATCCAAACTCCGAATTGCTTGTTAAGCCATCAAATCTCAGAATTGGAAGCTTAGAAGTTATCTTGTCCAGACTCTCTCTGATGTGAGACATCATGGAAGTATATAAGAGTTATGGATTTGTTAATTCTGGATTCAGATTCTGCCTCAGATCCTCATCTGTGAAATGAGTGGTTAAATAAGACTGGGGGGAAGGAGGGAATAAGCATTTATAATAAGCTTATGTGAGGGATACTATATATAGCACCTTATACAAATATCTCATTTGATCTTCACAACAGCCCTGTAAGGTAGGTGCCGTTCACCCCCTTTTACACTTGAGGAAATGGAGGCAGACAGAGGTGAGTGACTTGCCAGGTCATACAGCTGTTAAGTGTCTGAGGCCGGATTTGAATTTGAGTCTTCTTGGATCCAGGCTATCTACTGTGCCAACTAACTGGGTAAGCTTCAAGATCTTTTCCAGTTTAAAGTCTGGTCCTATGACAAGGGAATCGGTTTTCTCTATAAAAGTTATCAGCCTCTGTTAAGGAAAATATCAGGGAAAGAAATCTATTTCAAATTATATTTAAGGAACAGCTAAGTGGGCCAGTATATAGAACACTGACCATGGAGTAAGGAGAACCTGAATTCAAATTTGGTATCAGACACTTGATGCTCTCTAGCTGTGTAACCTTTCATTTAACCCCATTGCCACACAAAAAGACCCCAAATTTTTCCATTTTTAAACATTGCCAAGTCACCCTCCACTCCCTTTTCCACCCATTGAGAATGCAAGCAGGGGCGGCTAGGTGGCGCAGTGGCACCAGCCCTGGAGTCAGGAGTACCTGGGTTCAAATTCTGTCTCAGACACTTAATTACCTATCTGTGTGGCCTTGGGCAAGCCACTTAACCCCATTTGCCTTGCAAAAACAAACGAAAAAAAATTTCTCAAAAGACAATGTGATATCAATTAAATTAATGTGAAGTCATTAGCAAATCGCACTACCCCAACCTACCCCAAGAAAACCAAGAAAAATACAGTGAAAAAAAGTTTGAATCTCCACTGAGTTCACCAATTCTCCAGAAGTGGATCAAATTTTTCTTCACTGAGCCTTTGGCATTATCTTGAATCACTGTATTGATTAGAGTAGCAGTCTTTCACAATCAAGTACCTTCAGTACAGCTAGTGATAGCAACTGTGGGGAAAAGACTGAAGCAACTTCTCTGGTGGACTTATGATAAAGAAGGCAACTCACCCCAGAGGCAGAGCCACTGAAATCTGAACACAGACTGAAGTACATTTTTTTTTTTCCTCTAGAGGTTTCTCATCTTCTTGGGGGGGGGGGGGTGTTATGTTTACTCTTATAACACATTGAATTTATATCAATGTATAGCATGGAAACAACATAGAGACTATCAGACAGCCTTTGGGGGGGGAATTGTAAAATTCAAAACCTTACAAAAAATGATACGTACATAATACTACTGTATAGAACTGGAAAACACAATATTAAAAGGCAAAAAAAAAAAAATCAAGTACCTTCCAAGGTACTGCATTCCATAGTTAGACCACTCTGATTACTAAGGTCTTTAAACACTGACTTTCCATTCTTCCTTTTTTGATGATCTTTCCCATGGGACCAAACTTCTCCTAAGTCTTAGCACAGTTCCCAAAATGGATAAAATAAAAACCATTAAAACACTATGTGCCAAACACTAGACTTAAGTGCTGAATATACAGAAAGCAAAAGCTAGACCCTGCCCTCAAGGAGCTTGTAATCTAATGGGGAAGAGAAAATGTACATAAACAATTTTAAAAATTTAAGAATAGGAAGTGACAGAAGTAAAGCTTCCTGTAAGAGAAGGAATTTTAGTGGAGATTTAAAGGAGGTCAGGGAGGTTAGTAGGCAGAGTTGAGGATGGAGAGCATTCCAGACATGGGGGATGAATAGCCAGAGAAAATGTCCAGAGGTGAGAGATGAAGGGTCTTGTTCAATAAACAACCAAGAGACTCACTGGATCCAAAAGTACATTGAGAATAAAAAGGCTGGAAGAGGAGGAAGAGGCTAGGTGATGGTCTCTGATGGCTAAATAAGTACTTTTTATTTGCTCCTGGAGACAATAAGGAACAACTGGTATTTGGAGATTCATTTTAGTGGCTGAATGGAGGATGGAATAGAGTGGGAAGAAATGCAGACAGACTAACAGGCTATTGCAGCAATCCAGGTCTGAGTAGGGTCTATACCAGATGGATGGCAGTGTCAGAGGAGAGAAGGGGTTATATTCAAGAGATGTTACAAAGGTGAAATTGGTAGACTCTGGCAACAGATTGAATGTAGGGGTTGAGAGACAGTGTGAGGACTCCTAGGTTGTGAGTCTGAAGGACTGAGGGGATAGTTGCCCATGACAGTTTTAGGGGGAGAAGATGATATACTGAAGATGGATATACTGAGTTTTAAGATGTCAATTGGACATTCAGTTTGAGATTTCTGAAAGGCAATGGGTAATGAGTTTGGAGATCAGCAAAGAGATTGGAGTAGGATAAGCGGCTTTGAGAATTATCAGCATAGAGATAGTAGTAATTAACTCCATGGAAATTGTTATCACCAAGTGCAGTAGTACAGAAGGGGAAGTGAAGAAAGCCCAGGATGGTCCCTGAGGGACACCTACAATTAGAAGACAGGTTCTGGAGAAGGATCTCCTAAAGGGGACTTGAGGGATGAAATATGTAGGAGAACCAGGAGAGAAAGTTATTCCATAAACCTAGAGGAGAGTATCAGGGAGAAAAGGGTGATGAACAATATCAAGGAGAGAGGTCAAGAATGAGAGCTTGTTAGTAACTGGAGAGAAATTTGCTAGGATAATGAGGGTGGAAGCTGGGTTGTATAAGAGGTAAAGGAAACCTCTTTTGTAGATGGTCTTTTCAATAGATTTAGGTCAGAAGAAGTATAGAATCAAGTGGGATTGGAAGGTTAAGTGAGGGTTTTTTACAATACAGGGGAAAGAAATTTATAAATACGGAATGAGTCAGACGTGGAGAGATTAAAAATAAAAGTATGTGGGGGGGGTGACAGGGATGAACTCTAAGAGGAGATGGGATGAAATGGGATTGCTGGAACAAGTAAGGGTTTGCCTTGATAAGGAGAGGGGAAAATCAATACATGTGCTTAAGTCCCCTAGTATTAGGGCAGGAGTTGGAGAAGAGAGTAAAACTGTGAGCCAAATGTAGACAACACCTTAACTATTCATTAACATCAAAGGTCACCAATTAAGAAATCAAGAAATACTCTGTCAGATCTATAGAAAAGGGAGAAATTTATAACCAAGCAAGAAACAGAGTACATTATAAATTGCAAAACAGATGATTTTTGTCTATATTAAAAAGTTTTTGCACTAAAAACCAATGCTGCAAGAACAGAAGGAAAACAAAGCTGGGAAACAATTTTCACATCTGGGGGTTTTCATAAAGATCTCATTTCTAATATATATATATATATATATATATATATATATATATATATATATATATGGAATTGCATTAAAATTATAAGGTAGCAAGTCATTCCCAATTGATAAATGGTCAAAGGATATGAGAACAGTCAGTTTTCAAACAATGAAATTAAATCTATATATACTCATGAAAAAATGTTCCAAATCATACTGATTAGAGAAAGTCAAATTAAAGCAAAGAGTTTTCTACCTTATATCCATCAGATTGATTATGATGACAAAAAAGGCAAACGATCATTGTTGGAGAGGTTGTGGGAGGATTGGGACATGAATCCATTGTTGGTGGAATTGTGAACTGATCCAACCATTCTGGAGAGCAAAATGAAACTATGCCCAAAGAGCAGTAAGACCGATAATACCCTTTGGACCCAGCAATACCAATACTAGGCCTATATAAAGAAGAAATAAAAAAAATGGGAAAAGTCCTACATGTTCCAAAATATTCATAGCAGCTCTTTTTGTAGTGGTAAAGAATTGGAAATTGAGGGAATGCCCATCAATTGGGGAATGGCTGAATAAGTTAGTTATGAATGTTATGGAATATGATTGTTTTATAAGAAATCATGAATGGTTGGACTCTAGAGAAGCATGAGAGAAATTACAGGAACTGATACTGAGGGAAGGGATTTGAACCTAGAGATCATTGTACACTTTCACAACATTGTGAATTGATCAATCTTGATGGATGCAGCTCTTTTCAGTTCTGAGAGCTAGGACAACCCTAGGAGACCTGCTATGGACAATGTTATCTACATCCGGAAGGGAATGAAACAAAACAAAACCAAAAAACCCTACAGAATCTGAATGAACATTACATTTACTTAAAAAAAATACCCAATAAACAAAACCAAACCATCAAAGGTCAAATGAAAGACATTGCTTCAGAAATCCTCTTCCCTTTGAAGGCTGGAGATTAGGAAGGAAAAGGGTGTAGCTGGAGATGAAAGGGAAAATAGAAAAAAATGTAGTCTACACATATTCTCCTATATAGCCAATGGTGACCAGGAAGATGTGTTTTGTTTTGGAAAGTTGTAGGGGTTGCAGTGAGAATGGCCAGTGGAGGATTAGTCCTTAAAGCATGCTCAGTATGACTGATAGCAACCCATATGGAGAGCTGCTGAGTCTGTTTCTGGAAAGGTATGGTGATGTATAATGGTGGGCCTCTTCCCCATCCCCTACCCACTGCAAGATGTTTGTCCTTCATTTTTTTTTTTGCAAGGCAAATGGAGTTACGTGGTTTGCCCAAAG
This sequence comes from Macrotis lagotis, assembly GCF_037893015.1. Taxonomy (NCBI): domain Eukaryota; kingdom Metazoa; phylum Chordata; class Mammalia; order Peramelemorphia; family Peramelidae; genus Macrotis; species Macrotis lagotis. The sequence continues at coordinate 157,681,603 of NC_133658.1, forward strand.
CCACACAGCTAGGTAATTATTAAGTGTCTGAGGCCAGATTTCAACTCCAGGGCTGGTGCTCTATACACTATGCCACCTGCTGCCCCTGTCCTTCATTCTTGAAGAAGACCTACATATCAGGGAAGAGATGCCATGACAAGTACCTGAACTGGATTTGAGTGAGGAGGTGCTGTGCTAATTTCCAGCCTCACTTTCTTCTCCAGAATTATCTGGAACCAGTGGCCAGATATGAATCAGGAAGAGTAGAGATGGCCCTGGATATGAGTCTGTTGGGGTTAAGTGACTTGCCCAAGGTCACACAATATCAAGTGTTTGAAACTAGATTTGAACTCAAATCTTCTTGACTCCAGGGCTAATGTTCTATCCCCTATACTACCTAGCTGCCTGGATAATTAGCTACAGAAAAGCTCTAAAATGAACTCTCTTACTTAGTGGTAAGGCAAGAACTGCTGCAAGCTTCAGGACGGGAAGAGAGGTTCCTACCAACAATTGCCTCATATCCCCCACTTGCATCCTCATGTGGCTAGGAATCCATGGCTGTCACTATTGTTTTGATTCCTGATCATTCTTTTCTGATCTTTGTCAAGTGAGTATCAGAGGTAAAAGAGACAGGATTATGATCTTGTGAGCTTCATGAGTTTGGAAGAATTACCAGAAGTCCAGCAACTGTAGCCAGAGCAGAGTCTGAGGGGAGTCAGCCCTCCAGTAATAATCTGCTTCAGTCAACATAGCATAAAGTATCCTTGCACCATGCAATTTAGTTGTCCTTTGGCTATGCCACTTCCTGACATGGATTTTGAAGGTCCTCACTCTGAAGTTTATAGCCCATAGCAGGGTTTGTCTCTTCTCATTACCAAGGAGGAAAGGATTCTTACACTCAGTTTTTCCTTAAGCATAATTCCTTTATTGGCAAGGCTAGTAATTACCAACAATAAATTACCAAAGATATACCTTATATAATCAGAGCAGTCCCATTATCACTTACCATTATGCATTTCTGGAAGCAGACTCAATAGGAATCCAAATGGACTGATACCAAACAGAACAGATTGCATAGATTTTTAGGGACTGGTTCCTCACTGGCCAAGTCCTGTGTTACACAGGGATAGTGAGTAGAGACAGAGGGAAATAGTGTGTTTTGAGAATTAGAAAACTGATCTATTTTACTAGTTTTTAAAAATAACTTCCAGTTTTGGCTAATTAATTTTTTCTCTTTATTTTCAGAATTTTTATTTTATTGTATAAATAATCAACAATTTCATCCAAGACAACGCCAAAACTTGTGGGATGCTGCCAAAGCAGTTTTTAGGGGAAATTTTATATCTCTAAATGCTTATATGAATAAAATAGACAAAGAAAAGATCAATGAATTGGGCATGCAGTTTAAAAAGTTAGAAAAACAACAAATTAAAATCCCTAATTACATACCAAATTAGAAATTCTGAAGATCAAAGGCAAGAATAAAATTTAAAGAAAACCACTGAATAAAATTAAGAGTTGGTTTTATGAAAAAAAACAGTGAATCTGATTTTTAAAAAAACAGAGAAGTTACTAGTATCAAAAATGAAAAGGGTGAACTTGACACTAGTGAGTAATTACCAGAAAAATAATTCAGAACTATCTTGTCCAACTGTATGCCAACAGATTCATGTCATATAAATGGAAGAATATTTACAAAAATCTAAGCTACCCAGATTAACAGAAGAGGAAGCAAAATATTTAAATAACTCCATAAAAAAATCTCTAGGGCTGGATGAATTTACAAGTAAATTTTACCAAACATTTAAGGACAATTAATTCCAATTCTATAGAAACTATTTTAAAAAAACAGGACTTTTGCCAAATTCCTTCTGTGACACCAATATGGTGCTGATATCTAAACCAGGAAGAGTGCCAAAATAGAGAAAGAAAATTATTAAACAATCTCCCTAATGAATATGGATGCAAAATTTTTAAAATAAAATTTTACTAAGATAAGATACCATGATCAGGTAGACAGGGATGATTCTATATTAGGAAAACCAAACAACATAATTGACCATATCAATAATAACATTAATGAAAATCTGATTCTCTCAAAAGATGCTGAAAAAGCCTTTGACAAAATATAGCATCCATTCCTATTAAAAACACTAGATAGTATAGGAATAAATTGAATTTTCTTTAAAATGAAAAGCAGTATCAGGGGCAGTTAAGGTGATGCAGTGGGGAGAGCACTGGCCCTGGAGTCAGGACGACCTGAGTTCAAATCTGCTCTCAAGACAATAATTACCTAGCTGTGTGACCTTGGGCAAATCACTTAAAAATCACTTAATCCTGGAGCAGCTAGGTGGCATAGTGGATAGAGAATCGGCCCTGGAGTCAGGAGTACCTGAGTTTCAAATCCAACCTCAGACACTTAATAATTACCTAGCTGTGTGGCCTTGGGCAAGCCACTTAACCCCATTGCCTTGCAAAAAAAAAAAAAAACCCTAAAAAAATCACTTAACCCCATTGCTTTAAATGAATAATTAAAAAAAAAATAAAAATGGTAAGCAGTATAAAACCATCAACAAGCATTATATGTAATAGGGATAAACTCCCAGCATTTCCAAGAAGATCAGGGGTGAAACAAGGATATCTACTATTCAATATTGTGTTAGAAATGTTAGTTTTAGAAATAAGGGAAGAAAAAGAAATTGAAGAAACTAGAATAGGCAATGAGAAAACAAAATTTTCACTCTTTGCAGATGGTATATCTCTATAGAACCCTAAAAAATCAACCACAAACTATTTGAAACAATTTAAAAACTTTAGCAAAATATGATATAAAATAAATCCACATAAATCATCAGCATTTCTATATATGACCAATAAAGTCCAAGAGCAAGAAACAGAAAGAGAAATTCCATTTAAAGTGTCTGTAAACAACATAAAATACTTGGGACTCTACTTCCCAAAAGAAATCCAGAAACTATATGAATATAATTACAAAATACTTTTCACACAAATAAAATCAGATATAAGTGATTGAATAAACATCAACTGCTCATGGTTAGACCAAGCTAATATAATAAAAATGACAATTCTTTCCAAATTAAATTACTTATTCAGTACCTTACCAATCGAACTACAAAACAGTTGTTTTACAGAGCTAGAAAAAATAGTAATAAAATTCATCTGGTGGAACAAAAGATCAGAGGGGAACTGATGGAAAAAACGCATAAGGAAGGTGGTCTACCTAGACCAGATCTAAAACTGTATTGTAAAGTGGCAGTCATCAAAATTACCTGGTACTAGTTAAGAAACAGAGTAGTGAATCAATGGATTAGAATACATACAAAAACAGTAGTAAAGGACTATAGTAATCTACTGTATGACACACCCAAAGACACTGGCTTCTGGGATAGAGAACTCACTATTTGACATAACTACTAGAAAAACTGGAAAATAATATGGTAAAAACATAGACCCACAGCTTATACTCTACACCAAAATAAGATCAAAATGGGTACAAGATTTAAACATAAAGGGTGATCTTATATACCAATTAACAGATCAAGAAATATTCTATTTGTCAGATCAATGAAAAAGGGAGGAATTCATTACCAAACAAGAAACAGCAAACATTATAACTTGCAAAATGGATGGTTTTGATTACATTAGTTTAAAAAGATTTTACATTAATAAAACTAATGCAAGTAAGATTAAAAGGAAAACAGAAATCTGGGAAACAATTTTCACAACTAGAGTTTCTGGCAAAGGATTCATTTCTAAAATATACAGAGAACTGAATCAAATTTATAAGATTAAAAATCATTCCCCAATTGATAAAGGTCATAAACAGGTAGTTTCCAAATAAAGAAACTAAAGCTATATAGAGTCATATAAAAATGCTCCAAATCATTATTGATTAGAGAAACACACATTGAAACAACTCAGAGGTACTATCAGATTGGCTAAGATGACAAAAAAGCAAAATGATCAATGTTGGAGAAGTTGTGGGAGCATTGGGACATTAATGCACTGCTGGTGGAGTTGTGAACTGATTTAACCATTTTGGAGAGTAATACGGAACTATGCCCAAAGAGCAATAAAACTGTCCATACCCTGACCCAGAAATATGAATACTAGGCCTATATCCAAAATAAATAAAAAATGGGAAAAGTCCCACGTGTTCAAAAATGTTTATAGCTGGACTTTAGAAAAGCATGGAAAGAATTACACAAACTGATGCTAAGTGAAGGGAGCAGAACCAAGAAAACCTTGTAACAACAACATTGTGAGTTGATCAACTGGGATAGATGGAGCTCCTCTCAGCAGTTTGGAGATCAAGGACACCCCTGAGGGACCTGCTATGGACTATGCTATTCACATCCAGCATAAAAACACACAAAAATTGAATGTGTACTACGTTCACTCTTTAAAAACATCTGTTATGTTTTTCTTCCAATCACATGTTTTCTTTTTTCCCTTTAGTTGTAATTCCTCTTTTATAAAATGACTAATATGTAAATGTTAAACACAGATTTACATGTACAACTTTTACCAGTTTGCTGCCAAGAGGAGGAGGGAGGTAAGGGAGGGTGGTAGAAAAATGTGTATCTCATAAATTTGCAAATGGATGAATCTTGAAAAACTACCAAAGCATGTAACTGGAAAAATAAGATATCAATAAAGGTTTTAAAAAAAGAATTTTTAATTTTCAGTTTAGTTGGGATTTTTTAATTTATTGCTTTTCCATATTTAAAAATTGAATGCCCTATTTGATTTGTTCTTGTCCTTGCTTTGATGATGAAAGATTTAAAATTTTTCCCTACTGACTGCTTTAGCTTTATCCTAAAAATTTTGATGTTTTCTGATTGTTTTCATTTTTCTGAAGAACTTATTTATTATTTATATTATGTAATTTGACCAACATATTAGACATTATTTAATCTCCATCTACATTTGAATCCTATCTTCTAATATCCCTTGGTTGATTATACTGTGATCAATAAAAGAATAGTTTCAATATTCTTTCTTTATTGCATTTGCTTATATGTAAGTTTTCATAAAAGTACTATGCAGAGATGATAATTATGTATATTCTTTTCGATTTTTATTCAGTAGTTATTTGAAGGCTATTATATCTAATTTTTTCTAAAATTCTATTCACGCCCTTGATACTTCACTTTTTTTGTCTTCTCATTTTCTAAACTTCTATTGCTGAGTACTGTGCTAAACTCTGAGGATATAAGGAAAGCTGCAAATTTCCCCTTGCCTTTGATGAGTTCACAGTCCAATAGGAAGAACAATACACAAAAACCTAGATTGCAAACAAAGTATATACAGAATAATTTGGACATAGACTCAAAGGGAAGGCACAAGCAATAAGGAGGACTGAGAAAGCCTTCTTGCAGAAGGTGGGACTTTAGATGAGACTGGAAGGAAGCCAGGAGGTAGAGACAAAGAGGAGAGGCATTTCAATTTTGGGACAACTAGTGAAAATGCACTGAGCCTTTTTGTGCATTTTGTCCATTTTGTTGTCTTTTTCCTCCTGCACTAATATGACCTCATTCTGAGATTTGGCATTTTTGACATTATCATAGTTTCACAATTTCATTTTCTTCTTCTTGTACCTGCCCTTGCTTCCATCTTCTCTACATTTCTCTGTTTAGTCAACAAGATTCATTGAGTACCTACCCCATGCTAATTGCACTCTGCTAAGTGTTGGGGAACACAAGGAAAAGCAAAAACACTTTTCCTGCTCCCAAGGACTTCACAACCTGCAAACCACTATATACACAAATATTTGTGTATAAGCATAATTTCCTTCCAGGAAAAGAGAGAATAATACTGTAGTATCTCTCTCACAGGGTAGTTGATGACAATATGTGCAAAGCATTTGGCAAAGATTAAAGTGCCATATAAATGTTGGCTAAAATTATTATTTCTTTCCCCACAAACAGGGTTTTCCATTTTTAAACCTGATGTGATCTTCCAACTAGTACAAAGCAAAGAGCCATGGATTCTTAATCTGTCTAAAGAACCAGAGTCAAAACATTCTTCAGGTGAATGATTATGAATCACTGATAAAACAGCTTAGCAGTTTGGTGAAAGGGGGCTATTTTCAGGGGTCTCAAGATCTACTGCAAATGTTATTACCATTTACAACTCAGATCAGAAAGCTATCTTTCCTTTTTTATTTTCTTAAAAGTAAAATGTCACCTTTTCTTCAATTATGAATTTTCTTTCTTTTTCATGTGTATCCTTTAGCACCTACTGGCTCTTCCTCCTTTCTGACCCTTTACTGGACAATCATTTCCATAATTAATTTTCCCAAATCCCATCCTATTTCTTATTCATTCGTTGACTTCCTACTCATCAGCATTTCTTCTCTGTTGAACCTTCTTACCACACTCTTCAATGAGTCCTCTGAACAACTTAGTGAGATAGTTGACTTCCTTCAACTTCCTTAGTGAGAGGTTAGCTTGGCATGGTAGACGGGGCTTTGGTTTTAGAGTCAAGAAGACCTAAATTTGAATTCTTTCTGCAACCCTTACTAACCAGTTTTGTAACTCTGAGCAAGTCACTTATCCTGGTTTTCTCTGCTGTAAAATGAGTTTGGATTCAATGAAGTCTTAATTCCCTTTCATTTCTAAATCTTTAATCCTATGGTTCTAAAATACATGTACATTTTTGAGAACTGCTGTGCCTTATTGGCATTGCTTTTGATTTCTTTATTCCCTTTCTGCAACAATATTTTCCTTTCTTCCCACACAGAGAACTGTAACTTGTATTTTGTCTTGGTTTTAGACTGAGAGAGTCAACCTGAGCCTCAGAAGTCAGCTCCAAAGTCAAACATTTCTGAAGAAGTAGAATCAACAGAAAGAGTAATAGTTCCTTTAAATATTGCATTTGGTGGAGTTTATGTACCTGAATACACATTGGATAAAAAAGAAAGAAAATTCTAAAGAAGAGACATTGGGCAACATTCTTTTCCCATGAGAGATTCTAGTCAAATGTCAATCACCTTCCAACCATGAATGCCACACATGTGAGAACTCCTTTTAACTACTCATGTCTTTTTGTTTGTTTGTTTGTTTTTTAGGTTTTTGCAAGGCAAATGGAGTTAAGTGGCTTGCCCAAGGCCACACAGCTAGACCAGATTTGAACCCAGGTACTCCTGACTCCAAGGCCGGTGGTTTATCCACTGCGCCACCTAGCCGCCCCCTAACTACTCATGTCTTTCTCAATTTCAAAGAAGTCACACTAGGGAGAGTCCCTTTGAATGGAAGGACTGTGGGAAACTGTTTAGTTGGAAATGTAATCCTACTTGACACCAGTTAGTACATACTGGAAAGAAGTCTTACATATGTAAAGATAGTGGGAAAGCCTTCTTGAACCATTCATACCTTACTGTTCATATACAAATTCATACTGGAGAAAAGCCATGTAAATGTGAATGTAGAAAAGCTTTCTCTAAACAATCATCTCTTGCTGAATATGGGAGAGAAGCCTCATGAATGTAATGAACATGGGCAAGTTTTCCAACATAAAAGTGGCCTTATGAGACTATTATTTGATTCACACAGGAGAAAAATCCCTATAAATGTAGTGAATGTGGGAAACTTTTCTTAGATTCCTCATTCCTTAGTGTTCATAAGAGAATTCATACAAGAGTATGAATGGGACAAATGTGAGAAACCTATTGCAAGGCATTTATGTTTTTCTCTATATCACAGAATTCATACTGAAGAAAAGTCCTAATATGATAAACATGGGAAAACCTTATTTATCTCTCACTGAACATGAGAGAATTCATACTTGAGAAAAACCTTATAAAAGCAATGAATATGGGACAGCTTTCTGACAAAGAACTGACATTATGAAGCATAGGATGACTCACATAAGTAGAAAGTCTCTAAAAATATAAATATGAAAAACTTCTTAAATTCTTCATCCCTTACTATTCATAAGAATTTGTACTAGAAAAAAATCCCTGTAAATGTGGAAAAATCTCTAGATACTCATCTATTTCTCAATATTCAAATTTTCTCAACTAGAGAGAAAACATTTATAAAGTGTGAGTGGGAAAACTTTTTGTAGCAGCATCAAAAATGATATGCAGAGAGAAATCCTGAGAATATAGTGACCTTGGGCAAAATTAGTCAGAGTATGGACAATAAACCCCTCAAAATTGATTTTGTCTTAAATCACGTATCTATTCCCATTCTGATTAATTTTTGTTTTCTCTTTTTTGCTACCAAATTTGTTGGGTGTGTCACCAATATGAATCTATAATGAATCTAATATTTCAGCTACTCCAATATAAAAATGTAACTTTAGGATATCCTGCCTCATATACCTGCCTAAGTCTGTTAATGAACAAAATATCAAATACAAAAATACTTGAATTGGAGATGTCCGGGCAGATTAAGGAATTCAAAGTTGAAAGGGAATGCAATAGTCTGGTAACCCTTAAAATACATGTTTTTTTTTAAAGGTGCTAAAAGTAAAGTTCTAACAACTTGAATAAAAATTATATATTCATAGAAGTAAAAATGAAAAAAGGAAATTATTGTCTGCCGCTGCAGAAACAAAGCTGAGATTACTGCTAAACAAAATTACTTAAAGAGGGGACGGCTAGGTGGCGCAGTGGATAGAGCACTGGCCCTGGAGTCAGGACTACCTGAATTCAACTCTGGTCTCAGACACTTAATAATTACTAAGTTGTGTGGCCTTGGGCAAGCCACTTTACCATACTGCCTTGCAAAAAACCTAAAAATAAAAATTATTTAAAGAAGGAACTAAAAGTATTCCCAAGAAATGATGACTATCTTGGAAATATCAATGGATTCCCTCACAAGAAGAATAGTTTTACATTGTGACAGAATATTCAAACAAACCAAAAAGTAACCCAGAATTACTTGACTAGAAAAGTTCTAGAAAGCTATGCCTGCAAAAATGAAGGATCAAGGCAAGAAATCATGGAAAACTATTGGGTTTGGTGAAGTTAGGGTAGTGAATTAGATAGAGTACTGACCCTGGAGTCTGGAGGACCTGAGTTCAGTCTGGAGGACCTGAGTTCAAATTAGACCTCAGACATTTAACAATTACCTAGCTGTGTGACTTTGGCTGTCCCCTTAACCCCAAACAAACAAACAAAAAACTATTGAGTTCTTAAAAATTCTGTGAAAATAGAATCTGATCATTTTATTTCAGTAAAATTATAAAAATTTCTCTAAAATACTGAAAATAAGGGTGATATTGATGCTCAAAAGAATTGAGTTGTCAGTAGAAGCTGCAGACTTAATACATGGAGGGGCGGCTAGGTGGCGCAGTGGATAAAGCACTGGCCCTGGAGTAAGAAGTACCTGGGTTCAAATCCAGTCTCAGACACATAATAATTACCTAGCTGTGTGGCCTTGGGCAAGCCGCTTAACCCCATTTGATTTGCAAAAAAAAAAAAAAAGATTTAATACATGGAAAAGGTCAAACACAGAATGCCTCCTCCAATAAAGTACTTATTTGACTAAGAGCTCCTAAAGAGCAGGTTCTGTTTTTGCCTTTCTTTGGATCCCCCAGTGTTTAACCAGTGCCTTCCACATGGTAGGCACTTAAGAAATACTAATTGGGGGCGGCTAGGTGGCTCAGTGGAGAGAGCACTGGAGTCAGGAGTACCTGAGTTCAAATTCTGCCTCAGACACTTAATAATTACCTAGCTGTGTGGCCTTGGGCAAGCCCTTAACCCCACTGCCTTGCAAAAACCTTTAAAAAAAAAAAGAAGAAATACTAATTGACTGACTACTCTGGGACCTTATTTTGGTGTATAGATTATCCTGAGTTTTTTAAGATTGCTAAAGTATAGGTTATAGGCAGTTGGATTTCATTTTAGTCATTTAGTATTGATTTTTTTTTAGCCAAAAGAATTCATGAAGACTTTTTAACTTTATGACACTTTTCTAAGAATTTGGCCTCTTCCGTATGGAAAATGTTCTTGGGATTAAAAAAATTAATCCTATCCAATTTCTACCATCTGAAAATTCATGGTAATAATAGAAGATAAAATTCATGTTATCTTTTTTTTGTTTGTTTAGGGTTATTTCTTTCCCTTACATTATAGGTTTATTCCTTTATTTATTCAACTACTACTAGTTGTCCAAGATGTGGTCTTCTATCCCAAATGCAGGTGCTACTTACTTAGGAAATACCTATTCTATGTCTCTCTCTCTTTTTTTTTTTAGGTTTTTGCAAGGCAAATGAAATTAAGTGGCTTGCCCAAGGCCACACAGCTAGGTAATTATTAAGTGTCTGAGGCTGGATTTGAACTCAGGTACTCCTGACTCCAGTACTCTATCCACTGTACCACCTAGCCATGCTCCCCCCTCTCTCTTTTAAAAAACTAATTCTCCTTTCACCCAGGTTGGATGTGCAGGGACTACTCATTGACCTAATCCTACTATCTGTCTTGTTTCCAGTCTTGGTCGATTTGTTTCCCTTTAGGCAATCTTGTGCCCCCCCCCCCCCACTCCAGAGAGTTCACTAAATTGATTCTGGACATAGTATATTCTGGGGATAAGCATAACCCAATGTATCTCAGAACTCTAAACTCAAAAGGGATACCAGCCACAAGTTTCCTAGTAGTTAGGGTTACAGTCACTTGGCTACAAGGTTCCCTTTGCCATTGGTGCTATCTTGGGGGCTAAAAGATTATACCAGTGTATCTCCAAGATTTGGACCAGGAATTTTACCTTCAAGTTTCCTCTCAGGTACCATGGAATTAGAAAATGTCTCTGCCCCAAAGTAGCCATCAGTATTTCCTATAGTTGTCAGAGTTTGAGGAATATTCCCTTGACCAGAGGTCCTTTCTTTGTTGCTATTTTAGAATCTAGAAGCAAAGGCTAACTCTACAACTGACCATTGTTTTGTTTTGGTTTTGATCTTGTACAAAGAGATGACTCCTAAGAACCAATCATTTTGTTCCCAATTGTTGAAATTCAATCCTAAATGAGGCCTAAATAGACCTAGGAGTATCAGGTTGCCCAACTATATCCTCCATAGAGAGCTACAGTCAAAGTCCTCAAATAAAGGCTCACCACACAATAAAATCATCAAGTCTATGAAGGAGATTCTGATGATCAATCCCCTTTTTTTTCATTTCCATCTCTTCTTTTCTCTTTCTACCAATTCCTCTCTGGTTAAGGCTTTTATCCCTTCATATCTATTCTTTTGTAGCATTTATATAAAATAGTAGCTTACATTTTTATAACACTAAACTTCACTTATTGTTTTCCATACAGTAATGAGGTGGCTTGTGCATGAATTATTACTATTGCTGCCCATTTTAAAGATAGATCCAAAATCAGTTGTCCTGTTTCCATTTCCAACTACTTCTTTAGTGGTCTTCCTGTCTTAAAATTCTCCCATGAAATCTGCCTTCTACACTGCTGTCATAATCTTACCAGTTACCATTGTGCCCAATTGCTTACAGGATTTACAGAATCTTAGAAATGGATAGAACTTCAGTCTATTTACTCTAATCAGTAAAGGAACAAGAATCTCCTTACCACATTCTAAGCAATAGATTATTCAACATTTGTTTGAAGGCCTTCCAAGAGGGAGATTCAGCTAAGTCCTGAGGTGGTGAATTCAACTTTTGGAAAGTTTTAATTCTTTTTTTTTTTTTTTTTGGAAAGGCAATGGGGTTAAAGTGGCTTGCCCAAGACCACACAGCTAGGTAATTAAGTGTCTGAGGTTGGATTTGAACTCAGATCCTCCTGACTCCAGGGCCAGTGCTCTATGCACTGTGCCACCTAGCTGCCCTGAGAGTTTTAATTCTTAAAAAATTTTTCCTAACACGAAGTGTAAATCTACCACTGCATTTTCCACTCATTCCTCTTGGTGCCATTATTTAAGTATTTGATAAAAATGTCAACCAGCAGGAGCAGCTGGGTGGTGTGTTGGATGGAACGACACCCCTGGAATCAGGAGGACTTGAGTTCAAAAATCTGACACTTAATACTTTCCTGTGTGAGCTTGGGCAAGTCACTTAGCCCCTTGCTTTGCCAACAAAACAAAACAAACAAACAGAAAAAACTAAAACAAAATATCAGATAGCACAGGGCCAGATCTCAGAGATGTGTGGGTGTTGTTCTGGGTTAAGGCATGGTCTTAACCTGTGTTAATTCTATAATGATGTCCCACGTATATGGGAATGTTTGTTTTATTTGGGTGCTTTTTCAAAGTTCAGAAAATAAAAGAAAAATATTTTAAATTAATTTTTTTAAAAGACTCTGGGGATGGGGCGGCTAGGCGGCCCAGTGGAGTCAGGAGTCCCTGAGTTCAAATCCGGCTTCAGACACTTAATCATGACCTAGCCGCGTGGCCTTGGGCAAGTCGCTTAATCCCATTTGCCTCGCAAAAGCCTAAAAAAATTTTAAAAAAAGACCCTGGGTGTGGAGTCTCCCCTAGCTTCGGCGTGGGTTCTCAGTCGCCGCCCCCCCAGCTAGCTCCGGGCCTCAGTTTCCCCATCTGTACGCGTCAGGGGTGTCCGCAGCAGCGGCAGGACGGCCCCAGCGGCTCGCTGGGAGGGCGAGGCCCCGGGGGGTTACCATGGTAACCGATCGGGACCCCCGTCTTTGATCCCCGCCCATTCAGTCCCTAAGCCTACTTACCAGGCCGGAGGTCCTCATGCCTCTCCTTCGCCTGCTCCGAGGCGTCGCCGCCGCCCAGGGCCCTCTCCGAGCCTGCGCAGATCCAGACCCAAAGCCACACTTCCTAGAGGCTGAAACAGACGAGTCCGGAGCTTGGGGACTCGATTTCCCAGAAGACCTTTCGGCCCTGACCTTTCACCCTTAGGAATCTGTGGTACGAAAGCGGCTGAGGCTGCTGGGAAGCGGAGTCCGCGGGGCGGGCGTTAGCGAGTGCGCAGGCGCCGTTCGGAGCGGGGGAGACCCGGAGACCCGGACGCCTGCGGGCCAGTTTGGTCGGGACAGAGGTAAAAGCGGAGGGCTCGCTCTGGCGCGCCTTGTGTTGGCGCGCGTTTGTGTTTGTGTGTGTGCCCGCACGTACCACAGGTGCCCCCGTGAGGGCAGCGGGCTCGGTAGTCACGGGGCGGGGGAGGGGCCTCGGCGCCCCCGGCCCCCCGGACTCCGCAGCCCGCGTGTCGGGGATGGGCCTCAGCGACGGGAGAGCCGGAGCCGGCGAAACGCACTGTTCGTTACTGTAAGAAACCGCCGAAGTTACGGGGTCAGACATCAGCAGCCGGAGGGAACGGGCACGAGCTGACCCGGTGCGCTCGGGACCCTCCCTAGCGACTTTCTACCCTTGGCTTTGATGGTATTCCCTGCCCTGGTTCCCATCCTACTTCTCCGATTTCCTTTGTGACCCCTATCCCTCCTTCCATTCCCCTAAAGAAGATTGTGCCATCAGCCTGACCGTATAGTCCGTCCTTCGTGATCTTGTCCACTCACAGAGATGTGTCTAGCTCGCTGTGTCTCTCGCCCGGGAATCTTCCTAAACTGTGTGTCTAACCAAGTGCCTTCGGCATGTTTCTTCCTTACAGTCCTGGCCCCCAGAAGAATTCTCTTGATCCGGGAGAGTTTAGACTTGGGCATATAGATGATTCAAGTTATTGTTTATTTTTTCAAATTAAATGTAGAGACAATTTTCAACATTCATTTTTCTAAAATTTCCCCCATCCCTTCCCTTTCCACTCCCCAAAGACACCAGGCAATCTGATATAGGTTATATATGTACTATCATGTTTTATACATATACATATATATACATATATATATATTTCATTTTAAGTCATGCTGTGAAAGAAGAATCAGAACAAAAGGGAAAAATCATGAGAAAGAAAATACAAAAAAATAAATTTTAAAAAATGAAAATATGTTTTGATTTGCATTCAGACTCCATAATTCTGTCCCTGCATGTGAATGGACTGTGCCGCTGGAATAGTCTTTGGGTTTGTAGAGACCAGGCTCTTTGCTATTAATAAATAAATTAATAAATACATTGAAAAAATATACATATATATTATATATATATATATATATATATATATATATATCTCGAACTATTACCTCTTCCTCACAAACCAAAGTTAAATATAAGAACATAGATACATAGGTACAGGCAAAGTGGTAATTTGCTGAATTGCAACTGAATGTTCTCATCCATAAATTCATTCACAGAAAGTGAAACTGAGGGCTTAAAGAATATGTATATCGGGGCGGTTAGGTGGCGCAGTGAAACACCGGCCCTGGAGTCAGGACTACCTGAGTTCAAATCTGGTCTCAGACACTTAATAAGTACCTAGCTGTGTGGCCTTGGGCAAGTCACTTAACCCCATTTGCCTTGCAAAAACCTAAAAAAACCACACACGTTAAAAAAAAATTAAAAGAATATGTATATCTCAGTATTTGAGGTAAATCTGAGGGGGCCAAAGGATTTAATTTGTCCACTACCTTAGGATGAAAGGGAATGAGTCTCTTTATACCATATATGTCTATATATCTATGTAAGTATATGATCTTTGTTTTGTGTGTGTGTGTATTTAACATGTAAATGTTAAAGGAAATTAACTGATTCTCTCAATTTTATTTTAGTGACTAGATCTAGTAGAAACTTTTTTTATTATTGAATATTCCAACCATTGTTGGGAGAATTGTTGCCTTATAGAAATTCCTTTCTTTTAGTCAATTATACTAGTTTAACACAAGTTTGAATCTTATGGACTCATATGAAAAGTCCTCATGGAATGGGTTAGACAGTTCTACTTCATTACCTTATAAATTACCTCATACCATGGTCAGTCAAATATTCTAGGCAATTTTTATACAGAGGTAGAAGATGCAAAGAAAGGCAAAAGGCAGGTACCCTCTCTCAAGCCAGGATTTTACATTAAAATGACAACTTAGGAGCTGTATGTATTAAAGATACATAGTAGCTTTATGAGAATAAACTAATTTCTGTCTTGTCATATATATTAAATTGCTAATGTTTTAAGATGTAGTATGAATAGTAGCAGATAGATTTTTTAATTATTAACTTTTATGTCAGATCTTAAGAAATGCAATTAACCTATTGTTCTGTAAGAAATTATAAATGCTCGTGTTTAAGAAAAGCCTGAAAAGACTGACATGAACTGACGCTAAGTGAAGTGAGCAGGACCAGTAGAACATTTTACACATTAACAGCAACACTGTGTGATGATCAGCTGTGATAGCCTTAGTTCTTCTAGCAGTACAAAGATCAAAGACAATTCTCAAAGACTTATAATGGAAAATACCCTCTACAACCAGAGAATGAATAGTAGAACCTGAAAGCAGACCAAAGTATATACTATTTTCAACTTTCATATTTGTTTTATGCTTTATGTTTTTTCTCTTGTGGTTTTCCCTTTTATTCTGGTTCTTCTTTCACAACATGACTAATATGGACATATGTTTAAAATAGTACTCCATAAACCAAGACATTTAGGCATTTCTTCTCTTTATAAAATGAGCAATAACCAGAATTCTTCATCATTAAAAAAGTCTGTTACATGTTATTGTTTTGCATATTTTTCTGTCTCTTATCTTATAGGACATAATTATGAATGATGTGACAAAGATAGGGTATAAGGTATGATTTTCATAAGTAGCTTATGACTCCATAAGAAAACAAGACTAGATTCAGTATCTCTTTCTTTTCTTTCCCAGCCCCTGTTTTCAGGAGTCTGCCTTTTTTGTAAGAGAAAAAGGACAGAAGAGGAGGATATAATGCCAACAATTCCTGGCAGTCAGGTACCAGGTGAATGGGGTTATTTTCTCTCCTCAAAAATATTGACACAATTTCCAAAATTTGGCAACTTTCTCCACTCTCCATGGTTCTTCTCTACCCAGATAAGAGAGTAAAGAATATCTCTCATTAACGAGGCTCTTCTTCAGTAGGGCTCAGTGATAAACAAAGTGACACAAATTCAAGGTTAGTCTTCTACCTTAGGTCACAGGCCTCTACTTGTCTCCTTACCTCACAGTATACAGATCCCTTAACATTCCAGGACCACTTCCTAGTAATCCTCTCTGTCTCTCTAAATATTTTTAGTTTTACACTTTCTTCTGGATTTATACTTCCATGGTTGAACAAGAATATCTTTATATTTTAGGAATCAGTGACATTTAAGGATATTGCCGTGAACTTTAGCCAGGAGGAGTGGAGATGGCTGAACCCTGCTCAGAGGGACCTATACAGGGATGTGATGCTGGAGAACTATAGAAACCTCATCTCATTGGGTAAGAGAGGTTACCACTTTACAATTTAGCATCTGCCCCATCTTAAGAAAACATTCCTCTGTTAAAATGGGAGTGAGTACAGAAATGGACCTGGAATTATTTATATTTCATTGTGACTGTGTCTGAAGTGTAGTCACATAAGAGATACTTACAGAAACTACTTTGAAACCTTGCTGCACTGGATATAACTGAAGATAACTATGAAGTTTTGTTGTTTGCCTGAGAATCAGGGAAAGGCAGGATCCTAGAAACTTTTTTTTAAAAGATATGAGTGTTTTGTTTTTTAGCATTTTTGACATGTGCCCTAAGAAGAAGAGAAACTTTTTATTCCATTCTATATTCTATTATTCTATTTTTATCATCCACTGGAGAATAGGGTGCTGCAGAATGGTAGTGTGACTTAGAACTGGTGACAAGGGTTGATTGGGCTAAAGAAATGAAGAGGAAATAAGCTCCCAACAATGATAATATGGAGCCTGCTAGAACAAGGAAACTTGGGGGGGGGGGACTTCCAAAATCTGTTGGGGCCAGGATTGTCAATATTTTTTAGACATTTGGTAAAGAAGCTGAATCTGACAAAATAACAAAACTAAAGGGAGAGAGAGAGGGAACTTCAATGGACCTCTCAAGTGAGCAGAACCAAGAGAATAATTTGCAAAAAAAAAACAGCAATATTGTACAAAATCAGTCAAAATTGAAAGACTTAAGAGCTCTGATTAATGCAAGGACCCACCACAATTCCAAAGGACTCCCAATAAAACTTTGTGTCTATTTCCAGATAGAGAACTCAGGGAATCAGAGTGTAGACTGAAGCCTTTTTCTTTTTGGACATGGATAATGAGGGAAATTTATTTTGTGTCAATATTTATATATGTAATAGATTTCCACCCCCTTCTCAATGGGAGAGGGAAGGAGGGAGGGAGAGAATTTGGATCTGAAAATAAGATAGAATTGAATTACAAAAAAAAGGGAGAGGCAAAACAATCAGATTTGCATTTTTTTAAAACTCCTTTTGGCAGTAGTCTAGGCATGAGGTGACTAGGGGATGTACCAGAGTAGTGACAGCAACAGAGGTGAGAAGGAGGTATGTCTGAGATGGTCACACACAAAATTGACAGGACTTGACAACAGATGGCATGGGGATGGTGTGTGAGAGAGAAAGAGAATGATGAGTAAAGAATGATTTTTAAGGTTGTAAGCCTAGCAACTAAGAAGTGCCCCCAAAATTACTAAAATAGGAGCAGCTAGGTGGCACAGTGGATAGAGCACCAGCCCTGGAGTCAAGAGTACCTGAGTTCAAATCTGGCCTCAGACACTTAATAATTACCTAACTGTGTGGCCTTGGGCAAGCCACTTAACCCTATTGCCTTGCAAAAACTAAAAACAGAACCAAAAACAAAACAAAATTGCTAAATTATGAATTGTTGATTCAACTCTATTACTACTGTTCTTATACCCAAAAACAAATTCAAGAAAGAGGAAAAGGACTTTTTTGGTAATAACTATTTAAAACAGCTCTAATTTGCAGAAGGGAAAAAAATTGGAATTAAATAGATTGCTTATCTATCGAGAAATGGCTAAACAAATTTTGGTTAACAAGTGGTAAACATTTGATTGACATTTGTAAGTTTAGAGTACCCATTCCCAGGTGTTCACATGAACTATTTGTGTCTGACCTGTGGTAGAACTTTCTGAACTCATATTGGTCTTATCAGCCACAGTTGGACACATTATAATTTGTCTCAAATATGGTGATGTCATTTGGTCTTCTTTGATAACAAAGGACAAGAACCAAACAAAGATATTTTAAAATAATGAAATGTTTTTATGGCTTCAGAAATGATAAAATGGACTATTTCAGAGGACCCACAATACATTTTATGATTTGATGCAGTTATGATGACAACAGCATTGTAGAGAAAGACAGCTTAGAAAGACTTGAGAACATTGATCAATGTAGTGAGTGGTCTGCAGTCCAGAGGAGAGAAGGAAATAGTCTACCACCTCTTGGCAAAGAATGAGACCTCTGGTTTTGAAGCATATTTGTTAGGATGGCTTTACTTTTTTATTTATTTGTTATTGTGAATTTGGGAAGATGGGAGAGAAAATAAGAAAGACTTGGGGCATGTTTTCATTTGGAAGGTCTGGGTCCCTGCTGGTGTTGTAGTGCACCTGACACTATAGTCAGTATAAAAGTATTTCACAAACCTCAAGAATGTATAGAAAGACCAGTATATTATAAAATGTTAATGAGTTTCTATGTTAAATGTTAAAGGTTGAACTTTTAGGAAAGTTCTGTGTTTTTGGACAAAGGTCAGTGACCATGGCTAAGACAAATTTCTAAAGAAGGGATAATAATGCCTATCATATTTACTTCCTGATCTATCATAATATTAAGTGACAATGTAATAAGAAATCAGGAGAAATGTAATTTCAGAAAAGCCTGGAAAGACATGCATGAATTGATGCTGAGTGAGATGAGCAGAACCAGAAGAACATTATATACCTTAACAACAAATGGGGTATGATCAACCTTGATGGAAATGCTCACTCTATCAGTGCAATGATCAAGGACAATTTTAGGGCATCTGTGACAGAGAGTACCATCTGAATCCTGAGATGGAACTATGGAGTTTAAATGAAGACAGAATATCATCTTCTTCAATTTTGCTATTTCTAATATTTTCTTTATACCTTATGGATATGTTGTTTCTATCAATACATTTAATTTTGATTTATGCATATGATGGAAACAAATGTAAAGATGTAACAAATGTAAATGCCTTCTGTTGGAAGGAGGGAAGGAAGGGAGGGGGGAAATTATAAAATTCAAAACTTTGCAAAAAATGATTGGTAGAAACTATTATTGTATTTAATTGGAAAACAAATAAAATATGAGATTTTTTTAAAAAATGACAATATATGTAAAGGGTTTGCCAATAGTGCTATCCATATGAATGGATTGCTGCTCGCATTTCCTTTCACCAATAGGACTTCCCATATTGAAACCTGATGTGATCTTCCAATTGGAGCAAGGCAAGGAACCATGGTTTCTTAATCTGCCAGTATCTGAAGAAAAAGAGATGTTTAAAAGTTCTTTAGGTAAGTGATTGAGAACCAGAAATATTGAAATCCCTGTAAGTATAGCCTAGCAGTTTGGTGCAAGGGAGCTATTCTCAGAAGTCTTGTTTTTGTTATTGCCATAAGCAGCTCAGGTAGGAAAGCTGTGTTTTCTTCCTTTCCTGTAGTGATTCTTTTTCCTTCCTTTTCCTCAGTTGTGATTCTTTCCTTTTCATGTATCTTTTACTATCTAATAGTACTTCCTCTCAACTTGCCTTTGCCTGGCACTACTTCTCTTTACTGACTGAAAGTTCATTTTTCATATTCCATCATATAATTCATTCTTTACCTCTCCTACTCAGTGGCTTCTGCGCCTCATAACACATTGCTCTGATGATTTCATCTTCACTGCTCAGTTTGCATAAAAAGTTAGTTACTTTTCTCAAGTTTCTTAATGAGCAAGATGCTTGACTTTTTTTTTCCTTTTTCCTATATTTTGCCTGTCTAGATATTTGGGGGACATTATTTTCAATTTCATTATCCTTTCTATTGGAACTTTTCTTTTTTACAGTACAGAGAACAGATTATAGTTGTATTTTCTCTTGGTTTCAGACTGTAAAAGTCATTGTGAGAACCAGAAGTCATCTACAAAGCAGAAAATTGCAGAAGTAGAATCCTTGGGAATATTGATGATTCCAGTAGACTCTTCGTGTCAAGGAGTTTGTGTACCTGGTGGTGCACTGGACAAGAAGAAGGAATACTCTGAAGGGGAGACATTGGAGATAACCCTTTCCCATGAGAGTGATCCTAGACCACTATTAATGATAACCCCTCAAAAAAATAGTAAGGAGCAAAGCCAAGAATACAGCCAACGTGGGGAAACTATTTACTGCTCCTCTCTTCCTCAGTATCAGACAAGTCATATTGGAGAGAGACCCTATGAATGTAATGAATGTAGGAAAATCTTTAGCTGGAAATGTAATCTTACACGACATCTGCTAACACATACTGGAACAAAGCCTTATAAATGTAAGGAATGTGGGAAATCCTTCTTGAACCATTCCTACCTTACTTCCCATAAGAGAATTCATACTGGAGAGAAGCCTTATGAATGTGGTGAATGTGGGAAAGCTTTCTCTAAGCATTCATCCCTTACTGAACATGAACGAATTCATACTGGAGAGAAACCTTATAAATGTAATAAATGTGGAAAAGCTTTCAGACATAGAAGTGCTATTATGAGACATCATATGGCTCATACAGGAGATAGTCCCTATAAATGTAGTGAATGTGGGAAACCATTCTTAAATCCTTCATCCCTTATGATTCATGAAAGAATTCATACTGGAGAGAAGCCCTTTGCATGTGATGGATGTGGAAAAGCCTTTGCTAGGCATTCATCCCTTTCTCTACATCAGAGGATCCACACTCAAGAGAAGTCCTTTGGATGTGATGAATGTGGGAAAACCTTTTTTGACATTTCATCACTTACTCGACATCAAAAATCTCATTCTGGAGAGAAACCCTATTTATGTAGTGTGTGTGGGAAAACTTTTTGCAGCAAGGCATCTATTATTCAACATCAGCGACGATATGCCAGAGATTAACCTGAAAATATGCCTTAGGCAAAACTTCAATTAGGTTTATACTTTGTAAAATACCAAAGAATCAAGTTCACAAAAGATTGGTGCTGCTTAAAACAATCTTTTCGTACATACTTCCCTAAGCTGATAATATTGGAAATGATGGTTTTAAAAAAGATAAAATTCAGTCCTTGAAAGGATGTGAAAAAGCAGTGACACTTACTCTGATAGAGCCATGCATTGGTGCCTTCTTTTAAAAGCATTGCATAATATCTACAAAATTTTATACCTTTTGATTAATACATTCTTGGATTAGAACTATGCCCATAAAATGTTATGTATGGCAGGAAGGAGGCAGGGAGGAGGAAGAGGAAAAAAAGGGTCTATTTCTTCAAAATTCTTCATAGTATGTTGGGAAATTTAGTGTATTAACTTAGAGGACTATTACTGTGGCATCAGAAGTGACAAATATAAGGAATACAAAGAAGTATCAGAAAACATATAAAATCCTGCTAAAAAAAGAATGAACCAAAATTATTTATTTACCAAGCTGTCTATATAGCAATAAAATCCATAAAAAATTTATAGGGGGAAATAAGAGCAAATATTTTGATATCTTCTTAATATACACATTTTAAGTATTTTTAAATTACCTGTAACTTTAAAGTTTCATTTGCAATCTTATTTTTAAAAAATTCTTTATTTGGATTTTTTATTGATTAAATTTATACAGGTTAGTATTTTATTCCTTCAATGGCTAGTCATCCCATTAATGTGAATTCTCTGTTTAGCAATACATATTATCTTCCATGTATACCTTACATTCCTTTTTGACTCCTGTCCAAGTCTTTTTTATAAATTATTTCCCAAGGCCCAACCCAAATGATGGGGGCTTCCTCTAGGTCTCTTTTTTTTTAACGCTATTTATTTAAGGTAATGGGGTTAAATGACTTGCCCAAGGTCACATAGCTAGGCAATTATTAAGTATCTGAGACCAGATTTGAACCTGGGTCCTCCTGACTCCAGGACTGGTACTCTATCCACTGTGCCAACTAACTGCTCCCTCTTCTAGGTCTCTTGACATGTAGGTATCAATGTGGCAGGTAGATGCCCATTTGTTATCCATTGTATTTTCTATGTGACCTCTCCACTCTTCTTGTAATTCATGTCTGTGACAATATCTTATGCAAGGCATTTATCACATAATTTAGTGTTAATAAGGTGTTGAAGTCCACTATCTCCATCATGTATGTTTTCATTGCTCTTTATATGGCCTTCAGTTTTAGTTCCTGAGATTTTCACTAAATTTGTGAGCTGGAGGAGATTTAGCCATCTGATCCAATCTTATATATGAAAGGAATCTACACTATAATTTTCCCAAAATGTGGTCATTCAGTTATTGAAGACGTATATGGAGGTAAACCTCATGATCTTTCTAGACAGTCCATTCTTTCAAACACCAGCTCATAATGTTGGGCAGTTTTTCCTGACTTAAAGCCTAAATTTGTCCCATTGTAATTTCTTTTTTTTTATTTTTTATTCTCATTTTGTACAAATGTTTTTCTTTACATTAATAAGATATACTTGTTTACAAGTAAACAAAATACCCCTCCCCCATTGAATATAGATAGACTTGCTTGGGCAAAAAAGTAAAGGGGGGAGAAAAAAATTAAAATTAAAAAAAATAATAGTAATAATTGTAGGTATGGCCAGGTGGTGCAATGGACGAAGCATCAGCCCTAGAGCCACGAGCACCAGAGTCCACATCCAGCCTCGTAAACCCAATAATCACCCAGCCATGTAACATGCAAGCCACCTGATCCCCACTGCCCTGCAAAAACCAAAAAAGAAGAAAAAGAAAAAAAAAAGACCCAAAATAAAATAAAATAGTAATAATAGTAGGGGTGGCTGGGTGGCAGACAGAGCATTGGCCCTTAAGCCAGGAGCACCTGGGTCCGAATCTGGCCCCAGACACCCAATGATCACCCTGCTATGTGGCCCCAGGCAGGCTACCCAGCCCCACTTGCCCTGCACCCTCCCCCAAATAATAATAACAAAAAATGTGTTTCAGTCTTTGTTCCAACACCATCAACTCTGTCGTGAGTGGATCACATTCTTTATGATAAGTCCATCACAAAAGTTACTTCCATATTTTTCCAACGTTGCCATTGCTGATCGCAACTCCCTCCTTTCTTATTTCTCCACTACCATGTACTATATTTTCTCTCTCCTTTCACTCCGACTCTGCTGTAGGGTCACTGAGTGGCGCAGCAGACATCCCTGGCCCTGGGGCCAAGAAGCCCTGAGCCCCCATACCACCCCTTAGGCCCAGAATCCACCTGGCCCTATGGTCCTGGGCAGGCCTTCCAATCCCAGCCCCTTGCAAGAAGTAAAAAAAGAAAATGTGTTATATCTGACCACTGTCCCCCCATGGTCCATCCTCTCCTCCTTTATTTACATCCCCACCCCTTCCCCCTGCTCCCTCCTCCTCCTTACTCCAGATATCTATACCCCATTGAGTATATTTGCTGTTTCCTCTCCTAGCCATCTCTGATGAGAGCAAAGGTTCCCTCATTCTCCCTTGCCTCCCCCCTTCCATATCATTGCAATAGCTTAATGTAATAAAAATCTTATTATGTGAAATAGCTTGGACTATTCCCCCTCTCTTTTTTTCTCTCATTCCATTTCCCTTTTTTTCTTATTGACTCCATTTTTACACCATATTTTATCTTCGAATTCAGCTTTCTCCTGTGCTTCAACTATAAAAGCTCCCTCTACCTGCTCTATTAACTGAGATGGTTCATATGAATATTATCAGTATCATTTTTCTATACATGCAGTTCATCCTCATTAAGTCCCTCATATTTCCCCCCTCTCCTCCAATCTCCATGGTTCACCTGAGTCCTGTATCTGAAGATCAAACCTTCTGTTCAGCTCTGGCCATTCCAAAAGGAACCTTTGAAATTCCCCTGGTTCATTGAAAGTCCATCTTTTTTTCCCTGGAAGAGGACATTCAGCCTTGCTGGGTAGTTCATTCTTGGCTGCATTCTAAGCTCTTTTGCCTTCCGGTATATTGTATTCCAAGCCCTAGAGCTTCTAATGTAGCTGCTGCTAAGTCCTGTGTGATCCTGACTGCAGCTCCACGATATTTGAACTGTGTCCTTCTGGCTGCTTGTAATATTTTCTCTTTGACTTGGGAGTTCTGGAACTTGGCTATAATATTCCTGGGGGTTGGTTTTTTTGGGATCTCTTTCTCGGGGGGGATCAGTGGATTCTCTCCATTTCTATTTTGCCCTCTGCTTCTAGAACATCAGGGCAATTTTCCTATAGTAATTCTTTGAAAATGATGTCAAGGCTCTTTTCCTGATCATGACTTTCAGATATTCCAATAATTTTCAAATTATCTTTCCTAAGTCTGTTTTCCATATCAGTTGTTTTTTTCAATGAGATATTTCACATTTTCTTCTAATTTTTCATTTTTTTTTTGTTTTGAAGTATTGATGCCTGATTTCTGGTAAATTCATCAATCTCCCTGAATTCTATTCTTTGTCTGAAGGATTTGTTCTCCTTAGAGAGTTTTCTTATCTCTTTTTTTCCATCTGGCCAATTTTGCTTTTTAAAGCATTCTTCTCAATAACTTTTTGAACTGTTTTATCCATTTGACCTAAGCTGTTTTTTAGCATGCTATTTTCTTCAGCATTTTTTTGGATTTCCTTGACTAAGCTGCTGACTTCATTTTCATGTTTTTCCTGCATATCTCTCCTTTCTTTTCACAGTTTTTCTTCCAACTCCCTCATTTGATTTTCAAAGTCTTTTTTGAGCTCTATCATAGCCTGAGCCCAATTTCTGTTTTTCTTGGAGTCTTTAGATGCAGGAGCTTGTGCTTCCTCATCTTCAGACTGAGTATTTTGATCCTTCTTGGGCTCATTTGCAAAATATTTCTCAATGGTCTTCCTCTTGTTTCTTTGTTCATTTTCCCAGCCTAAGCCTGTTTTTTGGGGGGTGCTTCCTGAGCTTTTGGGACACTCCCACAAGGGTCTCAGTGTGTGAGGCTCTGTCCTCCCTCCTGGTCTGTGAATGACCATAAGTGCCCCCCTCTGCCACGGGGCTGAGGTGGAGGGGGCCTGCTGTTCTATGGGGAGGCCTAGACTGGGATCAGGATCTGAATGTAGTCAGAGCTCCAGAGTCCTGTTCCAGGGGCAGAGGACAGAGCTCTGCAGTCTCTCTTCACTCCCCTCCCTCAGCTCAATGGGCTCATGCCCTGGGGGCTCCTGCTTACCGCCTCTACCTGCTTCTGTTTCCGGGTCTAGGCTGCCGAAGACCAGGCTGCTGGCTGTGTGCCCTGAGGGCTGGGCTCCAAGTGCTCGCCCTGGCAGGGGTCCCCCGCTGCTCCCCCACTCCGTGCAGGTGCTCCCCAGGGTGCAGCCCAGGAGACTCCCCCGCTGCTGTGAGCCGCAGCTCCCAGCGCCCTGGGGCTGCCTCCAGGAGGCTGAGGTTCTTTGGCTCTGGCTGGCCACCCCTCTTCCGGGCCGCCCCCCCCCCCCCCATTGTAATTTCTACCCATGTTTCTAGTTCTCTTCTTTAGGGCCGAAACTAGAACCAGCCACTTCTCCATGAGACAGCCCTTCACATACTTCACGACAATTATAATGGACCCCAACTTTTATCTTTAGCCTAAACATGTCCTTTTATTCCAGTTGATTCTCATGGAATGAGTTCTAGGCCCTTCATCTTGGCTGTTACTGTGAGCTTTCTAGTTTAAAAACTGTCTTTCTTGAACCAAGTGATACTCAGAAGTAAACATAATATTCCACATGAAATCTGTTTGAGAGCAGAGTACAATAGAACTGTTTCCTCTTTTTTCCTAGAAGGTATATCCTTCTTTAATGGAATCAAAACATTTCATTAGTTTCATTGGCTATTGAATCATACTGCTGCCTGAAACTGAGCTTGCAGTTCACTAAAATTCCCAAATCATTATCAGAATAACACTTCTATCCATGTCCAACTCTGCCTCATATTTAAGTTGGGAATAGTTTTATACCAAAATGCAAAAATTCCCATTTATCTCTGCTGAATATCATATTCCCTTCAGCCTAATTCTATAACCCAGGGATTTTTAAAAATATTTTATTTATTTTGAATTTTTCCCCTAATCTTGCTTCCCTCACCCACCACCCACCCCTGTAGACAGTCTGTTAGTCTTTACATTGTTTCCATGGTATACATTGATCTAAGTTGAATGTGATGAGAGAGAAATCATAGCCTTAAGTAAAAAAAAAAATTAAGGAGATAGCAAAATTACATAATAAGGTAACTTTTTTTTAAATTAAAGGTAATAGTCTTTGGTCTTTGTTCAAATTCCACAATTCTTTCTCTGGATACAGATGGTATTCTCCATCACAACCCAGGGATTCTTAACCAATCATTTTTTTATGCCATGAGAATTGTAATTAAGATAAAAATGAAATAGAATTGCCAAGGAAGTCAGTTGTGATGTCACATCTGTACTCTACTACATCAGAGGCTGGTGGATTTGCTTGAATTGAGAACTTTTTAGCTGAAGTAGAGTTCCACACCAATATGGTAAACTTCTGGACTACCAAAGGAGAGTACAAACCAGCCAATGTTGCAAAAACAGCAGAGTTAAGCTTTCAATGCTACTAAATAAATGCCCCTGTGACTGCCCATTTCAAGCCTGGGGAAATAAGGAGATGTTAGTGCCCCTGTTCCCCCTCGAAAAAAAAAAGGTTTTGAAGGAGGCTAATTATACTGACATTTAATTATCAATATGCAATTAATTTTAAAAGTTGGCTTGATATTTTGGTTTGAAATCTATTTCAACTCTTAATTTGCATTTCATTGTAAGGTTTTTGTGATCTTTTTGATTATTAATTTGATCTAGGTGGGTACTATGAACCTCAAAGCAAAATCTAAGACCTTAAGACTCAGATTTATTGGGGTGGCTCCCATTCTTAGTTCACAGAATCTAATGTGCATGTAGGTAGAAGGAGTCATAGGCCCAAGATCCAGGCTTCACCCTTTCCCTGGGCAGTCCTGTGCCAGATGAACTGCAAGTCTTTCTGGCAATTGGTTTTGCTCTAGCTATCTTTGGACTTTAATTTCCCCATCTATAAATGCCAGGTTGGACCAGATGTCAGGTCAGCCCCCTTTCTGGGTAGGAGGTTGGCTCTAGCAACAAACTTTCAGAAGACACTGACCCTTTTACCTTTCAGCAAGTTACCAGTGGCATGTAACCTGTGGCAAGCTACCAGCAAGTTCAGTGGCAGTTTCCATGGTGACTGAGTCTTTTGCCTTACCCTCCCCTCCACATACACAGAGGAAAGCTTATAAGGAGGCAGAGTGTACATTGAGGTCAGTCCAAGCCCTTGGTTTTTTTGTTATTGATCCATTTATTTGTGTACCCAGTGTGAAATACATGTTTGCTGATAAATTTATTGATTGTTCGATAAATTCCCTCATCCCCTCCCATCCTCCATTCTTCCTTTGCAACAAATGGGAAACAGTATTCAACAGTCCACCAGCACATCAACCTTTCCTGTCAATGCTAAAGTCCACCCAAGTAGGACCCCACTCATCCAGTGAAAGGAGAGAAGTGAATTGTACCTCTCATCTCTCCACCTGTGCCAAGATTTAGCTTTTATAATTATTAAGCATTCACTTTTCTATTATTGTACTTTTCATCTTACTGATTTTCTCTTGATTTATATTGTCTTTCTGGTTCTACTTAATTCATTCTGCATAAATTAAGATAGTAAATATTTATGGACTTATATTATAGTTGATCACACAATGTTGCTGATACTATGCAATTTGTTTTCTTGATTCTGTTCACTTCATTTTGCATGTAAGTCTTTCCAGGTTTTTCTGAAATAGTCCTTGTCATTTCTTATAGCACAGTAGTGATGAAGAAGAAATGAAGTGGATGAAGATAGTTGAGTTGAGGACTTTTTAGTTACAATAGAGCTAAAACTGATCATGTATCCCATACCAGGATGGTAAACTACCAAAAGAAAGTACAAACCAGCCAATGTTGCAAAAACAGCAAATACAGTTAATTTGTACTTGTCTCTATGCATACTTTTTTACCTACAAAAGCTGTTATGTTTTTCTAAAATCTTTGAAAAACTTATTTTGTGCTTCTCATTGAACCAATAGAGATCATCTCACATAATCTGTATCTGATCAGAAACTTATTCATATCTAGTACCCTGTATCCTGTAATTCTGTCAAAGTTGTCATGCCCCAGATGTGGACCAGAACTGAGGCACACAAGGAATATTGAGTTAAGAATGTTATCCATAAAATGAGCATTCTTGACTATTTCTGGTGTGATTCCCTAAACCACACTAATGCAGAAAGAACCCCACTTAAGTCCTCCCGCCCAAACCCCTTGCTTGCTTTTCCCTTTAAAAATTTACTTATCCCCATCCCTTTCCTAGTTCTTTTTTGGAACTCAGTCCATTTGGAGAAATGTAATAAACTTATCTATCCTCCAAACTCTGAGTCATTAAATCAGTGAATTCATCACTGCTCAACCCCAAATTAGACCCCAACAATCGTGTTCCATGATGTTCATATACCATAACTTATTTAGCCATTCCCCAATTGATGGGCATCTCCACAATTTCCATTTCTTTACCACCACAAAAAGAACTGTACCTACTATGTATCGGACTGTGCTAAGTGAGTACTAGTGATACAAAAAGAGGCAAAGGATAGTCTCCGCTCTTGAGTAGCTCACAATCCAATGATATATATTTCTTCATGGTTCCTAATTATTGTTTCTCCCAGGACTATAATCCATGACATTTACTTATCACAGTTTGTCTGCCTGATCCTCAGTAGAGATGCCCATTTTCCTTTTAGTTCTTTCCTTCCACAAAAAAAGCACTGCTTTGAATATTTTGCTCAATATGAAATCTTTCTGCCTTGGACTGCCTAAGGTGGGAGCTCTGGGCTGAAGGCTTTAATTTAGTGATTTTTACCTCATATAATTCCAAATTGTTTTCCTGAATAGTTAGGCCAATTCATAACTCTAATAGTGTATTAATGTGTAGGTCTTCCCACAATCTCTTCAGTATTAACTCATTATCTATCGTGTTCTTTAAAGTTATTTGATTTGCATTTCTCTTCCAAGTAATTCAAAGTCACAGCTTCTTAGCACTGTGCTCACCCTGATTTTTTAGTGGGACCTGTTAGAAAAATCTTTTTTAAAAAGTCCTTTTTTTTTTACCCCAGGGTGAATGAAGTAACTTAAAAATTTAAATCATTCCTACAGGAAGAGTATGGTCTTCAAAGAGAAGACACACAGACAGAAACAGAAAATAAGCAACTTTTATCTCTGCCCCTCAAACTCCAATTCCCTCACCTAGTCCCTCATTCCATGGGAATTAGGAAATGCCCAATTTTTTGGTTCACCTACTGTATGCTATAATAATATTTGTCTTTCATTTTTGATGAAGACCAGGACATTGGGGAGGTGATGCCATGATGAACATGTGAATTGAATTTGAGTGAGGTGGCTATGCTCAGTCACTAGCCTTACTTTCTCTTCCAGAGCCATCTGGGTCCAGGAGCCAGATGTGAATCAGAACAACTGGAGATGGCCTTGGATATGAGACAATCAAAGTTAAGTGATTTGCCCAAGTCACGCAACTAGTCAGTATCATGTGTCTGAGAACTCAGGTCAGTGCTCTCCACTGTGCTACCTAGCTGCCTAGTTCTTGTATGTTATTCTTTGATATACTCCCCACTCAATTAGATTGTAACCTTGACCAACAACTGGCACGATGGGGTGTTACATGCCTTTCAAACTGTATATAAGACTAGACTTTATTCTAATTTACTGCCTTTTTCTGCTAGGGAAACAGGTCCTTTTCTGCAGAAAAGTTAATTATTAAAAAGCTATCTTAATCACCCTGGACTAGCTATTTATAAATATGACCTATTTATAACAAAATACAACTCTCTATACAGTATAGCAAGCTTACCCACTTTCATGACTGCAATTATACTTTATTAATGAATCCTAACTAACATATTTTTCCTTGGAAAGGAGAAATAACTAAACTATCTGACAAAACAATACTTAAATTCTGAACTCTTATAGAAGGATAAAGAGAATTCTGTAAGAGGCCAGAATGTAAGGAAGACTGTCTGGGGAGGAGGAGGGGGGCAAGGGTAAAGAATGACCAAAACATGTAATTACAAATGTTTTGGGACTTTAAAGTCAGAAGCTATTGCATGGATAAGATCTTAAAGGAAGAAAATATAAGAAAAAACTGAGGGCAGAAACTTGGAGCACATATTTTGAAGCACAAGGAGGAAACATGGCCATAGAAATGATCAGGTAAGAGGTAAAGCAGAATAGTGTAACATTAAAAAAAAAAGTCAAGAGAGTAGAAAGTTTCTTGGACACTGAGTGCTCTAGAAGAATGGAGAGTGAGAAAAAGTATTTGACAAAAGGAGGCAGTTTTCAGATTTACTGGTACAGTTAATTTTTTTTTGCAAGGCAAATGGAGTTAAGTGGCATGCCCAAGGCCACACAGCTAGATAATTATTAAGTGTCTGAGGCTGGATTTGAACTCTGGTACTCCTGACTCCAGGGCTGGTGCTCTATCCACTGTGCTACCTAGCTGCTCTCACATGTTGTTCTAAAATGATTATCATTATAAATGGCTCAAGAATACTTAGTCCAGAGTGATTAAAATGGTTTTTATTAAATTATCTTAACAAAATGGCACACCTTTCTCATGGTGGGAGAGAGGGGTGGGGAAATCCCATCATACAAACTCTTTTATGCACTTTGAAAGACTTTGTTCCTGCCCCTTCATGCCAACTATAGGCTGGGGTCACAAATCTAATGGATACATTGGTTCCTATACATTTCTGGGCTCTGCTCATTATGCTAATGAGCAAGAACAGATAGATCTCCTTGAGCATGTGCAAAGGAGAAGATCAGTTAAAGACTATTTTTTTCTAATCTAGTTTGGCATTTTTGGAATGGGATCAGAACTCTCCCCAGTTTTGTGACTGGCTGGGGCCATTCCCCCTTTGTAATGGAATTCAAAGGGCCCCCCCTCTCCACACCCTTTGAAGACCAACAATGCCCTCACATTCCTCACAATTAACAAATGTATATATATTACATACATTGATCTGTAAACTTTTAATGAATTCACTTTGTATTAGAATCCATATTTTTAAAAAAGTATTCTGATATTGGTCTGTCAGTCGAAACACCCTCCAGGTATAAATTGGGATTTTATTGAATAATGCCAAGAATAAAGAACTGAATTTTCTGTGTATATTGGCTAAGATTTGTGGATTCCCTGGTCTAGGAGGGTCTCAATTTCTTTTTTCTAATAATGGACATAGACCTGATTATTTCTCAAGGAAAAATTGGTTGTAAGATCTCATTTTTTTCAGCAACCAAATAGCTCTCCTGAGATGGGTATGTTAGGTACACTGATTACCTATTTACTCAATCTTTGTTCAGATTTTTACTGTTTCCCTGAATTGCTATTTTTTTTCCCAGGGCCTCTTCTTAGGCATCCTGACTTTTCTACTTACTCATCCCTATCTGAACCTGGGAGCCATATTTTAATATTTCTTGTGAGGTTAATTTCTTCCAGATTAAAAGTGATACATCTCAATCTGTTAACCCAAGCAGAATATCATCCTATACCAGAAGTTAGGAGCCAGTGTTCTGTGAATCCTGTCTCAGTCCTTTGGATCCTGAGTCAGCCAATTCTTGGCTGCACCCCAACTCCTCCTCAAACAAGATATGCTATGCAAGGAAAGTTCCAGTTCCCTTTTCAGCAGGGAATAGCCTCTGTTCCCAAATGATTTTGGTCCTAAATTGTTTGAATGGAGGAGTAGAAGAAACATTAGAGAAATATCCCATTGTTCAACGTATTAAGATGAGGTCTATGAAAGTACCCTGCCATTCCTTGAAAGTCTATCAACATAATAATGGTTTTTGCCCTAGTAAAAGGATTGTCTTGAGCTACCACCCTTCATCTACATATCCCTAATTAGCTCATTTCTGCTCTGAGCTACCTACTCTCACCTAAGTCTCCCTACTTCCTATTTAAAAAGTTTGCTCACTTCCTTGGTTGGGTTGCTCCCTTTCCTTTGGATAGCAGCAGACTTGAGGTGAGTGATCTCCCAAACTTTCCTTCCTCCTTTTCTTTTTCTTTACTGCTCAACCTTTCATGGCAGTTTAGGTCTAGGTTGCTCTTTCCTTTAGTTTCCTTCTCTGCTCAGGGATCAATGGTTTCCTGACACTCAGTCTCTCGTTCCCTTTAGCTCACAGGAATATTCCACCCCCCCAAAAAAAAAATTCATTCCAGGACAGAGTCAGTCTTTTACATGAATTCTTTCATGTTCTGCCCAAACCTTTAACTGCTCATATTTCCTCCAGCATCAGTAGTACTGGGTCAAAGTCATGGTTTAATAACTATTTAGGTATAGTTCCAAAAATTCTTTTAAGACCTGTTACACTGACTCAGCCATTCTGGAGGGCAATCTGGAGCTTTGCTCAAAGAATAATAAAACTGATCATTTGACCTAGCAATATCAATACCAGATCTATATCCAAAATAAATCATTAAAAAGGGGAAAAGTGTCACATCTTCAAAAATATTTATAGCAGCTCTTTTGATAGGGGTAAAAAATTGGAACCTGAGGGGATGCCCATCAATTGGCGAATGGCTGAACAAGTTATGGTATATGAATATTATGGAGTACTATTGTTCCATAAGAAATCATAAGTGGTTGAACTTTAGAGAAGCATGGAAAGAATTACATGAATTGATGCTAAGTAAAGGGAGAAGAACCAAGAGAACATTGTACACTTTAATAACAACATTGTGAGATGATCAACTATTATAGATGCAGGTCCTCTCAGCAGTTCAGTGATCAAAGACAACTCTGCTATGGATGATGCTATCCAAATCCAGAAAAAAAGAAACCATGTAATTTGAAGGCATACTATGTTCACATTTTAAAAACTTTTTTTTCTTTTCTAACCTATGATTTTTTTCTTCCCTCTTAGTTCTAATTCCTCATACACACAAAATGGCTAATATGTAAATGTGTTAAATACGGATATACATGTTCAACTTTTTCCAGATTATTCTCCAACAAAGTGATAGAAAAACATGTAATTCATAAATTTACAAATGGATGAAATGTTGAAAAATTACTATTGCATGTAATTGGAAAAATAAAAAATACAAAAAAATGAAAGATTAGTTATATTAATTTACAATTCTACCAACAATACCTTAGTGTACCTGTTTTTCCACAGACTAACAATTTTCTTTCTTCCTCCCTCCTTCCCTTCTTTAATTCTTTCCTTTCCTCTTTTCTTTTTCCTTCCTTCCTTCCTCTTTCTTTTTCATTTCTTGCCATACTTGGGGTGGGTACTTTGCCCAAAAGTCTGATAAAAATTTTTGGAGTTTCCAGGTCCCAAATCACTCTGGCTCTCCTAGACTGACAACAACGGGTTTCAGGCTAAGCTTACTTGGTAACATTTTTTTTTTTTGGAAGTGATCATTCTTGGCCTCTTCAACTTTCATTACTGGATGGGCATTGTCTCAGTCAAAGTCTGACCTGGGAAAAACCTAGCTTTATTCCCACCTGAAGGAGCATCATTTCCAGTTGTCCTGATTAATTGATTAATTTTACTAGAAAGTGAAACTGGTGACTTTGTACAGCACCCCCCA
Source organism: Macrotis lagotis (assembly GCF_037893015.1). Lineage (NCBI taxonomy): Eukaryota > Metazoa > Chordata > Mammalia > Peramelemorphia > Peramelidae > Macrotis > Macrotis lagotis. The sequence continues at coordinate 157,715,248 of NC_133658.1, forward strand.
CCTAAATCCCATTTCTTTGCATGTCACGACTTCACCTCCCTGATGTCATGGTTCTTCAAGAATGAAGGACATTAGTCAGGCAGCTCTGGGACAAAGGCGGGTCATTGTTGAGGTCATGGCTTACCCAGGGCATCCTGGTGCTGGCAGAGGAAGTTATTTCCAAGGCAGGTACAGAGGTGCCCCCAGAGGCCTGGCCTTCCCTGGACAGATCCAGGACCCCTTGTACAGATACTTTGCTGTCATTGCCAGACAGGATGGGCAGGTAGACGCTGATGAATTGCAGAAATGTCTGACCCAGTTGGGCATTGCTGGAGGCTACAAGCCTTTCAACGTGGAGACTTGCAGACTTATGGTCTCAATGTTGGATAGGGATATGTCTGGCACCATGGGTTTTAGTGAATTTAAGGAACTTTGGGCCATGTTGAATGGCTGGAGACAACACTTCATTAGCTTTGACAGTGACAGAAGTGGGACAGTGGACCCTCAAGAACTGCAGAAAGCTTTGGGGACTCTGGGATTTAGATTGAGCCCCCCCAAGCAGTGACTTCAGTTGCAAAAAGATACATCACCAACGTGTAAAACTTAGAGCTCTCACTGACAGTTTTCCAAGAAGAGATACAGCTCAACAAGGTGTTGTGAATTTCCCATATGATGATTTCATACAATGTGTGATGAGTAAAGATGGTGGACATGACCAACATTTCTGTTTGCATTTTGCTTTGCATTTGTTTATCTGTCATCTGTAATGTAACTTCAGCACATTCTCAAAGACTCATTTTGTAAAGGGTTATTGCATTATATACAATCAAGGTTTTTGTTTTTAGTTTTGATAATAAATGTCTATTAAAAAGGAATTTTAATAACTTAAAATCAAGTATAACACATCATGCCTTGAGGTTGGGCAGTTCTTTTCTTCACAATTCTTTCTCTGGAGACAGATGGTATTCTTCATTGCAGAGAGCCCCAAATCGTCCCTGATTGTTGCACTGATGAAATGAACGAGTCCATCAAGGTTGATCATCACCCCCATGTTGCTGTTAGGGTGCACAGTGTTTTTCTGGTTCTGCTCATCTCACTCAGCATCATTTCATGCAAATCTCTTCAGGCTTCCCTGAATTCCCATCCCTCCTGGCTTCTAATACAACAATAGTGTTCCATGACATAGATATACCACAGTTTGCTAAGCCATTCCCCAATTGAAGGACAATTACTTGATTTCCAATTCTTTGCCACCACAACTTATTGGAACTCTTTAGAGGAGACAAAGAGGAGTGTAGACTAGTTTATTTTGGATAATTGCCTCAACTGGGAAATAGGGCACAAAGATGATTAACTCATCACTTTTAACTCTGTTCACATCACATTTTCCTCATTAGTTAAGAGCAAGAATTCGGCACCTACTTCAGAACAAGCACCTTTTCAACTTCTGTAAGAATGTAGTTTCACTAGCAATAACTGCTGCTACAATCCGTGTTTCATTTTTCACTCAAATGTTTAAGAGGCTGAGAGTGGAGATACAAACAAAAACAATCTCTGTTCACACAGGAGTTTTAGAAGACAAGTTCACAGGGTATTTATTACTTTTTTCCCCCGTCTAACACATCATCTCGGGCTGCAACAAGTATCCTCGGGCAAAAAAAAAAGAAAAATGTTAAATACAGCAGGGCAGATACAGGATCTAAGCAAAGACTCCTGCAGAAAGTTGGCCTTACAAGCCACTTAACTATATTTGCCTTGCAAAATCCTTAAAAAAAAAAAAAAAGTTGGCCTGAAGAAGACTGGCTTTAGCTCGGCACGCTTTTTTAATGACGTCGGATGGATTGGAGCGGAGCAGATCTGCCCTGGCCCCGAAGGCAGCTCTATCTCCTCTTCATTTCGCAGATGAGAAGGGTCCTAGGAAAGAAAATGACGGGCCAAGAAGGGTGCCAGGACTCAGAAACAGCCAGCGGCGGTTTTGAACTTCAGAGGCGTTAGCTTGCAGCAGAACAATGAGCTTTGCCTCCCGGTCCCGGGGCTTTAGTGACGCAATAATCAGGAGGTGACCCGCTGCACTGATTTCATGAGGCCTGGAGGGGGTACGTGTGACCCCAATTTGAATTATAAATCAGTCTTTGGGTCCTTGTCGGGAGAGTAGGGAGCCAGAGACAAGCCTGGTGAGTGGGAGCAGGGGCCCTAGGCACTCCTGGGGAGCTTTGAGAAGGGGAGGGCAAGGGCTTGCAGATCTGAGTGAGTGTGTGTGTGTGTGTGTGTGTGTGTGTGTGTGTGTGTGTGTGTGTGTCTACCATGGACTAATTTTGCTAAGCGCTCTACAAATATCATTTCATTTGATCCTCACAATCCTCAAAATTAGATGTTATTATCTCCATTTCTCAGTTGAAGGACACTGAGCCCCAAAAGGTTAAGTGATTTGAGCAGCATCACATAGTTAAGTGTCTGAGGTCACATTTGAACTCCTTTTCCTGACTCTAGGGCCAGTGCTATATGGACTTCACCACTTCAATGCTGGTAATGTTTAGAAGGCCTTTATTTTGTTCAAAATTCATTTTTTCCACCTGTGACATCATACTGAGTTTTGCTGGCAAAGTTATTCTTATCTGTAAGCCCTTATCTTTTACCTTCTACAATATCATATTCAAATTATCAGTTCCTTTATGGAAGTAGCTTCTCAATTTGTGTGTGATCCTGACTGTGGTTCCTCCATCCTTGAATTCTGTCTAGTTACTAGCAGTAAATTTTCTTTGCCCTGAAAGCTCAAATATTTTGATTATAATATTCCTGGAAGTTTTCACTTTGAGGTTATTTTAGGAGATGACTGATAGATTGTTTCTTTTTCTACTTTGACCTATAGTTCTAAGGATATGGTAGTTTTCTTTTTAGATTTCTTCAAATATGATGTCCATGACATTAATAAGTCCAATGATTCTTAAGTGTTTCTTCATCTTTTTTCCCAGGTCGGTTGTATCTTAAATATCTTAAATTTTCTTCTATTTTTTTCAACCTTTTGACTTTGTTTTAATCTTTCTTGTTGCCTCATTAGCTTCTCTTTGGTTCATTTTAATTTTCAGGAAGTTGTTGGGTCAAGTTTTGTACTTTTTGTTCCAAGATTCTAATTCTTTCATTCATAGCTTTCATTTCTTCATTTTTTTCTTTAGTGTTCTCATTTCATTTATTAAAAATATTAACTTTAAAAACAAAATCAAAATTACTTGCTTCATCTTTTCTAGGAATTCTAGGTGAATTTGTGCCCAAAGTATATTTTTCTCTTTAGCATCCTTGTAGATAGAGGTTTAATCATTCTTTTCTCCTAAACTTGGCTCCAAGAGGCAGCTAAGTGGTGCAGTAATTGGAGCATTGGCCTTGGAGTCAGGAGGATGGGAGTTCAACTTCAGCCTCAGGAGCCTTGACACTTAGTGTGTGACCTTGGGCAAGTCAAATAATCCTGATAACCTCCCATCCAGGGCCACCTCCTATGGTCTTGATTCAAATCTGGCCACTGGATCCAGTTGGCTTTGGAGGAGAAAATGAGGCTGGTGGACTTAGAACAGTTCCCCCTTCATTCAAATCCAATTCATGTGCTTGTCATGGCATCACCTACCTGATGTCACGGTCTTCTTTAAGAACAAAGGACAAGGGGCGGCTAGGTGTCGAAGTGGATAAACCCCCGGCCCTGGAGTCAGGACTACCTGGGTTCAAATCTGGTCTCAAACACTTAATAATTACCTAGCTATGTGGTTTTGGGTAAGCCACTTAACCCCTTTTGCCTTGCAAAAAAACCCAAACAAACAAACAAAAAAGAACAAAGGACAAGTACCATTAAGGTTTTTTGAGTGTCCTTGCCACAATAATAACTCCTATTGGTGAGGTTGTTTGTTTGTCCATTCTTCCAAGCTCTTCCTGACATGTTTTCAGAAATTGGTTCTGCTATACTTGTTGAAGGAAGGTCTGGGCTAGTTCTCCTTTCTTCGTATTGCTTTATTCCAACATCTCAGGGAGAAGTTGAGGACAACCTGCAAGCTTGTGGTGTTTCCGAAGCGTCTCATCCAAGGCAAAGTCTGATTGCTGCCCCGGATTTGTGGAGTTTGATTCTGTAAAGGAGTAGATGCTGCTCAAGTCTACTTCTCTCAGCCAGAGGGTAAGCTCTGTTTGTTGGATGGGGAAGTGTTGTAGACCCCCCCCCCCCCCACCTTGTTCTGGGATTCTTTCTTTGATCATTCTTTTGGAAGTTGTGCTAGATTCTATAAGTAAGCTGCTGCTGTGAGTCTGAGGTCTGCACCACATCTCTGCTGCTAACTTCTAAAACTTCTTTTCTTTACACATGGCCCAGGGCCTCCCTAATCAGGAATGCTATTGCCCCTTCTCAGTCTTCCCTAGATCTGTGACCTGAAATAGTGGGCAGTAAAGCTGCCAGGTGGCAATTGTCCCACCTTTATGGCCCTGAATTGAGTCTGAAGGGATTACCCAGATAGTTCACATTTACTGACACTTAAAGGCTTTACATACATTTGACTTGCATTACATAGCTAAAGTTAGTATATTTTGAGATCATAAGATCATAGATTTGTAACTGGAAAGAACCTTAGAGTCCATGTAGTTCAACTGCAACCCTTTAGAAATGAGAACGCTGATGCTCAAAGCAGTTAAATGACCTAGCCACTAAATGACCATGGTCAAACAGCTAGTGTTAGAAGAATAGAAACATATGTGTTCCTGATTCTCAGTCTGTTGTCTCTGTCCACTACATTATGCTTTTCACTTCTTTTTTTTGTTCATATACTTATTAAAGAATAGCTTATTTATTACATTCATCAGAATATAGTCCAGACTTTTTTTTAACTTGAAATCCGACCACAAAGTTTTAAACCTTAGTGGTAGCAATAATTAGTTTTTAGTGTATATTATAATGATCCATGTTTTCCTTGATTTGAGTACTTTCCTCACCAGTTTAAAAATGTAATCTTAGCATATATGGTATTATGTATGGTAAAACAGAATTATCACCTACTCACCAATCTTTTGGAGATAAGTTTATCCTGTAAGTATATGAAAACTTAGAAAGGTAGTAGCCATCTCCTCAAGAAGTTAAGATCATCTTCACCCCTTGATGAGGATTTTAGTGAAGAGAAAAGTCTTTTTTCAGACAACTGTGACCTCTATTCATTTATTACAGGTAAAATAAAAATACAAAAATTTACAATGACTTATTTTTCCTTTAAAGTAGAAAGTAATTTTCTTAAATGTAAACTGAATCTTATTAGCTTCCATTCTTGTCTAAAGCAGGATCAACTGAAGATAAAAGCTGAAGTGATTGTGTCAATCTCCAAATACAGATCCTTTCAGACCACTTGTGGACTTAGAAAACCTCAAATCAACACTATGTTCAATTTTTATTCATTATGTTAAACATTTCCCAATGACATTTTTTTCTTTTTCTTTTGGTTGTTGCAAGGCAATGGAGTTAAGTTTGTCCAGGGCCACACAGCTAGGTTATTATTAAGTGTCTGAGGCTAGATTTGAACTCAGGTCATCCTAATTCCAGGGCTGGTGTTCTATCCACTGTGCCACCTAGCTGCCCCACCAATGACATTTTAATCTGGTTTAATTTTGCTGGCTACAGATATCATCTGGCTATGAGTTTAATAATCTCTGCCTTTTAAGGATTTATTTAATGCTAGTTTTTCTTTGAAGAAATGAGGTTGGAGGTTGTGACAACTAAGGCCTATCCCTACCCTGCTCTAGGACTGGTGTCAAGTTTGAGGGCTGATGGGCACCAGATCATCAAAATGTACTTAGGAAATGTTTTAACAAAATGAAGATACATAGTACAACATAAAAAAATATTAATTCATGATTTTCTAAATTACTATATGAGCTGCAGGGACCTATTTCTATTTGAATTTGACAGCAATGCTATATACTATCAAAGATACTTCCTAAAGTGAAAGACCTGGTCCCCATCTTTTGAGGAAGAACATACAGACCAGAAAGAAATACATGAAGGAAATAGAAAATAGTTTTAAGGCACTGTATCAACAAACATACAATTCCTCTTATAAGCCCTATAATAGGGCACACACAAATATTAAATAAAATTAACTTGTTTTGAGTATTTTGTATATATATATCCTTGATAACTGTGATATCCTGGATTTTGTGTGAAACTTCATTATGATGCATGAGGTTACATACAAATTGATATTTAATAAATACTCTAGTAAGATATACAAGTATAGTAGAATATTTCTTCTGATTCTTGATAGCCAATTGTTAATTTAAGTATAAACACTTTTTTAATTTTTTTTTAATTTTTTAAATTTAAGTATAACACTTCATGGAACTCATGAGTGATAATTTGACTACTTTTAGAATATTTCTATGTAGGCTTCATTTAAGCTATTAAAGACTTTGATGAAGTTTGATGCTTAGATAGTGAGCTAGGGTTTGAATAATGAAAGAATTCCTGCACACTCATGACTTGAGTTGTAAGAGACAGAAGCTTTAATATGCAGGTGCAAAGTTCTTACATGCAGGCTCTATCCACAGAGGTTAAGCAGCTAGCAGGAGAAAAAGCTGTCTTTTATAGGGGAACAGGATATGCTGTATGTTATAAATGAACGAAAAGGAAATACCTGTTAGAATGAGAGAAAATTGTATCTTTTATTCACAAATCTTGCAAGATACACCTTACAAGGTACGGGTGCTTCACTCCTAGGTGTGAAGCACACCTTAGTCTCAGGAGTCAGGTAATTTATTGTCCTCAGAAACTCTTCCCCCCGCCCCCATGTTCATAGGCTCTCAGAGTTTGAGTTACAATCTAAAAGGTCTGCCTATTCCATGATATGCCCCTAATATGATCCCCCCCACATCATCCGATGCCTGATATGCTAAAGAACCCCAATAGTCACAGGGGGTGTGTGGGTTGATAATCAATTGCACAAACTAATTGTACAAACTCAGGAGCATTAGGTCAAGATCTCTAGGTCACTCTTGACCTTGGGGGTTCGGTATACCTGGAATGGAATTAATAAGATTCCAGTCTTGTGATTGGCTGGGCCATTCCCCCTTTGTAATGGATTCCTTAAGGGCACCCCTCCACACCCTGTGAAGACCATCACCCTATATTTTTCACAACTTCCCCTTTTGTAATGGATTCCCTAAGTCTCCCCTCCATATCTTGTGAAGATCAACATCCTACATTTCTCACACTATATCCTGAGAAGGGGATAGGATTCCTTGTTGGTTTAGTCCAAAGGATTATGTCAGGATGTTTCAGGGGGTAACAAAGCTTCATTTCTGGGGAACAAAGAGATAACAGGTTTTTTTTAAAATTGGGATATACTTTGTGGAGCTTGAGTTTCTACTTCCCAGTCTTGTAGGATCTTCCCAGATATAGGATTGGGTGTTGTATCTAGTTGGAAGGATACAAGATGCCTAGAAAGCTGTTACTAATTCAAGGTCTGGTACAAGCACTTAGTCAAGTTACAAGAACATAATTTCTAAGGTCCACAAGGTCACTTTAGGCACCAGATTTAACTATTTCTTGTCTGCCTAGGATTTCCAGGTCATCTGTCTGATAGTGGATCCCCCCCCAACAAATATGAATACTGATGTCCAAATAAGTATGGCATAAATTACATTAGATAGAATGAACTGACAGATTCTTTTAATCAGTGAGAAATATTCTTAATAATATGAATAACAGTTTAAAATTTTCTTTTAGATAAATCCTTGAAGAAAATTGAAGTCTTCTTGAATTCCTCTTTCCCTTTTTCCCTTGAAGTTTCACTTTGAACAATTCGTTTTAAATAAATTTTTTGTTAAAGGACTTTTTTTTGCACTCTTATCAAGATGACTACATCATCTCCAAAAAGTTCATTTAGAAGAGGAAATGCACCAATTAATGCAGATGAACCTTCAGAAACTCTTAAACCATTAGGAGAGTTAATGAAACAGGAAAACAATTTAAATGACACCAAAAATACAATTGATCCAGGAGAACAGTTAAGCTCAGAAAAAGAAAGAAGAAAAACAAAGTCATTGCTAGCTTCTGAAGAACTGCCCTTTAAGGGTGGGGGAAGTGTATCTGTGGAATTACAGAGAATTAAAAGAGACGTGATCTTGACTTCTCCTTTACTGAAGAAAAGTAAACTGGATAAAACTTTAATTTCTGGCTCTTCTGGATTTCACAAAGTATTGTCAGATGATCCCAATGAGGAAGATTTCAATAGGAACACAACTTTTGATCTTGACAACTCGGAGTCTCCTTTAAAAATATATCAGCCTCACAAAATATCATCAGTTGATCATTCCTATACAGGTTGGTTTTATTACTTAGGTTAGTGCTAATTATTTTAAAATGAGAAATTAGGTAATTAAAGAAATCAGTTCAAGTATAAATTTGTATATGCATTGAAACATTTTTATGGTAAGGATATATTCTGATCTAGAAATAAGTGTTGCACATTATTTTGGGCAGAGAGTAAAAGGTTCAAAGGGAATTTTTCAGGCAGTCAATGAACAGTTATTAGGCACCTCCTCTGGATCTGTCAGACACTGTGCTAATGCTGAGGATACAAAAAAAGGCAAAAAGATAATGCTTCTACCTTCAGAGGTTTGAAGTCTGATGAAGGAAACAAGCAACAAACAGTAAAACAAGTAAGTTAGCTAGATACAAGAGAAGTGGGAAATAATCAACAGAGGTTGGGCACAAGTATTTAGAGGGGTAAGGAAAGGTGGCCTGTAGAAGGGGAGGGTCTTTATCTAGTTCTTGAAGAAAACTAGCAGGCAGAGATGAGGAGGGAGAGCAGTATAAGCATGAAGGATAGCTAAAGAAAATGTCCAGAGTGGGAAAATGCCTGGGTTAAATTAATAGCAAGAATGTGAGTGTCTCTGGATTCAGGCATAAGTGTTGGGTTTAAGTATAAGAAAAGGGTAGATTAGTGGTACAGGGGGGAGTTGGGTATGAAGAATCCTGAACACCAGAGAATTCTGTATTTGATACTGGAGGCAACAGGGAATCACAGGAGAGAAATCTTAAAACAGGTTAAATTTGAGAAACCAAGTAGAGCTTTAGAATGAATGACTTTCCTTTTTCCCCATTCTTCCACTTGTGTGAGACAAATGCCACTTAAATAAATTTCAGAGATCTCTCAAGGTATGAAGGGAAAGCTTTATTTGTTTCTCAAGGCCACAATCAATTACAGAGATTGAGGCAAAAGCCAAAGGACCAAGAATCACATTTATCCTAACTCAATTCCGGCCCGGCCACAGACCCACCCTCATTAATGAGGAATGTGGTTTTACAATCTAGACTTGCAAACTAATCTAGGGAAAAGAGCATAAAATTCAAACTGAAATCAGATTATCTCTTCAATCCCAGGGATTGATTGGTCATCCAGACTTCAACAGATAAGGTGGGGTCAGTTGACTTTTCACCCATAACCCAGAGGTTGCTTTGTCAAGGGAGGAGGGACACACAGTTAACTATTTTCCATTCTATAATATTCTACTGAAGAAATCTCAGACTTTATCCCACTCAATCCCTCCTCTTTTCTTTTGATGAGATTTCTTCAAATTTCTGAGTTGGCCCTTAAATCTAAATAACAACTCCCTGATCACCTCCTTTACTTCCCAGGGACCCTTTTAGATAAGCCCTGTAATCACCATGATAACAGGTACGTTTCCAAAGTTACTGTACCTCTTTCCATTGCAAGTTTTTATATCAAAGTCTTTATACCTAGTAATGTTCCTTAAATTATGTTTCTTGCAAATGGCCATTTTTGCACTTTCCTTGCAAGTCCATGCTAACTCATAATCAGTTTCCCTTAATAAATGCCCCAATTTGTTCATCTTTACAAAGGATCCAGGTACCATCATTCATCTCACATGAGTCTGAGGCCACTTATCTCTAAGTTGTACAATCCAGAATATATACACCCCCCTTCTGGACATATTCAGACATTTTTCTACTCCCCAGGTAAATATCCTGGCCAGTCAGTTATAAACAATAGTCACCCTGAACTGACTCAGTAATAAGCCACTAGTGTTTCTCCTCTGGATCAGAATCCTGTGCCACAGTACACCTCTGATCAGGGACTGAGAATCTAGGTCAGACCCAGGGGTACTGTCACCCACTAATCCCTCTTTCTCTCTCAATGGAGAACATTTTCACCCTGCCTCCCCTCTTCCTTTCCATAAGGAGAACATTTTCACCCTGCCACCCCTCCTCCTTTCAGTAAGGAGAAGGACATAAGTAGGAGTGACCCTTACAAAGTCAAGGGGAAGTTACAGATAAACAATGTACACATAGGTGAGAGATGGTGGAGATAACTGGTGCAGTGTCTCTCCTGTCTTCTCTTCTCCCTTGGAGGCATCCAGTGTCCTTCAGCAGCTTCTGAATCTGTTCCAAAAAGTTCTCTCCAGCTCTGGTGACTAGTTGAGACCTTGTCTTCTGATAGAGAAGCTGCTTAACATCTTATTCAGATCAAAACACATGCTTCCATCACTAAACAATGAAATTCTGGAGCTTATTACAATTTACATTTTGCCTTATTGCCATATTGACACATATAGTTCACTTTTAACACAAACTTCCATTAGTATTTTACTACATGAGCAAACTCACAAGCTTGAGTCAATGTGATCATTCTCATTGGGAGTTTGCTCCATACACACACATTCAACAGTCTTCTTTGTTCTAAGAGTACCCAGCATCTGGCTTAAAATAAAACAGTTTTAACCATTGCTTCTCATTATAACAATGATTCCTTAACGACATCCTTAACCAAAATGAATTCCCAAATAATCCCATATTTTCCTTTTCCTGGTGTACTTATCTAACTCACATTCCTTTCCTTAAACTAGAATTTGAAACTGTAATTATCCTAAGAATTTCCCAATTCTTTTCCTTACCTAAACATCCCCTCTAACACAAAAACGAAGGAAACTTAATTTCTATCTTAGCATGTAGCAGGTGTCAGAACCAGACACTTAACCCATCTCTGGCTATTAGATCCAATTCACCTAAAACTTTTTTTTTTTAGTTTGCTTAGTAACTAACTATAAAGATCCCGGACATTAAAGGAGAATTCCTTTACAGATGTAAGTATCGAATGTCACTTTCCAGGCAGGTCATGTGGGTAAGTCAAATGTCTTAGGGCAGATTTATTCTTCTAGGTGAGATATTATACAAATGTCATTTTGGGGAAATCAAGTCAAAGGAGTCCAACCTCAACCATACTGAGAAGCCGCCCCTTCGGCTGCCCATCCCTGTCACCTGACATCCTTGGCCCATTGGCTTCCTTTGCTCCAAGAACATAACATTTACCCAGTAACATTTCTTTTTGTTGACTATCCTGGTATCTGACATAAGAGAAAATCGATTAAAAGTCCTGTGATCTAAAATGGTTGTTTTACCTAGTTAGAATTTCCAGTGAATACAATTCATGAAATTCCAATTATAATCTTAATGATGTTCCAATTAATGAAACCCCTACCTAAAGCTCTGAGTATCCTTCCTGGGTCTTTGCCTAAAATCTGGTATTCTAACTATGACTGGCCCTACAGGCCTGTCTCCTACCTCTTACTAGAGACATCCCTTTGTCTGAAAGCATATCTACTCTATCTGTATATAAAGATGGTATATCAGATTCCCTTTGGCTAGAGAAACCTCCCTCTATTCTGTTGTATCTTACAACAAATGCCTCCCTTTATCCAGGAGATTGCACAGAGAAATATCAAATTATCTTGTGTTTATCTTTCCTATATTATATAGTGCTTTTGCTTCAAAGGAAACAATCACTGCTTTGGAATATACATATAGATCTAAAATATTCCCAATTCATACATACATATATATATATATATATATATATATATATATATATATGTATATATACATATATATATAGATAGATAGATAGATAGATAGTTAGAAACTTCTATACATAAACTTGTTTACCTACTAGCTATCCTCAGCATACAAATGGTTATTTTTGTTTTGGCAAGGCAATTGGGGTTAAGTAACTTGCCTAAAGTCACACAGCTAGATAATCACTAAGTATCTGAGGCCTGATCTGATCCCAGGTCTCCTCACTTCAGGGCTGGTGCTCTATCTACTGTACCACCTAGCTGCCCCCAACATACAAATTACTTTTCAGAATTCTTTAAAACCATTAAAACAATTTAGGTAGCTTTAAGTTTCCAACATGCATTATTAATTTCATTATAACAGGACAGCAGTAAAAGTAACAGAGTAACACACAAATTACTAGATTGTACAAAGCAATTCCTCCATTATTGCATTATCCATGAACCCACAGATCTATCCCAGAAAGGGTCATACTTTTTCATATTTTCCTTATTGCCCTTCAAAGCAATCACATTAATCCCAGGTTTTTTCCCCTCAGTTTTTCTTCTAACTCTCTCATTTGATTTTCAAAGTCTTTTTTGAGCTCTGGCATAGCCTGAGCCCAATTTCTGTTTTTCTTGAAGTCTTTAGATGCAGGAGCTTGTGCTTCTTCATCTTCAGACTGAGTATTTTCATCCTTCTTGGGCTCATTTGCAAAATATTTCTCAATGGTGTTCCTCTTTTTTTCTCTGCTTGCTCATTTTCCCAGCCTGAGCCTGGATTTGGGGTGCTTCCTGAGCTTTTGGGACACTCCCACAAGGATCTCAGTGTGTGAGGCTCTGTCCTTCCTCCTGGTCTGTGAATGACCATATGCGACCCCCCTCTGACATGGGGCTGAGGTGGGGGGGGCCCTGCTGTTCTATGGGGGGGCCTAGACTGCGATCAGGATCTGAATGTTGTCAGAGCCCCAGAGTCCTGTTCCAGGGGCAGAGGACAGAGCTTGGCAGTCTCGCTCTCTCTTCACTCCCCTCCCTCAGCTCAATGGGCTCATGCCCTGGGGGCCCCTGCTTACCGCCTGCTTCTGTTTCTGGATCTGGGCTGCTGAAAGAGGATGCTGCTGGCTGTGTGCCCTGAGGGCTGGGCTCCACGTGCTTGCTCTGGCAGAGGTCTCCCGCTGTTCCCCCACTTTGTGCTTGGTGCTCCCTGGGGTATAGCTCAGGAGACTCCCCTGCTGCTGTGAGCTGTGGCTCCCAGAGCCCTGGGGCTGCCTCCAGGAGGCTGAAGTTCTTTCACTCTGGTGGGCTGCCCCTCCAACCCCAGGGAGCTGAGCCTTTCTGCTCTTTTGCAGGTTACCTTGAGCAGGAGAACTGCCTCACTGGGTCCCTCTGTGGGTTGTGTCTCTCCAATCCCAGGTTTTAACAATACAGTATTTAAATAACATTCACAATAGTAGCTAAATATTGCAAATATAATCTCCTTGTGGTTACAAAAGAATCACATAACTGATAAAAACATCTTATTCACCAATAAGTTACCTTATAATAGGGCCCACAATTGCAATTTGTTCAGAGCCCCCCATCAGCTGTCTGCAGTAAGAGAGAAGTCCACATTCTTGACTTCTTTAAAATGAAACATACATTGTTAATATACATTAATCATAAAATTCTTATTTAAAGATCTCATTTCCCTTAGAACAAGAGCAAAACAAATATTCCCATGTTCTTTACAGTTGTCTCTTTACCCAAATTCTCAGAATCCAATCTCATACCTGATACATTTAAAACCCGAATGTAATTACAATTCAACAAACTTTCCAATAGTTAAGTTTGATAAAAACTTTAGAGTACCTTATACAGAGAATCCAGCACTCATATTCCAAATGCTCTATCCAAAATAAAACTATTAAACTCAACATTAAAACCATTTAGAACTTTTTCCCAAAAGAAATCAGTAAACATCCCTGATAACCTAGGTATTTCTCTTCTTAGTAATACAATACCACTTTTCTTTAATCCCAAAGGTGTTACAATACAGTTTAAAATCCCAAACCATATAACTCCTTGCAAAAGTTACAATAGTGTTAAAGTAGTTTAATCCCAAACTAATTTAACAATCTAGGTTATTTAATTCCTCCCACTCTGTACAAATTGTCAGAATGTTACAACACTGGTATCCCTCCTTTTAAAACCCTCAGCAAGCTTTCTAAAACTCTAAAAACTTTAAAAAATGCAAGTCAACAGTAGGGCCACATGGCCAGCAAATATTTATTAAATGTTATTTATGTCAATTTATGAAGAGAAAGCTTTATTTGTTTCTCGAGGAATGGGCCACAATCAGTTACAGAGATTGAGGCAAAAGCAAAAGGACCAAGAATCAATCACATTTATCTTAACTCAATTCCCACTCCCCACTGACCCACCCTCATTAATGAGGAATGTAGTTTTACAATAGACCTGTAAACTAATTTAGGGAAAAGAGCATAAAATTCAAATTGAAACCAGACTCTTCAACAATATCCCAGAGGTTGCTTTGTCAAGGGAGGAGGGACACATAGTCAACTATTCTCCAATCTATAGTATTCTACTGAAGAAATCTCAGAGTTTATCCTACTCACACTCAAGTAACCTGAGAAAAGACACAAATGAACTTTTCTATTGGTCATTGATACTTTAGAGAGAGAAGTACTTGCATTGTGGAAGGATTGATTTAATGGGTTGTTGACCTTTCCTATCCCTGCTGATTTCCACTTGAAGGAGCTGAAAACAGAGAAACAAATTTGTCTTTATAGCAAATATCAGTGTAAAAAACTTTTGGAATTGCTATTTTAAGTCCCTTTCTATGGTCTCATTGATAATAGCATAATCAGTATAGCACTTTTAGTGGAGAAAATATTCTTGAGTTTGTTACTGGTTCTGAGCGCCAATGATAGCAAGTGTCTTTTGGGTGTAAAGAATAAGGCCTAAAATTTCTCTCATAAAGACCTCATTTCTCAAATGGATAGAGAACTAAGGCAAATTTATAGAAACAAGAGCCATTCCTCAATATTTTTTTTATCTTTGCAAGGCAGTGGATTTAAGTGACTTGCCCAAATTTACATAGCTAGGTAATTTATTAAGTGTCTGAGTCTGGATTTGAACTCAGGTCCTCCTGACTTCAGGGCCAGTGTTCTATCCACTATGTCACCTAGCTCCCTCCATTCCTCAATTTTTAGATGGTCAAAGAATATGTATAGGTAATTTTCAGAAAAAGTAATCAAAGCTATCTATATTCACATAAAAAATTCTCTAAATCACTATTGATTAGAGAAATGCAAATTAAAACAAATTTGAGCTACTTCATACTCCTATCAGATTGGTTATATAAGAAAAAAGGAAACTGACAAATATTGGAGTTCAAGTGAGAAAATGAAAACACTATGAACCTGATGAAGCTGTGTGCCAATTCAACCATTTCTGGAAAGCAATTTGGAACATTGCCCAAAGAGCTATAAAACTACATATAAACTATATATATAACCCTTCGACCAAGCAATATCACTACTAAGTCATAATCCCAAAGAGATAAAAAACAAAAAAGAAAATGACTTATGTGTAAAAAACTATAGAAACTCTTTGTGGTGGCAAAAATAATTGGAAATTGAGAGGAAGCACATCAGTTGGAAAATGAGCTAAATAAGAAATTATGAGTAAACATATATGAATTGATGCAGAACCAGGAGGGCATTTCACATAGTAATAGCAATATTGTTTAACTAATTACTGTAAGTAACTTAGAGATATTCTCAGCAATACTATGATCTAAGAAAATTGTGCAGGACTTAGAATAAAAGGTACTATCCATCTCCAGAGAAAGAACAGATTTAAGATGCTTTTACTTTGTTTTTTGTCTGTGTTTTCTTTCATAGCATGGCTAGGATTAAATGTGTTTTGCATAACTATACATGTGTATCCTATGTCAAACTGCTTGTCTTCTCAATGAAGGGGCAAGATTGGTAGAGAGAATTTGGAATTCAGATGTGAAAAAATACTAAAATTTTTCTTAACATGTAATTGGGGGGAAATTAAAATATAATTTAAGAAAAAAAGAATAAAGACTAAACCATGCTCACATTTTTCAGTATTTTGGGACCTGTATGTTGGTTTTCCTAACACAGAAGTTTGAAGCATAGTGTGATTTATAACAAAATGTGGTTAATAACCAGTTTATTTTAAGGAATCTTAGAAATATATCATCTTGTACAATATTTTTCAACTATTAGAGTATTCACTGTCTAAAGCATCTTTATAATAATAATGTTGAGCTTCATTTTTGAAGAAGACCATGACATCATAAATTGAATTTTAGTGTTGTGCTAAGTCACTAGCTTCACTTTCCTTTTCAGAGCTGAGTGCAGTGGTCAAATATGAATCAGGGTGACTCGGGGATGTGATGCCATTAGGGTTAAATGACTTGCCCAAGGTCATAAAGGTAGTGAGTGGCAAGTATCTGAGGTCAGAATTGAACTCTAGTCATCCTGATTTGGAGACAAGTGCTCTAGCCACTGCACTACCTAGCTGCTCCAACAAAATATGATACTAGGAATCAGAATATGAGTGGTTTATATGGATTTTGGAAATGTTAACAATTTTTTCTTGGGAACATTGTTCTAATGTAGAAATTTGATAATCCTACCTGACAGTAGTTATATTTGAATAGTAAGATCTTTATCTTTAAAAGTTTGTAAAGTGATAAAAAAAATACTTGGATGAAGAGTAGAGAGATTGTTAGGAAGAATGGTACTTGGAGATTAAGTTGGAAGTCAGTTTTGAGGGAAGAGTATTACAGTTTAGGTAGATTCATACCTGATTGAACAAAGAGATTTAAAGAATCATCAGTTATGGGATATTTATAGAATAATTTAAAGACAGTGTTTCTATAACATAATTTCCAGGGAATGTGTAACATGGTCTTGAGTGGGATAAAGTCTGAGATTTCTTCAGTAGAATATTATAGAATGGAAAATAGTTAACTGTGTGTCCCTCCTCCCTTGACAAAGCAACCTCTGGGTTACGGGTGAAAAGTCAACTGACCCCACTTTATCTGTTGAAGTCTGGATGACCAATCAATCCCTGGGATTGAGGAGATAATCTGATTTCAGTTTGAATTTTATGCTCTTTTCCCTAGATTAGTTTGAAGCTCTAGATTGTAAAATCATATTCCTCATTAATGAGGGTGGGTCAGTGCAGGGCAGGAATCGAGTTAGGATAAATGTGATTCTTGGTCCTTTTGCTTTTGCCTCAATCTCTGTAATTGATTGTGGCCGGTTCCTTGAGAAACAAATAAAGCTTTCTCTTCATACCTTGAGAGATCTCCGAAATTTATTTAAGTGGCATTTGTCCTACACAGTCTTTTTTCTATAACCTTTTTTCACATGATGAGGACAGAAAAGGCACATGATTCAATTAATTTTGCCTAGTTACCTATTCAACCATTAGCCTCCTAGTACTTTTATGGCATCAATCTAACATGTAAAAAATCATTATTTTCCTTTCCTCATTAGATATATAAAAGCAAGTTTTTCATGCCTTTACCATTTCAAAAAAGATCTGGAGTCTTAGAAGTGGGAAGGATTAGAGAAAAGTTTTACTCTTGAACGCTTGCATTTAAAACTTGAAGCATAATTTCTTAAGTTTTATGCTCTTAACTCTTTCTAAATATAAGACAATTTGAATGGTTTTCTGCAGTTATTTGAAAGACATAAAACATTTTAATTTCAGAAACTATAAAGGAGGCATTAATCAGACTTGCCAGACTCCTTGAAGATAAAAAGAGAGTTCCAAGAACTAAAACCTGCCTGAATAATAACCTTTTTTCTGAAAGCAATGATGCCCATGATGAATTATCTCAAAGTACTAATACTGATGGTATCAGTACTGAGTGTATACCTCCTAACACTGATAGTCACATATCAATATGTGACAGTGAAGTGCCTACTGAAGGATTATTAGAAGATGAAATGAATGAAGAAAATGGAAAAACAATCTCTGATACTGTCCAAGAAAATTCTACTTCAGAGATGCATAAAGTTTTGATTACAACTCCTAAAACTCACATAGTAGCGCTGGAGAAAACAGTTTCTAAGAGTTCCATAAGTGTACCGGACACCAAAAAATGTGCATCCACTATGGAAAGAAAGGTAGGAACATTTCTAGAGGTTTTGATTTTTTAATTATTTGTTATGTTAATTGGAATTAAGAAGTAGATTCAATTTCATGAACTTTATAGAGTACAGGGAAGCACAACTTTAAGTAACCAATGTTTAACTAATTTAAGATTCCTTACAAACTTACCATTGAGACTTTGTAGCCTAATGGAAAGAACAAAGGCCTCAGAGTTATTTGTTCTTGACTAGGTTCTTTAACTAATTAAATATGTAACCATTTTCCTTAACTGTGAAATGAGGATAGATAGTAACCTTAACCTGTCTTCACTTCTTCCCTTAGGTTGTAATGTCAATCCTTTGTGGGTACTTCCTTCCACAACGTAGATAGTTCATAATGTACCAGCTCTTGTCCTTCCCTTCCCATAAATTCTTCAGTACACTTGATATTCTATGTTTTAATTTTGTGGTCATTTTGTGGATACCATTAAAAAATGCAGATTGTCCATTGATGATTATTTGTTTTTACCATGTGATGAACCTATGTTCTTTTCATCAAAAATCTCTACCTTGTAATAAAAATTTCCACAAAAGGAAAAAGATAAAAAAAATTTAGCAAAATTAATCAACAAATCGTATATTCTATGCAATAGGTCTACACTTGTGGACACTGACCTCTGCAAAGATGGGGAGACATCTTCTAAAATTTCTCTATTAATACCAAACTATTTATAATTTCCTATCTTTTTTATTGTTTTGTGTTCTTTTTTATTGCTCCTTCCATTTACATTTTTATTGATACTTTTTATTTATATCACCTAGATTTCACTCTGCATCTCTCTATCTCTTCACCCCCCTGACCCAACCATCCCACATAAAAAAAATTCTTTTACAAAAGAGAAAGAAGAGAAAAAAGTTAGCAATACCACCTGCATGGTGAGCACATTGAAAAACAAAGAAACCTCACTTAGGCAATGTTTCATACCTGTGGATGTCAACTGCTCCCAAGAAGCAGTAAGAAAATATATATAACTCTTTTAGATGAATGAGTTTGGTCTTTATAATTTTGCAGTATTCAATTGTTATTGTTTTGTAGCAATTGTTCTTTTTCATTTAAATTATGTAGCCAGTATAAATTTTCCTTACTCTTTTTACAGGATGTATGTCTTTCTATTTGAAAATGATACATATCTCTGTATTCATCATGTCTGTTTTTTTTCTTTATTTTTTGAATGTTGTTCTATTTCATATTTTCAATCACATGGAAAAATAATTTTCAACATTTTATCTTTTTGTAAGCTTTTGAGTTCTACATTTTTCCTCTTCCCTCCCATCTCCTCATGACAGTGAGGAATCTGATATAGCTTATACATGAATAATCATGTTTACATGTTTATTTCTAGCAGAATTATTACATTATCTGTCTAGCTATTTTTCCCATTGATGAATATCTACTTTGTTTCCCTATTTTTTAAAACTATATATACTGGTACAAGAGTTTTGTTTTTTCTTTTTCCCTTACTAGGGAAAGTGGGAGAGAAATATGCTTATGTATTAATTAAAAAAAAAGAAAAATTTATGAAAACATTTTATAAATTTTGAAAGAACTACTTAAATCTGTGTATTCTGTATTCTGTTGTCTTAATATGTGATTGACTTTTCAGTTGTTTAGAATGGTTTACGATGATGAGAGGTATTAAAAAATTAGTAATTGATACTTAACAGAAAAAGAAGAGTATATTGAAAATTCCACTCTCATCCTTTCAGGTGCAGTATAAAGTTCACAAAATCAACATTTTTAAAAAGTAAAACTGAATAATTTGGCAATATTTTTCCCTGGGTTCTTTTCAGTTATAGTTAGGTTGTCTTAATGTTACATAAGTAAGATAAGTTTTTTAAATTAACATTAGAAAATTAATAGAAAGAATGTGCACTTTGTCTTATACTTCTTTAGGAAATTTGTCTCCAGAAATGGATGATAAGGATCATGTATAATAAAATTGCTGTGTGTGTAGAAGGAGAATTGATGTAAGTATACAATATCAATATGTATTCAATAAATTACTTTGGTTGACTGTAGAAAGTGCTAAGTAAAAACATCTTGAAGTAATATTAGTTAGAAAAGGAGGTAGATTTATTCTACTTGGATCCATAGAGCAGAATTTGGGGCATTTCCTGGGTTTTGAAGTTTATTCTTTTAAGATTATATTATAAATTGCAAACAACTCTTTAGCATTGCCTTGCATGTTTGTGTATAAATTACCCAAAATTTTGGTTTTTTTAATTTACTTTAGGTGATATAGTAGCTAGAGCTTTGGGATTTGGTCTTGGGAAATTCAGAATTTGAATCTTGCTTTAGACATTTATTATTTTTGGTACCACTGGGCAAATAAATCATTTAAACTCTCTCAGTCTTAGATTTCCACCTTTAGTGACAACACCTACTGTACAGGATGGTAGGAAGATAGTATGACAGAAACTAGGTATAGATCAACATCTCACACTGGACCAAGATAAGGTCAAAATGGGTACAGGATTTAGACATAAAAGGTGAATATCATAAACCAATTAGGAAAACAAGGAATGGTTTACCTGTCATATCCATGGAAAGTGGAGCAGTTTATAACCAAAGAAGGGAGAGAGAACATTATAAAATGAAAAATGGATAATTTCAATTACATTAAATAGGAGGATTAAATAAGCTAATAGATATATACTGAGATTTTTAAATCTTAAAACCTTATAAATTTCAGCTATGATGATGATGATGTTGTTTTCATGTAAAACTTAAATGTGAATATTGGAGAAAATATTTACCTTGGAACCTTAATCATCTTTTCTCTAGAGATACACCTGACTCATATAGGCATAGCAATGCAATTGTTGAACGTCTTAACTACAACAAACTTAGGACTATTACAGGCAACATCTATGTGTTAAAAGGAACAATAGACAGAATTTCCATGAAGGAAGCAGGTAAAAACTTGAGACAAAATTTATTTTTCATTATTTTTATTTTTTGAAGTAACAGTAACATGACACTGTATCTCTAGTTTTTTGATGACTTAATGAATTTTTTGGTGAAATGGAAAAATAACCTATCTCATCAAGATTGAAGTCACTGCCTTTGTGGTATAATTATGTTATGTTATGTTATGTTCCTCCTAGATTACAGACTCCTTCAAAGCAAGGGTGTTTTTATTTTTACCCTTTATACCTAATTCATTAAGATAACATGTGTGATTCTTAATAAATCCTTACTGAAAAAAAAAGTAAAAAAAGAAATCCTTACTGAATTAAATTTAATCAGAGAGTGAAAACAGGAGTATATTTCTCTCTTTTCCAGTTAATTTTAAGTTAATTTTCAGTTAATTAAGCTGAAAACAAGCTATTAATAAAATAATCAAACTTTAGTGAAACATTTCTCTGAAAAATGAGATGTTGAGATTAAATTCAAGTTATTGTATATAATTAGATATTTTGCTCCAAAATTTTATGTCTTTGAAAAAAGTACTAATTATCATTTTACCATCCCTGTGTTTCAAAAAGGGTTTCCAGATAATTTTACTAGGAAGTTTATGTATGGATTTCCAAAAAAGTGGAAACAATATATTAATGATCTTTTGCAAGAATTAAGGTAAAGTGTTTTTATTTCTTTTTTAAATTATGTACAAAGATAGTTTTCAAGATTTATCCTTTTGTAAGCTTTTAAGTTCCACATTTCTCTGCCCCCTCCCTTCCCAGCCCCTTTCCCATTGCAGCAATCTGATATAGTTGTGCGTGTAAAATCCTGTTTAACATATTTCTACATTAGTTAAGCTGAAAAAAAGATGAGAATGATAGAAAAAAACATAAGTTTTAAAAAGGTGAACATAGTATGCTTTGTCTGCATTCAGAATCTGTAGTGGGTTTTTTTTTCTTTGCATGTGGATGACAATTTTCCTAACAGGTCTCTCCAGATTGTCCTTGATCACTAAACTGCTAAGAGGAATTGCATTGATCATAGTTGATCATTTTACAGTGTTGCTGTTAACATGTATAATGTTCACTTGGTTCTACTCACTTCACTCAGAGGGAGTTGAATACAAGACAGTTTTAAAACAATAAGGACATGGGAAAAGAAAAAGGATTATGCTGGAATAAGAAGGTGGAGGCATTAAAGGATAAATAACATCCCATGAAGAGGCACAAAGGATCTAATATAGTAGAGGGAAAGAAGGGAGGGTGTGAGCACTGAGTAAATCTTATTCTCAACCAATTTGGCTCAAAGGGAAAATAATAATAGATTCCCAACAGGACTTAGAAATTTATCCTACCCTAAAGAGAAGTAGGAGAGGAAAGAGGAAAGAAAAGGAAAGAAGGGGATGATAAAAGGGAGGGGGAAAAAGTAGAAGGAAAAAAATAAAAATGGAAAATAAAAAGAGAAGGAAAATGGGTTGATAAAAGGGAAGATAAATTGAGGGAGGCAGCAGTCAAAAGCAAAACACTGGTGAGGAGAAATAAGGGGAAAGAAGAGAGAAAAGTAGAAACGGGGAGGATGAGATGGAGGGAAATAGGGAGTTAGTAATCACAATTATGAATGTGAATAGGCTGAATTATCTACTGAATAGAAGTGAATAACAGTGGATTAAAAACCAGAATCCTACAATATGTTGTTTTCAAGAAATACAACTGAAGCAGAAAGATACACACAGGGTAAAGGTAAAAGACTGAAGCAGAATATATTATGCCTCAACTGAAGTAAAAAAAAAAAGCAATGGTAGCAGTCCTGATCTCAGACAAAGCAAAAGCAGAAACAGATAAAATTAAAAGGGATAAAGAAGGAAACTACAATTTCCTAAAAGGTACCATAGACAATGAAATAATATCAATATTTAATATATGTGCACCAAGTAATATGGCATCCAAATTCTTAGAGGTGAAGATAAAGGAGTTAAAAGAGATAGTCTTCAAAACTAAATTAGTGGTATACTTCAACCCTCTTCTTTCAGAATTAGATAAATCTAACCATAAAATAAAGAAGGAAGAAGTTAAGGAGTTAAATAGAATTTTAGAGAAGTTAACATGATAGACTTCTGGTAAAAACTGAGCAGGGATAGAAAGGAATATATACCTTCTTTTATGTGCTACATGGCACCAACACAAAAATTTACCATGTTTTAGGGCTTTAAAACCTCACAATCAAATGCAGAAAGGCAGTAATATTAAATGATTCCTTTTCAAATCAGGATATAATGAAAATTATATGTATTAAAGGGCCATGGAAAGATAAGTTAAAAATTAATTGGAAACTAAATAATATTAAAGAATAAGGACTTTTCCTTTTTTATTCCTTTCCTTTTCTTAATAACTTAAAATGATCAATACTTGGATAGACAAAGAACAAAAAAGAGGATTGTATATGAAATATGGTTGTACATGAACTTGTTACATACAATTTTAAGTATAAATTCATTTGATTACAATGTAGTAACAAAACTCCCATTTGTCTCATTTTAAAAACTTTTTTGTATGAATATCTTTAAAAATATATTATTTCTGTTATTTTTTACATTACTTAAAATTCCTTCCCCATTTCCCTTATTCTTAAATATGCTTTCTGTTTAAAAAATTTTTTATTTCTCTAATTACATTCAAAGATAATTTTCAATATTCATCCACTTATCTCTTTGAATATTTTGTTCTCATCCTTTGCTCCTAGCTCTTCCTTGCAAGGCTAAGTAGAATGTTTACTCACTCATCCATGTATTAATCTTTTCAGGGCTTACTTTGTTATGCCCTTCATGTCTACCAGATTTTCTCTTCTCCAGGGCAAATATTTCCTGTTCTTTTGATCACATAAGGATTTTAGTCCCTTCTCTATCCTGGTCTTCCTTCTTTACTTTACTCCTTCTACCTTCTAAAATGTGGCATCCACAACTAATAAGTACAATGCTTGAGACAGGTTAGAGAATAGTGGTACTATCAATTCCTTCATTCTGATCTTGACTCTGCTTAATGTGGATCAGGGTAAGGCAGCTCTGTCATTACTGGTGATACAAATCGAGCTTAGAGTTCTCTATTTGAGTCCCTAAGTAGGAGGGCAGCTAGATGGCACAGTGAATAGAGCAGCTGGGGTCAGGAGGACAAGAGTTTGAATCCCACCTCAGGCACTTGACACTTTTACTAGCTGTGTGACCTTGGACAAGTCACTTAACCCTGACTGCCTTACATTACATTATAACCCTGACTCCCTCTCCATTCATGCTGACCCCTATCTGTAATCTGTATCCAGATGATTCTGGAGGAGAAAGTGAGATTGGTGCCTTAACACAGTACCCTCCCTCTCTCAAATCTAATTCATGTTACTTGTCTTGACATCATTCCTTGATGTCATTATCTTCTTCAAGAATGAAGGACAAACATCATCACAGTCAACTTGGATCTTATTTCACAGGAACTATTGTCTAGCCATAACTTCTTCTTCTTATTCTTGTGATGTGAATTTTTATGGACCAAAGTATGGGACTTTGTATTCATTTGTATTAAAATTAATCTTATTCAATTTGACCCAATGTTGCTGCCTGTCAAAATATCATTGAATACTTACTCCAGTGTGGAGATCTGATAGTGACTATTGCTTATCCAGTCTTGCTTCAAAATATTCAGTGTTGAGGAAACCCATATTGCTGAGGCAGCACATTCTGCTTTTTTCTACTTTTGTTTGTTATGGATCTTTTCCTGACATTCAGCATAAATCTGCGTCTTTGGAACTTCAGTCCAAGCAGAATAGGCCCAATTCCCCTTTTAAAGGTATTTGAAGACAACTATCATGTTGTCCCACTCTATTCCCCGAAATATTTTCTTTCTTAGGTTAAACATCCCTCATCCCTCCAACTCCACATGACATAGTATAGATCAATGTAGCTGGATGTGAAGTGGATAGAGCACTGGCCCTAGAGTCAGGAGGACTAGAGTTCAAATTTGACCTCAGTCACTTGACACTTGCTACCTTGGACTTAACCCTAACCCTGTCACTTAACACTGATTGCCTCACATCCAGGGGCATCTCCAGTCTTCCTGATTTATTTCTGGCCACTGAACCCAGGTGACTCTGGAGGAGAAAGTGAGGCTGATGACTTAGCACAGTCCCTTTTCACTAAAATCCAATTCATATGATTTGTCATGGCATCACCTCCCTGATGTCATAGTCTTCTTCACGGGCAAAGGACTAATATCAAATATTTGTTAATTGATATGGCATGGTTTTGAGGTCTTTTATCATCTTTCACTTTCATTTATTTTGTTCTTTCTCTAGTACAAATATCATTATCCTGGGGAAGACATAAGCAAAATAAGAGCAGGGCAGTTTTATCTTCTCACTGTTGTCTATTGTCATCATCATTTTCACTGTCAGGATCCCTTCTTTGAGCTTTCTCTTTTTCCTGACATAACTAAGACCTTGAACTAACTTGAACTCATTTTGAGTTTCAATACTCCTGAAAGAATTCTCTCTTGTGTCTACATTTTGTTTTGACTTTCTTCTGTTTTTTAAACATGTTTCATTTTCCTTTAATATTTCATTTTGTCTCATGAAGTTATTATTTCCTCTTTAGCCCTTTCTAAGTTTCAGGGAGTTTCATTTTTAGGCAACACTTACCACTTCTGTCAATAACTTCAGATTTTCATTCCTTTCAGCCTCCTCTCTCTCGGACTGACTTCTAGAAAACTTTAGCTTTTTTTGGATCCTAAGTATTTTTCTCTTTTTACTCTCTAAAATTGAAGATTTAAATCAAGTGACATCTGAATCCATAACTACACTATCCCCTGTTAGGGGTCAACAAGGTGGATAGGGCAGTGACCTTCAAAACAGGAAGATGGAAGTTTGAATCTGATCTCAGACACTTGATGTTAGCTGTGTGACCTTGGACAAGTCACTTAACTTTGCTTGCCTCACATCCAGGGCCATCTCCAGTCATCCTGATCCATAGCTGGTTACTAGATCCAGATGGTTATGGAGGAGAAAATGAGGCTGGTGACTTAGTACAGACACCCTCCCCCACTCAAGTCCAATTCATATGCTTGTCATGGCATCACCTCCCTGATGTCATGGATATCTTTGAGAACAAGGGACAAACAACATCATCCCTTGTACTATATAATTCAGTCATTAACTTCTCTCTACAGTTCCCATTTTTTCCCTTAGCAAACAGCTCCTTCTTTTTCATCAGAATTTAATTCAGGTTCTCCATCAATTTCTCTACTTCTGAAAGCATTAAAGTGTACTTAAATCAAATTAAGAAATTTATTAACTCTTCTGGTTTTGACAGAGAAAACTGTAGCAGATTTTCAAACAATTAAAGCTTCACTACTCAACATACCCCATGCCAGACTTCTAGTCTTTTTGAACTCAGCATCTCTTTCCTCCTATTCCAATTATATACAGTATGTTAATATGATAATATTCCTTTGTTTTTGCCTCTGATCATCACACAGATTCTCTAAGCTGAATTTAATTCCTCTTGTTCCTGCAGTGACCTCACATGAGTATATGTTAATGTGTAATACTATGGTGTGTTACTTGAATTTCTTTTTTCTTTTTTCTGAACAAACTAAACTCTTTCATAGCTATAAGTCATAAATTTCACTGTCATAAATTTTATCTTAATAAGTTTCAATGATACTTATGATATCTATTTCACCTCTCTTATTATGTTCTTTGATAGTTTCATTGTAATAGACATAACTTACCATAACTTAGCTGTTATTTTGCTTTTTAAACTACAAAATGTAATTAATTTTTACATTTTTTAATTGTTTAAAGGGCATTTACTAAGAAAGAAAAAAAATGCAAATTTGACCAACAAGAAATAGATAAATATGTTTTTGAAAGGATGAAAAAAAGTGATACATCAGAAGAAATTGGAATAGAAATCTCCAAAAATGCGAGGACTAAAAATGCTTATTTTGATGTTTCTGAAATCTGCCCTGGTATGCTTGTCTTTCTTCTTATATTTTTAAATTTACAGGATGAATGAACCATTAATCAACTCTGAATTATTTTCTTCTTATATTTAAAGTGCATAATATGAATTTTTATACTTAAAATTTTATCCATTTATTTGTTTGTTTTATTTTATTTATTTTTCCCCTAATCTTACTTCCCTCCCCCCACCCCCCATAGAAGGCAATTTGCCAGTCTTTACATTGTTTCCATGGTATACATTGATCCAAATTAAATGTGATGAAAGAGAAATCATATCCATAAGGAAGAAACATAAAGTATAAGAGATAGCAAGATCAGACAATAAAAGTATTTTTTTCTAAATTAAAGTTAATAGTTCTTGGTCTTTGTTCAAACTCCACAGTTCTTTCTCTGGATACAGATGGTATTTTCCATTGCAGAGAGCCTGAAATTGTCCCTGATTGTTGCACTGATGGGATGAGCGAGTCCATCAATATTGATCATTGCTCCCATGTTGCTGTTAGGGTGTACAGTGTTTTTCTGGCTCTGCTCATCTCACTCAGCATCAGCTCATGCAAATGCCTCCAGCCTTCCCTGAATTCTCCTGGTTTCTAATAGAACAATAGTGTTCCATGACATACATATACCACAGTTTGCTAAGCCATTTCCCAATTGAAGGACATTTACTTGATTTACATTTCTTTGCCACCACAAACAGGGCTTCTATGACTATTTTTGTACAAGTGATGTTTTTACCCTTTTTCATCATCTCTTCAGGGTATAGACCCAGTAGTGGTATTGCTGGATCAAAAGGTATGCACATTTTTGTTGCCTTTTGGACATAGTTCCAAATTGCTCTCCAGAAAGGTTGGATGAGTTCACAGCTCCACCAACAATGTAATAGTGTCCCAGATTTCCCACAACCCTTCTAACAATGATCATTATCCTTTCTGGTCATATTGGCCAGTCTTAGAGGTGTGAGATGGTACCTCAGAGAAGCTTTAAATTGAATTTCTCTAATATGAATGTTTTTTAAAGACTGCATTTGCTAGGGTAATTTTTCCTGTTTTTGATAATCATTTTACTGACAAAGAAATTACATAGTAAGTCCTAGAACCCTTGTTGACCAGGATCATAATTTTTCTCCTGGCTTTTCAAATAACATATTCCAGATTGATCAGTAGATGAAGTAGCTAATCTTAATTCCCACAGAGTATGTAAATATATTGCTATCTAGAACAAAGAAAGGTAACCCTAGAAGTTGATCCAGACTTATAATAGAGCCATTGAAATGATTCATTCCTTTTGAGAAAGAGAAAAGCAAATTTCTTTTAGATGGTAATAAGAAACAAACTGCTAAAATTATTAAATCTTTAAAGGTTCAGGATAGGTGCTATTGATTATGATAACATTTCTTGGAAAATGTCCCATTTATTACTTACAGGAGGAAAAAGGTTGTTAATTTCCTAGCATCATTTTCCCTCTTGACATCCCATCTCTTTATTTTTCTCTTTTGAACAGCAATTATACTAGAAGCAGAGGCTTCTCTAAGACAAATGTCTGACATGGTAGACAAAGAACAATTTGCATCCACTTGGTGGTCTCTCAAGTCTTTATCTGCTCTTAGGCACAGCCTAAACACTTCTACTTTCTGATGACAGTAGAATGATAAACTGTAGCAATAGCACCAATCTAGTTGTTCTTTTACTCAAAGCAAAGGATTTCTGCCTCCAAAATGGAATATTATCTTTAAATCTTATTCTTTTTAGCTCTAAAACCTCACTATCATCTCTCATTTAAAGATCAGGTCTTTTTAAGAAACCTGAGACACAGCTGAAATAAAGGAGAAAGTTAGAATTTCAGTCTTTCCCCTGACTGAATTTGTCATTCTTCAGTGAACGGAGGGGAAATTCTCAAATGTCAGGGAAGATCACAGAAAGTAGCAAGGAACTTCTAAAATTTAGATAGTCATGTCATCTCATTCATCTTGCCATGCCCCCAAACTTTTAAATTATTAGGCTGTGAACAAAAATTTTTACATGACTTCTTGGGGGGAAAAAAATCTTTATTTTTGTTCAAGACTGGTAGAAGGTTTTTTAAAATAGGGAAAGAGAACTTCTGCTTGTGAGCTCTTTTCCATAAGTATTTGTATAAAGGAAAATGCTGACTTTGACTTGAGGACAGATACTTTTTAATCTTTTAATCTCTAATTTGCCTTGGTGTTCACTCAGGTGGGTTGGATTTTATCTACCTTTTTGGTTATCCTTACTAAGGGCCTGAGGCAAAGGAGACCCTTAAAATAGGGTTTTGATGTGTTACCTGCCATCTAATAGCATTACTTTTTTCAAAAAAAAAAAAGAGAAATATGGTGTCCCTACCAAGGAAAAAAAATCACACGGAGAGAAATGTCTTCTCTATTCCCAGTATTGAGGGTTGGGTAACAATAAGAGGTAGAAATTTAAACCTTACAGAAAAGAAAAGCAATCAGATCATAAGATTTTTCTCTTGCTGTTACCATAAAGATAATTTATTTGGTGACAAGCTTTAAGACTTGGAAAATGGAACAATTTAACTAAGCTTGAGATTGTGCATTATATCTCATATTTCTCTGGATCTTGATTTCTGTTTTTATCCTACCAGTGTTATTAAGATTTTTTGGTAACATTTGAATAGCATCTTATTTTTCAGTTTTATTCTTTGGTCCTCAGTTCTTGAATCAGATTCTTTTAGCAGTTTCTTAGTATGTAAGTTTTTATAGTTATTGTGAGAAGTTTTTCTTCTAAAACATCTCTCACGTTTCCAAGAAGTACAGGTCCATGTTTAAGTAAATTGTTTTTGTTGACAGCTTGGTTACTATTGTACAAGACAACAAAATGAACAAATTTTAACAAATTTTCCTTAGAAATATAAGTAAAATAGAATTATATTTGTTAGCATTTAAATAAATAGTTACAGATACATTACATTTGAATAGTTTCTTATAGGTTATAATGTGCTTTTTACCATTTATCACTTATAACAACCTAGTGAAAGAGGATAATCAATTATTATTATTATTATCCTCATTTTAAAGATGAGGACACTGATTTAATCCTTTACTTTGAACACCAAATCATTGAATCTGGACAAGAGGGTTAAAAATTCATAACTCTCAGTGTACAGAAATCCCCTTTTCCTTGGTAGTTTGCAAGAGAATGATATGACATAAGTTGTCTGAAAGCTTTAACAAATTGTAAAGCATGGTATCTTATAATTTTTTTTAGGAATCAATGAAGTTTCTTTTATTGGGAAAAGTCTTCAAGGAATATTGTCCCATTCCAATAAATTATTTGTTGATTTGTAATATTTATATGTATTCATTTGACATGTCTTCTATTAGGAAACACTATACATTAAAATCTTATTGCTAATAAAATCTTTATTTTTGTCCTCATAGAAATACCTGTTGAAGGTGATACTTTACCTAGAGCTACAGAATTAAACATGTTTCTCACTGACCAGCATCATAAAATATTACCTTTAAAATTGGGTTATGGCAACCATAATAATTTTGATAATCAAATGAATGTCACTTTCCAAACTGGAGGAAAACACTACCTATCTAAAGAGGTAATTTTTTTTATAGACTGTTATTTGATTTTAAAATGAGGAAAATGGACATCTAGCTTCAGTTGAATATTTAGTACTTTTTGCCCACATTTGACTATTTTAAGACTAGGAGATGGTTGGGATGTAGCATATAATGTAGTTTTCATGTACTGTTAACAGAGAAATTCAGTTTACATCTCTCTCTCTCTCTCTCTCTCTCTCTCTCTCTCTCTCTCTATATATATATATATATATATATATATATATATATATATATATTAAAAAAGACTTCATTTTTTATTAGCATAACCTCACTGAAAAAAACTAAGAATCAGAGGCTATAAATGTAAGGAGATACCAGAGTGTTAACCTCCTTGATGTCGTTCATCCACCTTAGTGGTTTCTGGCTGTTTGTTTCTACCCTTTATAACTCAACAAAAGGAAGTTGGGATTAGATAACAGATGGGCTCCAGGGTACAGCCAGAGGACAAGAGTTCTTAATTTTTTTGTGTGTGTATGTGTCCTGGACACCCCTTCATCAGTATGATAAAATCTATGGAAAATTCCTCATGCCATTTTAGGTTTTTTTTTGGGGGGGTTGGCAAGGCAATGGGGTTAAGTGGCTTGCCCAAGGCCACACAGCTAGGTAATTATTAAGTGTCTAAGGCTGAATTTGAACTCAGGTACTCCTGACTCCAGGGCTGGTGCTCTATCCACTGCGCCACCTATCTGCCCCCATGCCATTTTTAAATGCATATAATAAAATATATAGGACTACAAAGTTAAAGCAATTAATATTGAAATTTACACTTTTAAAAACAAGGTCTTGTTCAGAACCCCTGCATTAGGAAATTTGAGTGGGCTTACTTTACTTCCACCTTGGGCTTCTCTAGCTAATGGGGGGGCAACTTTCTTGTAAATCAGGAGAAGAAAAAGAAACTGTTTCAGAGATAGAAGATTCCAAGGGATGGAGTAGTTAGAAAATGATTTCTTTTTTGGTTTAGTTCTACTGAGGACATGTTGAATGGAGATAATGTGATATCAAACTATGGAAATCTGCTAATTTCTATACCCTATACATAATTTTTAAACTTTTCTGAGCTTTCTATTTAGGGTGATACTCTTAGTGTTAATGATAGAAAATTATTTTCATTAATTTTCTTTTTAAGGAATCAACTACAAAAAATGAAAGTAAACAGATGACTTCTCCAAAGAAAACCAAAAATCATGAAGCTAAAATAAATGAAACAATATTTAAAAGTCTAAAGAGAGGTAAAATTCTCCCAGTACATTTGAAATGAACCTATGTATTTTACTTACTATAATTTTTAAATGTTTTCAGATCTGTTAAGTGACCATTTTTAAATTGTCTAGGCCAAAATTATTCCTTAAATACCTTAAGTATTTAAGTATATTATTCTGTATTAGTGGCTTTTTTAAGTTTATAAAACATTTTATTTTATTTTTAATGCATTTTTTGTTGTATTAGCCATAATTTTCTTAGGCTGGAAATGAAATAACAAAAAGTTAGTTTTATTCTCTAGGATCTTACCAAATCCATGGGTGAATGGTATCATTAAAAATACCTACCATGACACAAAATATTGGGGACATTTTATGCAAAAAGGGCAATGAATCATAAAACTGAATTAGGCCACCAATGAGATTTCATATAGAAGACATAGTTCCACATTATGATCCTCTCATAAACTATAAAATTTACTTCAAATTCCTAGAGATAAGAATCCCACTTAGGCTGTAGAGGGAATGTTTACAAACAAACATAGGATTTGTCTCTTCCTCTGTGAAGATGTCTCTTAACTTGTGATTTGATGACCAAGTAAAAGAATTTATTCGTGCTATTTACAAAGTTGACAAGGTAATCTTGGCACAGATCAAGTCAATAGTTGGATGGAAGAGATCAGTCATAGGCATGGCAGATTGACATTTTTTACACATAAAGACAACATTCATAATTCTTATCTGGAGGCTGAAAAACCAACTTTTTCCTATTAGAAATATAGAGTAAGGAGGGCAGCTAGGTGGCGCAGTGGATAGAACACTGTCCTTGGAGTCAGGAGGACCTGAGTTCAAATCCAGTCTCAGACACTTATTACCTAGCTGTGTGACTTTTGGCAAGTCACCTGATCCCATTGCCTTGCAAAAACTAAAAAAAAAAGGAAAGAAAGAAAAGAAATATAAAATAGGATTTACAGACTTGATACTTTTTCTTTTGTGAATCCTTAAATTGTAAGAATCTTGAAAACATAGAGTTAAAATAAAATGACAGAAAATATAGATTAGAAGGGAAGCTTTTTTTATTTAGTCTTTTTTTAAAGATTTTATTTGAGTTTTGAGTTTTACAATTTTTCTCCCAATCTTACTCATTCCCCCCCCCCATAGAAAGCAATCTGTCAGTCTTTATTTTGTTTCCATGTTGTACATTGATCCAAATTGAATGTGATGAGAGAAATCACATTCTTAAGGAAGGAAACAAAAAGTCTAAGAGATAACAAGATCAGGCAATAAGATATGTTTTTTTTCTAAATTAAAGGGAATAGTCCTTGAAATTTGTTCAAATTCCATGGCTCTTTATCTGGATACAGATGATATTCTGCATTGCAGACAGCTCCAAATTGTCCCTGATTGGTGTGCTGATGGAATGAGCAAGTCCATCAAGGTTGAACATCACCCCCATGTTGCTGATAGGGTGTACAGTGTTTTTCTGGTTCTGCTTATCTCACTTAGCATCAGTTAGAAGGGAAGCTTTTTTAAATATTCATCATTTGATTTGGGAGGATATCCATTTCTACCATTTGATGGGAGATGACTACAGATGTCATTATCTTATTCATCAGGGTAGTAGAACATTTTTGTTTCATAATTTTATTCACTTCTACCCAAATATGCTTATATCAATCTTTTTTATTTGTTATTGTTTTTGCAAGACAGTGAGATTAAGTGACTTTCCCAAGGTCACACTGCTAGATAATTATGTGTCTGAGGCCACATTTGCCTGACTCCAGGATTAGTGGTCCATCCACTATGCCACCTAGTTGCCCCAGCTTATATTGATCTTAAAAAGAAAATGAAATTCTTCAGGAATTTAATCTTATACATGATAATTTCAAAATACCAATATAACTCTTACTTAAGCCATAGAATGACAACAGTTTTAGATCAAAACAGCAAAAGTTTTTCTACTTTTATATATTAACACCATTTAACACCACTTAACACCATTTGCCTTGAAAAAAACCTAAAAAAATGCCCATTATCCCCATTGTTAATTGAATTATATTAATTAGTTTTATCAATAAGAAAAGAAAATGAAATTGAATTAATCAGAATAGGCAATGCTGAAACAAAACTTTCAGTCATCACAGATGATGGTATACTTAGAGACTACTAGGAAATCAACTTAAAAAACTACTTGAAAGAATTACAAATTTAGCAAAGTTGCAGGATATAAAATAAACTCATATAAATCATTAGCATTTCTGTATATTACCAACAAAGCCCAATAGCAAGAGAAATTTAATTTAAAATAACTGTAGACAACATAAAATACTTGGGTATCTACCTTCCAAGACAAATCTCAGAAACTATATGAACACAATTACAAAACACTTTTCACACAAAGTCAGACCTAAGCAATTAGAAAAATGTCATATTAATAATTCATAATAATAAAAATGACAAGTCTACCTAGATTAAATTGCTTATTCAGTGCCATACCACTGAAAATGCTAAAAAAAATTTCAAAGAAAAAATAGTAGTAAAATTCATTTGAAGGAACAAAAGGTTAAGAATATCAAAAGAATTAATGGAAAAAGTTGAAAGGAAGGTGACCTAGTTTGTACCAGATCTAAACTATATTATAAATTGGCAGTCATTAAAACTGTCTAGTACTGGCTAAGAAACAGAGAAGTGATCCGTGAAATAGATTAAGTACTAAAGAAACAGTAATAAATAACTGTAGTAATGTACCATTTGATAAGCCCAAAGTCTAACTTCTGGAATAAAAATTCACTATTTGACAAAAACTGCTGACTTGAAAACTGTATGGCAGGAGATAGGCTAGAACAATATCTCACACCTCTACCAAAACAAGGTCAAAATGGGTAGAGGATTTAGTCATAAAAGGTGGTGACAAGTCAGTAAGGATTAATCTGTCTCTCAGATCTATAAAATGAGAAGTTTATGACCAAAGAAGAGATCGAGAATATAATATATTACAAAATGGATGAAAAACTACAATTTTTTTTGACAAGGCAATGAGGTTAAGTGACTTGCCCAAGGTCACACAGCTTGGCAATTATTATGTGTCTGAGGCTGGATTTGAACTCAGGTACTCCTGAGTCCAGGGCTGGTGCTCTATCCATTGTACCACCTAACTGTCCCCAAAACTCCAATTCTTAACAAAAAAAACCAAACCTGCCAGTTACCTGGTTAAGAGTAATCAATAAGGCAAATTCTTCTTTGTTTTAGTCTTTGCTTATTTTCCCCCCTAATTTCATTTAAAAATGTGTGGGACAAATGCCACTTAAAAAAAACTTTGGAGATCTCTCAAGGTATGAAGAGAAAGTTTTATTCATTTCTCAATGAAGGGGCCACAATCAATTACAGAAATTGAGGCAAAAGTGAAAGTTCCAAGAATCACATTTATCCTAAATTGATTCCACCCCCCCCCCTTGTTAATGAGGAATGTGGTCTTATAATCTAAACACGAAAACTACCCAAGGGAACAGAGCATAAAATTCAAACCAAACAAAGTAATTTAGGGAAAAGAACATAAAATTCAAACCAAAACCAGATTATCTCTTTAGCCACAGGAATTCAATGATTCTTGGGACATCAACAGATAAGGTGAGGTCAATTGACTCTTCACCAATACCCCAGGAGTTTGCTTTGTTAAGGGAGGTGGGGCACATAGTTAACCAAATTCAATCTATAATATTTTACTGAAGAAATCTCAGATTTTATCCCACTCAAAAACAATTTTCAACATTCTTTTAAAAAATTTTTTAGTTACAAATTCTCTCCCTCCTTCTATCCCCTACCCCCTCAATTGAAAGGCAAGCAAATTTAATATAAATATACATGTTCAGTCTTGCAGAACTAGTGTCATGTTGTGAAAGGAAACACATGCTCCAAAAAAACCTGAAAAAGATTTTGAAAAAATGTTTCAGGTCTTCATTCAGATTTCCATCAGTTCTTTCTTAGGAGGTTTTTTTCATCAGAACTCCTTTAGAACTGCTTTGGATCATTGTATTGCTGCTCATGTACAGTTAATTATCATACAGTATTGCTGTTACTGTATCTAATGTTATCTTGGTTCTGTTTACTTCACTCTGCATCAATTGATGTAATTCTTTCAAGGTTCTTTTGAACCCTGGTCATACATAGTCATATACTACAACTTGGTCATCCATTCCCTGATTGATGAACATTTCCTCTATTTTTCAATTCTTAACCACCACAAAAAGCTCCTATAAATATTGTACATTTAGGTTATTCTTCCCCTGCCCCCTATTATAAAATCTTTCTGTGATATAGACCTTGTTGTGGTACGGCTTGATCAAAAGGCATATAGGATTTCATAACCCTATGTGCAAAGTTCCAGATTGCTCTCCAGAATGGTGCTGTCTACCAATAATGCATTAGTGTTTCAAATTTCTCATAACCCCTCACATATTTGTCATTTTTTCTTCTCTATCATATTAGCTAATCTGATGGGTATGGAGTGGTAGCTTAGGGTTTTTTAAATTTGCATTTCTCTAATCATTTCCTTATATGACTATAGGTAGCTTTGATTACTTTGTCTGAAAACTGTTTATGTCATTTCATCATTTATCAATTGGAGAATAACTTGTATTCTTATAAATTTGACTCTTCTCTATATAGCTAAGAATTGAGGCCTTTATCAGAGAAATTTGCCATAACAATGTTTTCGCAATTTGATTACTAACTGTATTTCTCTCCTTCCTGTTTTTCCCCTACGTTTATCCTGCTCTTTCTCTCTTCTTTCAACCTGTCCCTGTCCATTCACAAGGGTGTTTTGCTTCTGAATACTGCCTCCTCTAATCTGCTTATCGGTCACCCCACCCTTTCTCTTATCTCCTTTACCTCCTGTAAGGTGTTAGAGCTCTATACCTAACTGAATATGTATTTTATTCCATTCCAATGAATATAAAGTTCAAGTGCTTTCTTCTATCTTCCTCTCACTGTTCTGTTCCTCTTTTATTGAGATAATTTACTTTGATCTTTTCCTTTCCCCTTCTCCCCAGTGCATTCCTATTTCTCAACCTTTAATTTACTTTTTAGATATTATCCCATCATAGCTCACACCTGTGCCTTCTGTCTATATGTATATTCCTAAATACCCTTATAATAATAGTTTTTAGATATTATAAGTATTATCTTCTCTTACAGGAATGTAAACAGTTTAAAATTATTGGATCCCTTGTGATTTCTCCATTTACCTTTTTATGCTTTACTTGACTCTTGTGTTTGAAAGTCAGAATTTCTATTTTGGTCTGAAAAGACTCTGATCTTTTCATCAGGAATGATTGAAATTCCTCTATTTCATTAAATATCCATTTTTGCCCCAAAGGATTATTCTCAGTTTTGCTGGGAGGTGATTTTTTTTGTTTGTAATATTAGTTCCTTTGCCCCTGGAATATCATATTCCAAGCCCCCCAATCCTTGAATGAAGAAGCTGCTTAATTTTGTGCTATTCTATGTTCTATGATATTTGTATTGTTTCTTTCTGACTGCTTGCAATATTTTCTCCTTGAATTTCTTCATTTTAGGACCCTTTTCAGGAAATTTCTATTTTCCTTTCTAGATCTTGGATATCAGGGAAATTTTCCTGATTTTGAAATTTGAAATTTTTTTTTTTAGGTTTTTGCAAGGCAATGGGTTTAAAGTGACTTGTCCAAGGCCACACAGCTAGGTAATTATTAAGTGTCTCAGGCTGGATTTGAACTCAGGTACTCCTGACTCCAGGGCCAGTGCTCTGTTCACTGTGCCACCTAGCCGCCCCTAAATATTATGATATCAAGTTTCTTTTTTTGATCATGACTTTCATATAGTACAGTAATTTTAAAATAATCTCACCTCAATTTATTTTCTAGAAGGGTTGTTTGTACAATGAGATATTTCACATTTGCTTTTTTTCCCATTCATTTGATTTGTTCTATTAATTTCTTGATGTCTCATGCAACCATCCGTGTCTGCTTACCCAATACTAATTTCCAAGGCTTTTGTTCCTCCTTTTCCATTTGACCAATTCAACATTTTAAGGAATTCATTTCTTAATGAATTTTTGCATTTGGTCATTTCTACTTTTAAGCAGTTTTTTAAAATCTTTGCTAGGCAATGGGGTTAAGTGACTTGCCCAAGGTCACACAACTAGGTAATTATTAAGTGTCTGAGCCTGGATTTGAACTCAGGTACTCCTGACTCCAGGGCCGGTGCTCTATCCACTGCACCACCTAGCCGCCCCTCCAATTCAACTTTTTAAGGAATTCTCTTTGTAGGATTTTTATGCCTCTTTTCCTATTTGACCTTTTTTGTTGTTGTTGTTGTTGCTTTTCAAGGTGTTATTTTCTTCAGTATTATTTTGTGCTTCCTTTACTGTTGACTACTCTTTCATGATTTTGTTGCATCATTCTCATTTCTTTTCCCAATCTTTTCTCGAGTTCTCCCAGGAAGTCTTTTGGGCCTGCAACCTTATTTTGCTTTGAGGATTTTGGATGTAGTTTGTTTTGGCTTTTTTGACGGCTTCTGATTGTCCACAGTGGGGAGTAAGATGTAAGATGATTGGAAAGGTGGGACGGGTGAGGAAATTGAGTCTTCCTAACTCAAGCCCATCCTCTATTCACTGCACCACTTAGATGTCCATCTTCCATCAATTATTTCCTATTTATTCTGTACATAACTTGATTTGTATATTTTGGTTTCCCTTCCTCATTAGATTGTACACTCTTCAAGAGCAGGGACTATTCTTCAAGTCCTTGGTGTTTATAGTAGGAGCTTAATTTAATTTATTTTTGTTATTTGTTGAAAAAATTCAAATGTTTTGAAATCAGCATATTCCTAAAGGCATGGTTAAGATTTAAAACTAAGGATGGGCTGAGGTTGGAATGGCATAAGATCATAGATGTAGAGTAGAAAGAACCTTAAAGAGCATTGAGTCCATTCTCTCATGTTCTAGATGGGACTTAGGCCCAAAGGGGTAAGATGATTTCCTCAAGGTCATAACATGAAGTAAACAGGGGAGCCAGGAACTGATGTCCTTTGACTCCAAATTGAGACAAGAATGAGGTGGGGGTAGTGAAGTACCACAGAAAGAATATTGGCTCTGTAGGCAGAAGAACTGTGTTCAAAACTCTTGACACTTAAATGATTTAGGGCAAATCTCTTAACCTGCTTGGGCCTCAGTTTCTTTAACTGAAAGATGAAGGATTGGAACTCAAAAGATCTCTTGAGTTCTTTTTTGTCTGTATATATCTATGATCTTGCTCTAAAGGAATTTACATTCTAGTGAGAGGATACAGCTTAAATCTAGAATTATATGCATAATATATATAAAATGTATATGAGATAGTTTTGGGCAGGAGGATACCAAATCCATGAATCACAGGTGAGTTTGAAGTGCATACCAGCCATGAGGAACAGACAGATTAAAATCAAAGAATAGAGTCTCCTATGTGAGGAATAGCAAGTATGCCAATATAATTAGAGAGTATAGAGGAAAATCATGTTTACAAGGATTTGGAAAGGTAGACTGGATCAGATGATGAAGAGCTTAAAATAGTTAGGAGTCTGCATTTGTGTCTATAAGTTATTTAATTAGACTGAAGTTGGTGAGAGTGATGATGATAATATAGTCATGTCTATTAGGAAAGCCACTGTGAAAATTGTGGGGAAGATGAATTGGATTGGGGAAAGACGTGAAAATGAGAGACTAATGTAGTTCAGTAGTACTAGATACAGTTGATAAGAGTCTAAGCAAATTGAGTGGAGAGACAGGGATGGGCATACACCAGAGATGTGAATATAGAAATGAGATTTAGTGATAGATTGGAAATATCAGGTGAGTGCTAGAGTATGTATTTTCAAGATTGACATCTGAGTTGCATCCCTAGGTGTTAGAAAGATGGTGGTGCCCTTTAGAGTAATACAGAAGTTTAGAAGAGGGGAGGATTTGAAGGCACTTGAAAAGCCTACAGGAATCCAGTTCCAAATGTCCATTCAACGTTGGGGGAATGGGGACTGGAGTTCTTCAGGGAAACCAGTCCTGGATATATAGACCTGGGAGTCATTTGCATAGAAGTGATAATTGGATTTAAGGGGAGCTGATCACCAAATAAGACAGAGTACAGAAAGAAAGAACAAGAGCTTAACACAGCCTTGGAGGGGAGGGTGTATCCATAGTAAAATAGTTATGAAGGATGAGCTTACACAGAGGGAGAAGAACTAAGAGTCAACCTGAATATGAAACAGTTAAGATAAACAAGAGGGCTTTATGTTGTTTTTAAGATATATATGGGAAAATCTTGATAAAAGAAGTGACAGAATTGTTACAGAGTTATGATAGCTGGTGCTGAACTAAAGGCTCATTAAAAAAATAATTAAAAATAAAAAATAATAAAAACTTTGGTTTTAGTCTTAAGCTCTTCACAATTGCCCTTAGCAATAACTTCTTTTTAACATGTTCTTAGCCCGTTTTACTAGATACTTTAATAAAACTAAATTTCTTTTAAAATATTACACTATTGCAATAATTATTAATTCTTATGTAACTTAGAATTAGATTAAACTGACTTTGACCAATTTGGTAATAGTCTACATGGTTCATCATCAGAAACTGAAGGATTTTATTATTGAAATTATTGAAAATAAAACTAAAGGATATAAATTACCACCTACATTGCTGCTGTACCCTAAAGACTTTCCCATCTGCCTTGGAACTGAAACTTCCTATATGTTTTGTTTCCTTCCATTAGAATGTGAATTCTTTGAGAAAAGAAACTGTCTTGAATTTTTTCACTAGTACTCTACATGGTGTTATGCTATAGTATAGAATAGTATAATATAGATATAGTATACTATGCTCAATAGATGTTTTTTTTATTCAACTATTCATTAGTTCCTAAAATATAGACTTGAAATATATGTCTAATTTTGAAAGGAAAATATTTCCTTTTTTGTCTCAAATGTTAAGGTATCATATTGCTCAATAGCACATATGGTTTTGAATAACATAACTTTCAATTTTCTTAAGATTCAGATATTTTATTTATTAGTTATGAAATACATTGAAACTTTTGGTTTTTTAATTTAAATGTGCATGTATAAATGTATATGAGTGTTTAATTTTTTTTTAAGTAAGAAAAAATATAATTAAAGACACCATCCAAGAGTTGATTAAGCCCAGTGATACACAGTCTTCAAGGGAAGAGTTTTTTCCAGATACAGAAAAAATGGAATGTATGAATAATATAGAAAAGCAACTTTCTATCATGTTAACACCAATGAGTTCCAGAAAAATACTGGAGCAAAAGCATAAAGATCATAATTTGTCCAATAACACTATAAGAAAAATCTCAGAGCTTACTTTGCCAAAGAATAAAGTAGAAAATGGTGGCAACAAAACTGACTTTAGGAAGAATAAAAGCAACAGATTGTTAAAGTCTTTAGAAAAGACATTTGGAAGTAGCTTATTACATAAAAATGAGGATGGAGAAGATAATGGCCTATATGCTCCAGTCACCATCAACCAGAAAATGAAAATACCATCACCTCCAAAGGAACAGAATTCTACTTCTGACTCTGAGAAAAAGATAAAAAAGTCATTAAGACTGAAGAGAATTGAACCTTTTGGAAAAATTCCATCTCACAAAATTCAAACCAAACTGACAGGGATCTCTAATCAAGAAAGTGAAACAGAAGAGGAGTTCAAAAAGAAGACTCAACTTGGCATGAAAACTAGGCAGAAAGATAACAAGGAAACAGTAGTTGACCAGTTAAAATCCAAAAGGAAAGATACTAGTAAAAGTCAAGTTATATTAGAACATGAAAATGAAGAGAGCAATAAAAATGATTTTTTCAAGAAACCTACCTCTTCTTCCAGCAAAA
Organism: Macrotis lagotis; assembly: GCF_037893015.1. NCBI lineage: Eukaryota > Metazoa > Chordata > Mammalia > Peramelemorphia > Peramelidae > Macrotis > Macrotis lagotis. The sequence continues at coordinate 157,756,912 of NC_133658.1, forward strand.
CTATTCAGAAGATTAGTGACAGGAAGAAGTTTTCATCAGCAGAGGTGATGGGGTCTAGAAGAACAAAGGAGCAGCCTTTGGAATGTTTTCCAGATTTAATTAAAGAGAATAACTGGACTGAGAAGGAGTTGCAGAAGTTTCAAGGGTAAATAGCTTTTTTTGGATTTTTATTTTTATTTTTCCATCTACATATCATGAAAGCTTTTCAATCCACCTGAATATTCATAATTTGCACATATTTCCACCACCCTTTCCACATCCCCTTTATTCCCCCCCCCACCACAGCATTGAACAGTCCAGTCACACTTGAACATGTACACTCATATTCATCATGCCCATATAAGTAGTCATTTTGTGTCTGAGGGATTAGACCAAGGGAAATGTTGTATTTTGTCAAAGGTTTTTTCAGCAACTATTGAGATAATTATATGATTTCTGTTGGTTTTTATTATTGATAAGTTCAATTTTGTTGAGTGTTTTCCTTATTTTGAATCATCCCTGCCTACCTGGTATAAATCCTACCTGATCATTATATATTTTCCTAGTTGTAATCTCTTTGCTAAAGTTTTTTTTTTCAAGGTAATGGGGTTAAGTGACTTGCCAGACATCTCACAGCTAGGTAATTATTAAATGTCTGAGGTCACATTTTAACTCATGTCTTCCTGACTCCAAAGTCAGTGCTCTATCCACTGAGCCACCTAGCTGTCCTTATTTGCTAAAGTTTAAAGTTTTAAGATTTTTGCATCAATATTCATTAAGGAGATTGGTTTATAATTTTCTTTGTCTATTTTGGCTCTTCCTGGTTTAGGTATCGGCACCATATTGATGTCATAAAAGGGATTTAGCAGAACTCCTATTTTTTTTACTTGTAAATCCAGACTTTTTTTAAAGGGAGTTTATTTCCTTATTTCCTCTTCTCTTAATCTGCATTATATATTTTAAATAAGGGTAAATACTTTGATTTAATATTTTACTATTTTTTATTTCTCTGAATTTTTGTTGAGCCTTTTGTATAAAATGTTGGTTCTTTAAAAAAATAATAGAATGAAAGAAAACATAATAGTGAAATTCTTCTATAGTAGATTGGAATCTGGAGCTAAAAACAAATAATAAATAGATATTTACTTAGAGTACTATATCTTCAAGATAGATAAAGGTAACTTTAGGAATACATAATTGCTTAATGGGTTGGTTTAATTGGATCTATGAGGAAAATCTTAAAATAGCTGATAGAAAGGAAAAGGGAAGTTTTAAAAATGTTTATACTTATGAACAGGACTATTGTTAAGGAAGCATGTCAAGGTAGTTTTCTTTTACTACTAAGGAAAACAAAAGGAATTATTAAGTGAAATAGTTAAGGAAGTTAGTTAAGGAAGAGGATATAATTGCTTTCTTGACCCATATTTATAAAAGGGAGAGAATCAGCTATTTATATGATTTATCAACAGACAAACAGGATTTAGAAAAGTAATATAAGTCTTAAAGTTTTGATAGTTCTCATTCACTTATTTGAATTTCACCTACTTTAATCTTCTTAATTTAAAAAGTGTATGTGGTTTTGGTCTTCCATAGAGCTTTGTCACCTGTGCTAAAGCAAAAACATGGTTTCCGGTTGAATGTAGCCTCAACTATGGGTCTTTGTAATGCTGAGGAATTCAAGAGGAAGCATTTGGAAGAGCCCCAAGGGAAAGGTTCTCGGAAACATGCCATCAAGAAAATAGTACCCAACTCCAAAGTTTCAAATGGTAACCTTACAATCCAGTAATAGATTTTACATGGTCTCAGTAGGGCAGATTAACCAAGGTAGCTATTATACAGCTAGAAATTTGAATTATTTGAAAACTCAGTTGTTTAATTGCATATTTTTCTCCTTTTGATACTTAGCTTTTGTTTTCCTTATTCCTAATTAAAGCTAAACCATTTTCTGGAAATCTTTGAATTTTGTAACTGATAAGGACCTTAGAGAGAATCTAGTCTACAGATATTGTCTTTTAAAACCTGATTTAGTTTGAGTTTTCTCCTCAGAATTTTTCTTGTTAACATCAGCCCCAGTTCTATATACTGACCCAGGAGGAGGGGCTGATATTTGGTCCATTGTTTAGTGTAGTTAAAGTCAGTCTGAGATCTCCAGAACTTAGCTAATAGCTTCCCCCAGTGTTAAGAACATAACCTCTCCAAGAAGCTAAGAACTAACTGGATATATAGGGAGAGGCAGCATGTATAGAAGTAGATGAGATTGTTGGCTGCTTGAATTGCCTTAACTGCCCTCTTAGAACAGTGTCCAACACGTAGTAGTCACTCAATAAATATTTATTTATTAATTGGGTATAATGATACTAAACTTTGGCTCATGGCTCTACCATAATTTAATGTTTTATACCACTGTGAAATCAGTGGTTTATACACTTTGGTAATTATCTGGTGATAACTAAATTACCAACATAATTAATACATGAGAAAAAAATTTTATAATATGTATAAGAACCCTATTGCTCTTTGTTTCATTTTTCCCTTTGTTCCATTTCTATAATGATGAATAGTGATTATTTAGTGTTTTATAGTTTATAAAGAACTTTATATCCTTCTTGCTGATAGCTACTCCTTTATAGAAGTCCTATACAATCCTCCTTTTCTGCCTTTCAACTCCCTAATTATAGACTATGGCATCAATAGAATACCAATCTTCAACATAGAATAGTGTATTAGAGGAAGAAGCAGGTCATCAGAAACTGAGTTTACTGTATGTGTATGCAAATTTTAGATTTCTTTTAACATTATTAACTTTCTAGACCTAATAGCATGACTAATCAAATTCTTATCTAAATCTTTGCATTGAATTGAAGGCACAGGAGTTGATACAAACCAACCTGTAAGGATAACTGCTAGAATGGGACCTCTAAAAAGAAAACAGAAGAGAGATTTCCTAGAACAATTACCTAAGGATGATCACGATGACATGTTCAGTGAATCGCCTTTGCATAATCAGAGAATACAGGTAATAATTTTAATTTTAAACAGAGAAGATGACATTTTAAATTACTTTTTAAACTTTGATTTTTGTAAACAATTAGTATTTAGCTCTATTTAGACAAGGATAGGGATTGACAAACTACTGCCCAAGGACCAGATCTGGACAGCAGCCTTTTTTTCTGTGTGTCCAGTTAGCTAAAAATGGTTTTTATACTTTTAAATATGACAAAAATTTGATTTAGAATATAACTATTCTTAACTTTCAAATTGTACAAAAATAGGCAACTGATCAGATTTGGTCCATAGTTTTGCCAACCACTGGACTGGAGTTTTAAATCATAAGAAATAGCAGATTGTTAAAGGCCATGGCTTGCTAAAATGCATCTAAAAGAGAATTGAAGTTAAATATATAAAAGGACTAATGTTAATACCATTTGTGACTGTAAATTTTTATAAACATGTGAGAGAAAGTACAAAGATACAATTTTCAACAAATTTGGGCTTAGAAGCAGTTTTTAGAGGGACCTGCCAAAGACCTAGTAGTTCTCTCCACTCTGATACCTCCCTTGGGTTGCACCCTCCATATACACTTTTGTTATCAGGTGTCTTTTCCCTCACACATAATTTGACTTATCAAGAGGAGGTAATACCCAAGTCAAAAGGTAATGAAATGAAAAGTGACATTGAGCCTGATGATTCTCTGTATACCAGGGGTGGGGGGAAGTATTTTCTTAGTGACAAAATAAATTCCTAATCTAAGAATCCCCAAACCTTATGCATCTAACTCAAAGAAACTTATTCTTTCTTTTGAACAAATCATGAGGCTAGAAAAGTTAATCTAAATAATTGATTCCTTAATAATCATTTCTCTCAATATAAATCTACAATTTGTATTAATTTTCATTGTAGTTTTTAGCCATAATGTAATATGTCCTTTTTACTAGAAACCACAATATTTCAGGCAGAATATATTTATTCATGTTTGAAGGACATTCTTTTTTTTTGCAAGGCAATGGGGTTAAGTGGCTTGCCCAAGGCCACATGGCTAGGTAATTATTAAGTGTCTGAGACCGGATTTGAACCCAAGTACTCCTGACTCCAAGGCCGGTGCTTTATCCACTGTTCCAACTAGCCACCCCAGGACATTCTTGATATAAAACACTCTTTAATGTGGACCAGTGTATATACCCTCAGATTCAATTCAAGGGTGGTTAGTTGTGTAGAATATCTTTCTATTCTGTCTCCTTTATCCACTATAACTAACTCCTGAATCTCTTCTGTCATTTGTAGCTAAACCCAGTTACCAAATCCAATGGCCTTTTCTTCATCTTATCTCCTTTTCTCTGCAGCTTTTGACTGTTGATCACTCTTTCCTCCTTGATACTCTTTTTCTCTTGGTTTTCAAGACACCACTTTCTCCTCCTACCTATCTGACTATTCCTTCTTAGTCTCATTTGCTAGATCCCCTCACCATAGGCAAACCTCAGGATTTTCTCTTGGACTCTCTTCTCTTTTCCCTCTGTTCTTCTTCATTTGGTGATTTTATTGGCTCCCATGGAGTTAATTACCATCCATTTACTGATGATTCTCAATTCTACCTATCCAATCTGAGTCTCTCCACTAACCTCCAAACTCACATCTCTATCTTCCTTTTAGAAAGACATCTCACACTGATGTCCAGTAGACATCTTAAAATTCAACAATGTCCAAAACAAAACTCATTGTCTTTACTTCTAAACACTCCTCCCATGTTTCCTTCTCTACTACTGTCCTTCAGGTTCACATAACCATCATGCTCAACTCTTTCCCTGTCTCCTTCTACCTTTTCTTCCACAGACCCTCATCATCTGATACCTGAATTGTTGCTGTAGCCTCCTGGTGGGTCTGTCTACCTCAAGTCTCTTTACTGAATTTGGCATTCAAAACCCTTCATGACCTAATCCTTCCTTCCTGTCTAATCTTCTTATAATTTACACCCTTCCATAATCTTTTCAATCTACTGGTTCTGGACTCTTCACTGTTCTATGGGCAAGACATTCCAACTCTTGATTCTGGGTGTTTTCTCTGACAACTGTCCCCATGCCTAGAAGGATCTCCCTCCTTACCTCTGCCTATTGACTTTTCTGACTTCTTCCCGGACTTCCTTTAAATCCCAACTGAAATCTTATCTTTTACTGAAAACCTGTTGAGTTACTCTGTCCACCAGGGGATTCATTCAGCTTAGGAGAGAAAAGAAACAGGCATACACTTGGGTGGGGGTGCTTAAGAGGACAACTAGCAGAGTCATTTATTGAAAGTATCAAATAGTTCTTATAGCAGAAAACCACAAAATTAGCATACAGGATAAAAACAATGATGTAACTCTAATTTGGGCAGCACGTAACTCAGGTCAAGAAGTTCGGAAACAGGCCTATCAACAAGTGAGACCACAATGACACAGTTGTGTTATCATATCAGAGTTCCATGGAAAGCCTTCAGCTTGAGGGTCACCAGAGCTTAGATTTTTTAGTCATAACTGACCTTCTAACCCAAACTCACTTGAGCAGCCATCAACATATTCCCCTATTTCTGTTTACACAACAAGCTCACAATTGCCCAGCCTGATGCTCCAACATAGGTTATATAATACTGAATTCTATTGATAGCATATATAGTAGCTTTGGTTACAGAAAAAAATACTTTGATAAAACTTGGAAAACAGCAAAGTAGAAACATCAAGAGAATGAATATGACATAATTGGATCCAATGCCTGAAGAGGGTAGGATGTTGAAACCATTTAATTATTTTATCGGCTGTCTTTTTCAGGAATCAAGTCTCACTGTGAGGCTATTTGGATGTTTTTAGTCAATATATTCAAATTATCAATACTAAAAGATATAGTAGAATTCCCAAACAATACATTTAGGTGATTCCTAACCTTATTCCATTCCCATTGAGTATCATTATACTCCAGGCTGGTCACACAAATTTGCGTGTATCGATATTCACAACTAAGTATCTGTCTAAACTCTAACATATCCAATTCATCTCCTATAGACACTACTGTCTTCTTCAAACCCTCTAATATTTGCAAAAGCTGCTTATCAATATCTAACTGTTTTTGGAAGCCCAACCTTACAATTTGTACATTAGATACAGACATAGCAAGTGATAGAGGAAGCTATGAAAGATATAAACATGATAACTCCAACTACAAAACAACTAATACATCTCTTAAACCTTCCAGACGGGAGGTTCTCCTCTCACTAAATTAATTCACCAAAAACATGATCAGCACTGAATTTATACCATCCTTTGGCTTTTAACATCTTGAATGTGAAACTCACACTCTTACTTAGAGCAAAGATAGTTTTTAAAATGAGAGACAAACAACAAATGATCAGTATCATAATTACAACAAAGCTGAAAACAGAAACAATACCATGTAACCATACCAATTACAGGTGGAGAGGGCAACCAATAATACAATTTCTTGCTCAAATCTATGTTTTCTTCCTTATCACAAATTGTTCATTACAAAATGCATTAATCAAATGATAAAGATTTTCTTAACATCATCTTCTGAGCCTTTAATGATCTCAGTTTCTGAATTTCTAACCTAGCAACATTTTCTGACAATTCCTGAGTATATTTTGCTTCTATCTTTTCCTTATTCATCACTTCTTTACATACACATGCTCAAATAATACAATTGTAACAGTTAATATTATTTCCCCTCTTTTTCTCAGTAATAATCATAAATTCCTCTATATGGGGTGTGATACTATTTAAGCCAGAAAAATTATACCTAACTTCTCAGCATCTCTTCTTTAATATTTCTAATAGTAACTTTGTTATATCCCAAATAATTTTCAGCTTCCCCTATCAAAACAACTTCAGTCATACTTTTCTCTCCATGGTAAAGTTTTACTATAAGTCCAATATTCAGTTCCTTTTGCAGTCCCCAAATTGTTCATGATTAATATAAGCATTACAAGTTGTTCTATAAGTCCATGTTGTGTTTTCCTTTTGCGTGTTCTGTCCTTCCTTCTCTTATGCTTTCTTTATTAATTTCTTAACTGTAAGTTATTTATTTTCTGTATTACTTGATCATCTGGCCTGCATGGTCTGATGTTCCTTTCTGGCATCCAGACAGTTTCTTCATCTGTGGACAAAACAAAAGCAGACCCTCGACCCCAGGTAAGTAATTGATCAAGTCCTTTCCAATGTCCATCTTTGATACCCTTCCACAATATTCTGAGTACTTTTTAGGAGTATTTATTATGATATCTATGGTAATTTTGTAACCAAAGTTTTTCAGCCACGTTTTATTCTTATCATCCAAAGTCAAATAATTTAATGAATATAAAGCTTTATTTAAGTGTGCCTAATATCTGCTCCCCCACATTCCCCCTTTTCTGTTTATGTGGGAACATTTTTAACAACCTATTCTTCCTCTCAACTATAGAATTGATCCATGGGATTATAAGGAATGGCTGTGATGTGTTTTATATTTAATATAGACAAAATTGTTTAAATGCCATAGAAGTATATCCAAGGCCATTATCTGTTTTTATAGATTTTGGTATCCCTGCAAAACAATGTAATAAATGATCAATCACACCTTGAATAGCCTCTGAACTTTGTGCTGTGGCCATTGTATATGAACTAAATGTATCTACAGTAATATAGATTTCATTTTTCCAAATTGTGCATAATGAGTCAGATCCATCTGCCATAACTCATTAGGAGTCTGGCCTCTAGGATTCTTTTTCTTTTTAAGTTTTTGCAAGGCAATGGGGTTAGGTGGCTTGCTCAAGGCCACACAGCTAGGTAATTATTAAGTGTCTGAGGCCGGATTTGAACTCAGGTACTCCTGACTCCAGGGCTGGTTCTCTATCCACTGTGCCACCTAACCACCCAGAGGATTCTTAAAATAATTTGGAGAGGTGGGTAAATACCCCTTTGTGGACAGGATTTTACTATATTCCTAGCTTGCTCTCTGGTAATTTTAAATTCTTTCCTTAGTAAAGAGGCACTCTGATGAAATTTTTTTGTGAAACAGTTTAGCTTACTCTTCTACTAAGCTTATAAGGAGAGGAAGGATTAATAGATTGGTCTTATGATTACCTTCATATATGTATATATATATATAGAGAGAGATATATAGATATATTTATATATCCAGGCAATCCATATATTCAATAAAAAGGAATTGTATCTATTATTAATAAAGGCTGTATGCATCTGACCACATGATAATCATAATCATACTTACTATCTGTAAAAAATTAAGAAGTTGTGGCCATTCTCTTAAAACCAATATAGCATATAATTTCTTTTCTATTATTGCATATATGCTTGGACCTACAGGTTTAGAATAAGGTCCATTACATTGTTTAAAAATTTCAGGGAACCCAGAGGGTCATAACTTCTGATATTTTTGCTCATTATCTCTACAAAGAAATCAATTATTAATTCTAGGCTTAGGTATTATTATAGTAAAACAGCTTATATAGACAAAACTAGATCACATAACTTTTTCAACATCTTGCTCATCAGCAAGCTACCTAACTATGGGTTACACAATTTTCAATTTCCCAATCATTTTTCAAAATCCCACAATATTATTGGAAATAATTGCAGTTAAAGCTTACTTCCAAATCTCTTATACATTCTTCTTCTGAGTTTACCATTTCACTTCTTTGAAAATGAAACATAAGATCTCCAGGCTGACATCTTATTTTCTTAAAACCTTAGACCTGAATCTTTCACATGCAAATTTCTTTCTCATCTCTATATTATAAGCTTATTTCCCTCTTATTCCAAATACACTCCTATTTTCAAAAAGAAAATAAGATTCTCTATGAAATTATTTTATTTATATTAATTTTCAAAAACTCTAATATAAATTTTTTACCAAAGTCAGTGTTACAAGATACATATATAATTTCTAATATGTATAATTTCATAAACATGTGATGGAAAAACAAAGCTTTTCACAAACTCTCTGGGCCAAAAAAGACCTTGAGAGATATCACCTGTTAGCAAGGTATTCTCTAATTTTCTTATAACAAATCTTTACAAATGTGATGGATGACACTTAAATTCATTCTTATTTTGTTATTGTAACACAATTTTAAATTTTCAAAAAAAATTGTTTGAATCTGTTTTTATGCATAGTTTACTAATTTTATACGAAGTTTTCTAATTATACATAACATATTTTCAATTTAAAGTATATTCCTTTTACTGCCTAAAACTTTGCAATAAAAAATTCTTAAGACCAGATGTTTCTAAAAATTTTTATTAAGAGAAATATAAAGAAAATATTATAATCATAAAAATTTTTATATTTTTTCTTTATCTTTATATTTCTCTTAATAATCTTATAAATTCCAAAAATCACATTCATTTTCCTTTTGAAAATAAAAAAGTTTGCAAATTCTTATCTGTATCAAAGAGAAATATAAAGAAAATCTTATAATCATAAAAATTTTTATATTTCTCTTTATCTTTATATTTCTCTTAATCTTATAAATTCCAAAAATCATATTCATTTTCCTTTTGAAAACAAAAAAGTTTGCAAATTCTTATCTGTAACAGTACTACTCTAATTTCTCAATACTCTAACTTATAGGAGCTTTCTATCCTCACTGACAAAATGACGTTCTGGGAATTGGAGATTCCCCACATTTTGAGATATCAAGATAATATTACTAATTCTTTACCTTTACTGTTTATCATTCCTCGGTCACCCTAAGTTTTTCCAATATATGAACTATACCCTGTTTTTTAGCAATTATAAAGCCTAATTAAGAACACATAACTCAGAAGTTTGTGCTAACAAAGGTTTTGGCAGACTCCCAGCCTTTATCAAGGCCATTCTGACCCTATCTATTTTAGCATTCCCATTAGTTCTTAGGCAAAAAACATTATAACCAAAAAAAAAAATTAATATATTTTTTACAAACCCCTTAATTCAGTTATATGTATTTTCAGATAACTTTGTACACAGGATTACACATTATAGATTTACCTAATCTGAAGAAACAGTTAACATTTACTTAGCAATTGTTTTCATATCAAACTTTTCACTTTATGGGGATTATTACTTTCCCAACAATTCACTGCTAGATATTGTAAAAGTGACAGTTTAATGCAATTTTCAGATTATCCCAATCTCATTTAAACATATATCTTCATATAGGCTTATAGCTCTCTATACTTCCTTCTTTTATTCCATTGATTTGCAGATTATGTTTCAGAGTTCAAAAATCCATCTTTTATTTATATAAAGTCAAACCTCTCATATTTACTTTCTGCTTTCTACATGCTTTCACCAACTTGCATACTTCACAAATGGTTAAAAAACCCCAATAGTTGCTGTAACTGCCCCCCCCAATAGTCTCTATGTGCCTTTTTATTTTTCCTTTTCTTTATTCAAATATTTTCAGAACCTAGGGTGGCTGGGTGGAGCAGTGAAAAGAACATCTGCCCTGGAGTCAGGAGTTCCTGAGTTCAAATCTGCCCTCAGACACTTAATAATTACCTAGCTATGTGGCCTTGGGGAAGCCACTTAACCCCATTTGCCTTGCAAAAACCTAAAAACAAACAAACAAACAAACAAAAAACCCCAAATATATTCAGAACCCATTATTCAGGCTGAATTACTTACATATTCCCTTCATATACTGTTCTATTATTCTTTTCCATAAACTCTTATCAAGAACAGTCCAGAAAAAATAATTTTAGGGACAATTTCAATTTCTTCTAGGTCCCTTATTAGTATAATTTGACAAATCAGTAAGTAAAACTCTTTTAGACAATCAGACCAGAAAACAAACAATAGAAAATAAAAGAAAATTAATAGAACCCCTTCTTTCCCCCCAAAACACATGATTTTCAGGTAAATCTCCTGTGGCACAGAATCATAAAGTTTTTGGAAAAAGAAAAAGATCCAATTTTAAAAAGAGAGAAAGGAAAGAGGACTGGCCAGTTAGGACATAAAGATATGAAAGCAGGTCTTATTATGCAGAGACACCTAAGAGCTTCTCTTCCTGTATTTTAAAATAAACATACATAAAACACAACAAACAGAATCAGAGCACTTTGAACCAGAGAGGCCCCCAATTTGCTCTCACACAAGAGAAGATATAGAGAATGTTCCATCTATCACAATTCATTTTTTCCACACAAAAGTATTAATATATTTAACATATTATTTAGCATAATATTTAATAACATTTAATAGTATAATATTTAATAACATTTAATAGTATAAAAACATAAAATTTATATCTATATAAATTTAATAATAATATAATATTATTAAATTATATATAATTTAATAATATTATTATATAACACTTCTAGATTTTAACTAGTATAACTTTTGAGAAGGCAAACAGTCACTCAAAAACCTCTCAGCCTAATTGGAATATCTCCTGTCCCCCTTCTTCAAATAGAGTTTTGCTCTATAAATAAATTATTTTTTAAGGGGACAGTCCTAAGTCTTTTCTGGCGGGGGGAGGTTGGAATCTTGTAGAGGCCACCCAAGTGAGTTTGGGGTCAAGAGGCCAGTTATGGCCAGAAAACCTAAACTCTGGTGACCCTTGAGCTGAAAGCTTCCATGGAACTCTGATTTGATAACACAAATGTGTCATTTGTGGCCTCACTATTTGATAATCCCTGTTTCTGAACTTCTTGACCTGGGTCACATGCTGTTGGGTTAATTCCTGCCCATAACAAAGTTACATCATTGTTTTTATCCTGTATAATAATTTTGTGGTTTTCTTCTATAAGAACTGTTTGATGTTTTCAATAAACTGGCTCTCTCAGATGTCCTGCTGACATTTCCCACCTGAGTGTGTGGGAAATGAATCCCCAGCAGGGGATTCATTCAGCTCAGGAGATCTCAACATCTTCTGTTTTCAAATCCTTACTTGACCAATAATTTTCTGTAATAACTTCTGTAATAACTAACATTATCAGAATCTATATTGATAAACTCTTGAAGTTATAATGTTATGATATCATTCTGGTAAAAGATTAACTATTTAATTTCCCCTTATTTCTTATATTTATTTATTTTTTGTCATTACTTAGTACCCAAATTATATACTTTAGAATTAACCTGACTCTTGTCTTTTTTGGAATATACTTCCCCAAAATTTTCTCAAAAATGGAATTTCTTTTTATGATTTCTATATATAATGTGTTTGGAATATACACTGTCTCTTTCCTGATTCTTTTAATGCCAAATAAATTTCCATTTTAACACTTGTTTTTTTCAAATCTTCATGAACTAATTCTCTCTCTCTCTCTCTCTCTCTCTCTCTCTCTGGCTAGTTCTTTTTCTAAATATATTCTTTCTGCTAAACTTCAAGGTCGAAAGATAAGAGCCAGAATTGTAAAATGGACAAACCATGGGGGGGGGGGGGGGAACATTCTGTCAGAATCATAGTGAAGAAGTGGGGAAGAGAAAAAATCAACAGCATTTTATTATATTAATTATATTATATTATAATATATTAATACAATATCAATTATATTAATATATTATATTGATATTCATTTATCTGTTCAAACACTCTTCTCCTATCATGTAGATTCAAAGTACCTTCTAAGCTCAATTCTCCTTTTCTTGGGAACTATGGAGAACATCAAAACCAGTCTGTAAAAACTTATCTATTTGTTTTTTGATAATTTTTGATAATTTCCAAGTCCTTCTCTTTAGCTAGTTTCTTCAAAATATTTATGTCCTGGCCTGGCTTCTTTAGTTCTATAAAAAGTTCCTTCCTTATTATACCTTATTATGCCTTCTTGGAAAAAGAAAGTAAAAAGCTGACGCTGCTTATCAGCTCTCCTCAAGCCACCCCCTCACCGGAATCATCCTGGGATTACCATGGCCTTACTAGGGGGTTTTCTTCTCCTGAAAGAATATCTCAGCTTCCAGACGGCTTCAAGTCCCCTGTGCCTGCTCCATGTAAGTGCACCAAATGTTGAGTTCCCCTGTCTATCAGAGGATTCATTCAGGAGAGAAAAGAAACATGCATACATCTGGGTGGGGATGCTAGCAGGACAACTAGCAGAGCCGTTTATTAAAAGTATCAAACAGTTCTTATAGCAGAAAACCACAAAATTAGTATACAGGATAAAAAAAAATGATGTAACTCTGATTTGGGCAGGATGTAACCCCAGGTCAAGAAGTTTGGAAACAGGGCTATCAACAAATGAGACCACAAATGACATAGTTGTATTTTCAAATCAGAGTTCTATGGAAAGCCTTCAGCTCGAGGGTCACCAAAGCTTAGGTTTTTTTAGTCATAACTGACTTTCTAACCCAAACTTGCTCAAGCAGCCATCAACAAAAACTTTCCCCAAATACCTCTTAATTTGAGTGCCTTTCTCTGTTATTTTCTATTTGTCCTCACTATAGGTTGCTTGATATATATATATATATATATATATATATATATATATATATATATATATATATATACATATATATTGCATGTTGTTTCATTAAATTGTAAGTTTCCTAAGAGTAGAGAACTGTCTTTGTATCCCTAGTACTTGGAACTGTCACTAGCATATAATAGACAGTTATAAAATGTTTTTGCTTGATTCATTTTATAGTTTTTGTTACAAGGGATAAGCCTTGGTGGGGAAGGAGAGAAGAGTAGATTTAAAATAAAGATGGCATAAATAAAATTTCAATTATTGAATGAAATAATTTTAAATAATATTTTGCTAAAGAAAATATTAATTTTTTAATAAAAGAAAGATTTTTATTTATTTTGAATTTTATAATTTTCCCCCAATCCTTGCTTCCCTCCCCCCAATCCCCACAGAAGGCATTCTGTTAGTCTTTACATTGTTTCCATGGTATACATTAATCTAAGTTGAATGCGATGAGAGAGAAATCATATCGATAAGGAAGAAAAATAAAGTATAAGAGATAGCAAAATTACATAATAAGATAACAGTGTTTTTTTAAAATTAAAGGTAATAGTCTTTGGTCTTTTTTCAAACTTTTGTACATTAATCTAAGTTGAATGTGATGAGAGAGAAATCATATTGATAAGGAAGAAAAATAAAGTATAAGAGATAGCAAAATTACATAATAAGATAAGTGTGTTTTTTTTTTTAATTAAAAGTAATAGTCTTTGGTCTTTTTTTCAAACTCCACAATTCTTTCTCTGGATACAGATGGTATTCTCCATCACAGATGGCCCAAAATTGTGCCTGATTGCTACACTGATGGAATGAGCAAGTCCATTAAGGTTGATCATCACCCCCCATGTTGCTGTTAGGGTGTACAATGTTCTTCTGGTTCTGCTCATTTTGTTCAGCATCAGTTCATGCAAATCCTTCCAGGCTTCTCTGAATTCCCATCCCTCCTGGTTTCTACATGACATACATATACCACAGTTTGTTAAGCCATTGACCAATTGAAGGACACTCACTTAATTTCCAATTCTTTGCCACAGGGCTGAAGCAAGTATTAATTCTAACTGGTATTTATTCAGTATTGAAATTATCAGAGTTAGAATAAGATCAAATGTTTTATCATGATAGCTAAAAATATAGAAATAAATATTAATCCTTATACTTTAATAGTTTAGTTGGTACTTTTCTCTCTACCTCCGTAGTTTATCATTCATCCTTACCCCCATCCCAAATTATATGTTATCATCATGGCTTTTCATAAATTCATAGTGGATGCATCAAGCACATTGGAAACCTAGTTGATACCTAGTCTTGGAGTATGAGGATGACCCTTTTAACATCAAAACATTTCAGGAATTCCCACATAAAATAATTGAATTATTAACACTTAGTAATTGAAAATATATAATTAAAAACTATTATGAATTCAGTAAATTTTAGATAGTTTATAATCACAATGGTATCTACATAAATTTGAAAAATAGCATCTATAAATGAGATGCAGCATGGCATAGTATGAGGAAGACCTGGTACAAGCCTGCATCTGACTCAGATTGACTGTGTCTTTGGGTGACTCATTAAACTTTTATAGAACCCTGGTCAACACTCTTAATACTGAGTTGTAATGCAGATGTTATCTATGTGCTAGAGGGAATTCCCAACTCAGAATTTTCTAGACTAATGAAGTTACAGGTTCCATACTCATTTACACACACACACACACACACAGAGAATGCTGTTCACTTAAACTGAGAATCAATGTGATATCAATATGACACAGACACATATACAATCCAGATAATTTATATTCAGTCTCTAAGTTTTCCATTGTATGTCTTTGAATGATCTATACCTCTTATACTTCTCAACCTTTCCCTACTTGCCCCTTGGGTTATGCACCCTCAAAATTGGGAACAATTTCTAGACATTTTACTATTTCATAGCTGATGGAATAATACTTGGATTATTCTATATTTTGTTAATTTTCTTTTTCCTCCTACTTTTTGCAATCTTTATCAGAAATATAGTCAGATAAGACAGATATCCATATTGGTCATGTCCAGAAATGCATATCTGATTCTATATAGTAGTCCATTGTCTGGAGGTGGGCAGTATTTTTCACTACTGGTCTTGTGGAGTCACGATTTATCAAGAGTTTTCAATGTATTTCCAAGTTGTTTGGAGACATCTTTATATTATATTCTATTTTCACTATGTGACCAAGTCACATTAGGTTTTCTGGTCATATGTAACTTGTCATTAGTTTCTTATAAATATTTGGAGGCAATAAAGATATGTATGAGTCAATATCATTTTCTTTTCTAGTTACCTAATTTTGAAGTCAATCAGGATGATGATTTCCTTTATATGGACAGAGATTCAACAACTCCTTCAGTTATTTATGTCTTGGCAAAAACTCCCCAATGTCAACATGCCAGCCCTGGTATGTGGGAATCTATAAACAGGTAATAATATGTATAGGGGTTAAGAAAAATGTCTAAAAATTTTTGAAGAAAAATAAAACAAATATGATTCCTCTTTATTCCATAGACAATTTAAGCAATTTAATTACATACATAAGGCAGTTGACAAGACACAGAGGTCAAGAAATAAGATTTCTGTCTCCCACATTTGACCTAATCATTAACTACTTTTTTTTGTTGTAATACCAGTGTTTGTTTGATAGATTTTGCTTTATCAGGTATCCATGGTGTATTTTCTAGTCCTTGTAGATAGTACGTTTTTTTAAAATATCAAGACCTATAATCATCAGAACTATTTTCCTTAACAGATTCCTGTTTTTCAATGTACCTTGTAAAACTGGCAACCAAAATTGAACACAATATTCCAGCTAATGACTAACCAATGCAGAATGGAGTGGGATTATTGCGTTCCTTGTTCTGGATGTTCTATTTTTATTAATAAGAGTTTAAGATTGCATTAACTTTTTGATAGCCATGTTATATTGATAATTCATTGACCTTGTAGCCCACTAATGCCCCAGCACCTGGCATGGTGTCTGACATTTACCATATACTTGATAAAGGCTTATTGAGAGTTCAGAGTACACTGTCATTGTCTAAAAGTTTCTTTTGCAATTCTATCTATATACAAGTTGGTGCTTTTAATAATCTCAGTTAAACATTTGGTTTGTGGGTTTAAGAATATAGTATTCTTAAATACTTTACTTTTGAGGGCAGCTAGATGGCACAGTAAATAGATCACTGTCCCTGGATTTTGGTGGTCCTGAGTTCAAATTTGACACCAGACATTTGACATTTTCTAGCTCTGTGATGAGATCTGAATCCTGATTGCCTCATCAAAGAAATAAAAAGAGAGAATACTTTTACTTTTATAAAAATAGGGAGAAAAGATTTCTCCAGATTGAAAACAAATGTAAAATTCATGGTGATTTACCAGATGAAGCTAATTAGACTTCATGGATTTATCTATGTTCACTTGAGATGCTACTTTGTATTTTTGCAGGAAGGATTATGATAAATATCTATATCAAATGCAAAAGGAGAATAAAAGTCATGGTGGTATGTGGGCCAATGTCAAGAAGAAACTGGTAATATTTTTATTTTTATTATTATTATTAATCTTCTGACTTCATTAGGAAATGGTTTTCTTTTTAATAATCAGTATACTTTGCTAAATTTAATTTGATAGACAGATGATATAAAAGTGATTAGATTGGCATTCATAAACTTATGGCTGGTTGTCCAAATGGAGGGAACTATTAAAAATAAAAAAATTAAATAGGCTGATTTAGGAAGTAGTAGGTTCCCCATTCAATAGTGATCTTTATGCAAAAGACTTTAGTTGAATATGTGTTTGAGGACATTCCTCTTTGGGAACTAGTTGGATTTGATGACTTCTTTGGTTCTTTCTAATTCTGAGGTTTTGTGGTTCTTTTTAGGTTGGATCTGACTTTACAACTCCAACACCTAGGAGAACTCAGTTTAAGAGAGGTCAGTAACATTTCATAGAGTGTTGTGTGAAAGGACTAAATTAGCATTTAGTGCTCCCTTCATAAGAAGTGAAGAGGTTTTTTTTTAGAAAGATTTTATTTTGAGTTTTATAATTCCCCCCATTCTTTCTTCCCTCCCCCACCCCCCAAAGAAGGCATTCTGTTAGTCTTTACATTGTTTCCATAATATACATTGATCTCAGTTGAATATGATGAGAGAGAAATCATATCCTTAAGGAAGAAAAATAAAGTATAAGAGATAGCAAAATTACATAATAAGATAATGATTTTTCCCCCCTAAATTGAAGGTAATAGTCTTTGGTCTTTGTTCAAACTCCACAATTTTTTCTTTGTATACAGATGGTATTCTCCATTGCAGATACCACAAAATTGTCCCTGACTGTTGCACTGATAGAATGAGCAAGTCCATTAAGATTATCACCCTCATGTTGCTGTTATGGTGTATAATGTTCTTCTAGTTCGGGGTGGCTAGGTGGAGTAGTGGATAAAGCACCAGCCTTGGAGTCAGGAGTACTTGGGTTCAAATCTGGTCTCAGACATTTAATAATTACCTAGCTGTGGTGGCCTTGGGCAAGCCACTTAACCCCATTTGCCTTGCAAAAACCTAAAAAAAAAGAAAAAAAAGAAAAAAATGTTCTTCTAGTTCTGCTCATCTTGCTCAGTATCAATTCATGCAAATCCTTCCAGGCTTTCCTGGTTAAGCCATTCCCCAATTGGAGGATATTCACTTAATTTTCATTTCTTTGCCACCACAAACAGGGCTGCTATGAATATTTTTGTACAAGTGATGTTTTTACCCTTTTTCACAATCTCTTCAGGGTACAGACACAGTAGTGGTATTGCTAGATCAAAGGGTATGCACATTTTTGTTGCTTTTTGGACATAATTCCAAATTGCTCTCCAGAAAGGTTGGATGAGTGAAGTGAAGAGGTTTTAATAGCTTAAGGTACATATACTAAATGTCATCTGACCATATTTGTGAAATGGGCTTGTGAAAAGAGTGTCAGGCATGCCAGAATAAGTTAAAGTTGACAAGGAAAGTTAAAAATATGAAGAGTTTTTGTGTCTTTTGTTACATATGTTGGGAGAAAGTGAGGATCATAAAAAAGGATAGAATTACTGCTCAAGGTTGATAGAATGAAGAATGATAATGGATGAAAGCCACATAACTTTTACTTCTATTTTCTTTCTTTTTTTTTTTTTTTGCAAGGCAAGGGGGTTAAGTGGCTTGCCCAAGGTCATACAGCTAGGTAATTTATTAAGTGTCTGAGGCTGGATTTGAACTCAGGTTCTCCTGACTCCAAGGCTGGTGCTCTATCCATTGTGCCACCTGATCACCCCTACTTATTTCTGTTTTTTCTGACAAGGGGAATGATCTTTAGTCAGAAAAAGGACAGAAGAAAACTAGATAGGGAGCTAATATTTAAAATAAGTAGGGACATAGCAAGAGAACATCTAGCTACCCTTGAAGACTTTCAATGCCAGTTAAATTATATCTCTAGATAGTGAAAAACTTTGGAAATGTGCCTTGAATTAGTTATGAAAGATGGAGAAATGGGTATAACAGGATTTGAGAACAAAAGTTCTAGTTTTTAAATGGAAGGGAAATGGAGGTTACAAACTGTAGACCAGTCAGTAAGTTTAACTTGGATTATTGGCAAAACTCTACACTACATTATTAAGGGAATGATTATGGAAGTGATGATTGCCAAAAACTTTCATAACCACACATTTATTAGTAGTCTCTGGACTACTGAGGGAATATTGTAGTTTACCTAGATTTCTTCAAAGCATTTGCCATTTTCCTATGCTATTATTCTTGTAGAAAAGATAGTGAGGGAAATGTGAAGTAGAAAATAAATTATGCTTAGGTGGATTGGGAATTGTTTGAATGATCAGACTAAAATTAATGAGTGCTTTCCTACCAATCTGGAGAGGAATACTCCCAAGGATTATTATTTATCCCTGTACTATTTAACATTCCCATTGAAGATGTAGATGGCATCCCTATTAAATTTGTAGCTAACATAAAGCTAAGAGGGCTAACTAACATTTTAGCTGACAGCAGTAGATTTCTTAATGATCTTGACAGGTTAGGACTTTGCACAGTTTAAGACTTTGGAAGGAATCTAATTAGAGCTCTTTAGAAGTAGAATGGGCCCACTCAAGACACAGGAGGTCTATGTTTGAATTAACCATAATTTTTTGCTCTCAACTTGATAGATTTATCATTCTTAGAAATGCTATATTGCCATATTTAAATTATTTTCATTTATAAAATGTGATCATTCTTTTAATTAAAATTCTTCTGATTGCAGGAATTCAATCTGATTCTGAAAAACTCTTCAGTCATATTAGAAAATTGAATTTTGAAGGTGATTATTTCTCCGACTCTGATTCTGCAGAGTTAAATCAGAACATGAATTCCAGAGTTTATTTAACACCATAACACACACTTGTATATAAAGTAAATGCATTTGTATTCATTTGAAATGCTAGTATTGTCTCTATGAAATTGTTTTACATAAATGTTTATTTTTTACTTTTCTCTGTTTAGTGTACAAATTAAGCATTTCTACTTTTCTTGCTAGTATTCAGACATGCAAATATAACTAAAATGTAAAAATGTTTTTTCTTTGTAAATACTTTTTATAAGTGTATATATGTGTATATATATACATATATATATACATATACATATACATATATATATATATATGGAGAGAGAGAGAGAGAGAGAGAGAGAGAGAGAGAGAGAGAGTTGACCACCCTTCTGCAGCATTGATCTGTTTAAGAATGAGATGTTTCAAATATATATTGGGAAAAATTCATTCTCTGAAGTCCTGAATAATTCTCACCAAATTCTGTACAGTAATTTTATTTCATAGAAACCTTGTAAATCCAAGCATTCCCATGTAGGTATGTATAGTTTTCACCTAATGTTGGGCCTAACTTATACCATATTAGTTCTATGTGCTTTTGCATTTCTGGGATATAACTTTCTTTTACCTTCAGTTCCTTTTGTTATACTCTTAACACTATATATTTGATTGTGAAACTGAGACTCAATGGTAGACGATTAGATGATATTATAAAAAGTTAGCTCCAAGGCTTTAAGCAGATTTAAAATCAGTTAAAATTTCATCTGTTATATTCCAGTTTTAAGTTTGGGATATGGTTTTCTATACTTCATAAAGTTTCAAGCTATCTTTTTTGAAATAATAATTTTTTCATTTATTCTGTCAGTTTAGAAACTGACAAAGATCATTCATTACCTAAAGTTACAGTCCATATTTGCCCTCTTCTCGTCCAAAACCAGCTTAGCTCTACAAATAAAGCTTTGATATTTTGTATTTGTCAGTGTTATTTTCACCTGATCACTGGATGACAGCAGGCTTTGATAGTTTGAATTTGAGGTGGGGAGTATGAACAGCAAGGCTGGGATTTATAGAAGCTCCAGAAGGGGAAGAGTAAAATAGACATATAGTAATTATCCTTTAATATTATTATCTCTTAGAGTAGGATGATAGGATTACCTATAAATTAGGATATGGAATGAAATCTGGACAGATCTTGAATTGAAAAATAAAAGGACTATGTGGAATCAGAATTTTATGGAAAACTCTAAAGGGAGCTTCCAGATAATTGACCAGATTTTCACACTTTGAAGACCTGGGAACAAAGGTGATGTGATTTTCCCAAGTTCATACAGCCACATTAGTGGAAGGTTTGGAGGCAGAACTCATCATTCTTAAATCAGACCTCTTTTTCAGTGTGCCATGCTATCTCCCAAAACTGTATGATTTAATAAATGAGTTGAATAAATTCAGGAACTGCAAAATAGTTTTGATGATGAATAATGTTTTGTTAGGATCTGAAGTGATAATTTGAAAGAGAAAATTAACCAAATTTTCTCTAATTTCTAATTGAATGATTTTAAATTAATTTAATTATTATTCCCTGAAAGATCAATCCTTACACAGAATTTACCTAGTATAATGAGCTTTCACAGCTAGCTTGTAGTCTCCAGACATTCTAGGAATGCATTATGACTATTCTTATAGATGGACCAGCCTGTTACAGACAATGCAAGTTTTGACTTAATTGTAAACTTGCATCAATTCATGATACACTCTAAAACCATGCTCTGGGACCAAGTTAAAGGTATGTTTTAAGACCTTTGGGATAACTAAATCCCCTCAAGGTGAATATAAATGGCTTGATTTTATATTGAATTTTAAAATCCCCCTTTCAGATATATATATATATATATATATATATATACATACATATATATATATAATTTTTTCATTTTTTCTGAGTTCCTTACCAATTTTTCTAATATTTTCCTTATTTGAAAAACCTGCAAACATTTTAATAAAATTTTTAACCTCTTTCCTCCAGTTAACAAATGTGAACTGCCTCAATAGAAAATCTTTGATGAATAATTTTGCATGCAGAGTGCATAAGTGATAGAGAGCTAGGAATACCTGGATCCAAATCTCACCTGAGGCCCATCCTAACTGTGTGACCCTGGAGAAGTCAACTTCTCATAGCTTTAAGCAATGCTCTTCTCTGCAGAGAAGGTGTTGGCTTGCGTTGGTAAGAGCTTCCTCACTAGGGGGTGATAGTCTGTTAATAAGATGAAGAGACACAGACTACTTGAGAGTAATTATGTGAACTTGGAACAAATTGGACTCAAATTGTTTTTGATGTGTCAGTATCTACACAGTATAGTTTTTAATGTCCCAGGGTTCCTTCTATTATTGGACTTTTGGTGTTCCATTGCTGACAACTTTGTCAGATTTGCAAATGACACAATGCTGCACAGAGTTGCTAACATAGGATGACATCAACAGGCTAGAGCAATGGAACCAGATCAAATAAGTTGAAAATTCATAAAGATAAGTTAAGAAAAATAATTCATAAATGCAGAATCTGAACTACAAGATCAATTTGAATCAACAGTGGTATAGGTTTGACAGTCAAAAGAATATAATGCTGTGTTAAAACTATATGATAGTGGTGGCTAGGTGGTGCAGTAGATAGAGCACCGGCCCTGGAGTCAGGAGTACCTGAGTTCAAATCCGGCCTCAGACACTTAGTAATTACTAGTTGTGTGGCCTTGGGCAAGCCACTTAACCCTATTGCCTTGCAAAAACCTAAAAAAAAAAAGACTATATGGTAAGGGATACAAGTGATCAGAGGAAGTTTCCCTGTCCTAATCAGCAAGGCAGCCAGGTGGTACAGTGTTCAGAGCACTGGGCCTGAAGTCAAGAACTGAGTTCCTGGGCAAGTGAGTTCACGTTACCTCTATTGCTTCAAAGGATAATGGCACCCACTTACCAAGTTGTGAGGATTCATTATAAAGTCATTTGTCACTGTTCTAGTAAAGATCCATCTAGAATATTGTGCAATTCTGGGCACCTCAACTTGGGAAAGTTATGAACAAGCTGTATCATGGAAATTCAGAAGATCACTGAAAGGATGTTTAGACCAGAGAAGAGACTAAGATGACTATGATCACCCCCTTCAGACATCTGGAGGGCTTCATGGGGAAGAGCCTGGTCTCCAGAAACAGTACTGGGAGTAATGGGAATTAAGTTACAAGATGAAAGATTGGGGCAAACCTAGAATGTTTGAGTCCAAACTCCAAATTGCTTGTTTAGCCATCAAATCTCAGAATTGGAAACTTACAAGTTATCTTGTCTAGGCTCTGTCTAATGTGAGAGACATCATGGAAGTAGATAAAAGAGTTATGGATTTGTTAATTCTGGATTCAAATCCTGCCTCAGACACAAGCTGTGTGACCCTAGACAAGTCACATCACTGCTCAGCCTCAGTTCCTCATCTGTGAAATGAGGTAGTTAAATAAGATTGGGAGAAGGAGGGAATAAGCATTTATAATAAGCTTATACTAAGCACCTTATACAAATATCTCATTTGATCTTCACAACAGCCCTGTAAGATAGGTGTTGTTCACCCCCATTTTACACTTGAGGAAACCGAGACAGACAGAGGTGAGTGATGTGCCAGTTCACAGCCAGGGTCTGAGGCTGGATTTGAATTTGAGTCTTTTTGAATCCAGGTCCAGCTCTCTCTACTGTGCCAGCTAACTACTTCAAGATGAGCTTCAAGATCTTTTTTAGGGGGTGGTAAGGAGGTGCCATGAATCAGGAGGACCTGAGTTCAAATCCAGCCTCAGACATTTAACAGTTACCCAGTTGTGTGACCTTGGGCAAGTCACTTAGCCCTATTGCCTTGCCAAAAAAAAAATCTTTTCTAACTTTGTCTATGATCCTATGACAAAGGAATCCATTTTCTTTATAGAATTTCCCAGCCTGATAATCATTGAAATAAATCTTTTTAAAAATGTATTTATTTTAAACTTTTTTTCATACTTTGGATTTCATGTCATCTTCCTCCAGCCCATTTCCTACTCTTTGAGAAAGCAATATGCTATCAATTAAATCTGTGAAGTCATTAGCCATTTTGCACCATCCCACCCCAATAAAAAATCAAGAAAAATAAAGTAAAAAAATTTTTCTATTAGCACTGTGTTCATCAGTTCTCCAGAAGTGGTTCTCCAGAAGTGGATTGAATTTTTCAATGATCCTTTGACATTGTCTTGAATCATTGTATTAGAGTAGAAAAGTCTTTCACGGTCAATCGAGTTATGGAAAAGCATGCTATCTTCCAAGGTACCCCATTCCATAGTTAAGACCACTCTAATTACTAAGGTTTTTGAATGCTGGCTTTTCATTCTGCCTTTTTTGATGATCTCTTCCCATGGGGCCAAGCACCTCCTAAGTCTTATCTCAGTTCCTCAAAAGGATAAAGGAAAAACCAGTAAAACCTTATTTGCCAAACACTAGACTAAGTTCTGGATATACAAAAAAGCAAAAGCTAGATCCTGTCCTCAAAGAGCTTACATTCTAATTAAAGAAACAAAATGCTCATAAATATATAAAAAGCAAATTGTGCAAAGAATAATTTAGGAAATGACAGAAGGAAAGTTTCCTAAAAGAGAAGGATTTTAGTTGAGATTTAAAAGAGGTCAGGGAGGTAGTAGGCAGAGTTGAGGAAGGAGAACATTCCAAGCATTGGGGGATAGAGAAGATGTTCAGAGGTGAGAGATGGTTACTGGATCCAAAAGTACATGTTGGGGAATAAGGAAGAAGACTGGAAAGGGTGAGGTGATGGTATTTTGTATTTTGCTCCTAGAGGCAATAGGGAGAAACTGGTATTTATTGTTAAGAGAATGACTTTAGTGGCTGAATGGAGGATGGATTGGAGTGGGGCAAAAGATATACTAAAAAGTATTGCAGTAATCCAGGACTGAGTTAAGTAGGGTCTACACCAAATTGGTGGCAGTATCAGATGAGAGAAGGGTATTCAAGAGATGTTACAAAGGTGACATTGGCAGGTTTTTGGCAATAGATTGAATATGGGGGTTGAGAGGATGACTCCTAGGTTGTGAGTCTGAAGGCCTAGAAGAATGGTGTTGGGCATAACAATAAAAGGGAAGAAAAAGATAATAAATTCTGTTTTGCTTATACTGAGTTTTAAAATGTCAATCAGACATCCAGTTCACGATATCTGAAAGATATTGGTGATGTGAGATTGGAGATCAGTAAAGAGACTGGGGCAGGATAGGCAGATTTGAGAATCATCACTATAGAGATGATAATAACTACATGGGAGTTGATGAGATCACCAAATGAAGTAGTATAGAAGGGGAAGTGAAGAAAGCCCAGGATGGTCCCTGAGGGACACCTACTGTTGGTAGGCCTGCTCTGAAGAAGGATCCCCCAAAGGAGGCTGAGGAGGGATCAAATATGTAGGAGAACCAGGAAAGTGGCATTCAAAAACCTAGAGAGGAGAGTATCATGGAGGAGAGGGTGATCAGTATCAAGGAGAGAGGCCATGAATGAGAGATCATTGGTTACTGGAGAGAAATTTGTTGGGATAATGAATTGTAAAGCTGGGTTGTAAGAGGTAAAAGAAGAGAAAAATGGAGGCATCTATTGTAGATGACCTTTTCAAGGGATTTAGCTGGAAAGGTCAGAAGAAATTTACAAAGAAGTGTAAAATTGTGAGCCTTTTCCTGCCTAATCTCAAATCTTTGAAGAGAATTTGTGAAGCAATGCCTCTCATCCAGTCTTTGAGATTATTGCTATTCACATTCATATTGTTATTCATATCTGTTGTCTGCATCCCCCTTCCTTTCTTAATGAGTTTGACATTTGGATCACAATTTTGCTCTTCCCCAATTCCTGTCATTATACTAGTATAAGGATTTCAGCACATGCATTAACTTTTCTCACGCTTTACCAAGGCTAACCCTTACTTGTTCAAGCAATCCCATTCCATTCCATCCCCTCTTAATGGTATATCCCCATCACACCCCACCTCCCCTTTTACTTATTTTCAATCTCTTCTTGTCTGACTCATTCCCTCCTAAAACATGCTTAAATTTCCCCATCCTGAAAAAATCCTCACTTGATCCTTTCAACTCCACTTCTTTGTATATCAAGCATTTATTCATCCTTTGTCTATACCACTTCCTGAAATAGACTTGGTAGGTCTTCATCTGTAGGTTATATCTAATTTTTCTAAAATTCTGTTAATGTCCTTGATGTGTCTCTTTGTCTTTTCATTCACTAAACCTCTGCTATGTGTCAGCTACTCTGCTATATCCCGAGGATACAAATAAAGGTCAGTGGAAGAACCAGGATTCAAACTAGGTTTTTGGATTCTAGATAGTCTTTCTATGCTACAGAACATACTTTCTCTTTCATCTTTTTTTGCTGTCAGGTCTTTCAATATGATCCCATAATATGAGGATCCTCACAACTACATTGGACACATAAACATAGGAAAAACCAAGTATATGAAAAATACCTCTTTGTTGTTGTTGTGTGTGGGTGTGGGGTTTTTTTTTTGGTTTTTGCAAGGCAATGGTGTTAAGTGACTTGCCCAAGGTCACACAGCTTGGTAATAAGTGTCTGAGGCTGGGTTTGAACTTGGGTCCTCCTGACTCCATGGCCGGTGCTCTATCCACTGAGCAACCTAGCTCCCAAAATACCTCTTGTTAAGACTGACATTCAATTAGATGGACAACCTCTTAGTTTAGATCTAATTAGATATAACAATCTATGACCATTAGCAAATTACCTTAGAAAGACTCCACAAATGTCCCAGAATTAAACAGGAGATCAAGTTGAATTGCCTGTAGGAATTTGAGTTGTTTCAGTAATGTCCAATTCTCCGTGACCCTATTTGGGGTTTTCTTGGCTAAGATACTATAACTAAGGCAAAGTTAAATGACCTTCTCTGAGTCACAAAGCTCATTATCTGAGGTGGGATTCAAACTTGGGCCCTCCGGTTGCCATGATCTGGCATTCTATTCACTAACTTACTTAGCTTCCCT
The DNA here is from genome assembly GCF_037893015.1 of Macrotis lagotis. Lineage (NCBI taxonomy): Eukaryota > Metazoa > Chordata > Mammalia > Peramelemorphia > Peramelidae > Macrotis > Macrotis lagotis. The sequence continues at coordinate 157,783,744 of NC_133658.1, forward strand.
ACTGATTCTAAACCTTTCCCTAAAATGAAGACCTGTAAATACCAATATCTATTCTACTAGTACTATTTGGTTAGGAGTTATTGAACACAAAATTCTCCAAAATATTAATGTAGCGGGAGTAAGCGGCCTTCAACAGAACAAGAATCTAAGAAGAAAGTGTGAAGTAAGAGATACTATCAAAGAAATATATAACCAAAAAAAGGAAAGAACTGGTCACAAAGTGAGAGGTTTCACTAGTAATGTCACATTATAAAGAGAAAACTGGGACAGAGCTTAGCTCTCTTTCCTGAATTTAGGGGAAGACTAGCCAGGAGTAATAAAGAGTAAAGGGTATTATGATCTATATTGTTGGAGGGAACAATTTCTTGATGAAATTATAGAACCAACTGAGTTTTGGGGGTTGAATTCCCCCCACACACACACACCAAAGCTGTAATTAGGAAAATTTAGGCTTGAGGGCAGAGAAATAACATAGAATGTGTTGCTTCTTATAATTTCTAACACCATAGTTGGCATTAGGTTCCATCTCATCGTAGGTCTTCAAGCACAGACTTGGTAGCTCTGCTGTAGGGGGAAGTCCTTTTCTCCTAGCAACGATCAGATTGGATGGCCGCTGACTTACCATCTAATTCTGTTGACTGACTGACCGCAAAGTGGGCAAAGGACTGCCCTCATCCTGGGCTCATTCTGGTCGCATCCGCTCCCATCCTCCAAAGCCTAGCAAGAAAGAGAAAGGTGACGCCTAAATAGAGGATGAGAAGTATGATGGAGGGGGAAAGGACCTGACCCTGGGATCAAATCCAGAGTCTGACGCATCTTCCCTGTGCTGGGTCAAATCACTGTGTGCCACTCCATTTCTTAATCTGTAAAACTAAGGGGTGGGGGTGACGGAAACTTTTTACGACATGGTGAGCCTGCCCTGCTCCCCTGCTCTCTATTCTCCCGCACCCATCCCAAATTCCCCACCCTATAATGGTCTCAATGGACAAGCAGCAATACAGATGGCCATTGTTTATAAGGTGCTTTAAGATTTCAAAGGAGCTTCGCATGCATTATCTCACTCGATGCTCACAACAATTCTATGAGATGGGTGCACTTAGAAACCCCATTTGACAAACAAGAAACTGAGGGCATACCCTTGAAATTCGGGACTACATTTCCTGATGAGAGGGAAGTTTTCTTTTAAGATTCCTTGGAATAAGATGTCTAGGCTTTTTTTTCTTTTTCTTTTTGTCACACCATTCAAATAGTCCCGTGATTCTTTAATTTTTTTCCTTGATCTTTTTTCGAGGTTTGTTGTTTTTTCGATGTGATAATTTTATATTTTCTTTTATGCATATGGGCCTTTTTTAAATATTGACTGTTGCCCCGTGGAGTCATTGACTTCTATTTGGTAGATTCTATTTTTTTTCCTTTTTTTTAAAGAAATACTTTATTTTGAGTTTTACAATTTCCCTCCCATTCTTACTTCCCTCCCCCCACCCCCCACAGAAGGCATTCTGTTAAGTCTTTACATTGTTTCCATGTTATACATTGATCTCAGTTGAATGTGATGAGAGAGAAATCATATCCTTAAGGAAGAAAAATAAAGTATCAGTAAAATTACATAATAATATAACTTTTTTTCTAATTTGAAGGTAATAGTCTTTGGTCTTTGTTCAAAATCCATAATTCTTTCTCTGGATACAGATGGTATTCTCCATTACAGATAGCCCAAAATTGTCCCTGGCTGTTGTACTGAAGGGATGAGCAACTCCATCAAGGTTGATCATCACCCCCATGTTGCTGTTAGGGTGTACAATGTTTTTCTGGTTCTGTTCATCTCACAGCATCAGTTCATGCAGGGTAGATTCTAATTTTCAAGGAGTTTTTTGTTGTTTGGGAAGCATTTTGAACCTCTTGTGCCAAACCGTTCATTCTTTTTCTACTTATTTCTTCCACAGTTTTCATTTTCTTTCTTCAAGTGCTCTTATTCCCATTTATAACATTTATTTATTTTACATTTTGAGTTCCAGTTTTTTGTTTTTGTTTTTTTCAAGGCAGTGGGGTTAAGTGACTTGCCCCAGATCACACAGCTAGGTAATTATTAAGTGTCTGAGGCTGGATTTGAACTCAGATCCTCCTGACTCCAGGACTGGTCCTCGACTCACTGCATCAACCTAGTGTGCTCACTTCTGATGTGTTTGAGTCTGAGCTAGAATAAAAGACTTTGCCCCTGGAAAGCTATTGTTTCAAGTAGCAGGATTTAGGCTCCTCTTTGGTCTGGAGTTCTTGCCCTGGTTATTCTTCTCTAGGCTGGACTAGACAGTTGAAATGCAGTACTGCACCTGAACTATGAGCCACACTGATGCTGCCATTGCTGCCCAGTTTGCTTGATCTGTTGACTCCTGAACTTACTGTTTTCTCTGTATACTGCCCTAGGACTACATTACGGGTGATCAAACTGCATGCAGTTGGCATTTGTCTCTATGGCAGTGCCCTGGTATATGTCTGGAGAGATTTCAGTATGAGTTTGAGACCTCTTTTTGTCCTAGTGAATACATAGGGAGAGCTCCAAGTATAATGGCATGTGCTTCTGACTTCAGTGTCCCAAACCTTCCCTATCTGTTTCCCTATGGCAAAGTGGGCTGGACAAAGCACTCACTGTGATTTTTTTCTGGATTTCACATCAGGATTAAATCTAGAGCATTGACTGAATTTATTAGGAAGAGTTTATGAACTCTTAGCTCATGCATTGCTTTGTATCACTATTTTCTTCCTATAACTCTTTTTTATTTTTTATTTTTTTTTCTTCCTATAACTCTTGACTGAGTCTCTTTTCTCTGTTTTGTAGATCTTGAAATAGTGAATTGACAAAGAAAATATCTGGAAAGGAACTTAGAAATCCCGGGAGCCCACATTTAGAGCCAGAAGGCAATATGGAAGTCATCTAGCATTTGAAGGACTTGTGTAGGAGGAGAATTAGACTTGTTTTGTTTGGCTCCAGAAGTTAGAGCCAGAAACAGGTGAAAATTTCAGAGGCAAATTTAGATTTGATATCAAGAGAAATTTAGAAACACTTAGTGCTGATCACAAGTGGGACTGCGCTATTTTGAGAGGCAGTGAGATCACATGCCCTTATTTTACAGAGGAATAAATTAAAGCCAGAAAAAAGTCAATTGGATTGTCAATTGTTACATGGCTAGCTTCTTTTTTATCCTTAATAGTATTTTATTTTTTCCAATTACATATAAAGATGGTTTTCTTCATTCTTTTGTAAGATTTTGAGTGGCAGATTTTTCTCCCTCCTTTCATTCTCTTTCCCTTCCCCAAGACATCAAGCAATCAGATCGTGATGTCCATATAAAATCATTTTAAATATATTTTCAGCCAGGAGCTTAATGAAAAAAAGTGCAAAAGAAGGTGGCTTAGCCCTACCTGATCTAAAATTATATTATAAAGCATCAGTCATCAAAACTGTTTAGTATTGGCTAAGAAATAGAGTAGTGGACCAGCAGAATAGACTGGATGTAAAAACAGGAGATGATTATAGTAATCTGCTGTTTGATAAACCCAAAGAGTCCAGCCATTGGGATAAAAACTCCCTATTTGATAAAAACTGATGGGATAATTGGAAGTTAGTATGGAAGAAACTTAGATTAGACCAACACCTAACACCCTTTACCAAGATAAGATCCAAATGGTTACAGGACTTAGACATAAAAAACAAAACTATAAGCAAATTAGATCAAGCACTAGTTTACCTGTCAGATCTATGGAAAGGGGAGCAGTTTATGACTAAGGAGGAGTTGGAGAACATCACCAAAAACCAATTAGATGATTTCGATTACATTAAATTAAAAAGCTTTTGCACAGATAAAATCACTGTAACCAAGATCAAAAGAAATGTAGTAAATTGGGAAACAATCTTTACAACTAATGATTCTGACAAAGGACTCATTTCTAAAATATACAGAAAACTGAGTCATATTTTTAAAACATTCCCCAATTGACAAATGGTCAAAGGATATGCAAAGGCAATTTATAGATGAGGAGATCAAAGCAATCCATAGCCATATGAAAAAAATGCTCTAAATCATTAATTATTAAAGAAATGCAAATTAAAGCTTCTCTGAGGTACCACCTCACACCTCTCAGATTGGCCAATATGACCAGAAAGGATAATGGTCATTGTTGGAAGGGTTGTGGGAAATCTGGGACACTATTACACTGTTGGTGGAGCTGTGAACTCATCCAACCCTTCTGGAGAGCTATTTGGAACTATGCCCAAAGGGCAACAAAAAATGTGCATGCCCTTTGACCCAGCAATACCACTACTGGGTCTATACCCTGAAGAGATGATGAAAAAAGGTAAAAACATCACTTGTACAAAAATATTTATTGTAGCCCTGTTTGTGGTGACAAAGAATTGGAAATTAAGTAAATGTCCTTCAATTGGGGAATGGCTTAGCAAACTGTGGTATATGCATGTCATGGAACACTATTGTTCTATTAGAAACCAGGAGGGATGGGATTTCAGGGAAGCCTGGAGGGATTTGCATGAACTGATGTTGAGTGAGATGAGCAGAACCAGAAAAACACTGTACACCCTAACACCAACATGGGAGTGATGATCAACCTTGAAGGACTCGCTCATTCCATCAGTGCAACAATCGGGAGCAATTTTGGGCTGTCTGCAAAGGAGAGTGCCATCTGTATCCAGATAAGGAGCTGCGCAGTTTGAAAAAAGTTCAAGGACTATTCCCTTTAATTTAGAAAAAAAAAGTTATCTTATTGTCTGATCTTGTTACCTTGTAGACTTCTTGTCTCTTCTTAAAGGAAATAATTTCTTTCTCATCACACCCAATTTGGATCAAGGTACAACATGGAAACAAAGTAAAGACTGACAGATTGCTTTTCATGTGGGGTGGGGGGTTGGGGGGGAGGGAAGTAAGATTGGGGAGGAAATTGTAAAACTCAAATGATATCTTCAATAAAAATAAATAAAGAAATAAAAATATATATTTTCATATTAGCCATGTTGTGAAAGAGGAATCAGAACAAAAGGGAAAACTCACAAGAAAGAAAAAATTTTTATTAAAGTGAAAATTGTATGCTTTCAGATTCCATAATTTTTTACTCTAGGTGGATGTCATTTTCTATCACAAGTCTTTTAGAGTAGTTTTTGATCACTGTTGCTGAGAAGAGCTAATTCTATCAAAGTTGATCATCATACAGTGTTGTTGTTACTATGTACAATATTCTCTTGGTTCTGCTCACTTCATTCAGCATCTGTTCATGTATGTCTTTCCAGGTTTTTGTGAAATCCACTTGCTTATTATTTCTTACAGAACAATTGTATTCTGATACATTCATATTCCATAATTCATACATTCATACATTCCATATTCCATACATTCATATTCCATTCAGTCATTCCCCCTTAATGAATATCCCCTCAATTTCCAATTCTTTGCCATCTGGGTTTATTCTGATTTAAAATGCGCCCTCCCTCTCATATCAAGATTTGATCCATCTATGAATTTTTCTATTAGAAAAATATTAATTTATTGAATAATTAATTTAGTAATACTAAGTTTATGAGTTAGGGAAAAATTCTTTTAAAATTTATTTTTTAAATTATAGATTCTTACTGATATCTTTTGTTTTATATTACCTAGATTTCCCTCTGTATCCATTCCTGTCCCTTCCCAGAGAGTTATCATGCATAAGAAAAAAATTTTTTGGAAGAGAAAAAATCATCAAAATTAATCAACATATATCCCAAATTCTGACATTATATGCAATGTTTCAGCTGAGAAAGAGAGCTGTCTTCTCTTCTTTGGTGATAAGCTTTATAAATTGGCAATATTGTTTCATTTTTTTGAGATTTTTCTTTACATTTACATTGCCATATTCATCACTATTCTGTTTTTCTGATTCTGCTTATGTACATCTTGCCATGTTTCTCTCTATTCTTCCTCTTAGTTATTTCTTACTGCCCAGTTTCATTACAGTCATTTATTATAATTTATTTGGTTCTCCCTCAGCCTAGGGACTATGGGCATTTTTGTCTCCTTTTTTGGCCTGATACAGTCATTATGGAAAGATTGTATCAATGTTCCATCAAAATGCATTAATGCATCTATCTCTCCACAATCTCTTCCAACATTAACTATTCCCATCTTTTCTTTTCCAGTTTTCTTGGTGTGAGATGAAATCTGGGAGTTGTTTAATATACATTTTTTTGTGCATGATTTGTTCAAATTTGACCTCAGATAATAATTATCTAGCAGTGTGACCTTGGGCAAGTCACTTAACCCCACTACCTCGCAAAAAACCAAAACATTTTTCCTATTATGACATGTTAGCTTTCCTTTGATCCCCCTTGTCCTTTGATCCTATGTGTTTCTCTTAGTTGTCTTCTTTTGCAGGAAGTTCTTTTTTATTTCCCTTTCCTTTTTTTATTACTATTTTATTTTTTCCAATTATATAAAATAGTAGTTCCTGCCTATCATTTTTTTGTAAGGGTTTGAATTTTATAATTTCCCCCCACCATCCCTTCCCTCCCCCAGCCCCCACAGAAGGCAGCCTGATAATCTTTACAATTTTTCCATGTTATACATTGATCAAAATTGAATGTGTTGAAAGAGAAATCATATCCTTGAAGAGAAAATAAAATATTAGAGATAGCAAAATTATGTAGTACATAAGACACCTTTTTAAAAAAATTGAAGGTAATAGACTTTGGTCTTTGTTTAAAATCTGCAGTTCTTTCTCTGGATACAGATGGTATTCCCCATTTCAGATACACTGAAATTGTCCCTGGTTGTTGCAGTGATGGAATGAGCAAGTCCATTAAGGTTGATCATCACCCCCATGTTGCTGTTACAGAGTATAATGTTCTTCTGGTTCTGCTCATCTGGCTCAGCCTCAGTTCATTGAATGTAGTTCTAATTTCTGCTTAGGAAATGTTAGCACTACCTTATTCTTTCTCAATATCATTAACTGAGAGGTAGCTCTAGGTATTAGTAATATTGTCCCAGTGAAATTTTACCTTAGGAACATGTTACTGAATTCAGCTGTCAAAAATAAAATGCCACTTATACTTTGTCAATTAAACAAAAATTAACTGTTATCAGTAAGTCTTGAAAAATGCCTCCATTTCCCAAATCCATTAGCCTTTTCTCACTTTCCATTCTACTTCAACTATCTTAGCATCTGACATCATCAACTCCCAGAAAGTTTCTACTTTCTTCATTTTCTTTTATGATGTTATCCCATACTGGTTTACTTCTTATCTCTCTGATCATTTCTATGGTCCTGTTTCCTCTTTCTGCCTCCCTAAAATATGTGCTCCAAGTTTTTACCTTCAGTTTTCTCTTATATTTTCTTCCTTCAAGATCTTATCCATTCACATAGCTTTAGCTATCACTGTATCTCTGACTCTGAAGACTTTCTTAAAACATCTGTTATTATTTGCTTTGGCCATTCTTTTGCCCCCCAAATAGATCTTCCCTATAATTCTTACCTCTTCCATAATTCTCATTATCCTACAAGAGCTTAGAATTTGGAGAATTTGTTTTGCCAATGTTTAGAAAAGAAAAAAATAATAAGTTAGATTCATTAATATGGAAATTGTAATTGGACCACAAGAGTGGGTAAGATTACTATATTGTACATAGAAAGATGTGCTCTCAGAAGACTGAGAACAAAGACTTGTGAGACATTCACAGTTAAGGGTGGGAGAAGGAAGAAGAAAAAAAACTTGTCATAGAGTTAGGAACAACCATCAAAAAATTCCTTTCATCAGGGCCAGCTTAAGTGCCAATTTGTCCATGAAGCCATTTCTTCATTCCCCCCTAATAGATCTGGTCCTACCCAGACTAACCTCATTTCCTTTTTGACAGGGAAATAAGATTCATAAATCAAAAGAATTTTCAGAATATGGATTATCTACAATGAAAAGCACTTGACAAAATTTTTGATGTATGCTATAGTTTGGCACATCTCTGGACAGGATAGATAAATGTAGTCTGGAAGAATTCAAACTAGTCAAATGGTTGGATATAAAGAGTTTAAAGTAGCTTCACAAATGAATTAATTTCATGTTTTTCTGAAAAGAAATCTCCAGAGCTAAAACCTCAAGGATCTATACTTGGTCTGTCCTATTTAATGTTTTAATAGTAAACATTAACATAAGACCATAGATTGACAGCTAGAAAGGACCTCAGAGGTCATCCGGTCCAACCTCTTTAATTTACAGATGAGGAAACTTATGGGTGAAACCTAGAAAGGGTTACCCAAGGTCAAAGTTTAAGCAGAAGGATCAGGATTTGAGTTGAGATTCTCAGACTCAAAATCAGAAGGTTTCCCCCCATGGTACCACAATGCTTCATTATTTGGCTAACAGCAGAGATAATGAGTTTATCAAATTTACAGATGTAACAAAAGTAGCAGGGATAATTGACACTTTAGATGACATCAGGATTTATAAATGTTGGAGCCTTTGGGTGGGCATTTGGGATTCCCCCCCCCAAGACTGTGATGTAAAGGCAAAAAGACCTCATTCAGTAAAACGTATTTTTAGTTTTCTTTCATCCTTTCCTTCTACCACAGACCAAAAGGAAAGGATGTGAATATACATAGTCTTAGATGTAAATATGGGAAGGTGAAAAATTGCCCCTGGCAGGAAAACTGTGTTTCCTTTCTTTCCTGAGGTGAAGTATAACCTTCTCTAAACATTCATCCAACATAAACAAATTCATAATGGAGAGAAGCCTTATAAATGTAATGAGTTTGGGAAATCTTTCAGATATAGAAGAGCTATTATGAGACATCATATAACTCATACAAGAGATAGTTCTTCAACCATTTATCCCTTATGGTTCATGAAAGAATTCATACTGGAGAGAAGCCCTTTGAATGTGATGAATGTGGAAAAGTCTTTGTTAGGCATTTGTCCTTTTCTCCATATCAGAGGATCCATACTCTAAGAAAAGTCCTGAGACAGCTAGGTGGTGCAGTGGATAGATCACTGACCCTGGAGTCAGGAGGACCTGCATTCAAATCTAGTCTCAGACATTTAATAATTATCTAGCTGTGTGACCTTAGGCAATGACACATTGCCTTGCTTTTAAAAAAAACCAGTCCAATGGATTCAATGAATGCAGAATTCATTCTTTGATATTTCATTATTTCCTTGATATTTCATCACTTATTCAACATCAAAAAATCCACCTTGAAGGAAAACCCCTATTTATGTTGTGCCTGTGGGAAAAGTTTTTTGTAGCAAGGCATCTATCATTTAATATCAGTGATGATATGCCAGAGAGTAACCCTAAAAATATAACATCTTAGGAAAAACTTCAATTAAGTTTAATGTTTGTTGAATACCAAAATTCAAATCAGAACAAGATTGGTGCTACCTAGAACACATCTTTTCATACATACTTCCCTAAGCTGACAATATTTGAAAGAATAATTTTAGAAGGATAAAATTCAGTACTGGAAAGGATGTGAAAAAACAGGCACACTGTAACACTATTGATAGAGCCATGAATTGGTACTCCTTTTAAAAACATTACAAAATATCTAGAAATCTTTATATCTTTTGATTGTCATTCTTGTATTAGAGCTATGCCTTTAAGAATATATGACGGGGGTGGGGGCAGCTAGGTGTGGGGCAGTGGGAAGAGCACCAGCCCTGGAATCAGAAGTACCTGAGTTCAAATCTGAGCTCAGACACTTAATAATTACTTAGCTGTGTGGCCTTGGGTGAACCACTTAACCCCATTGCCTTGGAAAAATCTAAAAAAAAAAATTTTATATATATATATATATATATATATATATATATATATATATATATATATATGTGATGGGAAGGGGGAAGAAGAAAAAAATGGCTCATCTGTACAAAACTCTTCAAAGTGCATTCAGAAATTTGGTATATTAATGTATGAGACTATTATTCAGTATCAGGAGTGATAAATACAAAGAAATACAAAGAAATAACAGGAGACATATAAGGTGCTGCTCAGAAAAAGAAGAACCAAAACTATTTAGATCCTGAATGTGCTGTCTATATAATAACAATAAAACCCAGAAAATTTAAAGGGAGGAAATGAAAACAGAATTATTTTGATATATTTTAAGTATTTTTGAACTATTTGTAGTTTAAAGTTTCACTTGCAGTCCTATTTTTTCAAAAAATTCTTATTTGGAAGCTTTTATTGATTAACTTTATACAGGTTATTTTTTATTACTTCATCAAATGTCTTATCCCATTAATGATAGTACTCTGTACAGCAATGCAGATCATCACCCATGTATGCCTTTCATTTCTTTTTGATTTGTGCCCAAATCTTTACCCAAGGCCCAATCCAAATGATGGGGACTTCTGCTAGGTCTCTTGACATGTCACCAATATGGTAGGAAGATGCCCAACTGAGATTCCGTGTACTTTCTGCATAATCTCCTCACTCTTCTTGTAATTCATGTTTGTGATGGTATCTTATGCAGGGATTTTATTACATATTTTGGTATTAGTAAGATGTTGAAATCACCTATCTTCATCATGCAAGTTTTCTTTTTTAAAAAATAAATTTATTCATTTATTTACCCAACTACATGCAAAGACAATTTTCAACTTTCATTTTTTGTAAGGTTTTGAATTCCACATTTTTCTCCCTTTCTCATGAGGTGAGTAATCTAATATAGGTTATATATAAGTAACTATATTAAGTATATTTCCATATTAATCATGTTGGGAAAGAAGTATTAGAACAAAAGTAGAAAAGTAGAAAAAACCATTAGAGGGGAAAATATATAAAATATAGAACAAATTTTTAAAAATTGAAAATAATTTGCCTTGGTCTGCATTCAGTCTCTAAGTTCCTTCTCTGGGTGTAACTGGTATTTTCAATCACAAGTGCTTTAGAATTGTTTGATCATTACATTGCTGAGAAAAACAAGTCCATCATAGGTGATCATCACACAATATTGTTATTAATGTGTATAATAGTCTGGCTCAGCTTACTTCATTCAGTATCAGTTCATATCATGTATGTTTTCATTGCTCTTTATATGGCTTTCATTTTGAAACTTGATATTTTCACAGAATCAAAAAATTAGAGAGTTGGAGGAGACTTAGGTATCTGAAAGGAATCTGTACTATAATGTGCCCAAAATTTGTCATTCAATTTGAAGACCTCTAAGGAGACAAAACTCACAATCTTTCTATACAATGCATTCTTTCAGACAATAGTTCACAATATTGGGCAGTTTTTCCTTATTTCAAACCTAAATTTGTCCCAGTGTTTCAATTTCTACCCATTGTTCCTAGTTCTCTCCTTTAGGGCCAAAAATAGAACAAGACACTTCTCTATATGTCAGTCTTTCACATACTTCAAGAGACTTATAATGGACCTGCAACTTTTAACTTCTTCAGCCTAAACATGACCTTTTCCTTCAATTTATTCTCATATGGTAGAAACTCAAGGCCCTTCAGTTTGTCTGTCACTGTAAGTTCTCCAGTTTATCAATGTCTTTCTTAAACTAAGTGATACTTTGAACTGAAAACAATATTCCAGTTAAAATCTGAAGAGATCACTGTAAACCTCTTTTTACTAGAAGTTATATCCCTTTTTAATGGAATTAAAAGATCACATCAATTTCATTGACTGTCGAATCACATTACTAACTAAAACTGAGCTTGTGGTCCACTAAAATTCCCAAATCTTTATCAGAACAACACTTTTCTATCCATGAATCTGGGAATGATTTCTCCCTATTGAATAACAGATTCAGCCTAATGCTATAGATCTTAACCTTTTTTTGTGTTATAAACAAAATGGGATTATCAAGGAAGTCAGTTATGGTGTTATAGATCTATAATCTCTGCTACTCTCAGAGGCTGAGATTGACGGATTTACTAGCACTGGGGACTTCTTAGCTCAGTAGAATTAAACTGATCAGGTATCCCCTAGGCTACCAAAAGGAGGGGACAAGTCAGCTTATGTTGGGAAAAACAGGGTAAAGCTTTAATGTTAATAAATGTTGTCCCCTATGACTGGCCACTTCAAGGCTGGCTAAAATAGGAAGACCCATTCCCTCCTCCCTCAAATATGGTCACAAAAGAAACCAATTATCCCGAAATATAGTTATTAAAATATAATTTTTACAAGTCTATCATTTCAGGCTAAGAACTGTTGGTGCCCTAGTTATTATTCTTCCTTCCTTGTAGTCAGTCTCTATGGTATTTGACTTGGGAGATATACACAGGCACTCTTTTCCCATTCCTTTTTAGTAAAATTCCTTTGATTTGGAAAACATTTGGTGAATACATTTTTATCAACATTTGTTAGATGCACTCTAGCTCCAACCAGGATTCCCTCAATAATCCCCCAATTGTAAGATATGAGCCATAAATTAAAATCTCTCCCAAACATCACCTTCTTAACCAGCTGATTATTTCTCCAATTAATTTTTTCTTTTTCATCTATCTTCAATATGAAATAATGAAGAAAACATAGTTTTTGTCCCTGAAATCTTCAAGTTCTTGCCCAAGATTTAATAATTGTTGGCAATGTTCCCTTAAGTTTTTTTTTCTGGAAGTAACATTTGTGTCCACATAAATCACCAAAAGTGGGTAGTTCTCATTCATTTTGATAAGCCTTGGAGTTTCTCTCATTTTGGTGATACGTGGAAAGCCACAGAGTTCCTTACTATTTTCAGGGTGACCAATAATTGTCTCAGTACCATTGATCACCAACTACTACTTCTCTTCCTCTTCCTTTTTCTAACTCTTTGGAGGTCAAAGGGTATGTACAGTTTTAGATCCAAATAGCTTTCCAGCATAATTGTACAAATTCACAGGTCCATGAGAAATATATTAATATATGTCTCCTCAAAGCTTCTCTAACAGTTGTCATATTCCAATTTTTGGTTACCTTTGCCACCTTGAATCTTTTTTAAAGCTCTCCTTGGGTTTTCCCTTTCTCCTCTGTGTAACACTTCTATTCTCCATTATCTTGACAAAGATCACTCCTCCTCCTCTCTTTTTCTCCACTGAAGTTTTACTTCCAATTTGTTGAGGAACCCATTATTGTCCCTTATAAGCTAGAGAATGGAGAAATATTCTTCCAATCCCTTCGACTCTAGGAGGGAGATCTTCCTTTATTTAGAACACAGCCTCTAGATTATGATAGAAATCAAAGCATGACATATTCAATACAAGTTACTACACAATTTCTTCTCAACATAATAGATTTCCAGCCTTGACTCTTAAAATTGTTGGTATTCACACCTCAATCCTAATTGTTTGATTAAAACTCTTTTAAATTCTAATTTTAAAGTTGACTTTATACACCAATTTGTCCCTACTAAACCATCCTATCAATTTGCTTGATCCTCTCTTTGTTTCACTTATCTCTTACCTTTTTTGCCTGGTCTCCTCAACTTTTTATCCTTCTTGAGTTTATCTTTTCATGTTCCTTTCCCCTCCCTCCTCCTCTCTAATCTTTTATGTTATCTTTAATTGTCCTTTATCTTGCTACTCTTATAACCTAGATATAAATTATGGAACAGTAACTGGGCCTAGAGATTGCTCTCCTTCAGACTCCCCTCAATTTCTCTTGATTTTGCAAAATGTAACCGCCCCAAATTCAATTTTTGGTATTTCACTACCCAAACCACTTCAAGTCACCTACACAAGTTTTATTCTTGTTGGTCTCAAGTCTATCTCATCTCCTTCTCCTTTCACAATCTTCTTCCATGGAAGCATAAAGTGATGAGCCATTTGTGATTACATAATTCTTTGACTAAGGCAACCACAGAATTATATTTATAATAAACCATCACCATCACCACCACATCACCACATATTCAAAGGGGATCCCATAAGGCATAGATTTTACTGTCTTGTTCACCTTAAATTGATCTAACTTCATAGTTTATTGAACAAAATAAACCTCTGGATACAGTCATATAGGAAGGGTACAAAGACATATGTACATTCACTTCTTATCCAGTCTTTGATTCCACATATTTATTTTGTACAGGGAGATGAAACTCCTTTTAAGGTCAGCTATTCAGACCTAGCCCAATCACTGTCTGGACCTATTTAGCTTATGTGCCATGCTTTATGGTAGATGAAGAGATCTAAATGTTCTAATTTAAGGTTGGCAAATCTGAAACACTTTTGAATACCTTGTTAAGAGTTAATCAGATAAACATTGGTTCCTGTGTGTTAATCAATTCCTTTAGCTCAAGGGTTCTTAAACTGTGGTCTATAAACTAAAAAATTATAATCCTATTTCAATTTAATTGGTATTCTTTATAATAAGACATATTTTATTTTATGCAGTTGAAAAGCATTATTCTGAGAAAGGGTCCATAGGCTTCATTAGACTGCCAAAAGGGTCTATGATACAATAAAAGTTTAGAACTTGTACCCAAGCTTGTTCTCTCTCTCTCTCTCTCTCTCTCTCTCTCTCTATATATATATATATATATATATAATCTCCCTTCCTCCTCTTGCTGAAGTTGCTATCAGCAGAAATATTCCATCTAATCATAAGGATTTGGAGTATTTATCATTTAATGATAGTACTAAAGGTAAAACAATATCTGTGAGGATGAATTTTTCCTTGGGGAAGTGGGGAATGGGGGAGAAGGGAATGACGTTGGAAGAATGGAATCCAAAAAATCCTGATGGAAATTGGAAGAAGTAATAATACCTTTGAGTATTAAAGGATATAATGCCTTCAGATTTACATACTTTAAGCACCATAAAATGCCAACAACATAAAATGTTGTCTACGATACCAAGAAATCCATTTAGAGTCTGTTTCATTTGCTATATTTGTATCCTCAGTGCCTAGCTCCAGTCTCTGGACTATAATAGACATTTAATAAAAACTTGTTAATTAATGGGTTAAAAGATGGAAATCAATGTATTGATTAGTTTTGTTGAGTTTTTGAATTTTGGGGGGGTATTGTTCATAAGAAATGACTGAGAGGAAGGAAAGGAATTTAAAGGGAAATTTGGTTGGTGGACAAAACAAAAGATTTCAATAAGAATCTATTAAAAAAAAACAAAGATAAGATAAAACAGGTCCAAACTTACCCACTCCCTAAAAGATTATAACCTTATTACAAATAAATAGGGATATCAGGTATGTACACAGGCGTCTTTGAGAATGGTTAGAGGCATAAGATGTTCATAAGCTTATGAGATCGTCTCCGGCTGACACAAGCAGGGAAGAAGCCGTTTGAACTAGGCTTTTAAAAACTGTCAGTTGGAGAGGATGGAAGGGCAGAAAGTGGCATTAGGTGAAGAGATGCTGACAACAACGCGGACCCTCGCGGAGCCTGCGCGGACGGAAATCCATGACTCTGTTTCCCAGAGGCGCTAGAGTCCTGGCGTTAGAGGACTTGGACTCAATATCCCAGAAGACCTTTCGGCAGCGAGCGGCTTCAATGCCGGTTAGAAACTTGGGGCAGGGAACCCGCCGAGGATGCCGGGAAGTAGAGTCCGCAGGGGGCCGTCGGTGTGTGCGCAGGCGTCGTTCGGGTTGGGACTTGGACTCAATATCCCAGAAGACCTTTCGGCAGCGAGCGGCTTCAATGCCGGTTAGAAACTTGGGGCAGGGAACCCGCCGAGGATGCCGGGAAGTAGAGTCCGCAGGGGGCCGTCGGTGTGTGCGCAGGCGTCGTTCGGGTTGGGACTTGGAGGTCTGGCTCTCCCCTCTCTCATCCACCACCCTTCCTTTGCAACAAAGGGGTACAGTCAATTAGCAGAGCCCACCCGAACATCAACTTCACCCACGTAGACCCCTACTCATCCCGTGGAAGGAGAGAGGTATAATTTCTCATCTCTCCCCCAGGGCCAAGATCATCTTTTATAATTATTGAGCATTCAGGCTCTTTCATCATATTGATTTTTCTCATGGTTTGTATTGTCTTCCCGGTTCTGCTTAATTCACTTTGCATAAATTCAGTTAATCGGTCAATAAACATTTATGGACTTGTCTTATTGGACATTGTTTTACTGAGAAGAGTTAAGTTAATCATGGTTGATCATACACAGTGTTGCTGATACTGGGAAGAATGTTTTCCTGGTTCTGCTCACTTCACTTTACACTGAAATCTTTCCAGGTTTTTCTGAAATACTCCTGCTTGTCATTTCTTATAATGCAGCAGTGATGAAGATGAAATACTAGGCAGAAAACCTTTCACACATTGAGTTCTCTGTATCCTGTACATTATGTCAAAGTAGTCATGCTCCAGATGTGGACCAGAACCATCTGGTCCACTGAGGCTCACAAAGGTAAGAATGTCATGCAAATAATGAGCAAACTATCCCTATTTCTGATGTTATTCCCTAAACCACACTTGTAATTCCCTTTAAGACCCTCACAGCTCATCCCCTTGTTTATTTTTCCCTTTAAAAGTTTATTTATCTCCACCCCCTGCTAGTTCTTTCTTTGGAATTCAGCCCACATGGAGAAATGTAACAAACTTATCTGTCCTCCATAACTCTGGGTCACTGAGTCTATGAATTCATCACCCAAATCAATCCAAAACTCAACCTCATCAGTAGTATTCCATTACATTCTCATAATACGACTTGTTTAGCCATTCTCTAGTTGATGGACATTCCCTTAATTTCCATTTTTTTGCTACCACGAAAAGAGCCGCACCTACTATGTATCAGAGACTAGGCTAAATAAGTACTGGTGATACAAAAAGAGGCAAAGGACAGTTCCTGCTCTTGAATATATATATATATGTATATATATATATATATATATATATATATATCATCTAAAGATGCATATTCCCCCCCTTATTATGCATGACTCATATTTATTATTTCTTACAGGACTATAATTCATTACATTTGCTTTTCACAATTTGTCAGCCTGATCCTCAGTAGAGGTATGCCCATTTTTTTTTTACTTGCAGTAGTGACAGAAAGCACCTGAATGATAGGACATGAGGAAGAAAGGCAAAGAGAAACCTCATGGTGAATGGCCTCAATTTTTTTCTGTAAAATATGAGACAAGTTTCTCAGATGAATGGGGACAGAGAGAAGGAGCCATGTTGGAATTCAGTGTCTTTTGTGAGGTAATGAGAGATTTCCATGCCGTCAGAGAAGGAAGGCTAGGAAAATCAGTGCTTGTGAAGATTCCCATCCCAGGAGGAATTAGATCTTAGCTAATGTACCCTCATTGCTCAAATTTTCAATGTAATCTGGGGAATTTTTGTACTTATTATATGCAATGCTACCATCAGCCTGAATGGGTATAACTGGTGCATAGGACTTGAGTGTGATCTGAAAGCCTGATAGGTGGTCAAGGGCAAATGAATGTGTTTGACTGGATCTATATCAAAAGAACTGACAACTGCATCTCTTATTCTGTTATTCAACATAATTCACACTGCAGAGAAACCCTATAAATGTCAAAAGTCTTTAATTACTCTTCTGCTACCCTACATCAGACAATTCATAATGGGGAAGGTCCCTATGAATGTTATGAATGTAGAAAAGTCTTCAGGTAGAAATGTAATCTTACTCGACACCATCTAATACATACTGGAGAAAAGGCTTATAATGTACTAAATGTGGGAAGGCCTTCTTTGACTGATCAGCCCTTACACAACATCAGAGAATTCATAAAGAAGAGAAATGTTACAAATATAATGAATGTGGAAAAGCCTTGTCTAAACAATCGTTGGTTAAAGATTAGATTTTTAAACCCAAGTGGGAATGTATCTTAATTCCCTCTCTGGGCCAAATCTATTGAACAGAATTTACTAAGTGTTCACACTCTCAGTTCTTTCCCTCTAAAATTAGAAATCTTTGTACTTCTTCACCTGGTGTTATTTATCACTCAAGTACTATTAATCGGGTTTCATCAGTCACATTTTGATTATTTGATTGCTTGAGAAGCTCAAATTGTTATTAAGTATCATCACAGATTGAGCACTTGATTGCTTGATAAGCAGCAGCATCTCAAATGACATCAAATTACAATTATAATCATTTTTTACCTCCCCCCCCTTTCAAGTACCCTCCAAGGATACACAATCCTCCTAATGAGCCAAAACATGATATTTTGTAGGTTCTTTTTTTTGAACTATGCTTTCTGGTAGACTGATGATTCATAGATTATTTCTTCTGGATCTATTTTCCGGGTTATTTGTTTTTCCTAAAAGGTACTTTACATTTTCTTCAATTTTTTCAGCCTTCTTATTTTTCTTGATGGAATTTTATAGTCTTGTAGATTCATTGGTTTCTATTTGTTCAATTCTAATTTTTAGGGTTTTATTTTCTTCAATTATCTTTTGTGTTTCCTTTTTAGTTGAATTCTCTGGTCAATTTTTTGTAATTTTCCTGCATGACTTTCTTTTTTTCATTTTTCTTCTTCATCTCGTCTTTGGTTTTATATTCTTAAGCTCTTCAATGAGCTTTTGGATTTGAAACCAATTCACGGATCCTTTTGAGACTTTCTCTGTGATTTTTCACTGATTTCTTCTTCCAACGTGGCATTGTTTTCATCTTTGTCTGTAGTTTTCTATAGTGAGAGTTCTTGCTCACCTTTATTGTTCTAACTCTCCTCCTGGGGTATAGGAGGTATAGATCCAAGCTTTCTATGCTGGGGCTGGGGTCTGATCCCTGGCTTGTCATTGGCCAAGATGTTGCCTATGCAGTCTAGGTCTTGACTTTGCAGAGGTTTGTTTTCTCCTTCATGTCCAGGCTCTGACTCAGCAGTGGTTTGTTCCCTACCCAGTCCTGTCTATTGCTCTGGTATTCCCAAGGTTCAGACTTTGTTTGGGGTTGGAACCCTCCCTACTGGTTTGCTATGTAGCTGCCGAGACCTCTGTTGTTGTCAAGCTGTCAGGATCCGGACTACACTGTGGCTACAAGTCTCCTGCTGGCTTTCCGGCTCTCCTGGGCTTTACTTCCCTCCTTCCCGGAAAGAGGCAGACCTTCACTGAAGATCCTCCATGATGTCTACTGTTGAAAACTTCTTTTTTCTTGGTGGAATCTGTAACTTGAATGTCAGTGCAGAGGCTTCGTTTATCTTTGGTAAGGAAAAGCTCCGGGAGCAGGTTATCTTCATGCAGGCATCTTGGCTCCCCGAAGATATCTCTTTCTGACTATGCATATTTTTAACAGCTGATCTTGGCCAAGTTGCTTCTCCTTTCATCTTCGCCCCCGCCCCGCCCCCCAGCCCCGCGCTGGGACTGCGCAGGTGGAATCTGTGGGCCTACATTTCCCAGCGTGCACCGAGCCGCGCTCCCCAGAGCTCATTTCCCAGCATTCCTCGCGGACGGCCCGCCTGTCTGAACATGGCCGGGGAGCCGTGGGGAGAAATTTGAGACATCCTTCAGGGGATGTCTGCGCAAGCGCAGTTCCGGAGTGCAGTCAGAGAGGTAAAAACGTGTGTTTTGTGTGTGTGTTTTGTGTGTGTGTGTGTGTGTGTGTGTGTGTCATACAGGGGAACCCAAGGCCCAGGGAGGAGTCACGAGGAAGCCCGCCCCTTCCTGAACAGAAGCCACGCCCCTTCCGGCCCCACCTACGGCGTTTCTTCTCTGGTCTCCTTTCGCGGGAGGATGGAGGCAGCTGGTGGAAGGCCTGGCTGCGAGGGGCAGGGGAAGCAATTTTCCTTATTTTCCACAGGTTTTAACTCTCGGCTTTTTTTCCTAGTGACTGTCTGGACTACTTCTCCACTAGTCTCCGTTCTTTGCTGCAGATAGATCATATCCGACTTGGAGACTATGTCTGGGCAGTTTTCACATCTCTCACTTGTTTTTAAGTTTAAAGTTCTTTGTATTTGATTTGTTAAGGCACTTGGCAAATGCGTTCTTACTTCCCTTGTTAGCTGCTCTTTTATCTCCGCCCAGAAACCTGCTGACCTGTGTCACAGGCTGTGATCCCTTTCTTTGCCATCATTTCCCAGCTTAATTTCCTCATCACTTGTCTTCATTAGTACAGTGTTTGTCCTTCGTCCTCGCAGAGGACCATGACATCAGAGAGGTGATGCCGGGACAAGCACAACTCCAAAGCCAGTCCTCTCTATCCACTTTGCTCTCCTTCCAGGGCCACCTCCAGGGTCCTGGAATCCACCTGATTCCTTTCTGGTCCCTGGACCCAGATGGTTCTGGAGGAGAAAGTGAGGCTGGTGACTTAGCACAGCACCCCCTTACTCAAATCCAATTCATTAGTGACAGCAATGAAAACACAGCCCTGTGTCCTTATGGCCTCCAGTTCCTTGCTTAGAACTTCATAATTGTTGACCACATTATTTTTCTTTTCCCTTTAAATTGTCATTTTATACCCATCATTTATCACAAGGCATGGGTAGTTATTAACTGTTTTGGTATGTCTTGGGAGGTTCTCTGTTATGTCTTTGCATATGCCCCAGTAAGATGAGAGCTCTCACTCTTATCAAGATGACAGAAAGCTGCCCTGGAACTTCTGCTTAGGCATTAGCAACTCCTACTACTCTTCTTCCTCAGTCTGGATAATCTGGATGATTTCTCACTTAGCAGCTTCCATGACTCCAACATGTTATTTTTTGAAAGCACAAGCAATATCATCCTCTTCTGCGGAGCTTGTTTGTAAGTTATAATTTGACAAGTGCCATTTCCTCTTCTCTCTCTCCTCTCTGCAGCCCTCTTCCTTTTTACCCTGTCAAGTACAAATTCTCCCCTGTAAAATCTCAGAATTCCCCTCCTTTTTCCTCTCAACTGAAACTTGGCTTCTATATTCCTTTAGAAACTCTTCATCCTTGGGGGGGTGGGGTGAGGCCTTGGGCAAGCCACTTAATCCCCAATTTGCCTTGCAAAAACCTTAAAAAAAACCCTTCATCCACCCTAAAAGCTTGGAGTGTGGTGAAACACTCATTTAGTCCCTTCCCCTTTGGCTAGGGAACTCTCTGGAGAGAGTGCTGGAGTCTGGAAGATTCATAAGAGTCCAAAAGTAACTAGGGTGACCCTGGACAAGTCCCTTAACCTCTATCTGCCTCAGTTTTCTCATCTGTAAAATGGGAGTAATAAAAGCACTTATCTTACCATGGTGGTTGGGAGGATCAAATGAGATTATATGTAGTAGGTACTATGTAAATGTTGTCGTTGTTGTTATTATTATTATTATTATTATTATCATCATTCTCCAGCAAGGAAATCAGTATATCCTTGGAATACAAATATTGTCTCCAAACCTGGACAAAAATACAAACATGGCTTCCTCTATAAAAGGTCAAGGCACAATTTCCCCAACCTTTTATAATGGTTGAAATTTTTAGCATTGTTTTTAAAAAAACAAGCAGTGGTGTCAAATTCCAGTTGGAATTCCAAGTGGCTATGGCACTGGCCCTTGAGTCAGGAGTGCTTGAGCTCAAATCCTACCTCAGACACTTAATAATTGTCTAGCTGTGTGACTTTGGGCAAGCCACTTAACCCCATTGCCTTAAATAAATTAAAAAAAAATAATAAAATGATTCCTGAAGGTCATATATTGACTTAGAAAACCACATCTTTGTTGTGTTTTCACTTATTTTTTTTTTAGGGTTTTTTTTTTTTTTTGCAAGGCAAATGGGGTTAAGTGGCTTGCCCAAGGCCACACAGCTAGGTAATTATTAAGTGTCTGAGACCGGATTTGAACCCAGGTACTCCTGACTCCAAGGCCGGTGCTTTATCTACTATGCCACCCCCACTTATTTTTTTTAAACATTTTCCTACTACATTTTAATCTGGTTTGGGCTTCACTGGAGAGTTTTGGGGTCTGCTTCAGGCCAGTTCCCAAGAGATTGACACCTCTATTTTAAAATTACTTATAAGGGGCAGCTAGGTGGTGAAGTAAATAGAGCACTGGCCCTAAAGTCAGGAGGACCTGAGTTCTAGTGCGACCTCAGGCACATAATACTTACCTAGCTGTGTGACTTCAGGCAAGTTACTTAACCTCATTGCCTTGCAACACGCCCCCCCCCCCAAAAAAACCCCCAAACTACTCATGAGTATTTACACCTTGGACCAAATAATCTGGTTCAAACTTTTTTCTTTTTTTTAAGTTTTTGCAAGGCAAATGGGATTAAGTGGCTTGCCCAAGGCCACACAGCTAGGTAATTATCAAGTGTCTGAGACCGGATTTGAACCCAGGTTCTCCTGACTCCAGGGCCGGTGCTTTATCCACTGCTCTACCTAGCCGCCTGGTTCAAACTTTTAAAATTAATTATTAATTTTTTAACTTTAAAGCCTTTTACAATCAATCTACCAATCCACTCAATTTATTTAGTCCTTTATTTGTTCCACTTTTTTCTTAATTTGCAGGGCAAACCAACTATCTTTGCTTTTTGTATCATGAATCTTATCTCATCAGATTCTTTTTTTCATTGTCCTTGATCTTGCTTCTTTTACATCAGGAACATAGAGTCTGAACCTAAAGAAATAGTACTCCTTCAAATTTTCCTACTTTTTACCAAATATTGCCAAATTTCTCTTCTCCAGATTAGATTTGAGACTCCTCTAAATCCTCAAACCTAGTCCATTCCACCTTACTCTAGGATCCTACATGATTTCCTTCTCCCTCTTATTCAGTTCAAGTCCTTCTATTTTCTACTAGTCTTGAAGCCAGATTTTCATTAAATATGAATTTGGTTAACTGCTATAAATTTAAAGTCTACATTAGTTATTTTGTTAGGAGTTAGGATAATTTTAAAGATAAGAGAGTGAGCAGGTGACTTCTAGGAGCTTATGATGATGGTGATGTTTGTCCTTTGTTCTCGAAGAAGATCATTACATCAAGGAGGTGATACCAGGACAAGCACATGAATTTCAGTTGAGTGAGGGGGGCTGTGCTAAGTCACCAGCCTCACTTTCTTCCCAGGAGTATCTGGGTCCAGTGACCAGATACGAGTCAGGATGACTGGAGATAGCCCTGGATGTGAGGCTCAGGGTTAAGTGACTTGCCCAAGCACACACAGCTAGTAAGTATCAAGTGTCTGAGGCTATATTCAAACTCCCATCCTGACTCCTAGGCTAGTGATCTATCCTGTGCCACCTAGCTCCTCCAGGAACTTATATATTAACTGCAACAAACATGCATATTTTTTAAAGGCTGTTGTTCACAGAACGTGATTTTCTGCTCATACCTTTTTTTATTTTTGGGGGGGGATCATACCTTTTTTTAAATTAAAAAGAATTTCCAATTACATGTTATAAAGGTGGCGTAGAGGCAGCTAGGTGGTGCAGTGGATAGAGCACCGGCCCTGGAATCAGGAGTACCTGAGTTCAAATCTAACCTCAGACACTTAATAATTACCTAGCTGTGTGGCCTTGGGCAAGCCACTTAACCCCACTGCCTTGCAAAAAAAAAAAAAAAAGCAAACCAAAAAACCTAAACCTAAAAGTTTTCAACATTCATTACATGCATATGCATATTTTTAAGTTACATAATTTCCTTTCCCCATCCCTCCCCCCTCCCCCCCATTGGTGAGTAGTTAGGTGAATACTGTACATACACATTTGTGTTTTACATGTTTACAGATTACTCATTTTCAGTATCACTCTCTGTTCATATCTTCAAGAACTGGAGGAAACATTGAATGGAATCAGTTAAGGAAGAAATAAACAGTGAGGAATTGAAGACAAAATATGAACCACACAGTGAAGAAATTTGGCAATGAAAAGAAGCTAAAGCTAAAGTGTTAGGGTATGATCAGTTTTTAGTCTCTGGATCTCATCTACAATAGAATTAAATTTTTGGTTGAATTCCAAAGTAATTCTTTAAGCTGAAAATCAAAGAATTAAAATTACTTTTGAAAAACCCTAAAATGTAGCTGTCAGCTGCACCCAAGAGGAGTGGTAAAACTGAACCCTACTCAGAGGAACCTATACAAAGATATGATGCTGGAGAACTATAGAAATCTCATCTCATTAGGTAAGGATGTCTTTTCCCTGTGATTTAGAATCTATCTTAAGTTAAGAAAATTCTCTTCTCTGTTATATACTCATGAATGCAGAGCTGGGATTAGATTTATTTATGTCTCACTATGTCTTTATGATAGTCATGCAACAGTTATCTGTTAGAACTGCTTTGAAACAGCAATGATGGCTGTGTAACTGTGAAGGTGATCATGAGGGCCTTCTCTTTGATCTGGGGTGAAGGACAGGGGCCTGGAGAGAATTAGAACCTTAAGAGTCTGAATGCATCAAGAATAAGAAAAGGAAGACACAACTCCTGGATCTAGAAGTGGTATCTAAAGGCTAGAGAGATATATCAGGGAGAGTCACATGGTAATTAGAATTGTTTGAAAGTTCTTCCTCACATCATGCCTAAATATGCTGCTCAGCAGGTTCTATCTATTACTCTGCCCAAAGGTGCCAAGCACAACAAATCTAATCCCTTTTCCATATTACAACCCTCCAATTACTTGAAGACAACTATCACAACCCTCTCCAAGTCTTCTTCTCTCAATGTTCCTATCATTTCCATTCCAGCTTCCAATTCCTCTTTATTGGTGAGAAAAGAATATAGAATAGACATTTCCCTTGTTAGTTTTTCTGCTGTTTGAAAGATGAAGTTGTCATTAAGTCAAATCAAGAAGTTGGTAGCTGTTTTGTTTTTGCTAGAGACTGCATCAGACATTTGATCAAGTGCCTTATCACTGCTACGATGCCTCAGTTCTAGGCTTGTTCCCTGTTCTCTGAACTCATTTATCTCTACTTTTGGTCTAGGTAATCCATAAGATATTCTGATGACAATTTTGCTTCTTTTTTACTTTTGTTGATCATTTTGAAATTGGTTTTTTTGATACTTCTTGCCACTAATTCCTGGATTTCCTCATATGAATGCCTCTTTTTTAATACACAATACTGCCATGAAAATTAGGTTAGTTTTTTTCCTTAAAAGATATTAAAACCATTCTTAAGACTTAATTGACTTAGTTTAGGCTATTGACATCATTTCCTGGTTTCTTGAGCACAAAATAGCCATAAGGAGAGCCAGAAGTTCTCTGTTACTTGACTGGTGGACCACCCTGGACAATAACAGGCCAGGGGAGTTTTGATGAGCTGAATCAACTTACAGAGTTGCATATCCTTGTTGAATATATTCTTCCTGCTATAGCTAAATAAATTTCCTTTTGTTAGCTGTTGAATGACCTACATGAGAATTTCATTTCATTCAACTACCAATATATTATTTTAAATCAGTCACATTTCTTTTGTGAACTTTCCTGTTTTTGAAAAAGTATACCCTTCTAGAGACATAATCCAATCATGGTTCCTGTTCTTCCAAATCTTAGTGTTCCAAATCTTAGTGTGAGGTCAAGAGCCTTCTTGTATCAGTTTAGGATTCGTACCTTGGTCTCCATAGAACCACAAGGGGTCAAGGAATAAATATCAGGGACTCTGTTATCTTGGATGTGAAAAAAAATTGCATCTTTATTTCAAAATAATTGGTTTCCTTTGTAGTTCTATGTATTTTCTTTTATGCATTCTCTGAGAAGCTGTCTACAGACTTCAACAGACTGTCAAGGGGGTTCATGGCACAAGAAAGGGTAAGGACCTCTTTGATAGGTTTTCTTCACTTTGTTAGCCTTATTTTGTGTATATTTTTATAGTCATTCAAGTTGCTATGGATTTTGTTGCTTGCTCTTTTCTTATATTTTCTCTCCGATGAATTTCTGTACATCTCTGCTATTTTTTTCCTTGGGTTATAGCTAGTAGCTATTTTACAATTTGATAAGTATACATAAGCATTTTTCTCTTTCACTTTTCCTTTTAATTAGATTGGCAAGACACCAATTAAATAAATTATTACTACATATTGTTGGGATTACTACTCCATTCCTAGTAATTGATTTCCCAGAGAATGAGTCTGGCTCAAGGAAATAGGAAAGAGTAAATCCATATTTGTCAAAGTCTCTGGGCAGTGTCTTCCCATGAGGATTATGCTCAAATCAAAGTATATGAAGAGGAGGTACAATTCTCTTTGTGTTCTCAGTATCAGCTTTTTGGGATTTTTGATGAAAAGAGCTCAGTTTTATCTTAGTGGCAAAATTCAAAGCCCCTTATGATCTCTGCAAAGGAAAAAGTATTCCTTGGGGGCACAGATAGATACATAGCTTGAGTATTAATGGAAAGATTGGAAACTGATAAAATGCTAATGACTGTACATGAGAGTGGTTTCATGCCTAATGATTAGGGACTAACTTCTGGGACTTTGTGTCCCCTGCAGAGACTGTGTTTTATATCCTTCTTTACAAACAGGATTTTCCATTTCTAAACCTGATGTGATCCATGGATTGAAGAGGAAAACATGCCAAACAGTTCTCTAGGTGAGAAAGAACTAAAACATGAGCTATATTGGATGTAAGTTCTCCTCAGCACTTAAGACTTAATTGACTGTTAAGTCAATAAGGAAAGTGAGCAGGAAAAAACAAGGATTACCAGCATTTTATACTAAGTAAAGGAGAATGTGATGAGTAGGAATAAAAAAGTAGAAAAACAACGTGAGATAAGATCTGAGAACATAATCTTTCAGCGATTAAAGAAGAGAAGATAGCAGTGGATTCAGTGTGTGGTAGCTAGATATAGATATATATGTATGTATTTAATGAGAGTAAAGCTCTTTTCCTTATTCTTTTTTTTTGATGGGGGAGAGTAAGAAGAGTGTGCCATCTTTCCTTCAATTGTGATTCCTCTGCTTTCCTTTTCATATACATGTATGTGTGTGTATCTGTACACCCCTCCCCCATGATCTTTCAATAAATAAGAAGGGGCAAGTCTTTGGAAAAAATGAAAAGAGAAAATGATAAAAGTTAAATATGTGGTAAGGGATATAAATGAATATAAATACTCACACATATGTGTATATATACATATTTACATATCTATCTATATCTAGGTACCACACACTGAACCATTGCTATCTTCTCTTCTTTAATCGCTGAAAGATTATGTTCTCAGATCTTATCTCACCTTGTTTTTCTACTTTTTTATTCCTACTCATCACATTCTCCTTTACTTAGTATAAAATGCTGGTAATCCTTGTTTTTTCTGCTCACTTTCCTTATTGACTTAACAGTCCTTCCTCCATTTCTGTCATCTACTTACTTCTTTTCTCCCATTTGTTAGCTTTTCCCTAGATTATCAGTTTATTTTTGAGAAGTAAAAAGTGTGTTTATGTGTGTGTATGTGTATATATGTATAAGTAGTATAAATGTGTGTAAGCACAAATATATATATACATCTTGTGGAAATTATTTTGTTTCATTGTGTTGTATTGCCTTTTTCCCCAATGCCCATGGCATTTTGTTTTCTTTCCTCAGAGAAAATAGATTGCATTTATTTTTTTCTCTGGTTTCAGATCAGGAGAATACAATTAAACCCAAGGTGTCAATTCTAAGGAAGAGTATTTCTAAAAAAAGAATCCTTAGGGACATTAATGGGAAGACTTGGAGAGGGTCTTCTAGATCCTGAAGTTTTAAGAATTTATATACCTAAGGACAGGTTGGAGAGAGAGAGAAGGAAAATTTTAAAGAGGAAAGTTGGAATAAATTCTTTTTTCATGAGATGAATTTCAAGCAACTATCAGTTAGCTTTATAGAAAATCCCACTAAGGAGAGAAGTCATGAATGTAAAGAATGTGAGAAAAAAATTCTTTGACCATCCATCTCTTACTCAACATCAAAGAGCTCATAATGGAGAGAAGCTCTACAAATGTAATGAAAGTGGAAAAGTCTTCTGCAAACATTTATCCTTAATTGAATATGAGAGAATTCACACTGGAGAGAAACCCTATGAATGTGGGAAGGCTTTTCAACAAAAAGGCATCCTTATTCTACAGCCCCTGGAAAGAAACCTTATGAATTTAAAGAGTGTCAGAAATCTTTTTTAGTCCTAGAAGTAGCTTTTTGAGACATCAGATAATTCACACAGGAGAAAGTCTTTACAAGTACATTGAATGTGAAAAAGCCTTCATTAATTTCTCATCTCTCTTAGTCACCACCAGAGAATTTGTAATAAGAAGAAATCCTATGAGTGTAATGAATTTGAGAAAGTGTTCTTTGACCACTCATGTATTACTAGCATCAGATATCTCAGAAAGGTGAGAAACACTAAGAATGTAATAAATGTGGAAAAGTATTTTCTATACAATCATCTCTTACTGAACATGAGAGAATTCATACTGGAGAGAAAGAAGCCCTATGAATGTGATGAATGTAGTAAAGCCTTTGTTAATTGTTCATCACTTAGTTGGCATCAGAGAATTCATACTGGAGAGAATCCCTATAAATGTAATGAATGTGGAAAGGCTTTCCAACAGAAAGGTACACTTAATCTGTCTGTATCTGCTAACACATACTGGAGAGAAGCCCTATGAATGTAATGAATGTGGGAAAGTTTTCAACTGTTTAAGCAGTTTTTTGAGACATCAGATTACTCACACAGGAGAAAGTCCCTACAAATGTGGGGAGTGTGGGAAAACCTTCATTTACTGCTCGTCTCTTCATTGACATCAAAGAATCCATACTGGTGAGAGTCCTTATGAATGCAAAGAATGTGGAAAAGAATTCTGACAAAAAGTTACCCTTACTGTACATCAGCTAACACATAGTCGAAAAAAAGTCCTATGAATGTAACCATTGTAGAAAAGCCTTCTTGAAACATTTGTCCTTTATTTAACATCAGAAAATCCATACCAGAGAGAATCATTATGAATGTAGTAAAACCTTCTTTGACTGCTCTACTTTCAAACAATATCAGAAGGTACATTTTGGAGAGAAGATTTACAAATATGTTGCATGTAGAGAAGGTTTCTTTGATTTCTCATCCCTTATTCAATATAATGCAACTCATAAGGGTAAGAATCATCATGAACATAATGAATGTGGAAAAGCCTACTCTGAACATTTATCCTTTAATGAACTTAATAGGATTCATATAGGAGAGAAGCCCTATGAATGTGGCAAATGTGGGAAGGCTTTGAACTGAAAAAGTAGCTTTACAGTATATCAGATAATTCTCAGAGGAGAAAGTCCCTATGCATGTAATGAATGTGGGAAAACTTTTTTTTTTTAATCAAAAATTCATTAATTGACATCAGAGAATCCATACTATACTGAGGCCCTATGAGTGTGATAAATGTGGGAATACCTTCCTTGATTGCTCAACTCTTACTAATATCATTGGACTTGTACTGAGAGAAGCCCTATAAGTGTAATAAATGTGGGAAAGCTTTCAGTTATAGAAGTAGCTTTTGGAGACATCAATTAACTCATACAGGAGAAAGTCCCCATGAATGCAATAAATGTGGGAAAACCTTATTTGATCACTCGATCTCTTACTTGACATCAGAGAATTCATACTGGAGAGAAATCCTATAAATGTACTAACTGTGGAAAAGCCTTCCTTAAACATTCATATCTTACTATACATAAGAGAATTCATATTAGTGAGAAATCTCACAAATGTGATAAATGTGGGAAAGCCTTCTTTATGGCCTCTTCTTTTACTTGACATCAAAGAATTCATACTGGTTAGTCCCAATGAATATAATGTGGTAAATTCTCCAACCATACCATGTTATATATGAGATAATTTATATTAGAGAGCTTTTAATTATAGAACTGATGTGGATAAATGCTTAGTAGCAAGTCATCTGTTAGCATTATACCAAAGAATATGTCTAGGGATATAATTAAATAGGTTATACTTTTATATATAATTATAATAAAATTAAATTATACTTTTAATATTAGTCTCTTTTTGAAACTTCAAATAGAGAGGAAAAACAAAACTCTCCAAAATACTTTAAATTGCTCCCACATTAAAGTATTCAAAACTGATGGTGCTTCTTACTTTTTTCTATTTCTATAACTTGTTAGAAGCCTTTTTAGGTAACTGATCTCTATTGTGAAACTATCCTTAGGTACCTCAAATACAAAATGTATCTTTTGTGAATCCCATCTTTCCCAAAGCTAACAGGCATAATAAACCCTTGTTAGGTGCTAACCCCTTGGGTTTCACAAATACTTGAAGGGAGAACTTACAATAAAATGAGGGGAGAGGTTGTAAGCCAGTGTATTTTCTCAATATCTGCCTCAATAACAACATCCCAGACACCAAAAAGAGAAATAGGGATATTAGAAATACTCATGGGAAGCAGAACCAAGATGACAGCACAAAGGCAAGAATTCCCAGAAACTCATTCTCCAAAAACCTCCAAAAGCCATCGAATTATGACTCTAGCCAAAATTTAGAGGGGAAAAATCCATAGAAAGATTCAGTGATAGAATTTCCCAGTCCAAGACAACTTAAAAGTTCTGCAGGAAAGGTCTGTTTTACCAGGACCAGGGGTTGGAAAGAGCCTCAGTGCAGCGCAGCTGCAGAACAGTGGGGCTGGGTGCCTGGGCCTGTGGCAGAGGGGGCAATTTCCAGACCTCTTGGCCCAAGGATCACTGGGGTCAGCTGTAAGGGGTAGTGAGAGAACTCTACTGCATCAGAGTGGAGCACCAGTCTCAGAAAAGCCCTGTAATAAGAACCTGCAGTGGGAATCAGAGGAGCCATCCAACATTTCCAGAGCTCAGCCTACAGATTGTAATGGGGTCTGGGGAGACTGCAGAGGTCTCCCTGCTCTCCTTGGGGCAGGACTCTGCTGTATGCCTACACTTAGGTCCAGGTTGCAGTTTGGGAGCAGGGACTCTCTTGACAGCTCCAGGGCAGAGGGCAGAGCTTGTGGTTATCCACACACCAGAGCACAGGCAAGAGAGCAGTCAGAGCCTCTCATAAGACCTTGGAGGAATTTAAGATCCCTGTGGATTGTCCCCAAAACTCCCCAAAGCCTTGAAAGTGCAGTAGTAAATCAGTCATAGGCTGAGGAAATGAGCAAACAACAGGAAAAAAGAATCTGACTATAGAAAATTACTTTGGTCCCATGGAGGACCAAAATACATATTCAGAAGATAACAAAATTGAAACTTCTGTATCCAAAATCTCCAAGAGAAATAGAAATTGGGTTCAGGCTATAGATGAGCTCAAAAAAGACTTTGAAAAGCAATTAAGGGAGGTAGAGGAGAAATTGGGAGGAAAAATGAGAGTGACACAGATAAATCATGAAAATCAAGTCAGCAGCTTGGTGAAAAGAAATACCAAAAAACACTAAAGAAAATATGTTAAAAACTAGTTTAGGCCAAATGGAAAAAGCAACACAAAAGGCAAATGAGAAGAATGCCTTAAAAAGCAGAACTGGCCAGCTGGAGATAAAAAAAAAAAGCTCTCTGAAGAAAATAACTCCTTCAAATGCAGAATAGAACTAAAGGAAGCTGATGACTTTGTGAGAAATCAAGAAACAAAACAATTAACAAAAGAATGAAAAATTAGAAGAAAATGTGAAATATCTCATTGGAAAAACAACTGACCTAGAAAACAGATCTAGGATAGATAATTTAAAAATTATTGAGCTATCTGAAAGTCACAACCAGGAAAAGAGCCTAGACTTCATTTTTCAAGAAATAATACAGGGGTGGTTACGTGGCACAATGGATAGAGCATCAGCCCTGGAGTCAGGAGTCCCTGAGTTCAAATCCGGCCTCAGACACTTAATAATTACCTAGCTGTGTGGCCTTTGGGCAGGCCACTTAACTCCATTGCCTTGTAAAAAAAAAACTAAAAAAAAGAAATAATACAGCAAAATTACCCTGAGATCCTAGAAGCAGAGGGTAAAACAGAAATTGAGGTAATTCACTGATCACCTTCTGAAAGAGATCCCAAAAGAATAACTTCCAGGAATATTATAGCCAAATTCCAAAACTCCCAAATCAAAGAGAAAATTCTAAAAGCTGCCAGAAACAAACAATTCAACTACCATGGCTCCATAGTCAGGATTACACAGGATCTGGAAGCATCTACATTAAGGTCTCATAGGGCTTGGAATATGATATTCCAGAAGACAAAAGATCTTGGTTTACAACTGAGAATCAGCTACCCAGCAAAACTGAACATCTTCTTTCAGGGGAAAAGATGGCCTCTCAATGAAATGGGATTTTCAGACTTTCCTATTGAAATAACCAGAGCTGAACAGAAAGTTTGATCTCTAAGTACAGGACTCAGGTGAACCATAGAGGGCGTGGATGAGAAGGACTAATTATGAGGAACTTAATAATGTTGAACTGTTTGTATTCTTGCATGGGAAGAAGATACTGATAACTCATATGAACTTTCTCATTTATAAGAGCAGTTAGAAGGAGAATATATAGATAAGGCACAAGAAGGAGCTGAATATAATGGTATAATATAGTAAAAATATGGAGTCAATGGGTGATAAAGAAAAGTACTGAAAGAGAAAGGAAAGGAAGATGGGGCTAAGATATTTCACATGAGTCAATAAAAAGCTTTTACAATGGAGTGGAACTGGGTAATGTGAGAGGGAATGAGTGAGTCTTCATTCTCATCAGAAATGGCTGAGAGAACATAACTTACACATTTAATAGGGTATAGAAATCTATCCTATCCTAGAGAAAAATGCGAGGAAAGGGATGGGATAAGCGGGAATGGGGGGGGGAGAAAGGAGGAGTAGGTGATAGAAGAGAGGGAAGATCATGGGATACTCAGATACAACACACTTCTGAACAGGGACAGGATGAAAGAGAAAGAGAATAGAACAAGTGAGAGTGGAGGGAAATAGTTGGTAATAGCAACTTTGGGAAAAATATTGAAGCAACTTCTCTGGTGGACTTATGATAAAGAAGGCAACTCATCCCAGAGACAGAGCCATTGTAATCTGAACATAGACTGAAGTACACTTTTTTTCTCTCTCTCTCACTATTCTTGATATTTCTCATCTTTCTGTGGGGTGGAGAGGGGTTTATATTTACTTTCACAACAAGATTATTGTAATAATATAAAATAAATAAACCAAAGATGGTAAAAAAAAGAAATACTTACAAGAAATTGTTTTTAACAAAGAAATGAAATGGTCAAACAAAAACTGCAATGATAAATACTATTTATTCTTTGTTGATTCATTAGCAAAGTTCTACTTCACGGGGGCGGGGCCCCCCATCATACATTTCCTGAATAGTTTTTTTATGCCACTTCTCTTGTGAAGAAATATATTGCTGCCCAACTGTTGTCAGCATATTTCACTTTAAAGAAAATGGGCCAAAAAAAGTGGAAGGAAAATACTGTTGTGCAAAAGAAGCCACAAAATCAATGGAAAATACTACTGTGCAAAAGAAGCCACAAAAACACTGAAGAAAATAAAAGATGTAATTAAATTAGAAAAAATATCATGAAACTAAGGAACAGTGAACCACTAAGGACTTTCAGGAGATGATGAAAGTCAACAGTCTGGATACTTGCATATAGAATGTATATAAAACAATGAATTTTCTGAGAAACAGAATAGATGTGCTGGAGCCCAAGATGATAGCACAGAAAAACAAACCCAGAAGTGTCCACCTCAAAACATGTCTGGAAGGTATGCAATTAAATGTCACATATTTGGAAGATAGAGATAACTTTTCCACTCCCTGAAAACTGAAGGAGGAAAGAGGATGACATTTATGTGACAGAAAAATATGTAATCAAATGTCTGAAATGTTGAAAACAAAGGTCAAACTGTAGCAAAATAATCCAGACAAATCAGAGAAAAGAACCGAAGCCTGTTCCACCTAATATTTCTCACTACAACTTCATTGTTGAGTAGAAGTTTATGCCATCAGAGGTTTGGAAGATTTACACCAAGTAGTAATGTGGTTCTGATGTTATTGCCCAGAACAATGAAATGGGAGATCTGTCATTCACAAAGTAATGAGTCAAAGCTTCTAATGAAGACTATCCACCAAAGTGTGTAAAGGGATTGTGATCTGCATTGGTAAAGAGATTATCTACACTGACAGATTCAAAGATTCCTGACAGGAAATTGGGGTGCATATATTTAATATAAACGTAGGTGCACATACATACATCAGAAAGCATAACTTCTCATCTTGGATCACAGGCAGTTTGCTAACATCTGTTTACTTAGATAATTCAGAGAGGAAACCAAAGACGTAAAGTAGATTATATTTGATAAATGGAAGCCTACAAAATAATGGGAAGGCATTAATTATTCAGTGAATGATGGCAGCTAGGTGGCACAATGGATAAAGCACTGAGCCTGGCATCAGAAAAATCTGAATTTGAATATGACTTCAAACAATAACAGTGCCTCTGTGGCTATCATAGCACATATCTCTGAAGATTGTTGTGAAGATCAAAAGCAATATTATTTATGAAGTGCTTAGCACAGTGGCAGGCACAGGAAGCCTACTGAAAATGCCATGGCAGAAAAAGACCAGTCTTGGATTGTTTTCTCAGTTGGAGGAGGATCAAACTGATGTTCAACAGCATGATTTCCACTCACTTTTGCAAACTGGATCACTTTGAAAAAAATTCAACACTATATGAAAATCTTTTCTGAGCCATTTCTAGGCAGAATGTGGGAAAAGGTCACCTAATATACCCATAACAAATGTGAAACAATGAGTGCAACAACAAGTGTGAAAAAGTGGGAAATGCAAGTAAATAAAATCAACAATGAGCACAAAAGCAAGCTCGAAAAAGTAGGGAATGTAAGTAAAAAAAAATCTACAACTACTGTAGAAGATACTCCTAGTTTTTAGATCCCCAATTTTTTTGAAAACAGGTGTGTTTTATGCATGGGGAAATATGGTGTTAATCCCCATTTTATAGTCGAGCAAAATTAATCTCAGGTGAAGTGATTTGTCCATGGCTTAACTCAAAATCTAGCTCGCTGCCATGTCACAATGCTTCTCTTGAGGATTTAAGATTGTGGAGGTCACAATTGTAGAGAGGCCTCCAGAGCGTGTGGTTTGGTCCAGATGCTCTTCCCAATTTTGTGGCTTTTAAAATGCCATTTCAAGTTCCTTTACTATTGATTACTAATGTGTTTCGTCTGTCATAGAAGATAGAAGGAGTTGGGCTTAACTTTGCCCTTTATTTTTGGTACCTCTTTAAAGTGCTTATGCTTTTTCTTTCATGGACCTAGGATACTAAATTGTCATCATATAGTATAGGACTGACATCCTACATGTGGACATGTAGAACAAATTATTTTATATGATTAAAGGGGTTTTCAGTAATTGACTTAAAAATTTTTATTATACTGTAATCAGAAATAAATTAAAATAATTTTTAAAATCAGTAGATAAAATTATAAACTTTATTTCTAGCATGGTTTATATTTTAAAAGGGCATATTAATTTTCAGAAGAATAAAAAAACATTCATTTCCATTCCCCTTTTGAATTTTTCTTTTTTGTGTACTTTTAATGACATATATACCAAGTCCCAGTTACGTGCAAAGCACTGTGCTAAATTCAAGGAATATAGGTACACAATTGACATAATCTCTGCCTGTAAGAAGTGTGTGTGTGTGTGTGTGTGTATGTGTGTGTGTGTGTGTGTGTGGAAAATCAATATAGATGACCATTAATAACTGAGGGAATTAGGAAGGTTATCCTGTAATATGAGGCACCTGAGCTGAGCTTCAAAAGAATTCTGAAAAGTAAACTAAAGAGTACTTTTCAAACATGATGATTTGGGGGAAGCAGAGAAGGGGAAAATGTAGTGTTTGACTGGAACATAGCATTTATAATAAAAAAAAATACTGTTAGATGATGCTGAAAGGGTAGGTGGGAGTCATGTTGTAGAAGATCTTACAATCAAGAAGTGGACCCTAATCAAACTGCATGCCTCTAGACCACATCATGCTTCCCCAAAACCTCAATCTGCAGGGTCATATAACACCTAGAACTCACCTCATCAGAAAACCCCTACCCTCCCCCTGATTAGAGAGAGTGAAGGGCAGACAGCAGAGAGCTCCCAGAACCTCCATCCAAGGACTGCCTCAACGGTAACAATGTCTTCATTTTCCACTCTGTTGCACTACTCTCCCTCACCCCTCCCCCACTTCAGAACTTCTTTTTATGTGTTCTCTCAATAGATTATGCACTAGAGGGTAGGTACTGTTTTTTTGCCTTTCCTTTGTAACTCCCCCACCCCCTCCATTTCTCCTGGTGCTTAGCACAACTAGCACATTGTAGACCCTCAATAAATGTCCACAGACTAATTGTAAGATTCCATGAAGTGGGTGGTGAGATATGGAGAAAGCTAGAATAGATAATCTTTCCAGAAATTTAGAAGTCAATGAAAGGGAAAGATAAAAGGATGTTAACTTGAGGGTCATAAGACAAAAAAGGGACAGAATTAAGGAGAGAGCTTGTTCTTTGCAAAGGAACTCCTTCCTCTTCCTCAGAGAAGAAGCGGGGGAAGGATGAGTGAAAATGCTTTTGAGGTGCAGAGTAGGGGGAATGTGGGAGCTTAGGGGACAACTTCTCTGTAAGACACAAGGCAATGATGCTTGCTCAGAGAGTAAATGGAGTTGTTGGTGTAAGAAAGGGAGACCAGGAAAGGTAAATTTTACTGTGCAGCAGTAAGTTCCCAAGAGATAACTAGGTGGTGCAGTGGATAGAGTGCCTGGCTTGGAGTGATACCTCAGACATTTACTATCTGGGTGATCCTGGGCAAATCACTTAACCCTGCTTGCTTTAAATTTCTTCTTCTGTATCTTTGCCAAGAAAACTCCAAATGTGGTCATGAAGAATTGGATGTGACTTCATCAACTGAAACACAACAAGGACTGAATGGTAATAGAGTTGTGACTTCTTCCGGAAATACTAGTAGATGAGATGGCAGAGATGACCAAGAGCTGAGAATTAGCAGAGCATAAACTTGCACTAGAAAAATTTTACCAGTGCTGTTATTTACATAGCTAGAGTCAGCATGTTGTTTTGGTTCTATTTTCATCACTCTACTTCACATTTCCCCCATTTGTCACTTAAAATGAATGATACAATATTATATTACATCCATATACCACAATTTGCTAATTTCCCAATTGCTAAGGTTGCCAGGTAGCACAGTGAATAGAGCACCAGCCCAAATCAGAAGGATCAAAGCTCAAATCTGGCCTTAAACATTTGTGTTTAGCTGTGTGACTCTAGGCTACTCACTTAACGCTGGTTGCCTCATCAAAATAATAATAATAATGATGATGATGATGATGATGAAGACTTCCTAGTTATCTGCCATAGCCTAGTCCTCCCCCCCCCCCCCCCCCGCTGCCAAGAACCTTAGATTTGGAAGGAACTTCAGATTTTGAGTTCAAATCCCTACTTGACCAAAAATCCCTTCTCCAAGATCCCTAGCAAATGGGCATCCAGTCTTTCCTTGAAAACCTAAAGGGAAAATTTCTCAACTCTGAAATACTGAAGGAATCTCCCAATTTTGGATAGTTCTAACCTTTAGAAAAGTTTTTCATTTATCAAGCCTAAGTCTGCCTCTCTTTAAGGACTACCCATTACACTAGTGCTCTTAATAACTATGTAAAGCTAGGTCTCTTTCCTCATCAATATCCTTACAATCTTTGTATGGTAAACCTGGGGCAAATATGATGAATAATTTTATAGCCTTTATTGTATAATACCATAGAATCATGGAATTTCAGATTTGGGAGGGAGCTTGTTGATAATCTGTTTGAAACCATATCTGAATTAAAAACTCTTTACATAGTATCTCTTAGGTCTTTTCAAGCTTCTTGAAAATATTCAAGAAGAAACTACTACTTCTTGAGGTAGTTCATTTGACTCTCAGCCAGCTTTCATCATTAAGTTTTGCCCTTACATCAAACCCAAATTGGTCTTTCTGAAGCTTCTCCCCCATTGCTTTTGGTTCTCCCCTTTGGGGCCATACATAAGTCTAATTCCTCTTCTAGACAACAGTTCTTCAAATATTTGAAGCTAGCTAATGTATTACTCTCTTTCTTCATGCTATACATCACCAATTTCTTGAACAAATCTTCATGTAGCGTGATCATGGAGCTCCTCAGTATGCATTATACTTTCCAAAATGTTTACATCAGTTTACAGCTTCACCAGCAGTGTAACAGTCTGCCAGTTTCTTCAAAGTCTCTGAAGCATTGGGTTTTACTATTTTAAATTACTATTGATAAAGCAATGGTTTTAATGTTAAATAATTTTAATTCTCATTTCCTTGGCTATTTAAGTATTTGAAGAATTTTCCAGGTGGTTGATTATATGTTGTTCTCTCTCACCCTCAAACTGACCATTTATATTCTTTAATTGAAGAATAAATTTTGCTCTCATAAATTTGCAATTTTTTCTCTATGCCTAGGTTTTCTAATCTATAAAAGGAGGGGACTGGACAAGATGACTTAGTCTCTTTTTGCTTAAAAACTTATGATCCCTACAGATTGCAGATGCTAGAGAAAAATCAGAAATATTTAAAGGAAATTGTTTTCCCTAAGCTGTTTCCTTCTTTTAAAAATCTAGATTGGGGGCGGCTAGGTGGCATAGTGGATAAAGCACTGGCCTTGGAGTCAGGAGTACCTGGGTTCAAATCCAGTCTCAGACACTTAATAATTACCTAGCTGTGTGGCCTTGGGCAAGCTACTTAACCCCATTTGCCTTGCAAAAACCTAAAGAAAATAAAAATAAAAAAAATCTAGATTGTTCTTTGTTGCAAAAAAATCCTTCTGATATTTATCCATTTTGTCTCCCCAAATATTTTTTAAGGTTAAAATTTTTCTATGTCTGTTATTGTGATATAAACATGTATCTTACAACTAATTATTTTATGTATTTCAGTATATATTAGATTATTTATCTATAGTATTGTTTTCAAGGCTTCTGATGATCTTAATAATTTGCGGAGTTTTTGTAAATTGATGTTTTATGGGGGAAACTAAAGAAATATATTTTCTTTTGACCGCTCATTCCATTTTCCCAGAAGTTTCCTTTCAGGTATTTGTGTACACTATGAGTTATGAGTCTGAGTTATGAGTCTATAAGAGACTTTGATAGGTCAGGGTTTTCTTGAGGGGGGAGCCTAAAAATCACCTCTTATATCTGAAGTATCTTGAGTAAGGTTCACAACATAGTATGTGTAGAAAAAGAAGTTTGGCTAGGAAAAAAGAGAAATTGAATAACAGCTAAAAGGGCAGCATATTTGTATAGGTCTATGTTAGCTATATAAAGCCCTGGGACCAGTCAGGAATATTTGAATTCAGATTTAGTCTCAAGCGCTTTCCTAGCCATGGAATTTGCAACAAGTCACTTAACCTCTGTCTGCCTCAGTTTCCTCATGTGTAAAATGGAAATCAAACAGCATCTACTTCACTGAGTTGTGAAAATCAACTGATAAACTTGTAAAGTGCTTAGCATGGTATTTGACACACGATGGGTGCTTAATAAGTGACCCACACATCTGTTTAAGGTAAGATTATTTTTAAATGTCCAAGTTCCCATGTTGACTTTTTAGGAGTCATTAAATGTCATTAAATGTCATTAAAATGACAAATCAGATGGAAATGTTCCTTAAACTATGATATTCCTACATTACTCTCTAGCATAACGTCGTTGGTGTTGGATGACAGATGCCTTGCTGCTGAAGACTTTCCCACATACACTACACAAATAGGGTTTCTCTCCGGTATGAGTTCTTTGATGTCGAGTTAAGGATGAACAGTCAAAGAATGCTTTCCCGCATTCATCACACTCATAAGGCTTTTCTCCAGTGTGAATTCTCTGATGGACAGTAAGAGATGAATGTATAGAGAAGGCTTTCCCACATTCATCACATTCATATGGTTTTTCTCCAGTATGAATTCTCTCATGTACAGTAAGAGATGACTGGTTAGAGAAAGCTTTCCCACATTCATCACATTCATAGGGCTTTTCTCCAGTATGAATTCTCTCATGTTCAGTAAGGGATGAAGGGTTAAAGAAGGCTTTCCCACATTCATAACATTTATAAGGACTTTCTCCTGTATGAGTCATATGATGCCTCATAAGTCCACTTCTACGGCTAAAGGCCTTCCCACATTCATCACATTCATAGGGTTTCTCTCCAGTATGTGTTAGCTGATGTCGAGTTAGGTTACTTTTCAGACTGAAGGCCTTTCCACATTCATCACATTCATAAGGTTTCTCTCCAGTATGAATTCTGTCATGTTCAGTAAGAGATGAATGTTTAGAGAAGGCTTTTCCACATTCATTACACTTATAGCGTTTCTCTCCCTTATGAGTCCTCTGATGTCGAGTAAGGGATGGATGGTCAAAGAAATTTTTTCCACATTCTTTACAATCATGGTCTCTTTCTTTAATGGGACTTTCTGTGAGACTAATTGACAACTGTTTGAATGTATTCCCATGGGAAAGGGATTTCTTCCATTTTTCCCCTTGAGAGATTTCTTGATGTTTCTCCAATATACTTTGAGACAGAAGAATTTCTTCAAATGTAGGGTCCAGAGGAATTAATATCCCTGGTGATTCTGCTTCTTCAGAAATGTTTTCATTTTGAGTTGATTGTTTACTCTCCCAGTCTGGAATCAAGAGAATAAAACAAATGAATCTATTCTCTGATGTAAGAAAAAAAAATGTTATATTGTGAAGAAAATAATGTCCATGGGTTATCCATGATATTATCACCTCTAAAAACAGACTTGCAATCTGGAAAGAGACTAAGAAATAAAAGAGGAGAACTGAATAGGAAATATAAGGAGGGAAGGTAGCTGTATCATCAGATAAGGTGAGCAGAGAGTATCAAGTGCCTATCTAAGAAAATGGTAAGGATCACTAGAGTCTTGTGTTAATTGCAGGAGATAATGATAAGAGAAATAGCAAATAAATAAGAAACAGAATGCAAGCAGAGAAAATGAACTTTCAGTAAGGAAAGTAGTCTCTAGAAAACTTGAGGAAAAGAGATGTCAGGTAGGTAAAGATAAACCTGAAGCAAATACACAGGTGAGACTCACTCCTTTCCTTTTGTTCAAAAATTAGAAGAGAGTTTTTACTCCTTACACTATTGTGCTGTTTTTCCTACTGAGTTCCACAGATCTAGTTCTTACTCACTTGGAGAGGAATTTCTTGGGACTTCTCTCTGTGTGGCTTTCTGCAGATTGAATATCCATGGCTCTTTCCCTTGTTCCAATTGGAAGATCACATCTGGTTTAGAAATAGGAAACCCTGTTTGTGTAGAAGAAAATACAACACAGCTGTTTCTTGTTTGTTTTTGGTTTTTGGTTTTTGCAAGACAATGGAGTTAAATGACTTGCCCAAAGGTAATTATTAACTGTCTGAAGCTGAATTTGTTTTATTCTATTTTATATTATTTTTTAGGTTTTTGCAAGGCAAATGAGGTTAAGTGGCTTACCCAAGATCACACAGCTAGGTAATCATTAAGTGTCTGAGACTGGATTTGAACTCAGGTACTCCTGACTCTAGGATCAGTGCTCTATCCACTGTGCCACCTAGGCACCCCTGAAACTGAATTTGAACTCAGGTCCTCCTGACTCCAGGGCTGGTGCTCCATCCACTGCACCATCTAGCTACCTCCAATGCAGTTGTTTCTTGTGGGGGACAAAAATTTGTCCCAGATCTTCTGACAGGACTCATTTGCATTAACTAGTATTTCACCACCATTTCTGTCATCTTTTAAACACAATTATTGATATCTTTTGTTGTTTTTTTACATCACAATCAACAAAGCAACCACAAGAGAATGCATGCAACATTCTGCACCTTTAGTTTTCTACCTAGTCCCTAAGAAGAAGGGATTATATATTTCTCTGTATTTTGGAAC
Organism: Macrotis lagotis; assembly: GCF_037893015.1. Classification (NCBI taxonomy): domain Eukaryota; kingdom Metazoa; phylum Chordata; class Mammalia; order Peramelemorphia; family Peramelidae; genus Macrotis; species Macrotis lagotis. Next base: position 157,825,467 of record NC_133658.1, read on the forward strand.
TAAGAATGTTTCTTGCAGTTAATTGAAATTCAGTTACCTTTTAATTTTATTTTTATTTAAAAAACTTAGCTCTTTGGGTATTTTGTTTTCTTGGTTCCACTTCCTTCATTTTTCATCACTTCATATAAACTGTTGCATTTTTCTATGAATTCCTTGTATTGTTTCTTATAGAGTGATAATATTTCATTACATTCATATACCAGTTTATTCAACCATTCCCCATTCAATGGACACCCATTTTATTTTCAGTTTGCTTGTTTTTACATTAAATCCTTCAAGGCATATTTTTATATGGTTTTTTTCCCTCTCATCACTGACTGCTTTGGGGATATATATATACACATATATATATATATATATATATATATATGTATGTATGTATATATATATATATACATACATACATATATATCCAGTACTGGAAGAATCAAGTCAGTATTGGAAAGGCTGTGAGAAATTAGAGACACTAGTTGGTGGAGATTTGAATTAGTCTGTTCTTAAAAAGAACTAGAATTATGGGAGGAAAACACTAAGATCAGCTTTTCCTATAAATTGTTTCCCAGAACTCCTGGTTCAATTCATAACTCCACCAACATTGTTACAATTGTCTCTGCTTTTCCAACTCTCCTTTGCCACTGACAATTTCTGGTTTTTTTTTAATCACCTTTACTAATTTGCTGACTGTAAACTGAAACTTCAGGGGGTTTTCTCTTTATTTATAACTAAAGCAAGCTTTCCATGTAATTGTTCATCATTTATATTCTTTTGTAAGCTGTTCGGATCCTTTGATCACTAATACTTGCCAGTTTTTTCACTTATACTACTTGTTTCCCCTTATGGAAACAAAAAACTCAGAACTTTGCCATTCAACTATACAATATGTCATTAAGGTTTTCTTTCTTCCAGGTCCTATTCCCTAACCCCCCCCCCCCCAAGCTGGTACCAATGCATTAGGGGCACATTATAACCCCAAGCATTGCCTAACCTTGCCCGACTATCCTGCCTCTCCTCCAATATGCACATTCATTCTGACACCAAGAATTTCCACACAGTTAACAACCCGCAAATTTCATATACATTGATCTGCTTAGTCTTTCATCCTCCCCAGACATATTCAGTCCTCATCCAGTCACACTGCCTCCTTCTTCTGTACAAAGATTCATCTTCTCTAGCTACCTCTGTAAACCCGAGTCTTTTAGACAGATTCTTTCCTAACTTTTTCACATTCTGTCATTCAAGTTCTGTTCTATTTATCTTACAAATGAAGAACAGAGAAAAAAACAAACTTACTTGATCAGTGGTGGTAGAATAGGTACCATAACTACTAGTCAACTGCCCCCCCCACCACCATGGGGCAGGCAATCAAGACAAGCTGAAGCAATAGGGTATCCTGACAGAGATGAGATAGCATGTGTCAGAGAAGTAAAACTACAACCTCCTCTCAGACCCTAATAGAGAGAGTTGAGGATCCAGAACCTAAGAGCCTGGGGAATAGCACAATCTTGTTTCCAGCCTGTGATTTGTAGCCATCATTGAAGAGAGCAATCACTGTGAAAGGTTCACTTTCCCTGATGCCACCAACATCAATCAGTGATTGTCATCACTGATAAGATAAACCCCAAGTTTGGGAAGTGACAGAACCCTCTAAACAATAAGCCCTGCTCCCAGTCCACCCCTCCCATGAAGCAACCCTTGATAAGATGTGAATGGGCAACTGCTTAGAAAAGAAGGTTCTTGCACCAAAATTCTTGGTATTATCAAAGATTTAATATTATAAGTTGATATGATTATTAGTAGAAATTACAGTAAAGACTATTCATTATCATCAGCTTTGATGCTATAGTGCTGCTAAGGCCTGTGGGATCATTCCATCTGACTTGCAGCTGAAACCTATGTTGAATCCTCATTAGAAATAAACTCCTTGAAAGCAGGAACTGCCTTGGTTTTCTATTTGTTTCTTCAGCACTTTCACAGTAAATGGTTAAGAAATGCTCATTCATCCCCCCCATTAATATCAGTTTTGTAACTCTACAGCCACTAGTCCAGTAACTTCTCCAGATCTTAACATCCCCCATGATCTAGTTTCTAACAAGATACTTGAACTATTTTCCAGTGTTAGGGAAGAGCCTGACTGCTCTTTCACAGACCATGGAATAATTCACAATTGTGGTCCAGCACAGTTGTCTTTCTGTCTTAAGCATTTTTCCTTCCCTTTTCTGATTAACTCTACTTGGGTAGAGTTTAAGGAAGTTTGTATTCTTGGGTCCCAGAGAGAAAACTGGAGTCACATTTCACATGTCTTGTGATTTTCTCACTATTTAGAGAGTGTCTCCATCTAACCAAGTATCCCCACATTCACTGCACTTGTAAGTGGTCTTTTCATCTGCCATGAGAACATTTATCTCATCAGTCAACTTTTCCTTCACTTTCCTTCCTTTTCACTTTTTTTCTCTTTCCCTTCCTGGAGAGGTTTTTTCTTGGTTTTTTTTCCCCCTGTTTATTCATCAACCTGTGTTTTTTTTCTCTTGCTTCTTCATTCCATTTCTTCTTAAAAGGAAGATACATTTCTTTTTAAAATAGCAGCCCCCTGCCTTGCATCAGTCCATGCTTTCAAACCAGATATTTTTAGTGATTGCCTAGCAATGCTTTTTCTTCAAGTGGATGTTTTCTATTCTGAAAGCTTTTGGGCAGACATTGGAAATTTTGAGGACTCAGACTCTTGCTGTTATAAAGATATTATGAGAAAGTTTTAGCCCCATTTCTCAGAGCTCAATTTGGGAATAGGGTATTTCTCAAATCTCCTATCAAAGTGAGAGAAGTTCCCTAGATCATTACATTGGAAACATGGTCCTGGGTTGGATCAGTATGGGTACACTATGAAAACCTTCCCATTATCCCTAGTGGTAGATTCCTTACTCATTAGGGTATCAGGTGCCAACTGGAGGACAGCCTCAGCAACAATGATGAGTTGGGTAGCTCAGGTTTCTAAACCTCAAACATTCAAATGCTCAAATAATTAAATAAATACGAATTAAGATAATTGCAAAATATAACTTTAAGCCTATTTCATTAATAATGACAGTTGTTGGTATGCCCTACAGTGCCCTTTCCAAAATGTCTACCTAGTACCTACTAGACCCCAGCCACAAGGACTCCAGATGTAATTGTTTATTCCTTAACTATTTGGTTGGATCCAGCTTCTCTAAAGGCACTGACAGGTAAAGTCATTAAAATACTTTTCTTTGGGCAAGTTTGCTGCTCCATTCATTGACTGCCTATGCCAAACACTCTAAAATGACCAGAAAAGGAAGTACTTCCTGGGAGAACTTTCTTCCTCAGAAATGCTAATTCCAGAATGGACCCACTAGCATAGACTCATCAGCACCTTTATCATTAGCATCTGAGGTCAATTTGTGGCACCTCCCCTCTCCTTGTCCCCCAGCAGCCTTCTCTTTTCCATATAGAATCTATAAGATCAGATCATTTTCAAACACAAAATCTAATTAGAGTCTTCATCAAAACCTTCATCAAAACAACTGACTTGTATCCATGAATCCATGAGATGGCAAATCCAGATCAATATCCAACGCATACTGAACACTCTCTGACATCCATTGCTGGGAAGAGTGTTTCACAAGTACTTATGTCCTTAACTTTTCACTGGATTAGGGTGACAACTCCTTGCCATATTAAGTCCCAACATAGAATTATTCTTATTTTACTCTGAAGAGTATAGACTTACTCTTTCCTTACTCTTCTAACCAATACTAGTATCCCATTCTTTCATTCTGTAGAAGCTAACTGCTCCAAGTGCTGTTTTTATAAGCCAGGTTCTACTATCATACAAGATGCCTGTATTGGTTACAAATGTCAGAAAATTTATAGGTTGGGAGATTAACTAGCAATCGTAGAGAGTTGTGCACAACCTTCCCCTTCCATGAACAATTTGTCTGCCTTACATTGGAGTTTTCAATCCTAAGACTTTTGTTCTGTAAGAAAAGAGAAACAAAGAGTCTTTGTCTTACTTTTGGGTTCCAAACACTCAATTTCAAATTGAAGGAGGCATAACTAAAGAATTATTCACCTGAAAAAAAAATCTGTAAAGTTTAAGTAGCCTGAAAGCTCAGGATGAATCAACAATGTGATCTAGCCACCATGAAAGATAATCTGAGGTTATGGTGGTGATAATCTTGCTGTATTTTGTCCTGGTCAGACCACATCTGGAAGATATAATTCAGGAAGGATATTGATAAAGTGGACAGTATCTAGAGAAGGACAATTAGGACGTGAAGGGTCTTGAGGTCTTATTATATGACTGATTAAAGGAAACAAGTTTTTTTGTCTGGAGAAGAAAAGATTTGGGCATTGAGGAGAGGGAATGGGGAGGAGAAATACTGATGTGATAGCTAACTTCAAGTACTTGAAAGGTTTTTCCATGGAAGAGAAAATGGCTCCATGACTAGAAATAGGAGTAAGAGATGAAAGTTAGCAAAGAAGCAAATTTAGGCTCAGGATGAGAAAAACCTTCCTAACAGACCTCTTCAAAAGCAGACTGGACAATCTTGGAAGGTGGTGGGTCTCCCCCAGTGAAGATCTTCAAGCAAAAGCTGAGTGACCACTCTTGTGGCAAGAATCTTCTGAGTAGCTTCCAACTCTGAGATTCTGTGAATCAAATAATATTAGAGTTGGAGAGAACTAAGAGTTCATCTAATTCAACCCCCCATCATTGGAAAGAAAGCTTAGGGTAAAAGAAGTGAAGAGATTTGCCCAGGGTCAAATGGTTAATGATTAGCTGCTGAGACTTGAACTTAGATCTCTTCTTTCCCCTACACTAAACTGCCTCCCTATCCAAAAAGGATATGATAGGAAAGCCCAGAAGGAGTTGTGGGAACTTCTGAAGGTTCAGGCTTATCTTTCCAAAAAAGCAGATATGTGCACTCTTATCTTAGGTGAAAGCCCTTGACCTGTAGGAGAAGAGGACAAGGAAGTTACAGTCTCAGGATTAGTGTAACAAAGCTTCTTAATTTCAATTTAAACTGTACACTATTTTTCACCTGTTAAGGGAAAGAAATGCTTTGTTTTTTGGACAAAAAAAAGGATTTGAGTTCTCTGACCCAAACCCTGAATCAAAATTCAAGTAAGAAATTCAGAGGGTCCCATGTTTTTTACCAGTTCTCTTTGATACACTGACAATTCCAGAACCACTATATTGCTGACACTGACCCTTGGAAACCCACCCCCCTCTCTCCCCTGCTTCTTGCTTGACTTATTTCTTCATAGGTATCACTTACCTGAACTTTCTTTACCCTATTTGCTATTTATTATAGTATTTACTATACTTGGTATAAACCCTAGGTCATCTTAACTTTCTTTTTTTGCTCAGTCTGGTTTCTAGATTGGGATGTTTTCATTCTATTTGAGGTTTGGGCTGCATTTGGAAATAAGCTTGCCATTACAATTACCTTCTTCACCTTCTAGTTCCCTTTTTTTAGATTTAAGAAATCCTATTTTTCTATACTACTTTCTTTCTCCACAGCTCTTAAGCCAAATTCTATAGTTTCCCTGAAAGTCTACTGGATACTGTTCTACATGTCTGACTGAGTTGTTCTTGGAAAGTTGAGCCCTTACTTTGCTGACCCTCCAGGTTTGATTTCAATAGATGGCTCTTCTCCCTCCTACATACTTCTTCTCTTTACCTTTTGGTTCCCTACTTCTAAATCCATGGGCTCTGTCTTGCAGCTCTTCTTCTTGTTCTTTTTCTTGATACATTCAGACTTCTTAAGGTTCTCATCTTCTTCAGGACCCCACCCTTCACCTGGTCCCAAAGCAAACTGCAGGATCTCATGATCACCTTCACAGTTACTTAGTCATCATTGTTGCTTCAAAGTAGCTCTGAAAAGTATCTGTTACATGACTATCCTTTAGACACAGTCACAGTGAGACAAATACAATCCCAACATGGATTCACTATTACAGTATTTAACAAGAGAAGAAAATTTTCTTAATTTAAGAGAAATTCTGAATCACAGGGAAAAGTCATACTTACCCAATGAGATGATGTTTCTATAGTTCTCCAGCATCACATCCTTGTACAGGTTCCTCTGAGCAGGATTCAGCTTCCCCCACTCCTCCTGGGTGAAGCTGACAGCTACATCCTTGAATGTCACTGATTCCTGAAACACAAACACATTTTTGGTCATCCATAGAACCTTTTCTACCTAACCAGAAAGGGTGAAAATAAGAGCATTTGGAATAGATTGATTGATGATTCTGATGACAGTAAGAACACTGAATAGGAGAGAAATTGAAGTATTTGACTTGAGGTAGAAAGGTATCTTTTCCATGTTAGTAGGTTTATTACTAAGCTCCAATGAGGATGAACACTAGTCAAGGCAAAGCCCATTTCATCCAAAGTCCTTCAACCACAAAGAAGGAGTCAGACAGAGAAGTTCCATGATGATGAAGGGGGATGTCTCCATACTTGGGAAACTGAAATTTCATTTACAAAAGAGAAAAGCTCAGCTCACCTGGGTTTTGATTGTCAGAGACACAGTAGTCATTCCCTTCTCTTCTGTAGGCCTCTCTTGGAAAAAGGAGAATGCAGGCCTAGAGGAGGGGGAAGAGGGGTAACCATCATGCCTTGAGTGCCTAGAATCACCAGGTTAGAAATATCTAAATAACTGAAGCACGTGATTTTCCTAGCTCTCCAAACTTCACAAAGGAGGTCAAAGTTAGGCCAAGCACAATGACTTAGTTCCTTCCAAGATCAAAGAGATCAAAGAAAGAGGAAAAGAATTCCTATGTACAAAAATATTTAAAGCAGCTCTTGTGTAATGGCAAAGAACTAGAAACTAAGGAAGTATCAATCTATGGGGAATGGCTGAACAAAGTATTATATAAGAATATTATAGATGTTATTGTCATAAGAGATAATGAAAGGGTCAGTTTTGGTGGAACTTGGGAAGACCTAAATGAACTGAAGTGAAATGGATCAGAGGGTAACATAATAACAAAAAAAAATACTGGAAAAACAATCATTGATGTAGTACCCAATCACAATTCCAGAAGACTGATAATGAAGGATGCTACCTACCTTTGGCCTAGAGGTGATGGCCTAGAGATACTTAATGATTATAAAATTTTAGATATGGCTAGTCACTAGAATTTGTTTTGTTGGACTATGTATATATTTTTACATGGTTTTGTTTTTCTTTTTTCAATGGGAAGAGGTGAGAAAGGGAAAAAATGCTTGCTCACTGAGAAACAAACAAAAGTCTTAGAAAAATGAAAAGAGTAATATACATTTCCCCTTCAAAGTACCTGGTATGTTGACTATATCTGTCTCAAAACACCTCATTAGATGGATTTCTGTTTTTGTCAGGAAACATAACAGGAATTAATTGCTCTAACCCCAAAGCTGTATGATATATATTATAATAGCCAAAATCTATGTGACTTATTCACCTGTTCCTTTAATGAGGGAAAATATTTCCAATCTTTTTCTTGACTCATGAAGTTAAGAGAAATCATTACTCTGATTTCCTTAGAATGGCCTAATGTATATAGGACATTAATATACGGAAAGCAGTATGAACATAGAACTGGGAATCAAGAAAGCTGATTATGGTTCTGTCAGTTTAGTATTTATTAACATAAGCTTTAAATAAATAAATATAATAAGCTTAAAAGCTTATTATATGACTCTAAGCAAGTTAATTAATATCTAGTGAGTCCAATGGATAAAGCTCTGGGCCTGAAGTCAGAAGAACCTGAGTTCAAATCTGACCCCAGATATTTACTGGGTGTGACAGTGGGCAAGTCACTTAACTGTATTTGCCAGAGTTCCCTCATCTGAAAAATGAGCTGGAGAAAGTAATGGCAAAAGGCCAAGAAAACTCCAAAAGGGTAACAAAATGTTGGACATGACTTAAGTGTACAACAAAGTTAATAAGCAAACAAATATAAAGTGCCTACTATGAGCCAGGTACTGTGTAGGTTTTAGGGATATAAAGTCAATCCCAGACTTCAAAAGGAACTTATAATTCACTGAGGGAGACAAAATGCACACATCTAAATACATATAAGAGTGTTATTCAAGCATTTAAATCATGTCTGATTCTACAAAACCCAATCTGGGATTTTCTTGGCAAAGATACTGGAATAATTTGTCATTTCTTCTTCTCCAGCTCATTTCACAGATGAGAAATTGAGACAAACAGGGTTAAGTAACTTGATCAGTGTCACACTAGGAAATGCCCAAGGCTGGATTTGAACTAAGGGAGAGGAGTCCTCCTGATTCCTCTCCACTGTGTCACCTAGTTGTCCCCTATATGAATGCATACAAAGTAATGAGGGTTGTGAGGAGATGCCATCAACTAGGGGTTGTTGTTTTTATTGTTTGTCCTTCATTCTCCTCCAAAAAAAAAAATCTGGATCCAGTGACCAGATATCAATCAGAAAGGCCAGTGTCAGGTGTTTGAGGTCACTTTTGAACTCAAATCCTCCTGTACCAGGGCCTGTGCTATATCCACTGCACCACCTAACTATAGAAAAATTAGAAAAGACCCCATCCACATAGGAAGGAGCAAATGAACTGAGTTTTGGTTCATAACAGAGAATTTAAGAGGTAAAGGTAAGGAGAGAGGATCCCTCCATGGGGAGATAATTTATGTTAAGGGGCCCGGGTAATATTGTATCCTGTTGTAGGAACAGCAAGAAGCCCAGGCTGGCCTCATTGAAGATGAATGAAGTGGAGGAAAGTTTAACAAGGATGCAAAGGTAGGTGGCAGTCAGGTTATGAAAGGTTTTAAAAGATAACCAAAGAATTTATTTTCAATCCTATAAGTAATAGAGAACCACTGAGTTTCCTAAGCAAGATGTGACACAGTCAACTATGACTTAGGCACATCACTCTTGATATTACATGGAGGATGACAGAGAGGAGAGAGAAAAAAACAATAGTTCAATCAAGAGGTGAATCCAGGTAGAACTGAATTAAGGCAAAATGCTTATAAGTGTAAGTAACATTCATTTACCCCCCTTTTAACCACTATCTGCATCATATTGCCATCTGGTAAAATAGGGATAACAGTATCTATGGTTCAAAGGGCAAGGATCAAATGAGATGATGTGTTTGTGTTAAAAGTACTTTGATCCTCACCTCAATCCTGGAATAGAGGTACCAGTATTGTTTCCATTTATAATTAAGGAAAGTGAGGCAATCAGAAGTTAAGTGGCTTGTTAAGGGTCACACAGTTAATAAATTCCTGAATCTGGATTTTAACTCAGATCCTCTTGACTCTGGGCTCAGCACTTTATCTACTGTGCCAACTAGATAAGACAGATAGGGATCCAGATCTACTGTACAAACCAGAATTCCTAAAGGCCTTTCACTGTTAGCTGCCTGCTCACCTTAAAGCATCAGATAAAGCCTACTATTCTATTACAAAATGGGAATAGGAATATATAACTACAAATGATAGTGATTCTTTTTAAAACTTTATCTTTTTCTCTCTTTCTCATGGATTCCCCCCCCTTTAATTCCAATTCTTCTTTCACAACATAACTAACATGGCAAATATTAAGCATGATTGTATACATACAACCTATTACTCACTGCCATGGGGGGAGGAGTTAGAAAAATGTGGAAGTCAAAAGCTTACAAAAAGATGGATGTTGAAAACTATCTTTGAATGAAATTGGAAAAAATAAAATAACATAAAAAAGAGTGATTCCACAAATCAGTTTCACTATTTCAAATATATACACCTACTATACCTACTAAAGAGAATTTTATTTTTGTTAGGGTCATATGTCAATAACTCAAGTCAACAAATTTATTGTGTACTAAAAGTTAGACACTATGCTAAGCTCTGGAGATACAAGAAAAAAAAGGCAAAAAAAAAGGTCCTTGCCCTTAAAGGGGGAGACACAGGATAAACATGTACAAAAAGTTATATACACAGGGAAAAGAGGAAATAATCAATAGAAGATGAGTACTAGAAAAAAGGAATTAGGAAATATTTCCCATAGAAGGTAGATTTTATATGAGCCTTCAGGAAAGCCAGAAGGCAGAGAGGAAGAGGAAGACCATTCTAGCCAGAGAAAATGTCTGGAGTCAGGAAGTGGGAGTGTTTTGTTTTGATAATGATATTGTCCTTTGTTCTCAAAGAATACCATGACAACAAGAGAAGTGATGTCATGACAAGCATAAGAATTAGATTTGAGTGAGGGGTTGCTGTGCTAAGTCAGTGGCCAGATATGAATCAGGATGACTGGAGATGGCCCTGGATGCAAGGCAATCAGGGTTAAATGACTTGCCCAAGGGCTCAGATAGTGTCTGGATTTTGTGTCTATGGCTGGATTCGAACTCCTGTCCTCCTGACTCCAAGACCAGTGCTCTATCCACTGAGCCACCTAGCACCAGAGACACTGGAATATACGTAGGGATGGAAGTTGTAAAGACCAGAAAGGCTGAGGGAACAAGGTTTTGAAGGGCTTTAGAAGCTAAAAAGAGGATTTTATATTTGACCCTAGAGATGGAAGGGAGCCACTGAAGTTAATGAGCAGAGGGGTGACATAGGTGGACTTGTGCTTTAGGAAACTCATTTTGATGGCGACATGGAAGATGGACTAGAGTATGGAGACTTTTGGCTAAAAGCCAAAAAGAAGGTATTTCTGTTACCTTGGTGCAGGCCCTTGTCTCCTCGCATCTAAATTATTGTAACAGCCTTCTGTTTGGTCTGCTTGTCACATCTCTCCATACATGTAAACACATGCAAATAGGGATACATATGCACAAGTATGTGTGTTTACATACCTACATGTTTATTTGTCCTTCCTTCTCAAAGAAGACCATGGCATCAGGGAAGTAAAGCTATAACAAATACATAAATTGGATTTGAGTGAGGGGGTACTGGGCAAAGTCACCAGTCTCACTTTCTACTCTGGAGTCATCTGGGTCCAGTGGCCAGATATGAATCAGGATGCCTGGAAATGGAAGGTTTACAGGCCCCAAATCACTCCTGCTTTCCTAGATTGGCCAATGATGTGTCTCAAGCAAAGATCACTTGGCCGTTCAGTGAATTCAAACAGAAATTGTTTCTGTTTTGGCCAGAAACCTTAAGAAATTTTTTTTTTGGGGGGGGGGGGCTATGCAAAAGAGGCTCCTAGCTTCTGTTCTTTCTTACCAATTTAAAAGATACCCTAAGGGACTTATTCACCCAATTATTTTTTTTTTCCTATTTTGGAAGTGGTCATTCTAGACCTCTTTGCTTCATCTCTCTCAACAAACCTTAATGACTGAAAGGGGGTTGCCTCAGTCAAACTGACCTGGGAAAAACCTAACTTTAAAAAATCAACGTCTCCCACTACATTCAGAGACATATCTACATGCTATTTATATGATAAACCAGTATAAATTGTTCTTTCCCTTATCTATGCCTCTCAGGTTTATTATACAAGGGGAAAACTGAAAAGAGGAAAATACAACAAGAGATAATATGAGAAGTCCAATATTAAAATCTCAAATATACTAATGCAGTGAGACTGGGTCAAGCTGTCCCTGTCAGTCACCATCACTTTCTTTTCTTTTTTCCTACTAGGCAGTGGGGTTAAGTAGCTTGCCCAAGGCCACACAGCTAGGTAATTAAGTGTCTGAGGCCACATTTGAACTCAGATCCTCCAGGGCCGGTGCTCTATCCGCTGTGCAACCTAGCCGCCCCATCCATCACTTTATTTTCAACTCAAGTTTTTTGTTTGTTTATTTGAAGATGGATCGAGTTCACATTTTCAAACATTTCAAACATCAATCTTTTGCCACAATCACTACTTCCTTTTTGTGCTCTGATGTTCTCAGTCAAGTTCCTGAATTGGCTACAACAGGTCTAGTGTATAAATCTTAGGCTTCCCTCAGCCTGGGTGGCCTTCACTTCTTCTTGGTATTGGACTTTCCTGAAAGTCTACTGAAAGTAGAAAGAGCTTGGCCCCGGAGAAGAGATGGAAGGCTGAACCTCCTCCCGTCTTGGCAGAGGTGGAGACTGCAGGTGTGGCACAGCCCTCAGCCTAAGGTGCAGGCCAGCTCTTCTGGGCTGTTTGTTCTGTATTTCTTACAGGGGATGCTTGGCCAGGCAGGGAGGAAGCTATCTGGGGCTGCAACGATGCCAACCCAGCACGCGTCAGTCATTGCTGGCAAACGGACAGGGAGTCCTAAGCTGGGATTTTGTATTTTGATTCTGAATGGAAGGCCTCCCTCTGGGAGCTGAGGTGGCATCTACCAAGCCAGGGTTTAGAGTTTCGGGGGACAGTTATCTAAAGTCTCGCGGGGGGAGGGGGGGTCTTTCTCAGCCTCAGTTTCCCCAAGTGTCAAAGGCGGCTCCTCCAGCCCCGACAAGCCCATGAGCCGCAGACCCCCCGCTCCCCTCAAGCCCCCGAACGCCCCCGTAGAGCGGCCTTTACCTCCGACCCGAGGTGGTCCGGACAAACTCCGATCCTGAGTTATGAGGCCACAAACCATGGGGTCCGAAGAGGACGCGGACTGCCTGGACCAGCCTGGAGAGTGGGATTCTGGGGGATTGAGTCTGAGTGAGGCAGTGGGCGCGGCCCTGTGCCTTCTGGGAAATGTAGTCCGGGACCGCCCAGCCGCACGGGGAGCATCTTCAGATGGGGGAGGAGCTTCTCGGTTGCCACGGTAACGACCGCCTCAACTCCAAGAAAGAAACTCTGGAGAAGTTGCTGGCTGTAGCGGTCGCCTTTCTCCTCACTGCGGAGGAGCGGCCCAGAGCTCGGCACTCGCCCCGGCTCCTCTCGGGCTTGTCGGCATCTGAAGCACTCGCCCCGGCTCCGGAGCGGGCTGGGCATCGGTGGAGGCAGAGTCCGTGCTCTGAGCCCTGAGGCCGAGGCTCTCCGGAGGCGGATACTCCCCTCTAAATTCTTAAAAAAAATGTTTTAAAAAAATTTTTAAATTGTATTTATTTATTTAAAATTGCATTTATTTATTTAATTTAATTTATTTAATTTAATTATTTAAATTAAATTTTTTAATTTTTAATTGACTTAACTTTGATTAATTTTTAAAATTTAATTTTCATTATTTTAAATTTAATTTTTTTATTATTAAAATGTTTTAAAAAATTTATGGAATAAAACAAGCATTTCCGTAACAGTACGCTAGAAAGATGATTGCACTTGAAACTGCAAATCTGCTATGACAGCTTGCTTTTCCTTGCAAATATACAACAAAATGATCATGTCAATTTCTTCATTTTTCTTCCCACCTTAGAGATGGCTACCGTTACACACAAATAGGTAAAATTATTCTATATAGAATTCCATTTATCAGTTTTTTCCTCTGGATTTGGGTAGCATCTCTTTAGACACATGAAAGAAGAATCAGAACAAAGGAGGGGAAATAATGAGAAAGAAAAAGCAAAAAACAAGTTTAAAAAAACAAGAATAGTGTTTAATCTGCATTCAGACTCCATGGCTCTTTCTCTGGATGAGAATGGCATTTTCCATCACAAGTCTTTTGGAATTTTCTTTGATCACAGCAATAGCTGAAAAGAGCTAAGAGTATCATAGCTGATCATCCCTATAATGTTGCTGTTAAGGTTTACAATTTTTTTTCCTGGTTCTGCTCACTTCACTCATCATTAGTTCATGTAAATCTTCCCAGGTGTTTCTGAAATCGTCTTGCTTGTCATTTCTTATTGCATAAAAGTGTTTTATTACATTCATATATCACAACTTGCTCATTTCCCAATTGATGGCCATCCCCTCAATTTCCAATTCTTTCCCATTATAAAAAGAACTGCTATAAATATTTTTGTACATGTGGGTCCTTTCCCCTTTTTAATGATCCCTTTGGGATATATAGACCCAGTTGTGGTATTTGCTGAATCAAAGGGTATGCACAGTTTTATAGCCTATTTGGGTATAGTCCCAAATTGTTCTCCAGAATAATTCACAACTCTACCAATAGTAAAATAGTGTTCCAGTTTTCTCACATCCCCTCCAACATTAATCATTTTCCTTTTTTGGCATTTTAACCAATCTGGTAGGTATTAGGTGGTACCTCAGAGTTGTTAATCAATGATTTAGAGCATTTTTCATATGGCTATAGATAGCTTAAATTTCTTCATCTGAAAATTGCCTGTCCATATCTTTTGATCATTTATCAATATGACTAATATTCTTATAAATTTGACTCAATTCTCTATTTTAAAAATTAGTCCTTTATCAGAAACATTAGCTGGGAAAATCATTTCCTAGCTTTCTGCATTCCTTCTAATCTTAACATTGGTTTTATTTATATAAATCCCTTTTAATTTAATGTGATCAAAATTATCCATTTTGTATTTTACAATGTTCTCTATCTCTTGTGTGGTCATAAATTCCTCCCCTCTCCAGAGATCTGATAAACTATTCTTTGCTCTCCAGATTGGACTTATAGTACCACCCTTTGTGATACTTCCTTCTTCGTGTCTAAATTCTGCACCCATTTCAAACTTATCTTGGTATAGGGTGTTATATGTGGATCTATGCCTAGTTTCTGCCATAGTGTTTTCCAGTTTTCCAGCAGTTTTTGTCAAATAGTGAGTTCTTATCCCAGAAGCTGGAGTCTTTAGGCTTATCAAACAAAAGATCACTGAAGTTATTTACTCCTGTTTCTTTTCTACCTAATCTATTCCTCTGTTCCATGACATTATTTCTTAGCCAGTACCACAGTTTTGATGATTGCAATTTTAGACTAAAGTTTTAGATCTGGTATGGCTAGGCCATTTTCCTTTGAATTTTTTTTTCCTATTTATTCCTTTGATTTTTTTTTAAGGTTTTTGCAAGGCAAATGGGGTTAAGTGGCTTGCCCAAGGCCACACAGCTAGGTAATTATTAAGTGTCTGAGGTCACATTTGAACTCAGATCTCCTGACTCCAGGACTGGTGCTCTATCCACTGCACCACCTAGCTTGCCCTTATTCCTTTGATATTCTTGACCTTTTTTCTCTCAGATGAATTCTCTTATTCCTTTTTTTAGCTCTACAAAATTTTTTAGTAATTTGAGTGGTATGAGAAATCATATGCTGATAGTTTTCCTAATACTGAACCAGCCCTGCATTCCTGTTATAATTTTCACCTGGTCATAGTGTATTATCCTGATAATAAATTGCTGTAAACTCTTTGCAAATAGATTGCTAAAATTTTTACATCAATATTTATTAAGGAAATGGGTTTATAATTTTCTTTCTCTGACTTTTCCTGAGTACCATATTTGTGTCATAAAAGGAATTTGGCAGGACTTCTTCTTCATCTGTTTTTCCAAATAGTTTGCTTAGGATTGGAAATAATTGTTCTTAAAATGTTCAGTAGAATTCATTTGTAAATCCATTTGACCCTGGAGATTTTTTCATAGGGAGTTCATTGATAACTTTAATTTCTTTTCCTGATGGGATGATTTAAGTATTTTATTTCCTCTTTTGTTTATCTGGGCAATTTATATTTTCATAAATATTCATCCATTTAACTTAGATTGTCAGAATTATTGGCATAGTTGAGCAAAATACTTCCAAATTACTGTTTTAATTTCCTCAACTTTGATGGTAAATTCATCTTTTTCATTTTTGATATTGGTAACTTGTTTTCTTTTTCTTTTTTTTTAAATCAAATTAACCAAAGGTTAATCTATTTTGTTGGGTCTTTTTTCACAAAACCAACTTTCTCCTTTCAGTTTTATTCATCTCTCTTTTGATATTCAGAATTTCTAATTTGGCATTTAATTGAGGATTTTTTTTTTAGGTTTTTTGCAAGGCAAACGGAGTTAAGTGGCTTGCCCAAGGCCACACAACTAGGTAATTATTAAGTGTCTGAGACCGGATTTAAACCTAGGTTTAAATCCTGACTCCAGGACTGGTGCTTTATCCACTATGCCACCTAGCGGCCCCTAATTGAGGATTTTTAATTTTTCTTTTTCTAGTTTTTTTAGTTGCATGCCTAATTCAATGATCTTTTTTTTTTTTTGCCTTTTAACATTTTATTTGTTTTCCAATTATATACAATAGTAATATGTACCTGTCATTTCTTGTAAGGTTTTGAATTTTACTATTCCCCCCTTCCCTCCTCCCAACAGAAGGCTGTCTGATAGTCTCTACATTGTTTCCATGCTATACATTGATGTAAATTGAATGTGTTATGAGAGTAAACATAACTCCCCCCCCCCCAAGAAGATGAGAAACCTCAAGAATAAAGGGAGAAAAAAAATTCTACTTCAGTCTGTGTTCAGATTTCAATGGCTCTGTCTCTAGGGTGAGTTGCTTTCTTTATCATAAGTCCACCAGAGAAGTTGCTTGAATATTTTTCCCACAGTTGCTATTACTAGCTGTACCTCCACTCTATTCCTCCCCACTCTCATTTATTCTGGCCCTGTCCAAAAGTGTGTTGAATCTGTGTATCCTCTCCCTCAATCTTCCCTCTCTTCTATCACCTATTCTCCCCCTTCCCTCCCCTAATTCCCCTTTATCCCATCCCTTTCTTCTTATTTTTTTCTAGGGTAAGATAGATTTCTGTGGGGGTCCAGCCTCTGCGGGGGTCCTTGGAACCTGACAGGAGGGATAGAGTCGGTGAAATGAGTTGTCAACAAGTGGGTAAAGGCAGGAGCAGGTTGACTGACTATCAGCTGCTTAGATTTATTTTTATAGTCTCAAAAACATATGAAACAAGCAAACTAAAATCATTTCCTTGGTTACAAAAGTATACAATTTTCATCATTAATCATATAGTTCATATGGTTACAAGTTTGATCATGTAGTGGTTACAAGTGTGATTATCAATCATGTAGTTAATTTTCTTGTCCCTGCTCAGACCGTGATGACCTCAACCTGCCTGTTGCCTAGTTTGTTGCTGCATAGTAAAGTTATTAATTAAACAGAACTTTCCTTATAATAATCTTTGATATAATTTGTTTAATGGAATGCTTCTATGTTTTTGTACTGCATATGTAATGTTTTTCGATATGCTCCCTTGACAACCTATAGTGAGGGTAGTTATGTTTGTCCACCTGTCTGTTGACTCCTTCAATAACTAATTTTCCTTTCAGCCCTTGTTGGTAGACGCTACGGTTTCTATGACTTTTTATTCTTTCCTAATAAACTAAGGCTGTTAGAGTTCACATATTGGTTACCTATACTAACTATTCTCTCACCATCTTTATTATATATTTCTGTGTATGATAAGGGGGGCAAAACTGTTAATTTCCCTGGAATTTTATCTGACCCATCTTGTATCTGGTTTCCCTGTATATATTCTGACATCTCCCTGGAACTCCCAGTGCTGTATCTTCCAAAGATTTCATAGTGTTGAAGCTTTTTGTATGTCTCAGGGAGAGGCAGTCCTGTTAAATTTGGACAGAGTTCACAATCTGTTTTATTCAAGGAATTTCTCTGAAATCCTTCCTTTATAGTCATTCCACTATTAGGATGAGTAAGTTTTGCAATCAATAATAGACCTATAAATATGGGTATACATGATTCCTATATATATTGAAGAAGGAAATGTTGTTCCATCAGGCAGTATGACTGCCTTGAGTCTTCTTGCTGCGATTGTGTCAAACAGCTTAGAGACGCTGGCTCCCAACAGATTTCCTCACCCTATTAAGTGTGTATGTTATTTCCTCTCTGAGCCATTTCTGATAAGAATGAAGGCTCACTCATTCCCCCTCATCTTCCCCCTTTCCACCCCCTTGAAAAAAGCTTTTTCTTGACTCTTATGTGAAATTTCTTAGCTTCTTTGTCTCCTTTCCCTTCCTCCTTGTACTTTCCTTTATCACCCATTGACTCCATCTTTTTTACTATATTATACTATATTATATACTATATTATACTATACTATTGTACTATATTACACTATACTATATTATATTCTGCTCCTTCCTATGTCTTGTCTATTCCTTCTAACAGCTCTTATAAATGAGGAAGTTCAGGAATATAAACAGTTCGATATCCTTAAGTTCCTCATAGTTAGTCCTTCTCTTCCACCCCCTCTATGGTTCACCAAAGTCCTGTACTTGGAGATCAAACTTTCTGTTTAGCTCTGGTTGTATCAATAGGAAAGTTTGAAAGTCCCCTATTTCATTGAAAGTCCATCTTTTCCCCTGAAAGATTCTCAGTTGATTCTCAGTTGTAAACCAAGATCTTTTGCCTTCCAGAATATCATATTCCAATCCCTATGAGCCCTTAACGTAGATGCTGCCAGATCCTGTGTAATACTGACTATGGAGCCTCAGTAGTTGAATGGTTTGTTTCTGGAAACTTTTAGAATTTTCTCTTTGATTTGAGAATTTTGGAATTTGACTATACTACTCCTGGAAGTTTTTCTTTTGGGATCTCTTTCAGGAGGTGACCAGTGAATTCTCCTGATTTCTATTTTACCCTCTGCTTCTAGGATCTCAGGGCAATTTTTCTGTATTATTTCTTGAAAAATGAAGTCTAGGCACTTCTCCTGATTGTGGCTTTCAGATAGCCCAATAATTTTAAAATTATTTCTTCTGGATCTGTTTTCAAAGTCGGTTGTTTTTCCAATGAGATATTTCACCTTTTCTTCTAATTTTTGACTTTTTTGGAAGAGTTTTATTTCTTCCTGATTTATTGCAAAGTTATCAGCTTCCTTTAGTTCCATTCTGCATTTGAAGGAGTTGTTTTCTTCAGAGACCTTTTTTAAATCTCCTTTTCCAGCTGATCATTTCTGCTTTTTAAGGTATTCTTCTCCTCATTTGCCTTTTGTTTTGCTTTTTTCCATTAGGCCTAATCTGGTTTTTAACATATTATTTTCTTCAGTATTTTTTTTTTGTATATCTTTCACCAAGCTGTTGATTTGGTTTTCATGATTTTTCTGTATCACTCATTTCTCCTCTCAATTTTTCTTCCACCTCCCTTAATTGCTTTTCAAAGTCTTTTTTGAGCTCACCCATAGTCTGAACCCATTTTCTATTTCTCCTGGAGGTCTTGGATACCGAAGCTTCAATTTTGTCATCATCTAAGTATGTGTTTTGATCTTCCATGGAACTAAAGTAATTCTTTATGGTCAGATTCTTCTTTTTTCTGTTTATTCATTTCCTCAGTCATAAGACTAATTTACAGCATTTCCAAGGTTTGGATTTTTTGGGGGGACACTGGGACCTTTATTCCTCCAAGGTCTTATGCTCCCTTGCCTATGCTTTGATATGTAGATGGCTCCAGGACTTCCCTCTGCCCTGGGTTATAAGGAGGAACACAGCTTGTCTACTTGTATGGAAGCCCAAACTGCAACCTGGATCTGAGTGTAGTCTTACAGCACATTCCTACCCCAAGGTAGAGCAGAGAAATCTCTGCAGACTTCCCTTACGGTCTCTGGGGGTGTAGGCTGTTTTCTCCAGATTCTTGCTGTTGATTCTGTGGCCAGTGCTCCTCACTCCACACTCATTCTGGTGTAGCAGAGTTCTCTCACGGCCCCTTCAGGCTGTTGCCAGTGAACTCTGGGCTGGGTTGTGCTGCGCTGTGCTGAGCTGCAGCTGTGGCTTTTTCTCAACCCCCGGTCCTGGTGAAACACATCTTTCCAGAGGAACTTCTAAGTTATCTTGGACTGGGAAAATGTATCACTCAATTTTTCTGTGGGTTCTGCCCTCTAAATTTAGGCTAGAGTCATCATTTTGTTTTTTTGTTTTTTGGAATTTGTAGGTGAAGGAGTTCCTGGGAAATGCTGTCTTCATGCCGCCATCTTGGCTCCCCCCCCCCCCCATTGATTTCCTCTTTCTCTATTTCAATTCATATAAGTGTTTAGAGATATAAAATTTCCCCTAAGAACTGCGTTGGCTGCATCCTCTTTGGTGAAATTATTATTTCTATGATTTGTTGTCTGATCCACTCATTCTTTAGGATTAGATTATTTAGTTTGCAACTAGTTTTTAGTCTGACTTTCTATGGTCCTTTATTATGCATAATTTTTATTGTATCATGATATGAAAAGGGTACATTTAATATTTTTGCCTTTTGCATTTGCTTGTGAGGTTTTCATGCCCTAAAACATGGTCAATTTTGTGAGGGTATTGTGTAACACTGGGAAAAAATTACATTTCTTTCTATCCCCATTCAGTTTTCTCCAGAGGTCTAGCATATCTAACTTTTCTAAAATTCTATTCTCCTTCTTGACTTCTTTTTTGTTTGTTTTTCTGGTTGGACTTGTCAAGTTCTGAGAGGGCATAGTTGAGGTCCCCCACTAGTATAGTTTTGCTGTCTATTTCTTCTTGTAACTCATTTAACTTCTACAATAAGAATTTGGATGCTTAATCACTTGATTCATATATGTCTAGTATTGATGTTACTTTATTGTCTATGACATCTTTTAGCAAGATGTAGTTTCCTTCCTTATCTCTTTAAATTAGATCTATTTTTGCTTTTGCTTTGTCTGAGGTCAGGATTGCTATCTTTGCATTTTTTAACTTCAGCTGAAGTATAATATATTTGTCTTTTACCTTTACTCTGTGCTTCTCTCTGCTTCAAATGTGTTTCTTGTAAACAACACATTGTAATATTCTGGTTTTTAATTCACTCTATTATCCACTTCCATTTTATGTGAGAGTTTACCCTATTTACATTCACAGTTATGATTACTGTGTATTTTCCCCTCCTTATTTTTCTCTCCTTTATATTTTCTCTCTCTTTTCACTCCAACAGTCCTTATTAGTGTTTTCTTCTGATTACCATCTCCCTCAATCTGCCCTCCTTTTTCCTTTCCTCTCCTACTTCTATGTAGGGAAAGATAAATGTCTATAACCAACTGAGTGTTATTCCCTCTCTGAGTAAGATTCAAGCAATATTCACCCCCTCCCTTCTTTCCCTCTAATATATCTTTTGGGTCTCTTCATGTGATGTAATTTATACTATTCTGCCTCCTTCTTTTCTCTTCTTCCAGTACAATCCTTTTTTCAACTTTTAATTTTTTTTATATCATCACATCAAGCTCAACTTATACCCCCATCCTTTTTCTGTGCATACATCTTCTAACTGCCTTAAGATAGGCACAGTGCTCAAGAGTTACAAGTATCATTGTCCTGGGTAGGGATGTAAAACTTTTTGAATAACATGTTTCTTTCTTGTTAATTTTTTTTTTTTTTAGGTTTTTGCAAGGCAAATGGGGTTAAGTAGCTTGCCCAAGGCCACACAGCTAGGTAATTATTAAGTGTCTGAGATTAGATTTGAACCCAGGTACTCCTGACTCCAGGGCCGGTGCTTTATCCACTACGCCACCTAGCTGCCCCTCTTGTTAATTCTTGACTATAATCCAAGGTTCTTTGATTTCCTAAATATCATACTTCTTTTCCTTGATAATTTCTTGAAAGATGTTGTCCAAGTTCCTTTTTTTGATCATGACATTCAAGTAGTCCAATAATTCTTAAATTAATCTCTCCTGGAACTATTTTCCAGGTCAATTATTTTTTCCAATGAGATATTTTGTATTTTCTTCAGGTTTTTTTCCTTTTTTTAAATTTTGTTTGATTTATTCTTGTTTTCTCAGAGTCATTTGCTTCCCCTTGCCCAATTCTAACTTTTATGAAATTATTTTCCATAGCTTTTGTATTATCTTTATCATTTGGCCATTCTTCTTTTAAAGAAGTTGTTTTATTCAGTGTGTTTTTATTGTCCATTTGGTCATTTCTATTTTTAAGGAGTGTGTGTGTGTGTGTGTGTGTGTGTGTGTGTGTGTGTGTGTGTGTGTGTGTGTGTGTGTGTGTGTGTGTGTGTGTTTGCTTCCTTTTCCAAGCTGTTGATTGCTCTTTTATAGTTCTCCTGCATATCTTTCATTTATTCCCCCCATTTTTCTTCTATCACTCTTAACTTGATTTTAAAAGTACTTTTAAAACTCTTTTTGGACTTTTTGGACCAATTCACATTCCCAATATCCTCTTCTGAGTTTGTATTTTGACCTTCACTGTTGCCCTAGTAGCTTTCTATGGTCAGGGCTCTTTTTGCTTTTTTTGTTCATTTTTAAAAATTTGAATTCTTCTCCTGGGGCACAGGGGTCACTGTCCCAAACTTCTTGGAGAGGTTTGTTCTCTGGTTTTCCATGCTTGGGCTTGTGGCTTGCCCACTGTTCTTGGGTTGTCTGGCCTAGTCATAACTATTGTGCCAGGGTTCAAGGGCTCACAAGTTGCCTTCTGCACTGAGGTTGGAGACCTCACAGGTGGCCTACTATGCCACTAGCCTTCTGAGCCAGGACCTTGGTTGCTAATATGTACTATAGCTAAAGACCCCACATGCTGTGGGTTGCGTTCGCTGCGTTCCCCCTTTACCCAAGTAAGACAAACTTTTTCTGATATCCTGTAAGTTATCTTCAGCTGGAAAATTGTTTCACTCCATCTTTTTTGTGAGTTCTGTTACTCCAAATTCTGTTTAGAGGTTTGACTTAATGTTTCTAAGGGAAACTGGGGAGAACTCGGGCAACTTCCTGACTTTTCTCTGCTTGGTCTCTAAATTCTTTAGAAGAAAAAATGAAACACTCAGGGCTCACACACACATGGTCAGCTCCTTTCCCCTAAAAAGAAAAAAAAAGTAAATTCAGGTTCAAAGTACTCTATGGGTCAGCATCAACTTAAAAACCATATGATTTCACACTTATGTATTTACTTTTCTTTTTTTTTTTGAAAGGCAATGGGGTTAAGTGGCTTGCCTAAGGCCACACAGCTAGGTAATTATTAAGTGTCTGAGGTTGGATTTGAACTCAGGTTCTCCTGACTCCAGGGCCGGTGCTCTATCCACTATGCCACCTAGCCACCCCTGTATTTATTTTTCTAAGGCAATCAGAAATAACTTATTTGTTCAAACCAAAAGACATTTAACTTTTAAAATATAGCAATTTAAATGATAAGACAAGTTTTCCCAGTGTCCACAATGGCACATTCCCACACTGGGCAGAAAGAATTAACTCAGGAAATATCACCATGCAAGAAGGGACATATACCTTGGGACATGTGAGGTCAAGTCATTAGATTTGTTGAACAACATCATTAGTAAACATATATTAGTTGGTTAATTCATTTTGTGAATTATTGAAGAAGACCAAAATGTTATCACTATGTTAGAGATGATTTACAGAGTGACCAACTATGGATGATGAACAGACCAAATATGAGCTCAAAATACTCTACCACAGGCTGGGCACAATTTGTACATGTGAACAACTGCAATGATTACTCTACACTTGTGAATCTCTCATTTCCTTTGAGCTGCTTCAGTTCTACCTTCCTCATAGAGCATAGCACCCTCACTGTTGAGGGTACACCATGCTGGGTGGTCCTGTGCCAGTGTCTCCTGTGCTGCACAATCAATTCCAGAGTTCTTAAGAGACTTTCAAAGCATCATTTCTTCTGACCCACCCTGTGAGTGCTTGCACTATGTGAGTTTTCCATAAAATTGTCTTTTTGGCAAGTATTTGGCATTCAAAAAACATGGTCAGTCCATCATTGGTAATGTTTGAATGCCGGCAGTTTAACTTGAGAAAGTATCACAGTGTCTGGTATCTTCTCCTGCCAGGTGATCTTTAGAATTTTCCTGAGACAACTTAAATGGAAGTGATTCAGTTTCCAGGGATGGTGCTGGTAGACTGTCCAGATTTCACAGGTATACAATAATTAAGTCAGCACAATGACTCTGTAGACCTTCAATTTCATAGTCAATCTAATACCTCTTTGCTCCCACACTTTCTTTTGGAGTTTCCTAAATACTGAGCTAGCTCTGGCAATGTATGTCAATGTGTACCTCCTTGGAAAGGACACTGCCAAAGTAAGTGAACTCATCCACAGTACTCAAAACTTCTCCATTTGCTGTAATTGATGGTTCCTCATATGGATGAGGTGGTGCTGGCTGTTGGAACACCTCTGTTTTCTTAGTATTAATTTTTAGGTCAAAGTTAGCACAAGTAGCAGAGAATGAATCCATATTTTGTTGCATCTCAGCTTCAGAATCATTTACAAACAGAAGATCATGCACTGATACTTCCTCCACTTTGGTCTTGTCTTGTAGCCTTTTCATGTTGAAGAATTTATGGGCTATGTGGTGCTGACCTTGATGCTATGTACATCTTCAGGGAAGGCATTTGATAACATGAAACTGATGTACAATACTGGTAAACTTCTCTGGGCAACCAAATTTTGACATAATTTTCCAAAACCCTTACAACTAATGGTATCAAAGACCTTAGTCAGATCTACAAACGTTGCATACAAACCTTTGTTCTGCTCTTGGAATTTTTCCTGGAGTTGTCTGGCAGCATGCACCATATTCACTGTTCCTTGACCCTTTTTGAAGCCACACTGACTCTCTGGAAGGTGACCATCTTCTAGGTGAAGGATCAACCTATTGAGGAGGATTCTGGCAAGAATTTTACCAACAATGATTAAAAAAGAAACACCCCTGTGATTGTCACAAGACAATCCATTCCCTTTACCTTTATAAAGATGAAAAACAGAGGCATCCTTGAATTCCTGGGGGATATCTCTTTATGCCATATAACTTGGAAAATTTCAGTCAACTTCTGTATGAGCACTGGACCCCCACCTTGTAGATCTCAGCTGGAATAGAATTTTATACCAGGTGCTTTGCTACTCGAAAGGACCTTAATGGCATTCAAAACCTCTTCTTCAGTTGGAGCTTCAGCTAGGGACAGATTGACTTCAACTTGAGGTAGATGGTCAATGGCTTCTGCATTGATTGATGATGGTCTGTTAAGAGTACTATGGAAGTGTTCTCTAGGATCATGTCCCTATCATTAATCAATGTGGGTAACATTTAGCTAGTAAATGTCTGTGGACAAATCTGATCTCCTTACTCTAGAGCTAGCATTCTAGACCTTGTACATCTAGCTTCTTTTATTAATAGAATTGTAATAATATTCACGTATTTTTTCTTATTTGGTAGGTAAAGATTGTTTTAATACATGCTTTCAAAGGGTGTAGGGTGTGTTCAAGGAAGACAAAAAACTCTGGTGTTAAAACTGCTGAGTCCTTTTCAGGGCTGCTTTCAGCACTAAGTAATTGAGATGCAACATAGATCTTTGACCTATAAATAGCCAGCATTTTGGATTGATACTATCTGCAAAAAACTACATTTCATCTGCCTTCTTACCAAGTCAAAAATACTGAATCTCTCTTAGTTTCACTTGTACTTTACTTTTGATGGGATTAAATGTTGCTTTCTTAGTAATAGATAAACTATCCTTGTGATAAACCCTGTGGAGTTCTTGTTTTTCATTTAGCAGCTTTATTTCTCTATCAATTTTATCCAACCATTCTTGATGTTTATGACTGTTTTGACCCAGATGAGCAAATGCAGTGCTATACATCAGATCTCTGAAAGCTGCCCACTTCTTTTCTGCTCCACTGTTGTCAACTGTGGCAGAATTGTAAGCTTGTCCTCCTATGGTAAAACATGTATCCAGCTCCAATTTCTGGAAGCTGACCTTAATTTGCCTTATCTTACTTAGGGCTGCTATTTGCATATGATACCTGCTGAGTTCTCTTGCAACAAAAGCTGTTCATCTTTCTATTGGGTCTATTGGGTCTTGAGTTCTCTATAAGTATGTGTACATACCTACTTCAATGGTGAGTGGAATCTTCTTTGAATAAATTGTTTATTTTTTTATGTTTTTACATTAGGGTGGGATCCACACCTGCTGCAATAAACAGGCCAGGGTTGAGTAAGCAGACAATTTTTAGAGCACCTTGTTAACCCTTCCTCACATCAGGGGATGAGCAATGTGATCCTTAACATGTTCTTCAGGCACTCAGGGTTGCCAAATCCCATTGCTGCTTCCAGTGGAGAAATGACCCTATGGACTGGGCTGCCTGTGAGCAGTTTTATGACTACAACTCCCTGGGAGGATCTCCACCAGCTGCTTCATCACTTGCTTATTGCCATAGGACTTTGAGATAGGAATGGTAAAGTGATATTTTTTGATTAATGTATAAATTTCTCTTCCAGTCATCATAGTTGAGTGATTAGACAGAGACAAGATAACTGGTGATGGCTCTAGAGGTAATGAATGACCTTGGATGCTTCCATGTCTAACCAGGACTCCCCAGTGCCTGCTCTAACTCCCTTCAAGACAGTTGGAATAAAGCATTCTCTTCTGCCCATTCTATCAGTGGAAGATTTCCTTGCTTGGGATAGACACAACCTAACTCACCTTTGGGTTTGAGCCCACTCGGTCCATCTGCTGAAACAGTTTGCCAGGGTGTGCCCACTGTGCATATTACAATTTCTTCAAGCCACAGGTGAGAGTTGAGTGACTCAGGTGAACATCAGTGGTGTAAAGCAGCCCTGAAAAGGACTCAGCAGTTTTAACACCAGAGTTTTTTGTCTTCCTTGAACACACCCTACACCCTTGAAAGCATGTATTAAAACAATCTTTACCTACCAAATAAGAAAAAATACATGAATATTATTATAATTCTATTAATAAAAGAAGCTAGATGTACAAGGTCTAGAATGCTAGCTCTAGAGTAAGGAGATCAGATTTGTCCACAGACATTTACTCGCTGAATGTTACCCTGAGCAAGTCATTAGCAGCAACTTCCTCACAGGATTGTTGTAAGGATCAAATAAGATAATATTTGTAAAGTGCTTAGCATGGGCCCTGACACATAGTAGATACTTAATAAATTTTTCTTCTCTTCTCTCCTCTTCATATGAAAATATTATACATCTATAACACCCCTTCTCTTTATTAAAAATAGAAATTAAAAGAAGTCTTTTTCCTCTCCCTCCTATATTCACCCATTGAAAAAAAGGAAAAGAAAAAAACAAATTTTCTTGTTTCAAATACAGTATGTATAATCAAGCAAGATAAATTTCCTTAATGACTGCATGCAAAATATATTTCCTTCTGCCCCCTAAATCCATCATCTCTGGAATCATCAAAGACTAGTATATTAATCACAGTTATTACAGCTTTCAATGTTATTTGTTTTTTTTAAGTTAAAAGCAAATCCATTTACTAAGATGATGTAGTAAAAAGAGTAGTTATAGATCATTCCTCCAATAAATCTTGCATAATACACATGATGTCCATGGGAAGAGTGGGTATAAATTTAAGAGAATGGATAATAAGTCATATAGAGAGTAGAAATACTTATGGTCCAAGAGACCATAAAAGAGTTTGGAAAGAGGTCAGCTGGGTTCCCAGGATATGTTATATTCTGCACAGGTTAACTCTTAATTACTAGAGTTAACTCATAAGTCTATAGATGGCTGTTTCTTTTCTGCATTGTGTATGTTCTGCCCCCTCATTTTAGCACTTGCTATATGCTGGGGATATAAATACAAAAGAGAGGCAGTTTTTACTTTCCCCTTGAGGAGAAATTATATTATTATTTATTTTTTCAGGGAAGCCTGGAAAGATTTTCATGAATTGATGCTGAGGAGATGAGCAGAACCAGAAGAATATTGTACACCCTAATAGCAACATGGGGTGGTGATCAACCTTAATGGACTTGCTCATACCAACAGGGAAACAATTGGGCACAATTTTGGGATATCTGCCATAGAGAATGCCATCTGTATCCTGAGAAAGAATTGTGGAAGTTTGAACAAAGACCAAAGATTATTACCTTTAATTAAAAAAAGTTATCTTATGTAATTCTGCTGTATCACATACTATATGCTTCTTCCTTAAAGATATGATTTTTCTCTCATTACATTCACCTTATATCAATACATACTATAGGAATGATGTAAAGGCTAGCAAACTGCCTTCTGTGGGGGGTGGGGGGAGGGAAGCAAGATTGGGAGAAAAATTGTAAAACTCAAAATAAATAAAACCTTTCTAAAAATTAAAATATTTATTTATTTATTTTCCCAACTAATGTTACTTGTTTTTTGTAGTTATTAATTATAGAAATTGTGCTCCTGGTTTCATTTTTTTATCAGTTTATAAAAATCCTCAAAATAGTTGATTTTTATACCTCTGCTTCAGTTCAACTTGTCTGCAAGATAGGAGGTGTAAAAAATGTAATTACTTCTCACAGAAGCAGATCAATGGTTTCATCATATACTGCGCTTTTTACTCTTGGTATAGAAACAAAAATAATTAAAATACTTAATTAAAAATTTAATTGGGTAGGCTATTTGTAATCTACAGAGAGTGTAGAAGGGAACTTGACTCCAGGGCTTCTAGTAATGATAATTCAGTTTGGTTACTGACTGCCTATTGCTCCTGCCTTGGGAAAAAATAGCTGAGAAAACCTAACACAGAAAGTAAGGGAAGATACATATATTTTGCCTCAAAAGTGGTGTTGAATTTGCTGGGAAAGGAAAATTCTTTTCTCTTTCCTACAAGCTGCCTGTAGAATTTTTGAACAGTCCTGAGGTAGAAGAGGTTGCTTGCTTGTATTCCAAACATCCCCTGACTTTTAGTAACATCTGCCTTGTCTTGTGTGAGCCTGAATATAGTTACTTGGTACCAAAATTACTTACTCCTGGGATTTTTCTTTGATATAGGAGATTTAGATTTTGGCTGTGATACACCTGGAACTTCTTTTGGTGTTTTTTTTTCAGGAGGTAACCAGGAGATTTTTTCTATCAGTACTTTACCATCTGCTTCTCTATGATTTCTGTCTCTCTCTCTCTCTCTCTCTCTCTCTCTCTCTCTCTCTCTCTCTCTCTCTCTCTCTCTCTCTCTCTCTCAGGTTTTTGCAAGGAAATGGGGTTAAGTGGCTTGCCCAAGGCCACACAGATAGGTAATTATTAAATGTCTGAGGTCGGATTTGAACTCAGGTACTCCTGTCTCCAGGGCCAGTGCTCTATCCACTGCACCACCTAGCCACCCTTCCTTTATGATTTTTTAAAATAAAATGCTATTTTTTTAAATGAAGGTGTCCAGTGATTATAAATTTTCTCTCTTTGATCTTTTTCCCCAGGTCAATTCTTTATGTCCTATATCTTATATTTTCTTCTATTTTTTCCAATCTTTTGATTTTGTTCTAAAATATCTGTCTTATAGTCATGGATCTCTGTTTGATCTAGTCTAGTTTTCAGAGTGTTCATTTATTTTTTGTTTTTTGTTTTCTTTTTTTAATTTAACATTTTATTTATTTATTTGTCCAACTGCATGCAATGGTAGCTTTCAACAATCTTTTGGGTTTTTTTTGCAGTGTTTTGAGTTTTGCATTTTTCCCTCTCCTTTCCCCTCTATCCCTGACAGAAAGTAATCTTAACCATACTAAACACAGATCCTTATTAATCATGTTGTGAAAGAAGAATCAAATCAAAAATAAAAAAATAAGAGAAAAATGAGATAAGACAACTTTGAAAAATTGAAGATAGTAAGCTTTGGTCTGTATTTAAACTTCACAGTTCCTTCTTTGGATATGGATGGTTTTTTTCCATGACAAGTATTTTAGAATTGTCTTTGATTATTGTCCTGCTGAAATGAACAAGTCTATCATAGTTCATCATCACCCAAAGTTGTAAGTGTGTACAATGTTCTGGTTCTGCTCACTTCACTCAGCATCAATTCTTGCAAGTCTTTCCAAGTGATTCTGAAGTCCCATTCCTCATGATTTCTTATAGAACAATAGTGTTCTTTTTTTTCCCTACATGACTTAGCCAGGCAACAGGCTGCTAGGTTTCCTTTTCCCTTCCTTTCTCTGTGCTGGACCCATGTGGTCCCAGCTCCATGAGGCTGGATCTTTGTTGATCTAAACCTAGTCACCGTCTTGTGACCATTTCCCTTTGTCTCTTTGCCTTTAGCTCACAAAAATAATGGAACGCACTATCTTGCTGCTTCTCCAAAGAACCCAAATTCTGAACTTTTTAAAGAAACCTGAGGATAAAAAAACCTCTTTTTGATAAAAACTTGGAAAACTGGAAGTTAGTATGTAGAAACTTGGATTAGACCAACATCTCACACCCTATACCAAGATAAAATCAAAATGGGTACATGATTTAGACATAAAGGACAATCTTATAAGCAAATTAGGAGTAAGGAATAGTTGCTATGGAAAGGGAAAGCAGTTTATGACCAAGGAAGAGATGGAGAACATCATTAAAAAAAACTAAATTTTGATTACATTAAATTAAAAAGCTTTTGCACAAATAAAACTACTGTAACCAAGATCGAAAGAAATGTAGTAAATTGGGAAACAATTTTTACAACTAGTATTTCTGACAAAAGACTCATTTCTAAAATATATAGAGAACTGAGTCAAATTTATAAAAAACAAGCCATTTCCCAAATGACAAATGGTCAAAGGATATGCAGAGGCAATTTACAGATGAGGAAACCAAAGCAATTCATATCCATATGAAAAATTGCTCTAAATCATTACTTATTAGAGAAATGCCATTTAAAGCATCTCTGAGTACCACCTCACACCTCTCAGACTGGTCAATATGACCAGGAAGGACAATGATCAATATTGGGAGGGATATGGGAAATCTGGGACACTAATACATTGATGGTGGAACTGTGAACTCATCCATTCTTTCTGGAGAGCATTTTGGAATTACACCCAATGGGCAACAAAAATGTGCATACCCTTAGATCCAACAATACTGCTACGGGTCTATACCCTGAACAGATCATGCAAAAGGGTAAAAACAACACTTGCACAAAAAAATTCACAGCAATTCTGGCAAACAAGTAGAAATTGAGTGAATGCCCAGCAATTGAGGAATGGCTCGACAAATTGTGTTATATGTATGTTATGGAACACTATTGCTCTATTAGAAACCAGGAGGGATGGGAATTCAGGGAACGCTGGGAGGAATTGCATGAACTGATGCTGAGCGAGATGAGTAGAATTAGAAGAACATTATACACCATAACAGCAACATGAGGGTGATGATCAATCTTAATGGACTTGCTCATTCTATCAGTGCAACAATCAGGAGCAATTTTAGGATATCTGCCATAGAGAATACCATCTGTATCCAAAGAAAGAATTGTGGAGCTTAAACAAAGACCAGACTATTACTTTTTTTAAATTTATTTTTATTAAAGATATTGTTTTCAGACACTTAATAATTACCTAGCTGTGTGGCCTTGGGCAAGACACTTAACCCCATTTGCCTTGCAAAATCCTAAAAAAAAAAAAAAGATATTGTTTGAGTTTTACAATTCCCCCCCCATCTTACTTCCCCCCCCTCACAGAAAGCAATCTGTCAGTCTTTACTTTGTTTCCATGTTGTACATTGATCCAAATTTAGTGTGATGAGAGAGAAATCATATCCTTTAAGGAAGAAACAAGAACAGACTGTTACTTTTAATTTAAAAAAATTATCTTACTATGTAATTTTGCTATCTCTTATATTTTATTTTTCCTATGGGATATGATTTCTCTCTCATCACATTCAATTTTGATCAATGTATAGCATAGAAACAATGTAAAGGCTATCAGACTGCCTTCTGTGGGGGGTGGGGGAGCAAGATTAGGGGGAAAAATTGCAAAATTCAATAAAAATTAATAATAAAAACACCTGAGCAACCTGGGAATTAAAATCTATGGTTTTTCTTGCCCTTCTGACTCAGAGTTCAGTGATTTTATCACCCTAAAAGCACCACAGTTGTCCCTCTTAGATCTCCCCACTCCAACTGCTCATTCAGCAGGTTTACATTTCAAAAGACAAAGATAATTTTTTTAATAGTAAAGAACAATGGGTTTAAGTGACTTGCCCAGGGTCACACAACTAGAGTCATTAAAGTCCAAAGGTAAACAAAAGTTATGGGATGACTTTGACATCGTTGATGTCTGACCAAGTAAGTGCTTAGACTGTCTTTGTGATCATTGAAGCTAATTGTTTTCCTCTAACCCAACAGCAAGTTTGATTACCCATAACCTGTTATAGTTATAGTTCATCTGTCAAGAATGGTTTTACCAGGATGTGACCACTGCATATAATTCTTGCTGTATAGAGCTATGTGAGAGCACTGGCCTTGGAGTCAGCAGGTTGGGAGTTTGAATCCAGCCTCAGACACTTGATACTTACTAATTTTGTGACCTTGGGCAAATCACTTAACTCTGACTGCCTGGCATCCAGGACCATCTCAAGTCATCCTGATTCATGTCTGACCACTGGACCCAGATCACTCTGGGGGAGAAAGTGAGGCCTTTTCTCACTCAAATTCAATTCATGTGTTTGTGATTGCATCACTTCTCCTCATGTCATGGTCTTCTTCGAGAACAAAGGACAAACATCATCATCATCATGTGCCATCCTGGAAAGCATCTGTGTCCTTTTCCCTTATCTTGGTTATTTAAACAGATGCATATCAGCCATTGAAGAAATTGTGAAGAAAACAGTAGAGAGGCAGATTAACTAGGAGGGAAAAAGTTACCCCATAAGGCTAGAGAACCCACTTGGCATGGAATTGGGCTGTATTCAGTTGAGTTGAAATGCATAAGACAAACTAAGCAGTCCTTTTACAAATGTTCCAAGTAAGGTTTGAGTGCTAGCCTCTCAACTGATCATAATCATCCCATGATTCTTTTTTTTTTTTTTAGGTTTTTAGAAGGCAAATGGAGTTAAGTGGCTTGCCCAAGGCGACACAGCTAGGTAATTATTAAGTGTCTTAGACCAGATTTGAACTCAGGTAGGTACTCCTGACTCCAGGGCTGATGCTCTATCCACTGCGTCACCTAGCTGTCCCCATCCCATGATTCTTTATTGAAAAGTGATCTCTTCCTATTGGGAATAAAACTGCCTGTTCTATACTTGGGGGAAAAAAGAACAACAGTGCTCCATCACCATCATATACCACAATTTTCTCAGCCATTCCCCAATTGATGGACATCCCCTCAATTTCCAATTCCTTGCCACCACAATCAAAGCTGCTATGAATAGTTTTTGTTCATGTGGGTTTTTTGCCCTTTTTCATGTTCTCCTTGGGATACAGAACCAGTAGTGGCATTGCCCTTTGCATAATTCCAAATTGCTCTCCAGAAAATTGGATCAGTTCACAACTCTATGTAGCAACAATGTATTAGTGTCCTAGTTTGGGGAGTCCATTTCTTAAGTCAGACTTACCACTTTCTCTCTTTTTTTTTTTTTGCAAGGCAAATGGGGTTAAGTGGCTTGCCCAAGGCCACACAGCTAGGTAATTATTAAGTGTCTTAGACCAGATTTGAACTCAAGTAGGTACTCCTGACTCCATCTCTATCTATCCACTGTGCGACCTAGCTGCCCCACACTTTCTCTTCTAAGCTACTAATTCTTCTTTCAATTCTTTCTTCCAAAATTTTGATTTCATTTTTAAAAATCTTTTGCTTTCTTCTTGTAATAGAAGTTTGTCACATGTGTAAAACCTCACAACTTGTTCAGCTGATGCAACTTCTCCAAGTGGAGAACATTCAGAAAATGGCTTCTGGGAGAACTGTGATAATGAGTAAAGGACATGCCCAAGAGAGACCATGAAGCACTTATAGATATTCTATAACTGGTTCTATAACTGGTTAACCCCATGGTTGAAAGGAACCTTTCTCAGTTGGTCACATAATGGGAACTAGAGCTATCTTCAAAAAAAGGCTTAGCATGGACCACATTCTTATTGCATGGATATTCATGTAGTTCTTGTTAGGAAATTCATTTTTTCCCTTTGAGTCTCTTGCTGTAGTTGTTACAGAAGTAAATTTGCAGTACTTTTTAAAAAAATGCTTGTAGGTATGTTCTTTGTCTTACTCATCTTTCCAACTCAGCTTCTGATTTGGGCTTTATTCCAGGGTCATGCAGCCCTACCTAGTCTCACCTCAAATTCCCTCAGTTCTTATAGTGACCTCTACTTTTTGAGTTTAGGCTCTTTACCCTTCTAAAACCCCTTATTTTTTGATATTTAGGGAACTAGATCATCAGAATGTCCAGTGTATCCTCAAGACAGAGGGTTAGGGACTTCAGATTGTGTTCCTGGGTTGTCTAGGTATGAGCACTGGTTCATTGCCCAGGGATGCTCAAAGAGGCTTCTAAGATTCCCACCCTGTGGTTTGAAAACCAACCTTGGCCTCATCTTGTTGCCTCCTGACAGAAATCCTCTAGTAAGTTGCACATATCCTGTCTCAGAGGCAGCACTCTCTTTGTTGTGAGGATAGGGGATTTTTCCTCTTGCTTGGAGATTGCCAGCAAATTTCTGTGATATCTTGGGATGAAAAATGTCATTTACCTTTTCTGAGCAGTCTTCAGTTTGGAGTGAACTTCAGGATTTTGTTTAATTTGGTAGTCTATCTTATGTTCAGGTAGTCATCTTGGTTGGAAGTTTCAGGCATTTATTCTTTTTTTTAGGTTTTTTTTTTTGCAAGGCAAACGGGGTTAAGTGGCTTGCCCAAGGCCACACAACTAGGTAATTATTAAGTGTCTGAGGCTGGATTTGAACTCAGGTACTCCTGACTCCAGGGCTGGTGCTCTATCCACTCTGCCACCTAGCCACTCCTATCTCTTATTTTCAATGAAGATCATGACATCAGGGAGATGATGTCATGACAAGCTATGAACTGGATTTGAGTGAGGGGGTTCTGTGCTAATTCACTAGCCTTACTTTCTCTTCCAGAGTCATCTGGGTCCAGTGACCAGATGTGAATCAGGATGACTGGAGATGGCCCTGGATGTGAGGCAGTCAGGGTTAAGTGGATTGCTCAAAGTCACATAGCTAGTAAGTGTCTGAGGTCATACTTGAACTCAGGTCCTCCTGACTTCAAGGTTGGGGCTTTACCCCCTGCACCCCACAAGGGTGTATTGTTCGGAGTGTTTGGAGAGACTGGCACCTCTTGCTGAGCCCCTTTTCGGGGCTGCTTATCTACCTTTGTTGTCCACCCGGCACCCAACTCTCACTTGTGGTTCCATTAAGCTATAGCATGTGTAGCATTTATTCCTTGGTCAAACTTTCTTGGCAGATGGGCTAAACCAGATTGATGGTAAACAACTGGCCTCAAACCTTTTACTGAATTAGGGAAGGGGGTCTATGCCAACCATGTGAACCCCAAAGGCATTGTGGAGTACTCTTAGATTTTGGTTGGACAACAAGGTCCTCCAAGCATTGTGTCCTGTGCCATTGATGTCTTGATATTTATCTTGCCACTGGACACTGACTCTGGAGGACAGAGTGAGGCTGAAAACCATGTGCAACTTTGCCTCATTTCATTTCAAGTGCAAGTCAAGACATGTGAACAACCACAAAACAAAGACAAAGCTTAGCATTTCTGTTGGCCATTCAGATATAGATTGAACATGAGAGAAAGAACAATCAAACCTAACCCCCAAAGTGACCAGGTTTTGGTATGAGGTGGTCACAGGGTAAATGTTCTCCTTCTGACAAATTCTCCTGACAGGGGTTTGAGGTCTCTCTTCTTCTGATAAAGGTCTTTCCCGTTTGCCATTGTTTTAGACTTCTTCAAGCCTTCTTGGAATCGTCTCTTGGCATCTACCTACCATGGTTTTGGTGGTGGTAGTGGGGTGATCAAATAAGATTGAGACATCAATTTATATGTGATATGGCTAATAATCTACTGAGATCACTGTAAATGTCATTCTACAATATATGTAATGGTCAAATGAGATAATCAAAATCACTTGGCACTGAAAGACAATATAAATGTGAGCTGTCATTATTATTATCCAAAATAAAAGGGCAGTAATGATTTTTAATTCAGAAATGACAAAGGGGGTGGATGGAGGTGCAGGGCTTGCTTGGCATCTAGGTCTTACCCACCTCACCCAGAGGGGTTAGTGCTACTGGATACTTTACTGTCCAAACACAGAATCCCCTCCTGCTGGTAACCTGTCCTCCTGCAGCCAGCTATAGTCTCTACCCTGGCTCTAAGTTCAAGTCTCTTAGAGCAGCTCCAAAATGTAGTTTGTGCCTGTAAAGTGCATTTTTTAAAGCTCTATGTCAAGAATTCTTTAATTGATGCCTAGTGGGGGAGGGTCTGCATTTGTGTGTGTGTGTGTGTGTGGTGGGGGGACAGACTTGGGAGGAATCTGTGAATTTAGGGAAAAACATTACAGCTTTATTTTCACTAGCCTTTAGTTTCCTGTATAATCCTATGTATTTTAAATTATGGATTACTATTCTGGGATGGGGTCAAAGGTCCGGCTTTATCTTTTTGTAATTATTTGCATCTATTTGTAATATTATATCTTTTTGTAATTACAATCACAAATATCATCGCGGATAATAGTAGGAGTGTGCTTGCAGCAGAATAAAAATTGAACAGAAGGCAGGGCGCGAATCGCCACCCACGTGACTCCCGGAAGTCTCCTAGACTCTAGCATTTTAGATTTCAAATAATCCGCGCGCTCCGGGGGCGGGGGGGAAGGCTTGCGTCACTTCCGGTCCGATCCTTCTAGTCAATTACTCGGGTCCTACTTCTCCCGGCTCCCGGCGCAGGGTCCTAATCTGAGAGTCTTATTTGTAGGTGACTTAAAATATGCCCGACTGCGAGTCTCCCAGTGACTGTGAGGAATCCCGGTGAAAGTGTTTCTGAGTGGAAGAGTGGGGTAGACACACGCCTCGATGGCGAGGACGTCGGCGAATGAACCTCGTGCTCCTTCCGCGCGCCTCCTCAGAGAGCCCTTTCTTCTCAGGCAGCGTCTAGCCTACTAAGGGGCGGAGCCCGAGAAACGCCAGCCCGGCCGGGCAGAGATGGCGGCGGCCGCGGTGCTGCGAGCCGGCAGCCGGCTTCCAGGCTCTTGGGCCGCGGGGACAGGTGAGGCCCGTTGAGCTTGGGCGCTGGGCGAGGGCGAGGCGGGGGCAGGGGCTGCCCGTGCCCGGGATCCCGAGACTAGGGAGGGAGACCCCGGCACGAGGAGCGCGGGCCCGCGGGAGAACCCAAGGACACTGTCCGTCCTGGCTCGCCGCGCCAAGTCCACCCTTGGCCGGAGCGCCGAGGGGCGCAGAGCCCCGTCCAGAGCGGGAGGGTTGGCGAAGAGTCACGTCCACATCGTACCTCGCGTCTACGTGGCCCAAGCGCATCACCGCTCGATTTCCATCGCAAGGTGTCCCTGGCCTCGTTCTGCAGGTGCCATGACGCCCGGCGGCGGCACCCGGCTCGTCCGAGGGGGATTCCAATTCTGGCCTTTCTCACCCCAAGCCCTGCGCCTCCACCGCCCCCTTTGTCCCTTCTGAATGAAGCATCATTGCTGGGGGTGGCTAGGGGCGCAGTGGATAGAGCACCGGCCCTGGAGTCAGGAGTACCTGGGTTCAAATCCAGGCTCAGACACTTAATATTACCTAGCTGTGTGGCCTTGGGCAAGCCGCTTGACCCCATTGCCTTGCAAAAACTAAAAAAAAAAATCATTGCTGCCCTTTTATTTTGGATAATAATAATAATGACAGCTCACATTAATATTGTCTTTCAATGCCCAGTGATTTATGATCTCGTTTGATCATTACATATATCACGTGTAGAATGACTTTTACAACGGTCTCATTGGATTATTACCCATGTCACATATAAATTGAAGTTTCAATCGTATTTGATCCCCCCCCACACACACACAACCATGGTAGGTAGATGCTATTATTATTCCCGTTTTGCAGATGAGGAAATCGAGACAAAACAGATGTTTAAATGATGTGCCCAGAGTTCAGCTTAGAAGTGTTGGTTCTTAGTGCGAAGTATCCTTTCCTCTTTTCTGTAAAAACAAGATCTTTTTTTGCCCATTCGTTTCTTAGTGCCTAACTTCCTAGATGTTATTCAACTTCTTGGACCTTTTGAAGTGATTATCTTGTTAGCAGCCCTTATCAAAAATAGGAAACCTAAAACTGTTGGTTATAACATCAATGAATTTTAAGCAAATTTGTCAGTTTAATATTATTTGGAGCAGGTATCAAACCCTCTGAAAAGTAATTTTACAGGGTTCAGCCCCTATTTGCTTCATGGTAATATTGAGGTGGGGAGGGAAGCAGTTTTTTTTTTATTGTTTGAGAGTCTTAAAAACAGAGGAAGAGGATGGCAGTAGGGAGGGGCCTTTTCTTACTTCAGGGCAGCCCTTGTCCAATATTTAGCATACATGCTTTGTTGTAGGTTAGCAAATTCTGGTCAAGATGGTTATGTTTCCACAGTGTTCAGGTGGATGTGGATGGAAGGGAGAATAAACAAGAAATTCCATTTCTCCCTCATGTGGCTTTCAAAAACAGTGTGATAGATCTTTGTAACAATTGATTTGGAAAAGCCTTGATTTTCCTGATAAAGTTTGAATTCATGAAGTTGTACTTAACTAGTTTTATTGTTTACACTTACTAGGTTTATAGACTTAGAGCTGGAAGGAACCAGAGATTGTCTAAGCTAACCTCCCTCATTTTACAAATGAGGAAACAACCCGAGAGGAGGCAAACGGCTTAATTATGTTTCATATAGATGGTAATTAGTAGAAAGGGGATTTGAACTGAGGTCCTCTAACTCAGTTGAACTTTGTGGCACAGCCTAATTGACTTTGCTGTTCCTTCCACACAGCATTGTATTTCCCATCTTTGTATAGGCTGTCCACCATTCCTGGAGTGGTCTAACTTTTCACCTTTAAAACTCAGGTGACATGCTTAATTGGTAGCCTTTCTGAGCTCCCTAATGCCCCCCCCCCCCATCCCCAACACTGCATTGTATTTAGTGTCTGTGTATGTATCTCACTTTGCATTCTTAAGGGAAAGAACTGTTTAATTTCTGTATCCTTTTCAAGTACACAGTGTCTGAAATATAGGAACTTCATACATGGTTTTTGATCGATTAATAATTATTTCTTCCTACAAAAGGAGGAGGAGCTACAGAGGAAAATTTCTATTTTCAATCTGATAGACCAATACAGAGAAACTTATTGCTGGAATGGAAGTAATGGGAATCTTGAGGGTAATGATTTTTTCATCTCAGAATTTGTAATGAGAACATCTGGGCATAGTTTGACATATATCTCTAGATTTTAGGAGAGCAGATTTCTGTGGGTTCGAAGAAATAACAGGATTCCATTGACTAAAACTTCTTTAGGAGAAAGCAACCTGTAAGAGATGGAAGTAAAGAAAACAGTTTTGATGAGGACTAAAAGGAAACTTTGCCTAAATAAATTGATATCGATAAATAAGAGATCCATTGACTGAAAAAAGAAACATGCAAACTGTGGAAGCAGGGACACATAACAGAGTAGTATAAAACACACGACCCATTCCTGTAAGTGCTACTATTCTTTTCTTTTTGGTTTTTGAAAGGCAGTTGGGTTAAGTGACTTGCCCATGGTCTCACAGCTAGGTAACTTTTAAGTATCTGATACTGGATTTGAACTCAAATCCTCCTTCAGGGCAGGTGCTCTATCCACTGTGCCATCTATCTGCCTGGTGATACTGTTCTTAATGAGCTGAAATTGAGGAAACAAAGAATGGCAGAAAAATTCCTTTAAAAAAATCAAACCATACTGAGGAAAAGAAGATAGTTACTTGAGAGAGATGGAACTTTGACAAAAAAAAATTACTCAATTCTTAATTCATTTTCTCTTTTCTTTGAACTGAAAAGCTGGAAGAATGGCTATTACAAAGTTGCTACCAAGGAATATAGTAAGAGTATTTTTCAGATATTCAATAAATATTTATTAAATACCTACTCTGTGTCTCCTTGGAGGTACAAAGGCAAAAGTGAAATCCAATTCCCTCAAGAAACTTCAAGTCTATTGGGAAAGATACTGTGTATATGTAAATATATTCAATATTTTTCAAATAAAGGAGAGATAGCATGGAGCAACAGATAGGGAGCACCCCATGGAGTTAGGAAGACCCGGTTTCAAGTTCTAATGACATTTAATGACTTGAGTGGCCCGGGCAAGATATTAATTTCCTAGTGACACAGGTGATTTTCTGAAGACTACATTTCAGAGAAGATGCTGATCTGCACTGATAGGGGAAATTTCCTTGCCTGGGAGTTTCCTAATAGTGAAACTGCAAGTTTGGATTAAAAAATAATCTAAAGTTATACAAAGTAATTTTTGGGGAGAGGCACTGTCAACTAGTGGGGATCAGGTCAAATTCCTTAGAAGGTGAAAATTAAGTTGACCTTTCATAGAAACTAGCAATTCCAACAACCTCTTCAAAGGTCTGGAAATGGGATATAGAAGGTTAATAAATAATAGAAAGATTTGTTTTGCTGGACCAAAGAGTGTATAGAGGATAGTAATATAAGTCTATAAATATATGTAAAAGCTAGGTTGTGAAAGACTTAACATGTCAGAGGAATTTGTATTTGATCCTTTAGGCAATAGAGAAGCACTGGTGTTTATGAGTACAGGAGTAGTATGATTAACCTCGTGTTGTAAGACTGTCACTTTTGCAGTACTGCAGAGGATGGATTGGAGAGGCAAATACTTGAGGCAGGGAGGCAAAGTAGGAGGCCAATGGAATAGCCCAGGCAATACACGATGAGATGCTGAAGCAGGCTCTACTCCCATGTGAGTCAGAAAGGGATAAATATGAGTTAGGGTGGGGGTAGAATTGACATTGTTTGGGAACTTGATTGACTGTGTGGGTTGAGGGAAAGTGAGGACGACCTCTAAGATTATGAACTTGGGGAGGTAAGATGGTAATGCTCTCTCAATAGAAATGGGTAAATTCAACAGGGGGATATGTTTTGGGGAAAGTTCTGTTTTGGACATATTGAATTTGCCATGCCTGCAGGATATCCAGTTACAAATGTTCTAGTGCCCAATCTAGTGGGATGGGGTGGAGAGAACTGAGGCAAAATATGGAGACTAGAAATATGGCTGTCTCCGAGTGTTATCTGCAAGAAGATGATCAGTGAACCCATGGGAGCTACTCTATTCATCAAAAGAGAAAGTTTGGAATGAGAAGAGGGCCTATGACAGAACCTTGGGGAATACCCAAATTTAGTGGCCCTAAGATATGGATGATGATCTAGAAAAGGAGACTGAGGACTTTGTTTAAAACTAATTGTTTTTTCCTTTTTAGGCTCTTTATGGACAAGGCAACTTCACTCAACTACTTTACCTGCAATTTCCATTTCTACATCCAGGGTCCCCCCTTGCAATGGTGAGAGGTTCTATATTTTTAATTCTGAGCTTTGAGGAGATTTGTATTCTTCTTTAAAATTGTGAATAAATGAAAAGGTGTTCTATAATAGAACAGACATGTAATTTTGTTCTAAACTATTAATATTAATAGACTCTTTGTATTGGAGGGGATCTTATAGGTCAAATTAACCCCTGTATTAAACTGAAGTCTGTCTCCCTGTTACTCTAATCCATTGATCCTTTTTCACATGATATTCTTTGAAAGATATTTAACATGTCTCCTTTTACATCCTTGAAGTTCCTAGACTCGTAAATCTTTCTTCAAGTGTTAAAGTTGTCAGATTGCTAGTCACTAGGGTTGTCCTCTCTAGCCTATCTAGTTTGTCAGTAACCCTCATGAAATGTGATGCACAGACCTATGATGACAGTACTCCAGGTGTGGACTGACTAGGTCCAGTGTAGGAAAACATTGCCTCGGATCATCTGGCTCCCATCTTTCTAGCCTCTGAAGAATTTTGGAATTGATTGCGTAACATGGGAAATGCTGGTGAAGGACACCCAGCATGGCATGTCTGCATTAAAGAGGGCATTGTGCTCTATCAGCAGAACAGAATTTTACCAACTTAAAAAGAATCTTGAGATGTGCAGATTTAGAGAATTGACTCTAAATGTTCCCAGGGACTATATGTGCCCAACCTTTGGTGGAGCATTCTGAGCTTGTGTTTGATCAGCTACAGTCAGAACCACTGTAACTTGCCTCTGACATAATGATATCATTTTGGTCTTTTTTTTCCCCCAATTGATATTTAACTTTTTTTCCAATTACATGTAATGAAAGTTTTTCAACATTCATCCACATGCATATGTATATTTATAAGTTACATAATTTCCTTCCATTTTCCCTTCCTATCCCCCTCCCCTTAGCTTCAAACAATCTGTTATTCAACAGTGTATGTAGTACGTACACAATAGTGTACGTAGACTTTTGTGTTTAATATGTTTACAAATTAGTCATTTTCTGTATAATAAGGAACTAGGACTAAAGGAAAAAAAAGAAAGCCATGAGATAGGAAGGAAAAATATAAGAGAAATTTTAAAAAAGTGAACAGTGTTTATTCAGATTTTGTAGTTTGTTTTTTTGTTTTTGTTTTATTTTATTTTGTTTTTTTTTTAATTTATTTTGTTTTTCTTTGTCTGAATGTGGATAGCATTGTCCATAATAGCTCTCCCAGGGTTGTCTTAACTCTCTGAACTGCTGAGAGGAGCTGCATCCATCAAAGTTGATCAATTCACTATGTTGTTGTCAGTTGTGTATATTGTTCTCTTGGTTCTGTTCCCTTTCTTCAGCATCAGTTCCTTTAATTCTTTCCATGTTTCTCTAGAGTCCAACCATTCATGGTTTCTTGTAGAACAATAGTACTCCATAACATTCATATACCATAACTTATTCAGTCATTCCCCAATTGATGAGCATCCCCTCAATTTCCAGTTCTTTGCTGCTACAAAAAGGACTGCTGTGAATATTTTGGAACTTGTGGGACTTTTCCCATTTTTTATAATTTCTTCTGTATATAGGCTAGTATTAGTATTGCTAGAGCAAAGGATATGATCTTTTTACTTTTTGGGCATAGTTTTATATCGATCTCCAGAATGGTTGGATTAGTTCACAACT
Source organism: Macrotis lagotis (assembly GCF_037893015.1). Lineage (NCBI taxonomy): Eukaryota > Metazoa > Chordata > Mammalia > Peramelemorphia > Peramelidae > Macrotis > Macrotis lagotis. The sequence continues at coordinate 157,868,138 of NC_133658.1, forward strand.
TCACCAGCAGTGCATTAATGTCCCAATCATCCCATGGCATTTTGGTCCTTGTTGAGAAGGAAGGGCAACAACCAATGTTGCTAGCATTTCTACTGTCACTGCCACCACTCTGGTTCAGACCTTCATCACCTCACATCTGGATATTGCAGTAACCTGCTGGTGGGACTGCCTGCCTCAAGTCTCCCCCCACTCCAATATATTTTCCATTCAGGCACTAAAGTGATCTTAAAGTGCAGATCTGATCATGTCACTCGCCCCTATCCAGTAAACCCCAGTGACTCCGTGTTTATTCCAGTAACAAATACAAATACAAAATACTGTTTGGTATTCAAAACCCTAATCTAGCTTCCTCTCACCTTTCTGGTCTTTTTAAACCTTCATTCCTAACATGTACTTTTTTTTTTGTCTCTCGCTTCTTTCTTATGAGTACTCTTTTTTTTTCTCTGTAGTTATCCTTGTAACTATTGTGGAGTTTAACTATTTTTTTGTGGTTGTCTTTTGGGCATCTTTAGACTCACTTTTTTTATAATGTTCAGTGTATCCTTTTTTTTAAAACTATATGTTTAAAATATAATATATTTTAATATATCTTTAATATATCTCAGTTCTTGATTTGGTACTTTGTATTAGGGAATAATTTATGGTCCTTCTGTTCCTTTTGGGCTGAATTTTTATTTTCTGGAGTTCTGCCATTGGCTTCCACTTCCACTGGTGTAATTGTATTCAGAAAGCTGGCAAGTTTCTAGTCCTCCTCAGTTGCACTGTTTCAGAGTGTTGGTCAGGATCTTCTGGAGTAGCTCAGTTCAGAGTGCTGCGGATTTGGGATTTAGTCTCCTAGTTGGAAGGCTTTTGTCCCAAGTCCTATTCTCTTGGGAAGACAGATCAGGTTCTTTATCTGAGTCATAGTCCAGTCTTTTCTTTGTCTAGGTACAGAATGCTACAGACTTCGGATTGCCTTAGGTGCTCTTTGGACTAAGCACCTGCAGAATTTTTGCTCTTTTTATGTCTTTGTTACAGTATATTTATAAGAGCTGAGTTCCTGTAAGACATGCAGAATCTTAACTGAGTGCCCTTTAGTATAACTTGAGGTCTGGAGAGTCTCACTGATTTAAAAAATGATAACTAGGGCAGCTAGGTGACACAGTGGATAAAACCCCGGCCCTGGAGTTGGAAGGACCTGAGTTCAAATCTGGTCTCAGACTTAATTGCCTAGCTGTGTGACTTTGGACAAGTCACTTTACCCCATTAAATAAATAAAAGAAAAAGAAAAAATGATAATTAGCTTCAGGCTGACAGCTTGACATTTGTTTTCATATGTCTCCATATACCTTTCCCAATTCTTCATTATATTATAATCATCATTGAAAAAATATTATTTAAACTATCATTTGTACACACTGCTACTCTGGGGCTATACAAAAAAATTATGTAGACAATAGGGTGGGTTTTTTCTAGTTTTAACATTTTTCATTGGTAATATTAACAGTTGTGGAACATATTGACAAAAGGTTTTGTTCTCTCTTCAGGTAGTTTTGCATTTCAAAAAGTCGGAACTCATCATCATTTTACCAGCTTGACCCATGTGCTTCAGACTCAGTGTTGTCTTTCTGCTCCTAGCAGATTGATAGGACAACAATATAGACCCTACAGTTTCTTCACCAAATGTAAGTGTTATAATATGTAAAAACTGAAAATTTAATTAGAGTAAGCAAAGATATCCTGGATCTTAAATCTTCTTTAATTGCCTAACTTTGGGGTTTTTTGTTTAAACATACACTCACATTTCATTTGAATGCCAAAGACAGAAGAATATGTCAATCAGGATGTGAAGAGGATTTGTATAAATGAGTGATATCAACTGCAGGGCTATTGAATTATGCTATCTAGACTACTATCTAAAAGTTATATTTTATATATTTTAATTATTTTATTTAATTTTTAAATTTAATAATTTAATTAATTTATATAGAAATTATATCTAGAAGTGGCAGTGAAGAACCAGAGATATGCTAGGATAAAATTGAAGTAAAGAAAAATGGGAGATATTCTGGATAAAGGAACAAATCCAGGCTTTCCTGGGGTTGTTCAGATATTAGTAGATGGTTTCTGCACTGTTTTAGAACCCTGATTTGCTTTTAAGTGATTCCTGAGGAAATAATCTGATCATGTAAACTGGTTCCCATTGGTGCCTCCAGGCTTGAACATTAGTCACAAATTATTGAAAAGTCTTCGTTGCCTTTGTGTGATGTTGGGATTTAATGCAGAAAATTTAAGTAAAATAAAGATTTGTTGATTTTTTTGACTTCAAAACATTGCACAAGGAATGCTTTCCTATGATGGATGATCGTAAAACAAAACCTTATTTGTGCCTTCTTTGTATGTCTTTATTTGAAAAAAAATTATCAATATAGTTTATTTTGACATAATTTTCACACTTCTCTTAAGACACCCGAATAAACCTTCCTAGAGAGTATCTTTTCCCAAGACAGTTTATTTAGCCATTCTGTAGTTAATGGGCATCTACTTTGTTTCTAGTTCTTTGCTACCACAAAGCATTGCTATAACTATTTTGGTATGTGTGGGAATTTTCTTTTTACTTGATAACCTCCTTGGAGTTTAAGTCAAGTCTTGGAATCTCTGAGTCCAAGGGTTAATTTATTTGCATGTTTCCAAATTGTTTTTCAAAATTTTATACTATGAATCAAAATGTTGGTTCACAGCTCCACCAGCAATGCATCTATGTGTTTCCCACACTCTTCCCACATTCTCTCCAATACTGACTTGTCCATCTTTTTTTTTATTCTTGTCAATCTGTAGAGCATTTCTTAGTTATTTGGAGAATTCTTTTGTTGGTTTTATAGTTTTCAGTTTTTCTTTTGAAAACAGTTCATATAGTTTGACTACTCTGTGGAAAAAGACTTTTTGTTTGTTTTTTAGTTTTTGCAAGGCAGTAGGGTTAAAGTGGCTTGCCCAAGGCCACACAGCTAGGTAATTATTAAGCATCGGAGGCCGGATTTGAACTCAGGTACTCCTGACTCCAGGGCCAGTGCTCTATCTGCTGTGCCACCTAGCCGCCTCGAGAAAGACTTTTGATCTCATCTGTCTATGTATCTATGTATCTATGTATCTATGTATCTATGTATCTATGTATCTATCTATCTATCTATCTATCTATCTATCTATCTATCTATCTATATCCTTCATTGTCTCTGGCATAACTGAGATAACATTTGTGCAGCCAAGGTAAGGACTGAAAGTTGTGTCTTCAGTGTTCTGGAGTATCAGCATTCACCAGAAAACTCTTAGTTTTAACTCTTCTTGCTAAAGATCTTTATACCATCCAAGGTTACCTTATATATGTTTTCTTCTTGTTTTTACATGTCTGTCTCTGGGTAGAAAGTAAAGCAGGGCTGTTTCACTTTTACCTTTTCTCTTCAGCATCTATAAGTGCCTAGCCCAGTTAATAAATGCCTATTGATTGATTGTATTATCTGGAGGTCCCTTTCAGTGTTTTACATTTCTAGAAGACTGTGGTCCATAATTCATGAAGTCTGTTTCTTTGCAGTGACAGCAGAGGAGCTGTGGAAAGGGGTCTTAGCTGAGTCTGGTGCTGGAGCAAGGAAAGGAAGAGGAAAAAGGAGCAAGAAAAAAAGGAAAAGAGACCTAAACAGGGGCCAAATTATTGGTGAAGGTACATAGAAGTTTAGTCTTTTTTTTTTTTATGTTATTGATAATGATTTAGATCCTAAAGAAACCAAACTGGGGTCATCTAACCTTTCTAATTTGTCTCTCTGCCTCTAGACTTTGCTCTCTCCAGTTTATCCTACACACTTCTGCCAAAGTTATTTTTCTGAAGTGCAGATATGATCATGTCACTGTCCTACTCAAACAATTCCAGTGCCTTTGACTGCATCTAGGTTAAAATATAAGTGAATTTTGCTTAACTTTGAAGACTTAATACAACCTGACCTCAACTTGGCTTTCCAACTTCATTGATTATTGCTATCTTTCCTGTTCTCTGGGATCCAGTCAAATTGGTCTCTTTGTTGTCTTCTCCAAGACACTCTAGATCTTATCTCTTTGTCCTTACCCTGACTGTCCTCCATGCTGGTGATGCCTTCCTTTCACTGCCTCACTGAGTTCCATGATTCCTTGAAGATGCAGCTGCACCTTTCATTATTCCTCCAACTGCTGGCACCTTCCCTCCCAACTACCTTGTATTGAATTACTTTGTCTATCCATATTTATTAACATTATATTTATGTTGTTTGAGTGTTTTAGGAATATGTTATCATCCCCATTAAAATGTAAGCTTATGAGAAGGAATTGTTGCATTTTTATATTTGTATCCCTTACTCCTTCACATGATGCCTAGGTCCTTAATAAATATTTGATTGATTGATTTACTATAGCAGTTATAAGGCAAGTAATTTTCTTTCTGTTTTAAGGACGTTCTGGTTTTCTCTGGCCTGGTTTGAATGCCCCTATTTTAAAACATGGGGTAATTCAGGGAATTGGCCAAAGAGGCAAAGAAGAACAGGAAAGGATACAGGCTGAAATGATCCAGCAAAGAGATGAGTGGGACAAAAAGAGAAAAAAGAAGATTAAACGGGAGAGAGGTTGGACTGGAAACTCTTGGGGAGGAGTCAGTTTAGGTCCTCCAGATCCTGGTCCTAATGGAGGTAATGTTTATTTTGTTTTGTTTTTGTTTTGTCATAGGATATGTTTATTTTTCTGATATGAGGAATGTATTTACTTCTGAAATTTTAAAATCCATTCATTTTCATTTTAAGAAAATAATTATGTTGTTGAAACTCAGATACCAGTAAGAAAATTCTTGAGTATACTTAGCCTGTTTTGAATACCTTTTCAAATAGACTGTATTAAATTTGATGTATTTTCATGGAATAATATCGTTTTTCTCCTCTTTGTCTTGCATTTAACTTTTCTATTTCCTTGTTCAATTCATTAAGCAGTTACCAGGTGCCTACTATGTGCAGAAGTATTGCATTTTATATTTAAAATGACCTCTGAGATCTCTTCTAGTTGTTATTTTTATGATCTCTTTCCTAGATTATAGTAAACTTCAAGTTCAGTATCAGGGGTTTTCAATATAGGGTCTGTACATGTTTTTAATATTGTAAGAACTATTTTAAAATAATTGATTTCTTTTGTAATTATTGTAGTGGAATTTGGGGGAAATCCAAACTGAATTTTTGAGGCAGTGTCAGATAATGGCAATAAGAAGTCAATTAAGAATAAATTGAGGGGAGCAGCTAGATGGTGCAGTGGATAGAGCACCGGCCCTGGAGTCAGGAGGACCTGAGTTTAAATGTGACCTCAGACACTTAATGATTACCATTGCCTGGTAAAAAAAAAAAAAGAGTAAATCAAGAATCATTTATTTGACTAGATAGGTACATAGCCTATACCATGAGTCTGGCTGAAGAAATTCTTTGTGGATGTATTTAGGGCAGCTTTCATAAACTAAACACTTATTTAATGTATCACTGTATAAAAAAAGAAGAGAAAGATGATCATTCATTAAACACAGTGTTTATATGAAAAAGAATTGTATACTTGTTAGAGCAAAAAGGTCTATTATTATTTATAGGATGTAGATAAGGGAGTTCTTGTTTGAGTATAACTCTTCTCATTAAATCACAGAAATCTCTTGGTTAGGCCAGATGGGAGGAGAATATCAGGGAGGGATCCTGGATGCTGAAGCTGTTCTTACTAGGACACAGAACAAGACAAGAGTCGACATGCCTAGAAGCAGGGATGTTTTTAAAGGAGGGGAGTTACACAAATAGAGTAGAGAAATTAATGGTGTAGTAATGGGGTAGATAGGGATGGTAAAGTGTTGAAGACTGAGGAGCAACTACCTGCCTGAGGTCACTTGCTGAAGCAAGTCTTGGGGATTCTCCCACACTATGCATTTTATTTTATATGTTTAAAGACATGATTCTGTGAAGAGATCTCCAGGCTTCCTCAAGTGCCTGCTTGAGGGGTCCATGGTACAATCAAGAGGGGCTAATGCTTCTTCAGAATCAGTGTAGTATAATATGTAGAGTCGAACTCAGATTCAGTGCCTCTGAGAATTCAATGCCTTTTAGAAGCAGTGTGATCCCAGGCAAATCACTTAGGCTCTTTGGTCCTCAGTTTATTCATATGTAAAATGAGAGGAGTTGGATTGATTGAACTCTAAGGTCTCTTCCTACTTTAACTCTTTGATTTCTTTGAGACCTTTTAAGGCAGGTTCTGTCTTCTGAGATTTTAAACAGCCTGCCTTGGAGAGTAGCAAACCATAATGAGAACTGATCTCCTTGACTATCTCTTAAGGTTGTTTCCTCCTTCATGGGCATTTTAAAAAGATGTTCCTGCTAGGAATAATGATTTAGAATATAAACTATATAAGCAAATTTATAGAAATGTCTTCTTTTATCTCAACAGAAACTTATGAAGATTTTGATACCAGAATACTTGAGGTAAGCTTTTATTTGTCAAGCATTTTTAAAACCACAGCATCAAGGATACAATGCTCTATTTGTGTAATGGAGAAACTCCCCTCCTTAAAAACATCCCTGCTTCTAGGCCTGTCGCTGACTCTGTCTTGTTCTGTGTCAGCCTTGTGGCTTTGAATGACTCCTAGTAAGACCAGCTTCAGCATCCAGGGTACCTCAGTGTCTGAGACCTGGGGACATTCTCCTCCCTGTAAGAAGGAAGCAGCACCTTACCAAGAACTCAGGATAGCCATTAGTGAAACAAAGAGGATCCTTTATTATAACATCTTAAGAATGGGTAACCCCCAAATTGGGCACACTGGGGTTAGGTTCTTCTACCTTTATTTGGATGTATAATACCTGTGTTTTATGAATAGCCATCTTTCTTTTTTTTATTCATACAGTGGTACCCAATATAATGTTTAGCTTATGAAAGATATACCTTGAAGAATAATTGGAGAAAATCACACATCTATAAGTAAATGCACAATATGTATAAGGTTATTTTGGAGCTAGAATCCTAGTCCCAGAAGAATAGAAAAAGTCTTGTGTAAGAACTGGGACAGGCCTGGCTTCTGAGAGTCAGAAGTGAAGAGAGGCTACTCTCCAGGCTTGGGGCAGCCTTTGTGAGGTTACAGAGACAGAGGATGGGGTGTTTTAGAGGAGGGGCAGTAAGTAGACCAGCTACCCTGCCCTGTGGAGTGCATGAAATGATGCAATGTGTAGTTAGTCCCTAGAGAGGTAGGCTGAAGCTAGCTTGTACAGTCTTTGATGCCAAAGGAGTTTCCATTTGATCCTAGCAGCGATAGGGAGCGACCTGGTCAATTATACTTTAGGAATATCAATTTGACAGTTGTGCTGAGGATAGGAAGAGAGAAAGGAAGGGATAAGCATTTCTATATTACTTGCTGTATGATAGGCATCATGCTAGGCTCTTTACAAATATCATCTTGTTTGATCCTCATAACAGTCAGGCAAGGGAGTGTTATCCTTGTTATCCTTGAAATTGTTATCCTTGAAACTTGACAGTTGAAAAACTGAGGTGAAATTATCTTTCTGACTCCAGGACTGGATGGATTGGAGAGGGCAGAGATTGGATGATTAGTTAGATTAGTTAGGTGACTGTTGTCCATTCCGGGCAAGAGGGGCCCCTGTGAGTAGCGGAGAAGGAACAGAGGGAAGAGATAAGGTGAAAATCATTTCAACAGGACATGTTGCCTGTTTAGATTTGATTTGGGGGGAGGGGTGTGAAGATTTGAGGATGACCCTGAGTTTTCAATTTGGATTACTGGAAGGAGGAATTGGTTTTGAAGGAAGAATAATGAATTCTGTTTTTAGACATGTTGAATTTGAGGTGCCTATGGGACATCCCAGAGGAGATACTGAGTTAGCATATTGTGATGAATTGGAATTCAGGGGAGACTGAGGAAGTCATTGAACCCATAGGAGCTGATGTGATCACCAAGAGAGGGCAAGGACTGGATACATCTCACCACCTTTATGACCCTGGCAAGTGATTTGGCCTTCTCACACCTCAGTTTCCTTCAGCTTTAGGTCTATGGTCTTAGCCTAAGGTATAAAGAGACAAGAAAAGAGGGCTCAGAATGGAACCTTGAAGGACTCTTCACAGACAGTGGGCTTGCATAAAGGGCTAGAGGTGTTTGATGGGTCAGACCATTTCATAAATTCCAATGAGATTTATTCTCTCCCAATATACCTATATCTTGATCTATTTATCTATCTATATGATATATGTAGTTAGACAGAGCTATCTATAGAGCTAGCTATTTATCTGCCTCCATCCATCTATCTATCCATCTATCTTATCTGTCTATCTATTGTGTCTTATGAAGACTAAATAATGGCCATAAAAGGATCTTAATTCTTACTGGGAAGATAATCACAGATATATATCTAAATGCCTACATACAATAAATAGATCATAGATGCAGATAGTACAAAGCAATATGGGAGGAAGGGCACTAACCATTGGGGAGGATCAAGAAGAGCTTTGTATAAAAGGTATTGTTTGAACTAGTTGTAAGGGTTAGAGGTGAGGAGGGGGTGCATGCCTGGCATGCAATATGACTTTGGCAAAGACACAGATGGGAAACAAAGAATCCTGTGTGATGGTCAGGGAAGGCCAGTTTGGCTGGTGCTGGAGTGGGAAACCTATAAGTTAAGTGTAAGCTAAGAGAAGAAAAGTGATATGATAGCAGTTTGTCTGAAAAAGTTCTGGGGATTTTTTTTTTTTTTGTTAGGTTTTTGCAAGGCAGATGGGGTTAAGTGGCTTGCCCAAGGCCACACAGCTAGGTAATTATTAAGTGTCTGAGGCTAGATTTGAACTCAGGTACTCCTGACAGCAGTGCTGGTGCCCTATCTACTGCCCCACCTAGCCGCCCTGAAAGGAACACTTTCAAAGGGCTGTTTTGTAGAAGGATTAACTTATTCTTTTGGGTTTCAGAAACTTCAGAAATATCGATTTATGAATGAGGTCAGGAAGAACTTGCTATATCTTTAAGTGAACTGGGCTGTTTGGGAGATGGTAGGGTCCTCTCTTGAATTGAGCTGGGTGACCTTTTTTTTTACATATTATTTATATATTTATATATAAATTTATTTGTATATAAATTTATACATTTATATATATTACGTTTTATTTTTCCCCAATTACATGTAAAAACAAGTTTTAACATTCATTTTAGTTCTAAATCTTTCTCTTCTCCCCATCCTCCCATTGAGAAAGCAAATTATTTGATCCATATTGCTATTATAGTCATGTTGTAAAGGAAAACATTGACTACCCCCCTCAAAAAAAAAATCAAGAAAAATAAAGTAACAAAAAAGTATGCTTCAGTCTGTATTCAGATACATACCATTAATGCTTTCTGGGAATGGGTAGTATTCTTTATCATAAGTCCTTCAGAGAAGTCATTCCCAGCAGAACATCCTACTATATTGCTGTTACTTTGTATACAGTACATTTCCGATTGCATCTGCTCATGTAAGTTAGTCTTTCCAGGTTTTTCCTAGAGCATCCTGCTCATCATTTCTTTTAGTAGAATAGCATTCCATCATAATCACAAAACACAGTTTGTTCAGCCACGCCCCAGCTGATGGGCATCCTCTCAATTTCCACTTCCTTGCCAGGCTTGGAGCCACTATTACCTGATATGTGTAGGGATTCGTTTTTGGTTATGATTACTAGATGGCTCGTCCTTGCCAGCTCCAGAATCCTGTGAGCCTCTGATTTGATGATCTAGTAAAGAAGATGAAATAGAAAGTTCCAACAGACAGGAAGCAAACCAAGAAAGCATGTCATAAACATTAGTTAACAAATGTTTATTCAGTGCCTACTGTGTGTTAAGTACCCTCTGAGAATTTTTGTTCTTGAAACTAAGAGGTTTCAGAGATGCTGCAGAAAAGTTGTAGAGAGGTCAAGAAAGAAGACTTTGGAGAGAGAGGATTTTCAAAGAGTGGTGAAGCTGAAAGTCGAATTTTGAGGGGATAAGAAAGAAGTTGGTAAGAATAGAGGAAGTAGAGAAAAATGAGTATAGGTGACTTTTTCTTGGAGTTGGACCAAGAAAGGAAGCAGAAGTATCAGTATTTTAGAAAAAGAATTAGGATTACATGCAAGTTGGTTTTTGTAGGTTGCAAGGAAAGGTTCAATAGATTGGAAAGAATTGGAAGATTAGGGAAAGAGGGATGATTGTGAGAGTAATTTTCAGGATGAGATGAGAGAATAGGATCAAGGCTACTTGTGGTGGAAGGGTTGATTTTAGTGAGGAGAAAAACCTCTTATTCAGAGACTAAAGTAAAGGAGAGAATGACAGATGATGTTAAGGAGTGGTGGAATGAAAAATGGGAAAGGAGAATAAGCCCATGACTGATGGCTCCTTTACTGTCTAGTAGGTGTTCAACCTTTTAGCTCTTCTGGGCCACATCCCCCCAATAAAAATTTGTCAAGGGCCACATATAGAATTTAATATTTATGACTGCAATATAATCCATATTACCAATAAATATAATAATCAAATGTAATAATATAATAAAGTTGAGTTTTGAAGGCTGCATGCAGGTGGGTTGGACACCTTCAGGAAAGTCTTCAGCAAAGTCCTCTGCTGAGAGCCAGGTATAGGCAGATGTGGTGGATCGAGGAAAGAAAACTTGGCATGGCTGCAGTGGGAAGTATGATAAGAGCAAAAGGATAGGGGTGCCCCAGGGCCTACTAAAGTTAAGATACCAAAAACTTTTTTGCATTTTCAATCGACAGAGTTATATGAGTTTCTCTAGAACCATTCAATAGGTATGAGTAGTGATAGGACAAAGTGGTCTGGCAAAAGATTAAAGGAGGGTCCACAGTTGGAACTGGTTTAATTATAGGATCAAGATTGGGAAAGGTAGAACGTGAAGCCAGAGCAGCAGCAATGACCTGGGAGAACCCTGTAGTGGGATGGGAAGTAGAAGGAGGAGAAGGAGAAGAGTATCACACAGAGCCAAAAAGTCAGACCCAGGTCCACTGACCTCAAATACAAGAGTCTTTCCACAACGTTCTTTTTTTTTTTTTTTTTGCTTGAAATTTTTAATGAAAATGAAGATTAAATATTTTGTGAATTGTTATTTTTAATCAAAACTGACTTCATGAAAAGCTTTTTCTATGGCTAGATAAACAACCAGTCATTTCATTTGTTGAACATACATGCTGACTTTGGAATCAGAGGGTTTGATTTAGATATCTTTGCTCTTGTTTACTCCCTCTGTGCTCTACCATAAATTGTTTAATCTCCCAAGGTCTCTGTTGCTTCATCTGCAAAAATAGAGGGTGATAATAAATAGCCTCAAAATTCTTTCTGAAGTCAGTATCAAAATACAGGAAATTAGTGATATTATTTTGTAACTTTAGACTGTATTAATAATTCCACATTGAAGTGATTTTTGGAACAATATTGTCCTGTTTACCAAAATGCTATTATTTTTCAAAATCTACAGGCAGAAACATGAATGCAATTAATTGAATTACACTTAATACAATTAAATAATTCTCTCAATGGATTATAAAATTAGAGTATATGATTTGTTAGAATTATTTTGAAACCCAGAAATGTGAAAGGTACTACCTAATAAGTAGTTGGAATTATATTTTCCAAATTATACTTTATCCCAATCCTTTGGACTTATTTATTTATTTATGTTTGAATTTTATAATTTTCCCCCTAATCTCACTTTCCTCCCCTCACCCCCTACAAAAGGCATCTGATGATCTTTACATTGTTTCTATGCTATACATTGATCTAAAATGATTGTGTTGAGAGAGAAGTCATCATTAAGGGGGGAAAAGTAAAATATAAGAGATAGAAAAATTATATAAGATAAGTTTTTTTTTTTAAATTAAAGATAATAGGCTTTGGTCTTCGTTTAAACTCCACAATTCTTTCTCTGGATACAGATGGTATTATTATTCTCCATTGCAGATACCCCAAAATTGTGCCTGATTGTTGCACTGATGGAATGAGCAAGTCCATTAAGATTGATCATCAACCCCATGTAGCTGTTAGGATGTACAATGTTCTTCTGGTTCTGCTCATCTTGCTCAGCATCAGTTAATGCACATCCTTCCAAGCTTCCTTGAATTCCCATCCCTCCTGGTTTCTAATAGAACAATAGTGTTCCATGACATACATATACCACAGTTTGTTAAGCCATTCCCCAATTGATGGACATTCACTCAATTTCCAATTCTTTGTCACCACAAATAGGGCTGCTATGAATATTTTTGTTCAAGTGATGTTTTTATCCTTTTTTATCATCTCTTCAGGGTATAGACCCAGTAGTGGTATTGCTGGATCAAAGGATGTGCGCATTTTTGTTGCCCTTTGGGCATAATTCCAAATTGCTCTCCAGAAAGGTTGGATGAGTTCATAGCTCCACTAACAATATATTAGTGTCCCAGATTTCCCACGTCCCTTCCAATATTGATCATTGTCTTTTCTGGTCATATTAGCCAGTCTGAGAGTTATGAGATGGTACCTCAGAGAATCTTTAATTTGCATTTCTCTAATAAGTAGTGGTTTGGAATAATTTTTCATATGACTATGGATTGCTTTGATTTCCTCATCTGTAAATTATCTCTGCATATCCTTTGACCATTTGTCAATTGGGGAATGGCTTGTTTTTTTATAAATTTGACTCAGTTCTCTATATATTTTAGAAATGAGTCCTTTGTCAGAAATGCTAGTTGTAAAAATTGTTTCCCAATTTACTACATTTCTTTTGATCTTGTTTACAGTGGTTTTGTTTGTGCAAAAGCTTTTTGATTTAATGTAATCAAAATTATCTAATTTGTTTTTGTTGATGTTCTCCATCTCTTCCTTGGTCATAAACTGCTTCCCTTCCCATAGATCTGACAGGAAACTATTCCTTGATCTCCTAGTTTGCTTGTAATATTGTCTTTTTTGTCTAAATTCCACAATGCTCTCTTAAAACACTGGAAAATGTGGGTTTTTCTAGCATTGATTAAGTGATATCTGAAATTAATTTGATTTTTTTTAATGAAAACCATAAAGATAATGCTTTATGTAGAATTTGGGTTATGTATTCCATTTTTCCTAAACTAAAAAGTAAACTAGTGTTCTCTTTCAACTTTAAGCTAGGAAATAGTAAGTTTTACATGTATTCCTTTGGATAAATTCAAGTTATCTAACCAGCTAATTAAAACTGAAAGAAGTTGTGGATGTGATTGCTGTATTGCACTGAGTCATAAAGAGAGTGGATCATAGGAGAGTTACTACAAAGTGGATGTTATCGTTTTTTAGAAAGAGAAGAGAGCAGAATCTGCAAAGTAGATGCAGCCTAGGCAACTGGATAGTAGAGTGACTCAGAGTTAGGTAAACCTACGTTCAAATTTGACCTCAGATACTTACTACCTGGTTGACCCTGGGCAAGTCTTTTAGCCCTTGTTTGCCTCAGTTTCCTCACCTGTAAAATGGATATAATAAAAGCACCTACCTTCCCGAGGTTCAAATGAACTGATATTTGTAAAATACTTAGCACACATAGTGTCTGGAACATGGTAAACAGTATTTAAATATTAACTTATTACTATTATTAAATACCAGTGACTTTAAACCTTTAGATTAAGAATAGATATAATTATTTAGATTGTAGCAAAGCATTTGATAAAGTCTCTAATGCTACTCTTGTGGAAAAGATGGAAAAATGTGGACTGGAAAAATATGATTTGATGGTTTCTGAGCTGTTTGCCCAAGTAGACCTCATTGGAGAACTGCAGGCATCTACGTGGCCATGTGCTGTTTAACAAATAATCATAGGTTGTTACTCTAGGGCTCTGAAGGAACTTGGGAGCCAACTTCTTGTCTTGACTCCTTCATTTTTACAGATGAGAAAATTCCAGCCCAACGAAATTGAGTGATTTACCCAAGGCCACACAGGTAGCCTCATAGGTAAGCTCTGAAATATAAATTGAGGATACCTTAGATGACCTGCTTCTCATATACATTTTTAACACTAAACTGTGAAGAAGAACTGTCATTGAAGAACAGCCAAGATTCTTGGCTAGAATGTTGGACAGAATCTAGTAAGGTGAAATTTCAAAGGGGGTAGATGTAAAATTTTATAGTTGAGCTAAAATAAAGTGGACCTCCCAGATGCAAAATCCAGGGTCACTATCAGACAGTGGAGTGTCTAAAAAAATTATCTCGAGCCTTTTCTACCTCATGTCTCTGCCAACTCTAATCCATCCTTCTCAGCTCTCCAAGCCCAAGCCTGGCCATGGCGTGTCCTCAAGCACCGTGATCACGAAGTCTTTTGTTTTTTAGGTAAGAAGTGTTTTTAACATGACTGCAAAAGAAGGAAGGAAGAAGTCAGTGCGGGTCCTCGTGGTAGTTGGAAATGGAAAAGGAGCTGCAGGTGAGTATAGTCTGATGGTGCCATGTCAAAACATGAGAACTGAAAAATAGTCATTTGTGACCGATGCTCTGGGAAGCATAATAGCTTATTATCGTTGATTTTTTTTCACTATTTCAGTCCTTTAGTACTATTTGTCCTTGTCCCTTATAAGTGCAATGGAAAAGTTCCATGCTACATATTTTCTTGAAAATATATACTTTGTATTTTTAAATATCAAGGCAACTTATTTTACCAGATCACATATGTCTTTCCCCCCCAAAAAAAAGTTTGATTCTTACCTTTTATATAATTATAGCTTAGAATTATGGCATTTTGAGATTTCTGAAAAATTAAAGGTTTCAGTTTTACACATAGATCAAAAACTGATTTTAAAATACCTTTTTCTCTGTTTGATTGGATTAAAAAATTCTTTTTGTCATATTTTATCCTCCCCATTACTTAATTCTTACAGACTAAAAGATTTATCTTTATTTTTATTGCTGTTTTTTGGACCCCATGGTAAAATGCAAATTAACAACTCAAAGATGTTTCATCTTATTTTCTGGTTAACCTGATTGAATTACATATGAGGGTTCTAGTTGATCATGATTTTTCTGACTATATGTATTTTTTTCACCATTTACAGTCCTTTTCTGATATGTTAGATGTTCACATCTGATCTTTAGTTTGAGAATATCTGTTGATTCATGGCAAATAATTTTATACCTCTAACCTAATATCATGATAACCTTATTTAAGTTCAAGTTTAATATTCAAGAAATATTCAGCATTTATATAACTTGACACACACAGAGACCCAGGCATCTTACATTTTCTTTGTTATTCCATTGGAGTAGAACAATGAAGTATTTGGTGATAATCTGTTTCATTATCTTGACCTAGTTTGAACCATGGAATGAAGTAAAAGCTATTTCTGAGTGTTGAGAATATATCTCTTCTTTGATGTTTTTTGTTTGTTTTTTGCATAGGTTTTGCTGTGGGGAAAGCCCCTGATCGGATCAATGCTTTTAGAAAAGTATGTGGATTTCTTCTTTTTTGAATATTTAAGGAATTAAAGCCATGTTGATTAGACATTCTGGTTGCCATAAAATTTTATGCAGGGATTATCTGGTAAATTACCAGAAAGATTTTTATGTTTATAACATAAACATAAATTTTTATGTCTATAACATAAACAGGTAACTGTTTCAAAACATTTATAATAAGCAAATTTAAAGAGATAAAGTTGCTAATTTATAAAAATGACTTTGAGAAAACAAATTATAACATTGAATTATTTTCTTGTTTCTTTTAGGCAAAGAATAGAGCGATTCATTATTTGCATTACATAGAAAGATATGAAGACCACACAAGTATGTCTCACTAATCTTTAGTACCTATACATTATCATTTTTTTTTTTAGTTTTTTTTTTTGCAAGGCAGTGGGGTTAAGTGGCTTGCCCAAGGCCACACAGGTAATTATCAAGTGTCTGAGGCCATATTTGAACTCAGGTACTCCTGACTCCAGGGCCAGTGTTCTATCCACCACACCACCTAGCTGCCCCTACATTATCATTTTTTAAGATTATGAAGAATATATGCAGTTATTAGATAAGGTTTCATTTGACATAATTGTTGAGGTAGAATACTCTTTTAGTTAATAGCATTGGAATAACGAGTGCTAGATGAGAGTTATCGAAGTCCTACTGTGTACTTAGTATTTGCTGTGTCTTGACCAGCTGCTCATGATTGCTGATAAGAAATTAGAATTTGGGCTCTTTGAGGGCAGGGACTTGTGTGCCTAGTACCAGTGCCTGTCACATTCTAAATACCTCCTAAATGCTTGATGACTGCTTTTTCATTATCCTATCTCTCTTCCTTTTTGTCATTTCCTCCCTAGAAAAAACTATTCTTTAGCTGCTTTTACTTCCTGCTTTTACTTCCTCTCTTCTTACTCACTCCTTAACCCTTCGCAGTATAGTTTCCATTCGCATCACTCAGGTAAATGGTTCTTTAAAGTTACCCGTGTTTTTTAATTGTTTTTTCTTCGTTTTCATCCTTTTTGAACCCTTTCCACCATCTGCCCTGGTCTCTCCCGATCTCCAGTCCGACTTTTTTCATATTCCCTAGTCATCTCAGTCTCAACATTTCCAAAAAAACCAAAAAAGATTGTCTTTCTCCTGTGGTTTTTAAAAAGTTATGGGAGATATAATTTCTGGGTAATTTAAGCATTTTATTCATTATTCCAGCATTTTTTTTGAATGTTACTTTATTTTTTCAATTACACACAAAGATACTAGTCTACATTTCTTTTTGTTAACTTTTGTGTTCCACATTTTTCTACCTCCTTCCCTTCCCTCCTCCCCATGATAGTGAATAACGTAATATAGATTATACATGTTCAGTTTAACATGTTTAACATGTTTCCATAATTGTCATGTTGTGAAAGAAGAATTAGAATTAAAGGGGGGGGAAAGCCATGAGAAAGGGGAAAGAAGCATAAAACAAGTTTTTAAAGTGAAAATAATGTGCTTTGGTCTACATTCAAACTCCATACATAGTTTTTTCTATGGATGTGGATGTCATTTTCCATCACAAGTCTTTTAGAATTGTCTGCGATCACCAAACTGCTTGGAGGAACTAAGTCCCTCATAATTGATCATCACATAATGTTGCTTTTAACGTGTACAGTGTTCTCCTGGTTCAGTTCACTTCCTTCAGCATCAGTTTATGCAAGTAATTTCAGACTTTTCTGAAGTTCACTTGCTTATGATTTTTTTTTAAAAATAAATTTATTTATTTATTTTGAATTTTGCAATTTTTTTCCCCCTAATCTCACTCCACCCCCCATATAATGCAGACTGTTAGTCTTTACCTTGTTTCCATGGTATACATTGATCTAAGTTGAATGTGATGAGAGAGAGCAATCATATCTTTAAGGAAGAAAAATAAAGTAGAAGAGATAAATTTACATAATAAGATTTTTTTTTTTTTTAATTAAAGGTAATAGTCTTTGGTCTTTGTTCAAACTCCACAATTCTTTCTCTGGATATAGATGGTGTTCTCCATCCAGATACCCTACAATTGTGCCTGATTGTTGTACTGATGGAATGCTGCTCATGATTTCTTACAAAATAATAGTACTCCATCTTTTCATATACCACAATTTGTTCAGCCATTCCCCAACTGATGGTCATCCTCTTATTTTCCACTTCTTTGCCACTTCAAAAAACTGCTAAAATTTTTTTGAACATGTGGGTCTTTCCCCCCTTTTTATGATCTCTTTGGAATATAGACCTAGTAGTGGTATTATTGGAGCAAAGGGTGGTGTGCACAGTTTTATTGCTCTTTGGGCATGGTTCCAAAGTGCTCTCCAGAATGGTTGAATCAGTTCACTTAGGGTCCCAGTTTTCCCATGTCCTCTCCAACATTGATCATTTTACTTTTTTTGTCATTTTAACTTATCTTGATAGGTTTGAGGTGGTAACTTAGAGTTGTTTTAATTTGCATTTCTCTAATCAATAATAATTTAGAGCATTTTAAAAATGACTATAGAGAGCTCAGATTTCTTCATCTGAAAACTGTCTGTTCATATCCTTTGACCATTTATCAATTGGGAAATAACTTGTATTCATTTGCCTCAGTTCTCTATATATTTTAGAATTGAATCTTTTATCAGAAACATGAGCTGTGAAAATTATTTTCTAGCTTTCTTCATTCCTTCTAATCTTGTTTGCAAACCTTTTTATTTAATGCCATCAAAATTATCCATTTTGTAATTTTATACTGTTCTCCCTTGTTTGGTCATAAATTCATCCCTTCTCCATAGATTTGTCGAATTAAGCCAATCACCTATTATGTCTAAATCCTATACCCATTTCAAGCTTTTCTTGGTCTAGGGTGTGAGAGCTGAGTCAATGCCTTGCTTCTTTCCTAGCTGTTTTCCATTTTTTTCCTGTCAGTTTTGGTCAAATGGTGAATTCTTATCCCAGAAGCTGGAGTCTTTGGGTTTATCAAATAGTAGATTACTATAGTTATTTACTGCGATTTCTTTTGTACCTAATCTAGTCCTCTGATCCACTACTCTATTTCTCAGCCACTACCAGTCAGTTTTGATGACTGCTGCTCTCATCCTTTTAACAAATTTAGTAAAGGAGCAACTGGTTGGTACAGTAGATAGAGCACCTAGTCTGGAGTCAGGAACATCTTGAGTTCAAATGTGGCCTTAGGCACATAATAACAACTGTGTGATCCTGGGCAAGTCATTTAACTCTGCCTCAGTTTCCTCATATGTAAAATGAACTGGAAAATGAAATGGCAGACTACTCCAGTATCTTTGCCAAGAAAAATCTAAATGGAGTTACAAAGAGTCAGACATGACTGAAAATGACTGAGCAACATAGTCAAAAGAAAACAAATCATTTTGTTGCAAATAGCTGAAAATGTAATGTTTTTTTGCAAATCTTTTAGTAATGTTCTTGAGTTTGTAAATATTGAATTTTGTTTGTTTTGGGGGAAAAGTATATTTTGGTGGAGATCAATTTCTAATTGGGAGTAAATTTGTGAAGTTTCACAGAATTGAAATTGCCAGAAATATTACAACTTACTTTCTAAGCCATTACATCACCATAAAAATCCACTTTCAGTCTCTAGTTACTACACTGACCCTTTATCTCCTTTAAAAAAAAAAATTAAGAGGGGTGGCTAGGTGGCTCAGTGGATAGAGCACTGGCCTTGGAGTCAGGAGTACCTGAGTTCAAATCCGGTCTCAGACACCTAGCTGTGTGGCCTTGGGCAAACCACTTAACCCCATTGCCTTGAAAAATAAAAAAAAATAAAATAAAATAAAAACAAAAAAAATCAGTTAACTACAGAATTAGGTAGAGCAAAAAATTTTGAACTTCTTTCTTCCCTTCCACTGTCATTTCCTGGGTATTAGTAGCCACAAAAAGACCAGAAAAGTCATGAGATCATAGTTTAAGAACTAAAAGGGAATTTAAGAGATCATCAGACCCTATATATGTTAAGACCCACATTCATGCTCTAAGAAGAATCAACAGGAAGCTTCAGTGCTTTTAATATTTGGTCATTGGTCCCAACATGACAGAGATGGAAAGATGCCATTTTTCTGTCTTTCTTCTAGATGCCTTTTTAATCTTATGGTCCTCCCCCCACCTTATTCTCGATTGTGAGCAAATATGTCTGTGAGTTATTTCTTAAATATGCCTACACATGCAGTGTTACACAGTTTTGAGGTAGATATATGTGTATATTTTCATGTCCTAATCAATTTGTGTATATATATCAATGGGGTATTTTTATATTATTCTGTTTAAAAGTTAAGTTGTCAAAATTTATCAGTCTCCTAACTCTTTTCTTTAGTATTTAACTGAATAAAAGAAATTGACTTTTAGTAGGTGAGTCATAAATATTTAATCACTGTAGGTAGGTATGTAAATCAGGCTTTGTAAAGCTAAGTTACTACAGCCGTTTGCTCTTTGTCTTTGGTATAGATGCTATAGACTTGTATCTAATTCTTCTCTATCTGTTTTTGTTCCTCTAGTTTACCATGATATTTCTTTAACATTTAAGAAAACACATATCAAGATGAAGAAGCAGCCTAGAGGTATTCAAGAAATTACTTCATTTATTTATTAAGAAATTTGAGGGGGATAAAATGGAGGTTCGTGGAAATGAAATAATTAACCTGAGTTGTATAATGTTGTCTGTGGCCAAAAATAAGAAGAGATGAGACTTTGAAGATAATGAAGGATAATTTCAAGCTGTGGATTACTGTATAGAGCCATCATTGCCAGTTAGTAAATGTGAAAATATTAAAGCTGTAATTCTACTTAAGGTCTGAGATCATGTTTTAAAGAAGAAGACACTATATAGTTAAATGAATAGTTACACTTGAGAGAATTGGAAGTAGAGATCCATCCCCAACCTCACTGCTTTTTGAAGAACAATTATATTGTTACTTGGAATGATCCCAAGTTGTCAAAGGCTGTGAAAGTGGAGGGCATTACTGGAGAAGCTCAAAATGACAGACCCTGTGTTTGTTGTGTAGGAACTAGAATTCATCACCAAGTTGGTCACGAAATAATAACCCATGTTTTAGACTTGCAGCATTTTTCAGAGAGGAGTGACAGGGAAGGAAATTTTTACATCTTAATGTTGATATATAAATCCTAAGACTTTTTTGGTGAGCATTAACAAAACAATACTTTATGAGATATATAACTTGAAGCATTTTCATTAAAGAAATGGGAAAAAAAGTAGAATGTGCTTTTTTGCCTTAATTATCTTTTTTTTAAAATTCCAATTCTAAAAAGTCATTCCCAACAAAAACCATTTAATTTGTCATTTAAAAAGTATTTATTTTTATATTTGGACTTTTTGACCTTTATATATTTGAATGTTACAGTTTCATTTTGTAGCCTAAAATATTCCATTTCTGAAGCTTTGCTATCTTCTCTATTTCAGTCATAAATCTGGAGTTTCAAGGTACCTTAGAGGACTTCTAGTTCAGTTCTCTTCTTTTACAGATGAGGAAACTGAAATTTAGAGGGATTAAATGACTTGCCTAGAAAATGGAACCTGTATTTGAACCTAGATCCTCTTTACTCTAAATCCCTGCCTCAGTTGCATTATGGTGATTTTTTTTTTCCCCCAATGCTGTTTTCTGCCTTTTAGAGCATACGAACGAATGGAACCCTAAAACAGAAACAGCTGAGCTGACTCGAGCACACTGGCTGCTCATACTGCCTTCTCTCCAGCAGTCTTGGGAGCAGTGGTTGGGAGTCTCACTGAACTCCTTGGAGATACCATCAGCCATTTATAGGTTTCAGTCCCAGTCAGCAACATTAAGAGCAAACACTCTGCTAAGCACTAGGAATACAAATAAGAAAGTCAGTCCTTGCCCTTAAGGAGCTTTCAGTCTAATGAGGGAAGGCCACAAACAAGAGAAAAGTGAAAAGTGTGTGTGGGGGATGGAATGGTGGGAGTTTCAGTCTAGGAGTGCCTTTGGTGGTCTGTGAGCCCTTTTTGAATGGAGGCTTTGAGAGGAATTCTTTTTTTCCTCCATGAAAGTTTTGTGAATTATTTCCTACCCTTCCCAGTAGGACTAGAAAGTCATTTTTGGATCATGATAGTTACCCCCCTCTCCATTTGGATGATACCCCTCCCTACTTGGTAGGTATCTCTTTACTCTAGGTATTGTCAACACAACTATTTATATAGAAAAAGTACAAAAAATGTTTTCCTGGATCTTTAGACTCTGAGTGATCTGGAAGTTATTGGAAGATTTAGGCAGTTTATCTAATTTCATTAGTTTGCCTTTGTCACACATGAACCTAAAACAATGAGGAAACAGTTTTCCAGCAGACCTGATAAAATGCACAAACCTCTTAGATTTAGGCAGATATTTAGTCACTTCAAAACAGGTATTTTGGCCTTAATCATCTATCTCTTAAATAATATATTCTGTTTTTCATCCATGAGAATCATCCTGTGGTATCTGATTCAGTTTGAAATAAGGTTTAAAAAAAAAAATGTTCCCAGAACATTTTTAACAAATTCACTTTTCTTCAAAGAAGAAATATAAGGAATTAAAAAGTAAATGAAACCAATCATTCTTCACTCCTTCTCAGGCATGAAAATGAATTTGTGCCTTAAAGTTTGACTGTTTTACATAGCTATTCTTTTAAAAATATGTATTTTTTCCAATTCTGGATTTGAAAAACATTAAACTAAATGTATATTTGCTCCTTCAATAATCTCCTGTTTATAGCCTTCAAGTCTATTGGAGTATGGCTGTTGTTCTCAGGATATAACTGTTTATCTTTGCTATTGAATCTTTATTAGAGAAATTTGCTATAGATTATTTTTCCCCCATTAATTTATTTCCTTCTAATTCTAACTTCATTACTTTTGTTTTTGCAAAAACTTTTCGGTTTTATGTAGAGACATACCATTTTGTGCATTTTTTATTTTCCAGGTCATGGTCTTCATTGTCATCGAGCCATTATTACAATTTGTAGACTAATTGGAATTAAAGACTTATATGCAAAGGTTAATGGATCTGTCAATTTAATTAATATAACCAGAGGAGTCTTCCATGCCTTATCAAGACAGGTAGATATTACATATGAAGTTAATATTTTGAAAAATTTAGATTGAATTCATTGTTTTCAGTATCATCCAGCAAGGTCATAATGTTCAACTGCAATTCATGAAGTAAATACTCGAGTTGAATGTTATACTTTAGTAATTATTTTGCTTGGTTAATCAAAATTGAAGCTTTAAATAAAGTGACAGTTATTTTGTTATGAGAGATGACTTTTTGGGAGCTAGAGGGGCAATTCTAGGTGATATAAAAACAAAATCTATTGATACATTTTTTTTTTAAGTTTTTGCAAGGCAATGGGGTTAAGTGGCTTGCTCAAGGCCACACAGCTAGGTAATTATTAAGTGTCTGAGGCCGGATTTGAACCCAGGTACTCCTGACTCCAAGGCCGGTGCTCTATCCACTGCACCAACTAGCCACCCCTATTGATACATATTTTAACACTAAATGATAGTCTTTTGCTCTTAGCTCAAAACTGTATATGACATCCTTTCTCCATTTCTTACCACAGCCAGCAAATTCCTAATAAACAGTGATAGTGGTGTTACTGTCATTCAACTTTGGATAAATCACTTAAATTCTCCAGAAAAATGTAAAATGAGGGGGTAGGACCATCTGAGTTTTGAGGTCCCTTATAGAACAAAATGCTATTATTTTATAAGAAGATAATTATAGTTTGAATTACAAGGGATAGGTCAATTTGGTCTAGTAGATGAAGAGCTGACTTTGGAGTCAAGGAAGACTCTGAGGATCCAGTATGGCCCTAGTCCAGTTACTTGATTGACTCCCAAACCCCAACTCTGGTCTGGACAGTTGTCCTTCTGCACGGGAAGAGAGTTTCCATAGCATTGGTAACCTTTTACTGGGCTGAACCATCATAAAAGCTACAAGTCAAAATATGCCTGAATGTTTACAGTTATCTAAAATACTCTTGTGTAGGGGTGGCTAGGTGGCATAGTGGATAGAGCACCGGCCCTGGAGTCAGGAGTACCTGGGTTCAAATCCGGTCTCAGACACTTAATAATTACCTAGCTGTGTGGCCTTGGGCAAGCCACTTAACCCTGTTTGCCTTGCAAAAAACCTAAAAAAAAAAAATACTCTTGTGTTCTCAGCCTAATACCATGTACCTGAGGATCAAATAATCACTTGCTTAGAGAAAGACCTGAAGAGAGGCTTCATGGAGTTGTCACAGTAGAGTCTGCCCTTTGAAAGAAACTTCTATTCTATTGAGTTGAGCTCTGGGTATTTACTCCACAAGAAGAAATCCCTTAAATCCTTTTGGCTGGGGTTTCCTTTTCCTCTTACTTTACTATAAATTTGCAAGTATAAAATTGGAAGCCATATTTACTTTAAATAGTAAAACAGGTCATTGTGACTCTTAACTACCTATTTATTAGTTTAGCTGGGGAGGCCTGTTCCAGTGATGTTCTTAGATGCTGTAAACAAGATGCGTGGACTTCTCTGGCCATCTTTGTAAAGAGAATCTCTGCACTGAAAAATTCATTATCTTCCGTGTGTGTGTGTGTGTGTGTGTGTGTTTGGACACTAGAAAAATTTTTTGTTGTTGTTATGAACTTAAACAAATCATCAACAAATATAAACAGCACAGCTTTTCCAGTAGTGGTGGAATCACCATATTGACCTTCCGTTGTATATTTTTTAAAAAGTTGCTTAAATGCTAGATCTGAGGGATACAGCTGAGGACTTGTCACTCTTGGTAGGTCTGCATTAAAGCCTTATTATATATTAGGGCTGCTTTATTTTTTATTTGATTTCCAGACTGCAGTTATCTGTGTCTTTTGAAGAACCCAAATTTCTGTCATCTTCCTGAGACCACATTATCCTGAAAACTAGAAAAGTCACTATTTTTCACTTAATATTGTCAAGACTTTGCATTCAAACACATTTGAAACTGACCCTAATTCTGTAAGGTAGATTCTATAATTACCCTCATTTTGTAGATGAAGAAACTGAGACTCAGGGATTTTTTTTTTTAGGTTTTTTGCAAGGCATATAGGGTTAAGTGGCTTGCCCAAGGCCACACAGCTAGGTAATTATTAAGTGTCTGACACCGGATTTGAACCCAGGTACTCCTGACTCCAAGGCCGGTGCTTTATCCACTACGCCACCTAGCTGCCCCTCAGGGATTTTTTTAAAATTAATATTTTATTTGTTTTCCGAATATATACAGTAGTAGTTTTTGCCTATCATTTTCTGTAAAGTTTTGAATTTTAAAATTTTTCCTATACCCTCCCCCCATCTCCCCACAGAAGGCAGTCTGGTAATCTTTACATTGTTTCCATGCTATATGTTGATTGAAATTGAATGTGCTGGGAGAAAAATTATATCTTTGAGGAGAAAATGAAATATTAGAGCAAAATTATGTAGTATATGAGACACTTAAAAAAATCAAAAGTAATCTATTACTTTGGTCTTTGTTTGAACTCCACTTTCTCTGGGTACAGATGGTATTCTCCATTGCAAGTGCTCTAAAATCATCCCTGATTGTTGCATTGATGGAATGAGCAAGTCCATCAAGGTTGATCATCACCCCCATGTTGCTGTTAGGGTGTACGGTATTCTTCTGGTTCTGCTCATCTCACTCTATCAGTTCATGCAAGTCTTTCTAGGCTTCTCTGAAATCCCATCCCTCTTGGTTCCATAACATACATACACCATAATTTGTTCAGCCATTCCCCAATTTATGAACATTCACTAGATTTCCAATTCTTTGCTACCACATACAGGGCTGATGTGAATATTTGTACAAGTGATGTTTTTATCCTTTTGCATGATCTGTTCAGGGTATAGACCCCGTAGTAGTATTGTTGGATCTAAGGGTATGCACGTTTTTGTTGCCCTTTGGGCATAATTCCAAATTTCTCTCTAGAAAGGTTGGATGGATTCACAGCTCCAGCAATGTATAAGTGTCCCAAATTTCCCACATCCCTTCCAACATTGAACATTGTCCTTTCTGGTCATATTGACCAGTCTGAGAGTTGTGAGGTGGTACCTCCAGAGATGCTTTAATTTGCATTTCTCTAAATCAGTAATGATTTAGAGCAATTTTTCATATGACTATGGATCACTTTGATTTCCTCATCTGTAAATTGCCTTTGCATATCCTTTAACCATTTGTCAATTGGGGAATGCTTGTTTTTTTTTTATAAATTTGACTTAATTCATTATATATTTTAGAAATGAGTCCTTTATCAGAAATACTAGTTGTAAAAATTGTTTTCCAATTTACTACATTTCTTTTGCTCTTGGTTTTGTTTCTACAAAACTTTTTTAATGTAATCAGAATTATCTAATTTGTTTTTAATGATGTTCTCCATCTCTTCCTTGGTCATAAACTGCTTCCTTTTCCATAGATCTGACAAGTAAACTATTTCTTGATGCCCTAGTTTGCTTATAATATTATCTTTTATGTCTAAATCCATTTTGATCTTATCTTGGTAGAGAGTGTGAGATGTTGGTCTAATCCAACATCCAATTTTCCCAACAGTTTTTATCAAAGAGAGAGTTTTTATCCCAATAGTTGGACTCTTTGGGTTTATCGAACAGCAGATTACTATAATCTTTTCCTGCTTTCTCTTTGGCACCTAATCTATTCCCCTGATTCACTATTGTATTTCTTAGCCAGAACCAGACAGTTTTGATGACTGATGCTATAAGAATAATTTTAGATCTAGTAGGGCTAAGCCACCTTCTTTTGCATGTTTTTCATTAAATCCCTGAATATTCTTGACTTTTTTGTTTCTCCATATTAATTTAGTTATAACTTTTTCTAGTTCATTAAAGTAATTTTTTTGGAGTTTGCACTAAATAAGTAGATTAATTTAGGTAGAATTGTCATTTTTATTATATTAGCTCAACCTATTCATGAGCAGTTAATATTTGCCCAGTTATTTAAATCTGATTTTATTTTATGAAGAATCAGGGATATTAATGATTTATCCAGTCACAGCTATTCTCTTAGCTAGGATTTGATTCCACATCTTCCTGTCTCTAAGTCTAATATATCATCTGATATAGTTATATCGGATTTCTAGAACCACAGTGCCCATCATGCCATTTAATCTTCATGAAGATGTGATGAGGTAAATTATGTGATTATTATTCCCATTTTTCAGATAAGGAAATTGAGATCCACTGAGGTTGAGACTTTTTCTTAGAAATGCAGATAGCAGGCAGCAGAGTTGTACTTCTCATCTAAGACTTGCAACTTGAAACCCAGAGACCTTCACACTACGATATGCTGCCAGTCAGGACAACGTGAATCCTGCTTCAGACATTTATTAATAACTAAGCAAGTTGTTTAACCTCTCAGCCTGTTTCCTCATGTTTAAAATGGGAATAATCAAAGTACCATAGGTTTGTGAGAATCAAATGAGATAGTTTTAAAGGACCTTGCAAACCTTGAGGAACAACATAAATGTTAGCTGGTGTTATTAACACCAAAACTTTCTTAAATCTCCCACAAAAGTAGTTGTATTATTTGTATTTGTTGATTGGGAAACCACATGATGACAGTGCATTTAATTCCATTCAGCAAATATTTATTGGAGTGCTTGCTAGGAATGAATGATTGAGAAAACATTTTTTTAAGAGCTTGCTATGTCCAAAGGCTTGTGCTAAATGCTGTAGTTTACAAACCGAAAAACAGGGTAATCCCTGCTTTCAAGGAGCTAAGGGAGGAGACAGCATAAGACAGGAGATTTCATATGCAATTTGGAAAGGGCTCAGTCCTTTGGTGTACTAGTAAGCAATTGATTATGCATCTTTCATGTCATGGTCATTTGAAAAGCCTTATCCATTTCTGATACTGGACTATTTAACAGAGACAAGAACTTGGATGGTTAAGAACATTAATTTTGTTATTGACTCTTTAGTAATTGTGATTGTTCTTTCTGTTTTTTCTTTTTCAACAAAATTACCTCAACATGCCATGATAATGGAGAAGAGCAGCCAAATCAACAGAAGTTAGACTCTAATCAGACACATGACAACACTCAGATGCACTCCTCTCCTTATTTCCTAGTCTTTACCATCTCCCACTTTGTCCATCTTGCATGCCTCTTGGATGCCCCAAGGTCAGGAAAGTTTCATTACAGTGAAGAATATGGTACTTTAAAATATTGTAGTGATCATTGGCGGCAGAGTTTCAACTTTGTTTGTGGCTTCCTGTGAGTTTTTTGGTTCTTTTTTCTTTGTAACTTAATCATCAACAAATTTGAACCTTTCAATACACGAAGAACAAAAAAGAGGATGGAAACCATGAACTTTTATTATAATTTTTTAGAACATAAAATGTGATGCTTCATTTGTAACAAAATTGATCTGTTCATATTTACATCCACCGTTTTATCCTTCTCAACTTTTTCTTTCTCTCCCTTTTTTGTCTTTCATAGGAAACTCATCAGCAGCTAGCAGAGAAGCATAGCCTTCACGTCGTTGAATTCAGGGAGGAATGTGGCCCTCTGCCCATAGTGGTCGCCTCTCCTCAAGGAGCAGTTAGAAAAGAACCTGAGCCCGAAGACGAGGTGCCAGATACCAAATTAGACTGGGAGGAAGTGAAGATGAGTCAGGGACTGAAAAAGTCAGTTTGGGCAAACTTAAAGAGAGCTGCATCCTGAACCTTCATCTCCCTCTTTTAGTTGAATTAAATCATAAAGAGGGCTAACAGAAAAGACTCATATCTTATGCCATGAAAATCACTTTTCAGGAAAAGTAAGTGTCCCGGGTGGGGACAGCACAGCTATCATTTGAATGAATACAATTCTTTGTTATTACTGTATGTGGAATTCTCAGTGTATGACTTAATTTGCTGGCAAGCTGAGTTTTAAATTCTGGGTATTTTTAATGTTACAATCAGAAGCACCTTTTTTAAAGGATGTGAGACTCATGAGTTCAGTGTAAACCCCATGTAATTAATTATCCAAATAAACCTGATTCTGACATTTAGAAAATTCAATTGAAAACTTCTTCAAGCTCTGTCATTTCACCATAAATAAGGGAAAAATGGAGGATGGTTAATTTTGACATTAAGATTGGATTGTAAAATCAGATAAAAAGATTGGAGAGGGGGAAGCATTTTTGGAAGAGAAGGGGCAAAAGTTAATTAGGCATTAGGTTTTAGATTGATGAAAGGAGGAACTTAGGAATTATGAAATCATGATTTTTTTAATGGCCTGCTCATCAATAGAGGTCCTCCCAAAAGACATTGTCCTATCAGGAATGCTGTAAGGGAAGGCATAGTAAACCAAATGATGTTCATGTCCATTTCCTGCTCTATTTTAAGAAGAACATTTATAATCTCATTTGTGAGAATAAGCTTCATTTTTAACATTAAGAATATCATTTTGGTAGTAATACTATATTTCTAGACATATCCAGGAGGCAGATGATTGACAAAGTAAACAACCCATCAAGATATCTTTCTGTCATACCACAGATAGTGATCTACCAAGCCTGCAGTACTTCTTACCTCCTTTCCATAGTGACTTAGAGGTCAGTGGACAAGATGCTAGACTTAAGAGTCAGAAAGGCCTAAATTTGAATTTTGCCTCAGACTCTAGCTGTGTGAACCTAGACAATTCACTAAATCTTGATCTCAATTTTTGATATGTAAAATGGGAGTGCTAATACCACCTTCTTCAAAGGTTTGCTATGAAAATCAAATGAATAATATGAAATATTAAGGCTGTGACAGATTATAGTCTCATAGAAACCCCGTACCTACTTTGCCAGTGTGTTGCCTAGAAATAATGTATAGACCCAGTTGCATAAAAGAAAAACAGCAGAATACAGAAAAAAATAATGGTTGGTCATTAGTGAGGATATCCGGCTCTTCCACAGGGAGTTGCTTCCCAGGAATGATGGCTGGGGGTGATATGGGCTGGAGGCAAGGCCAGTGGTCTTAGGGAACTGATATTCTTGGAATTTCTAAGCTTAGCTGCCTGTTGGTGTCCATTGGTCAGCAGTTCATATTGGTATGATGGATGAACTTGATATTTAAGTATGTATCTTAGTCTTCAATCTTTTTTTGTTCTCTATGTATTATTAAACCAAGACTGGGTTGGTTATTGCCCCAGGAATATCAACAGAATCTTTTCATTGGTTTGGTTCCCTGGAGTTTATATTTTCCTTCACCCTTTTGGTATGGTTCTTGGTTATTTCAAAAGGAAAGCAGGACAGCTAAACTATTGGGTCAGGAAGGAAAGCATCTGTGAGCAAAAGCCCTGAAGATGGTATTGTACTCTTTTCTGCTCTGAATTCACTTGTCAACAATACTAAAATTTGGCAGAATTTCTGAGTTTTCTAGGCTAGTATCATACTATTGCTTTCTGAGTTTTTTCCATTTTTAATTGTTATTTAAAATTTTTTGAGTAACAAATATTTTAAAGAATCTATCCCTCTCATCTCAACGTTACAAGCAGATTTTTTTAGAAATCTCAAAAAAATTATCCTTCAATACCTGTCTTTATAGTCCTGGAATTTAAATTCCAATAGCCATACCAGAAAATATGTTTCAGTGTTTTGGTTTCATCACCTCTCTCAGGAGGTATGTCCTGTTTCATTTTTGTTCTTCCAGACTTGGTGGTTTATCCTTCATTAATCAGAGTTGTGAAATCTTTCAAAGTTGTTTTTCTATGTAATGTTTTCATTTTATAAATTATTCTTCTGCCTACTTTGCTCTGGATCACTTCATAAAGACCTTCCTAGCTTCAAGCCCTTGAAATTGTACATTTCATTTGTTACGATATACTAATATTCTATCATATTCATGTATTCATGTAGCACCATTTGTTTTTTCCATTTTCCCAACAGGAAAACAGTCCCTCTAGATTCAATTTTGAACTATCATGAGAAGAACCCCTATAAATATTTTTTTGTATAGATAGGTCCTTTTCATCTTCCGTTTCTTTGGATTAAGGACCATCTAGTGGTATAATTGGGTCAGAGGACATGCCTAGTGTAACTTTCTAGGTATACATTAGTTTTTTTTTTTATGTTTGGTTTTTTTTTTTTTTTTTGCAAGGCAAATGGGGTTAAGTGGCTTGCCCAAAGCCACACAGCTAGGTAATTATTAAGTTCTGAGGCTGCATTTGAAACCAGGTACTCCTGACTCCAGGGCTGGTGCTCTAGACACTGTGCCACCTAGCTGCCCCATACATTAGTTTTAAAGAAGAGAATAAGTGCTAGGTAGGTTCTTCTCAGGGAAGATCAACATGGTGGATTGCAGGAAGCTGGTATTATTACCAAATAGCTTTTCCCAGGTGTTTGTTTCCTTGAATTGCAGGTGTCTGTGAGGACGTCTTCTGTATTCTTGGCTAAATAATGAACTGTGTGAGATCTAGGGCATTAGGAAAATTTTGGTGACACTGTATGACATCCCTTTGTCAATCTTACCTTCTGAATCTTTTCCCTTTGTTCTCTTCTGGGATGCTCATGTCAGAGATCAGAAGAGCCCTGCAAGTCTATTATGTGTATATGTTTGAAGAAGGTAGGAGCCATAGCTCCCTAGAGACTTTTCCATCTGACATCCTTTTGAAAATCTTTCTCATTATAATGAGAGCAAGGACTTCTGTCTGTTATCCCAGCACTGAATACCATATTTGCCTCAGAGCAAACACCTAACAAATGCTCACTCTTGAGTTTGTTCATTAACACATACATACATAGAAAATAAGTTAATAGTTGGAAAATACTTTTCAGCCCTTAAAAATGCTAGTTTTTTCACATACATATGTATAGCCCATAGGAAGTGTCTGCTCACATGGCAACCCAAATATTTTCATATGTAAATGTGTACATACATAATATATGAGATAAAGGAAAGGTAGGGGCTAGGTGGTAGTTGGGAAGAAGTAGTAACAATTTATCGTGGTTAGGACTTGGTGAGTCTGGTTCTTTGTTCTCTCTTTGCTTTTGTTTTAATTTTTTTTGTCCTGAACTTAACCATAACAAACATGAACATTTCATTATAAAAGAACAAAAAAGGGAAGATTATATATGAAGCTGTGAATTTGTTATGTACAGTTTGTTTTTTAAAAAGTGCATATTAAGTTTAACATGATAGTAATAAAATTGCCCTATTTTTTGTCTTCTAAAAGTTTTTATTTCCTTCTGTGTGCTTTTAAAATGTTTCAATTGATTATTTTTTCCACTCCAATCACTAATTGAGTCATCTTCCCCTTCCTCCCCTGCCCTCCCCATAGGAGTAATTAGGGAAAATCTGACTACTTAATACTAAATATTTCCAGGGTGTTCTTTGGCTGGCTAAGGAGATTAACTGAAAAGAGAATGGCCTTTGACTGTTCAGATGAGAAATCAAAATCCATTGGATAGAAGTATTAATAGATTTTTTTTAAAGCTTCAACAAATGAGTGATAACTCAGATTCTCCTGGAAGGGGAATAACTGCCAATATTCAAGCATCCTAATTCTGGAAAAGAAGTCTCAGTTATTAAGAATTACATGTAAATGTGCCTATATGTGTACAGAGACATGTATCAGTACACATACATAGACACCCACACACACATCTCCATTATGGCCAGTTAGATGGGGCAGTGGATAGAATGCCAGGCCAGAGTTGGGAAGACTCATCTTCCCTGGTTTTAAATCTGACCTCAGGACACTTCCTAGCTGTGTGAGTCTGGCCAGGTAACTTAACCTGGTTTACCTCTACTTGCTCATCTGTAAAAAGAGTTGGAGAAAGAAGTGACAAACTGCTTTAGTATCTTCTGTCATGGAAACTCCAGATAGGGTCACAAAGATTTCACCAGGCTGAAAAAAAAATGGACAATTTAGATAATAGGTTCTTATGTAATTATACAAATAAGAAATTAGGCTCTCTTTGTACTTGGGCAATTAAGAATTAGGTACTTAGGTGCTCATAATCAGACACTGAGCTGTTTAGGTGCTTGTATTTAGTTAAGTAGCTAGCTAGATGATTGAATACTTAGGCAAAACATCAGTCTGAACTGATCTAAATTAGTTTAAACTGGTCTGGATCAGGTTTGAACCAGCCTAAATGAATTAGTATGAAATGTATTGCACTAGTATGTATGTATGTATGTATTTATGTATGCATGTATGTATACAATCTTTGTAAGAATTTGGTTTTCTTGACTAGTACAATAAATTTCTTTTTCTTTTTTCTTTTTTTTTTTTTTGGTGGGATGGGGATTGGAAGGAGAGAACATAGTTTTCTGTTAGTTTTTTTTAAAAATAGGTGAGAGAATCAGATATGAAATGTTGCATTCAATTTTAGATTAATTACTATATTATTAATTTTCCTTAACTGTTTTACTTTGTTATGAGAAACTTCTCATGGAGTGAGATGACCTGTAAACTAAGAGACAATATAAATCAAAATTTTTCAAAAAGAAAAGAAAAAATATCTTGTGAGAATAGCAAGGAGGCCAGTTTCACTAGTATCTTGGTTGGTTAGAGGGAGGTAGAAGAGGCTTTCATTACCAAACAGGATTTCATGTTTGAAGCTGTAGATAATAGGGAGTTTATTGAATGGAGGATGAGGATGGGGGTAGTGTGACCTGATCACACCACGGCATTAGGAAGATCAATTTGACAAATGAGTAGAATTTGGATTGGAGTGGGGAGGGGGACGGGGGAGATTTGAGGCAGGAAGACCTACTAGAATACTCTTGAAATAATCCAATGTAAAGGCTAA
Organism: Macrotis lagotis; assembly: GCF_037893015.1. Taxonomy (NCBI): domain Eukaryota; kingdom Metazoa; phylum Chordata; class Mammalia; order Peramelemorphia; family Peramelidae; genus Macrotis; species Macrotis lagotis. The sequence continues at coordinate 157,901,375 of NC_133658.1, forward strand.
ATCCAAGAAGGGAAGAGAGTATATACAAGGAATGTTAGAAAGGAAGACTTGACAGGACCTGGAAACAGATTGGATCTGGGTGGTGAAAAAGAATGAGGTCAAGGATGACACCTAGTTTGCTAGCCCAGATGATTAGGAAGATGGTAGTACCTTCTCCAGGAATGGGAAAGTAGGAAGAGGGGAGGATTGAAGGGACAGACAATGAATTCAGTTTTGAACATGTTTGAATATCGAGTTTGAGATATCCTACATGAAGTCAAGAGGCTGGAGGTTAGAAGAGGGATAAGAACTGGATAAGTAGATCTGAGAACCATCACAAAAATGATAAAAATTTAAGGGAGATGATGAAATCACTAAATGAAATAGTATAGAGGGAGAAGAGAAGAATGCCCAGATCAGAAATCCAGGTTCAGTTGGCATGAGCCCCCAGAGGATAAGGAGCAGTTAGGCAGAAAGGATAATCTAGAGACAAGTGTCTTGAAAACTTAGAGAAAAAGAGAATATTAAGGAAAAAAGACCATTGTTAAACTGCAGAGAATTCAAGAAGAATGAGGGTTGAGAAAGTTTTGAGAAGACTGAATTATTTGTGGAGCATTATACATTTCAAACCAATGCAAGTCTTTTCATTTTATAAAGGAAGGATCATGCGAAAATGTCTCCAAGTCTCTCAGTTATTAATTGGATATTCTTTAAGGGTCAGCCAGTGGTTTTCTTAGAGATATACAATGTCAACATACATTCATATTAGATTCCCCTTCCCCAGACCAACTCTTTTTTTTTTTTGTATTTCACAATAATTTTTTGTTTTTAAGGTGCAGGTAATGGGAGGGATAAAACTTCAAACTGATCTTTTTTAAATGTTTATTTCATTTAATATCTTATTTACAAGTAAAAAAATTTTTAGCAATCATTTTTTAAAATGAATTCCAATTTCTTTCCTTTTCCCTTCTTGAGAAGGTATTTTGATATTGATTATACCTGTAAAGTTATGCAAAACTTATTTCCATATTAGCTATATTGAACCTTTCAGAGACTGCCTACCAAATCAGTTCAGAGCTGGAATTCTTTTTTATTATTTTTTAGGTTTTTGCAAATCAAATGGGATTAAGTGGCTTGCCCAAGGCCACACAGTTAGGCAATTATTAAGTGTCTGAGGCTGCATTTGAACTCAGGTACTCCTGACTCCAGGACCGGTGCTCTATTCTGCCCCTGGAATTGTGTCTTAAGACCTAATGTGGCAGTATTGTCCAGGGAAGGTCCAACTTTCATTTCTTCCCCTTTAAAAGCAGACCATTCTATGACTTTCCCTTCCCACAGCTGAGATGTACACAATTCTCTGTGGCTAGAATCAAAATAAACATACCATATTCTAGCAGATATATAAATATATTAGGAACATCCTAATCTGGTAGCTTCTAAGTGACCTTGGTTAAGTTGCTTGTGACTCAGGTTCTTCATCTTCAGTTTAATAATACTCATAAGAGAAAAGCATATTGGATAGAGGATTTGTATTGAAGTAAAGAAAACCTGAAAAATAGCTGACACAGAATCTTCAGGTAGCCCAAGGCTGGGTGAAAGTAGAAGTTACTCCTCCGCCCCCCCAGATGTGGGTTGCCTTTCCCATAGTAACACCAATTTCAGATTTAGAAGACCTTGTGGTTGATTTCCTGACTCCACCATTTTCTACTTGTAGGACCTTGCTTTTGGACAATTTCTTTCCACTTTTGGGGACTCTGTTTCCTCCTTTGTTTAAAAAAAAAAGAGGAGGGGGAGTTTGGTTTACATTGAATTTAAGGTCTCTTCTTGCTCAAAATCTTTTGGTCCTATGAATTCACTTCATCTCAGCTTCTGTTTCCTCAAGTGGTCATAATAATACTTAAATTACCTACCTGAGGGTTGATCTGAAGAGAGCCCTTAGTTTTTACTGTTTTCACTGTCATTTTCTGATAAATCCTACCCATCAATGGAAGCCTTTCTTGTGTAGTAAGGAATCTACTTCACTTTCCCAGAGCCAGGCCAGCTGCCTCCCCCCCTCAGGGTTCTAGGTGTACCCTGAAAGACTGAAATTTTTGACTCAAACTCCCATTCTGGATTGTTCCCACTATTAACCACCATTGACCATTTACCTAGTAATTTAACTATTATCAATTAGCTTTTGCAAAAGTCTATTTGATTTGAAGCCATAGTAAAAATAGGAGTGTAAGTATTTTTCTCACTACCTGGTGTGGTTCACTCTTCCTTATACCTAAGTCTGTAGTAGAGTTGACTTAGACGTAAAGTTTCTACCTAGCATTGATTCCCACCAAATTCGCATCCAAATACTGAACAAAAATGTTCACATCAATACTAAGCTAAATCCCTGTGTTAGACTCAGTCCCAAATGTCATTCTTCATCTCAAGGTTTCAAAGAGGGATTGGCTACAAAGTCTGGTCTGCTTCTGGATCTCTCAAAATATCCAGTCCCTCTACCTCAATCAGAAGAACAAATGCCAAAGTAAAGGAATGAGACCCATGGACTGGACTGGAGGTCTCTGCCCTTAGAATATTGTCTCTGATTCTTTTCCCAGAACATGGCCAGGTAGGAAAAAAATAGACCAAGTAAGAACATCAAGTTTGACTAGAATCCTCTGAGTATCACCTTCCCCCACTCCAGGCTCAGCCTCAAGGTCTAATAAATCTCAAATTAGTGTCATTTTACTACTTTATGCTCCATCTCTGGAATGTAACTATATTCATTTAATGGACTGTTGGGATGAAGATTAAACGCATAATGTTTTTGTAGTTTAATTCAATTAGTAGGTATTGATGTGCAAGTAAGTAGGTGCTGAGAACACAAAAACCAAAATTAGAATCATCCCTGCCCTCAAGGAATCTTTGATGTTCAGTCATTTTTTCAGTAATGTCCAACTCTTTCAAGTTTCTTGGCCCAGATACTGGTATGGTTTGCCATTTCAAGACTTCCAGGAGGGGGAGCCCTCACCCTCCTGAAACAATCCATTCCATTTTGGACCACCTGATTGTTAATGAAGTTTCTCCTTAATACTGAGCCCAAATTTGCCTCTGATCTATCTCTGATCTAGGACTGACTGGGAAGAAGGCTAATCACCCCCTTTAAATAATTGCAGAGAGCTGCAATTATTTAGAGGGGATTAGGCTTCTTCCTTCTTCCTTCTTTCTTCTTTCTTTCTTCTTCTTCCTTTTTCCTTCTTCTTCTTCTCTTCTTCTTCTTCTCTCTCTTTGATTGGGTTTTTTTTTTTTGGTAAGGCAATATAAAGCAACTTTCCTAAGGTTACACAGCTAGTATGTTTCAAGTGCCAGAAGTTGGATTGGAACTCAGATCTTCCTGACTCCAGGGCTGGTGCCCTATTCATCACTCCACCTAACTGCCTCGGCCTCTTCTCCCCCACCACTTCTTTTCTCCCTGCTAATCTTTCCCAGTTCCTTCAAATTGATCTTGATTAATGATCAATTAATTTATGCAATTAATTATGAAAATGCAACTAATGATGAAAGAGAAACTCACTTTCAAAGTCCATTCCAAATAACCTAGGAAGAATAAGGTGGTGACAGTAAGGGTGTACAGGCATTCTCTACTGATGTCTCCTTTAGAGCTAACTAGAGCTCTAGGCTAGACCTAGGTAGGCTGGGTATCCTTTTCTAAGGGGAACAGAATTCTGTAATATTGATCTGTTAGTGGCTAGTGCACTTTATTTTATTTTATTTTTTAGGTTTTTGCAAGGCAGATGGGGTTAAGTGGCTTGCCCAAGGCCACACAGCTAGGTAATTATTAAGTGTCTGGGACCGGATTTGAACCCAGGTACTCCTGACTCCAAGGCCGGTGCTTTATCCACTACGCCACCTAGCCGCCCCCCACTACGCCACCTAGCCACCCCTTGCTAGTGCACTTTGTTACACAGGAAAGAGAGGTTTCCATTGCTAGTTCTTTTCCTATCTCTTTCTCCTTTATCCTAATGAAGCATTTCAAGACCTGTGTTTAGGGGACTGTACTCCCCAGTGCCATTGGGATTTATCTGTATATCCTAATCCAGTTACAAGTCTGTGATGGGTGTGCTGGTGACAACTCCTATGGGCTTGTGAGAGATGATTGTTAAATTTTCAGTGTGAACATTTATACCTTGGAAATTGGCAAAGGTGGTAACCAGTCTGGGCTTGTTTTGTTGTTTTGTTGATTGTCTACACCTACAAAGTGATGGAGAAAATCTTGATCATGTAGGTGCAATGAACATTTTTTGGAGAGCTGATTGTTAAACATTTACTAATATCCTCATGCCTGTTCCCGAAAAACTGCTCTCTGTAATTATGCTTTGCTAGTTTAAAATGGTGATAAAGTTACATGATATTTAAGAGCCTCATTATTTAGGGTTCAGTTCCAGAAACTTCAGAGCATATTCAGAGAAAAGGTCAGAATGAAAGAGCTATAACCCTCCCAAACTCTTTCCCTTCTCTTTCCCCCTCCTCCCTAATTTTATATATTTTTGAGCAGCAGAGATAAGCTTCATTGCTTCTCTATGTGGGTGAAAGGATATGCTATGATCCTGAAATACCAGGGGGCAGTTGGAGCAGAAAGAAAAGTGTTAACTTCCCATTTTGATCTTGCCTAACTGGCTTTTCCTGTTCCAGGCAGGTAGGAGGCAGAGCAGATAGAGAGCACTTGATGGAAGGGTTGAGAAAATCTGAATTAAATCCAGTCTCATACACTTACTAGCTGTATGACCCTGGGCAAGTCCCTTAACCTTATTTGTCTCAGTTTCTTCTTCTGAAAATGAGTTAGAGAAGGAAATGGCAAACTACTTCGGGTATCTTTGCCAAGAAAATCCCAAGATGAGACTGAAATGAGTGAATGACAAATTTTAGAATCAATCTTGTTACATTAAAAAGAAATATTCCCCTCCATAACTTCCATCCATTATAATAGCTAGCAGCTATATAAGTGCTTTAAAGTTGGCAGAGTATTATATATGTGTGTGTGTGTATGTGTGTGTGTGTGTGTGTATTATCTAATTTGATTCTTATAATAATCCTAGGATTATTTGTGAGATAATACTATCACATTATTATCCTCATTTTAAAAATGAAAAACAATAAATTTAAGTAATTTGCCTAAGACCACACAGCAAAGAAGTATGAGGCAGGATTTGAACTTAGGTCTTCCTCAGTCCAAGTCCAACACTCTACCTACTGCACCTTATTCCTAGTTCTGCTCTCTAGGATCCACATGTTATAGATTTAATCCCTTTTACACATGATACCCTTTCAAGAACTTTATTGCAGTATTGTGGCTTCTTTCAATCTTCTTTTCCATAAACTAAGCAATCCCAGTCCCATCAGTCCTCCTGTGATATGATTTTGAGACCTATTTCCTTTATCTGGCACTAGCCAACTCATTATAACCTAACTCAATGCTGCAGATGTGGTTTGACCAAGGCAGGGGTAGGGAGAACTATTGCCTTCTCCATCTTGAACATCATTCCTCTCCTAAAGGAGCCTAAGATTTCCTTGACTTCTATTTCACACTGTTGATTCATTGGGATTTTAGTCTACTAAACCACCAGAGCTTTGTTCAGATGAACTATAAGGGGGTCTTGGGTTTAGAGTTGGAGGGGTCATTCAAGACTTCAAAGGTCATCAAAGTCAACCACCTAATTTTTCAGAGGGACCTGAGGCTCAGAGAAGTAGGGGATTTGGAGTCATGGTTTCTATGACACCAAGTTTAATACTCTTTCCCTGAACTACATGTTTTCTTTGAGGTCCAACATCACAAAGACAACATGGTACTATGGAAAGGATACTGAATTTGGAGTCAAAAATTTGGGTTCAAATCCCCCTCCCCTGCCACTGCTGTGTGTGACCTTGAACAAAACACTTCATCTTTAAGGGCCTTGATTTCTTCAACTATAAAATAGGAGCTTAGGGCTAGATGACATCAAAGATCCCTTCTGGCTTTAGTTGTATCTTCATAAGGTCACATAGAATAATGGTGGAAGGAGGTTCTCTAATATGTTCCATGGCACCAAATTTCTTCCTTTACTTGATTTTTTAAAAAGCCAAGATTTTATATTTCTCCCTAATAAAATTTATCTTGTTGCATTTGGTTCAATATTTTAGCCTGTCACAATCTTTTGGGATCCTTGCTCTAGCAATTATGGGAGATATACTTTTTAGTTTCTTGTCACCTGTAAATTTGATAAGCATGATATCTTATGTATTTATGTTATTCAATGAGAAAACTTATTAACATAAATCTCTGGAGTACTCTCCTGGAGACCTTCTTTTAAGCTTACAACAAGCCATTAGTCTGACCATTTAGCAGTTCTGAATTCATCTTATTGTCCCCTTGTCTAGACCAAATCTTTTTCTTGTCCACAAGAACTTCAGGAGAGAATTTTTCACATGCTTTGCCAAAATCCTAGTAAATTGCATCTACAGCATTCCCCTGATCTACCTGTATTCTTAATGAAGGAGAAATATTAGAGAAATATTTGTCTAGCCTTTCCTATAATATTAATATTATCTGTGCCTATCTGGTATTTTCTGTGGACCTCTGACTTCCTCCCCATTGTCAGTCTAACACTCTTCTCAAATTCACCAAGACATAGGGAGCAGCCTCAGCCCCTTCCTCCTCCCTACCCCTCTTTCCACCTGTCTGGCTCCAAGCCATTCCATGTGTATGCCTGACTCCAATCTTGTCCAGGTGGGTCACTTCTTGATCTCTCCCCCTGACTCCTCCCTGCATAGGAGGTGGGATAGGCTCCCTCTCCTCACCCTCTTCTCCATGCCTGATCTATGCTGACCTAAGCCCAGCCACTATCTTGTGGCTGTTTCTCTTTCCTCCTTCTTAGCCCTACTTGATGTTATCATCAACCCAACTGTTTCTTCTTTGTTTAATTTTACTACTTCTACTGAAACTCCTTTATCTTGTAGCTTCCCTAAAGATCACTGTGAATTAAAATCTAAGTCTTTTCTTTAGGAATTCTTTAAAAATTAGGTCAAAGCTCTTTTCCTGACAATGACTTTCAGGTATCCCAATAATTTTAAAATTATCTTTCCTGAATCTGTTTTCCATATCAGCTGTTTTTTTCAATGAGATGTTTCACATTTTCTTCTAAGTTTTCATTTTCTTGGTGTTGAAGTATTATGTCTTGACTTCTTGTAAAGTCATCAGCTTCCTTTAGCTCCATTCTAAATCTGAAGGATTTGTTTGCCTCAGAGAGCTTTCTTATCTCCTTTTCCATCTGGCCGATTCTACTTTTTAAAGCATTCTTCTCCTCAATAACTTTTTGAACTGCTTTATCCATTTGACCTATGCTGGTTTTTAACATGCTATTTTCTTCAGCATTTTTTGGGATCTCCTTGACTAAGCTGCTGACTTCTTTTTTCATGTTTTTTCTGCATCTCTTATTTCTTTTCCCAATTTTTCTTCTATCTCCCTTACTTGATTTTTTTTTTTTTTTTTGGTTTTTGCAAGGCAAATGGGGTTAAGTGGCTTTCCCAAGGCCACACAGCTAGGTAATTATTAAGTGTCTGAGACCAGATTTGAACCCAGGTACTACTGACTCCAGGGCCAGTGCTTTATCCACTGTGCCACCTAGCCACCCTCCCCCCTTACTTGGTTTTCAAAATCTTTTTTGAGCTCTGTCATAGCCTGAGCCCAACTTCCATTTTTCTTGGAGTCTTTAGATGCAGGAGCTTGGACTTTCTCATCTTCAGATTGAGTATTTTGATCCTTCTTGGAATCATAGACAAAGTATTTCTCAATGGTGTTCCTTTTTTCCCTCTGTTTATTCATTTCTCCAGCCTGTGCCTGGTTTTGGGGTGCTTCCTGAGCTTTTGAGTATTATTGGGACCCCCCCCCCCCCAAGCAAGGATCTCAGCGTGTGAAACTCTTATTGCTCTCCTGGTCTGTGAATGACCACAAGGCACCCCTCTGCCATGGGGGACCTAGACTGCGATCAGGATCTGCATGTGGTCAGAGTCCTGTTCCAGGGACAGAGGACAGACCTCAGAAGTCTCGCTCCTCTCCCTTACCTTCAATGGGCTGAGCTCTCAGGGCACTAGAGGCTGTTTGCTGGCTCCACACCTGCTTCTATGTCCTGGCTCTGGGCTGCCAGCTGCCACTATGCTAAGTGCCCTGAGGGTCTGGACTTTGCTCGCTCTGGCAGGGTCCCCCCACTGATCCTCCAAGTTGTGCCCGGTGCTCCCTGAGGTGCAGGTCAGGAAACTGCTTCTGCTGAGGGAGCCACGGCTCTCAGGTGCCCTGGGGCTCTTTCTGGGAAGCTGAAGTTTCTTCACTCTGTCTAACCCCATGGAGTGGCGTTTTTCCACTATTTTCCAGGTTACCTTGGTCTGGAGAATTGCCTCACTGGATCTTTCTGTGGGTTATGTCTCTCAAAAATTTAGTTAGAGTCATAATTTTAAGATTTTTGAAATATTATGGAGAGAACACCTAGGAGAGGCTCTTCTCCTGTTGCCATCTTGGCTCCCCCCACCCCAAGTCTTTTCTTACCCTCCTGGATCAGAGAATCTTTGTGATTTCTTCACCCATAACAAATCCTACCCCTGACCTCCAGCTGATGAATAGATCCTCTGCTTCATACTCACCCTGTTAAAATAGGGAATGAAGTTAGCTGAAAATAAGTTGTTATTGATAAAACCTGACTGGATCTTTGTGATCACTATTGCCCTTTCACATCCTTTTAATAATGATATAAAAATTTACTAGAAATCAAAGTTAAGCTCAGTAATCTATAGTTTATAGACTCCACTCTGTTCTTTCTATTGAATGAATATCCAGAGAATATTTGCCTTTTTTTCAATCCCATGGCATCTGGGATCTGATCACTGATAATGACTTAGCAACCACAATTGTCAATTCTTTGGGTAACCTGGGATTAAATTTATTTGGGTCTGGTGCCTTGTACTCATAAGTGGCAGCAAGGGTACTCATTGTCTTCTTACTAAACTTAGGTTTCAACTCTTAGTCATTTTTCTTTTCTTTTTTCTTTTTAAAGATTGTAATTCTTCATGGAAACAGAATTAAAATCTCTGCCTTTTCTCTGTTGTCCTATTAATGTTTGTCCTTCAGTTTTGAAGAAAATCATGACATTAAGAGGTGAGGTCATGACAATCATGTGAATTGGATTTGAGTGAGGGGGTGCTATGCTATCACCAATCTCACTTTCTCCTCCAGAGCCATCTGGGTCCAGTGTCCAGACACGAATCAGGACAACTGGAGACAACCCTGGATGCAGGACAATCAGTGTTAAGTGATTTGCTCAGGGTCACAGCTAGTAAGTAGCAAGTGTCTGAAGCTGGATTTGAACTCCTGTCCTCCTGCTCTATCCACTGCACCACCATTGGTTTCTTTTTAAAGATTGCTATTTGTAGAAACAATTAAAATCTCTCTCTTTTCTTTGTTGTCTGTTATTGTCATTTCATTCACTTTGAGCAATGGTTAAAATCTTCCTTTGATCCCCCTCTTTTCTCTGATATAACTTGGATAACTCTCTTGTCCTTGGCCTTCCTCACCACTCTCATCCAATTCTGAGTTTTAGCATTTCCTGGTAGAATTCCTACAATTCCATGTCCTCTATTACTTATCCTTCTACCTTTTCTGCTTACCTTTATAGTTCTTTATGAACTGGCCAATTCATATTTTGTTTAATGAGTCAAGTAACTAAGAATATTTACATCTCACTCTCTGGGTGCTAGGGGCTACCCTCAAGGAATTTGAAGTATCTTTCTAATACTTTTTGAGTCTAGCCTCAATTCTGGTGCATTTTTTCCAATCCAGTCTTGTTACAATTTATATCTTCCTTATATTATTAATATCCTTTAGTAATTAGAGCCCTTGGATTACTTAATCAAGTAACTTAAACTGACTCTTAATAAGTAAAAGGGACTTATTTTCTCCCCTTTTGGTTCTTTAGGGACAGTAGGCTTAAACTTAAATTTATATAGAGTTGCCCCAGCAACTTCATTTCCAAATGTGGCATAACTCACCGATGAGTCCTTATCACTTCATCTTGTTCCCTTCAGTTCATTGCTGGGTCAACTAGCTAACCCAGGATTTTGCTCCTCAATGATTTTGGTCAACTGAAAAATCTGGCATAGACTCCAGCTATTGTACCCTTGGTAGCTCTCTCTCTCTCTCTCTCTCTCTCTCTCTCTCTCTCTCTCTCTCTCTCTCTCTCTCTCTCTCTCTCTCTCTCCTCTCTATCTTTGTCTCCTGTTCTGTCTCTGTTTCTTTCTGTTTCTCTGTTTTTCTTTTTCTGTCTGTCTCTCTGTTCCTTTTTCTTTCTCAGTCCTCTGACTCTCTCTTCTATTTCTCTGTCTCTTTTTATCTGTCTCTATCTCTTTCTTCTGTCTCTGTCTTTCTGTTTCTGTTTCTCTGTCTCTTCTATCTTTGTCTCTTTCTGATTCTCTGTCGCTCTGTTTCTGTCTCTTTTTGTCCCCTGCCTTTATCTCTCTATCTGTCACTGTCTCCCCCCCCCACATCAAGAAGCTTATGAATCATTCAGTTAGTATCTTTTGTAGACATTCTCAATTTCAGTCCAGAGTTTAATCTAAAGGCTTCTCTTCATGTGTGGTGGTTGTTGGTGGTCCATTTTTGAAGAGGACCAGTGACATCGTGGGTGATATCTTGACTTACATGTGAATCAGATTTAAATGAGGTAGAGGTACCCAAAGTTGTCAGCCTTACTGTCTCTTCCAAGGTCACTAAAGACCGGTGACTTGACTGGTGATGGCCTGAGAGGAAGTGGATGACTTGGGCATCTTCAATGTCTGTTCAAGTTCTAAGTGCTCCACTTCTGTTGCCTTCATGACCATTGGAACAAATTGTTTTTATTCATTACACATGCATGGGGTGGACTTCCCCCCTAACTCACTGACTGATTTGAACCTGCTGATTGCCCTCACCCTAAGTTTAGCCCAGCTGCCAAGAAGGTTTTACCAGGGTGTGGCTGCTGCACATGCTATAGTTTCTTGGAGCTACAGGTGAGAGGTGGGTGACAGCCCTGAAAAGGGTTTGGCAAGCCCTCCCACCAGAGAAGCCAGTCCTCCTTACCTACTTCATATGTCCCATGTGTTCATGCATTAGGTTAGTATGCTTGGAACAGGACCTGTATATGTATGCTCCATAGCCTCATGGAGGTTGTTTCATCAAGGGATGCTGGGTGTGCTCAGAAAGAATAGGCTTCTTTATTAGTTTTTTCCCCCCATTGCATTTTTTAAAAAGCAGATTGATGAATTCCCTATAGATCTACTTTAGATTCTTTCAAAATTCTTCCTTTTTCTGTTTCAAAATTATTTTCCATTTTGTCTTCAACATATCATCCTAGAGAGTTTTCTGTCTTTTCTAGGCTGATTTTTCCTTTGGAATTTTATGTCATGGGCTTCTATCCTTTCTTTGAGTCCTTTGCTACATAATATTATAAAACATAAGGTCCATATCAAACTATTCTTAGCTTTCCTGTTTTCTCTACCACACATTCCCTTCAATGTCCCCAGTGCTTATACCTCAACAACTAATTGTTCTTTATTGATGACATTCAGACCCAGGATAGCAACTCTCTTTTGTTAATTCCCTTTTTGAAGAATGAATTATCAAGGCGAGTCAAAAATGAATGATTCAGTTTGCTGATAGCGAGCTCCCTTAGATGTCTTAAGTCTTCCACCCCTACTATGTCAAGCCCATGTTCCACTTTAGTGACCCATTTTCTAATTTCTTGTTTCTCATCCCTTTCTGTCAAAGGGATTTGTAACACACACTGATGACAAAATTATGTTTGCTTCTACCTTTATTGACAATCACATTAAATCATCTCTCTCATGCTTTCCTTCCTCTAGTTTTTGGGTTTCCTCACAGGCATACATCTTTTTTTTTTTTTTTAGTGTTTTTTTTTTTTTTTTTTGCAAGGCAATGATGTTAAGTGGCTTGCCCAAGGCCACAAAGCTAGGTAACTATTAAGTGTCTGAGGCCGGATTTGAACTCAGGTCCTCCTGACTCCAGGGCCAGTGCTCTATCCACTGCGCCACCTAGCCACCCCCCATACACCTTAATATGCAATATCACTCTGCTAACAATTTTGTGTCTTTTCTGGAACCATATTCGAGTCATGGGTCTCATCCTAATAAATCACAATGATACCTAAGAGGGATAAATTACCTTTTTCTATTTGCATTTAGGTCTAAAAGTGTTATAGTTTTTCAAACCCCCCTTGTGAGAAATGATACCTAACTTTATTTAGCACCCTAGGGGAAATTATGACAAATGAAGAGAGCAAGTCCCTGTAGGAACAGGAGTTAGGAACATACAGTCTTTGCATCTCAGTTAACAATAATAACCATCACTTAATAATAATTTTTGTATAGCACTTGAAGATTTTAAAAAGTGCTTAAATACATTATATCATGTGATCCTTACAACAGTCCAGTGATATGGCCACTCATTTTTCAAAAAGAAAACTGAGGCTCAGATTAAGTGACTTGCTCAGAGTCACCCAAAGGCAGGATTCCAACCCAGGTCTCATTAAGTCCAAATACAATGTTTGTTTTTTTTCCTATAACACCACACTGCATCTTCTTAAGTAATTCTTGGGAAGAAATCAGATCAGTGCCTTATAAATCTTAGAGCATTATATAAATATGAGTTGTTTTATATAGACATATATATATATATACATATATATTTATACATGTATGTTTGGACCCCTTTGTTAGTCTGATGAAGCCTATGGACTTCTTATCACGATCATGCTTTTAAATGTCTAAAATAAAATACGTAGGATTGCAAAGGGAATAAATTATATTGAATTCTAGTTATGATATTTTTAAGCCTCCAAGTTCAGAGGCAGGTTAGGGATCCTTGGATCAGATGAGTTCTGAGGTCTCTTTCATCTCTGATTTCAATAACTTGGAAGAATCTCTAAGCCACTTTAACAGGGTTCTTGTGCACAGGTTAGGTTTTCAAGAGTGATCACCTTCCAGAACTCACCTATTACACAATTCTGAGGTACGTACCTGTGAGTCATCAAGTCACCCAGCAGGATGGGAACAGGCTCCTAGTTAACCATTCTGGGCTCTGACAGTAAACTCTTGAAACAGTGGAAAGAATTGTAGGCCACTGAGTTGAGCTGCTATCGGTACATCAAGTCAAACAAAAAACAGTCTTTGGCAGGCAAATAGCTCAGCCACATATTTGTCAATGTTTGCTATTGGTGTGGTGGGGTTCCCCTTTTGAATGAGTGGTCTGGTTACCTATACCTTCTTATCCTTCCTGGTGACTGCAGACAGTTGAGGGGGAAATAATGGAACCAAGAGGTAGAGATGCCCTAAAGCAGAGAACACTCTATCTCCTTTAATAATCCCCTTTAAAAAGTATCTTTGTAACTCAAGATCTTAATTAATGCAAGAGTAGGAAGGATCTTAGGCTTCAGCAAGGCTATTTTCATTTTACAGTTGGAAAAAATGAGGTCCTAATGGGTAGAGCAACTCTTGCCCAAGATCTAACAGTAACTGGTCCAGTGGTCCAGAAAGGACTAAAACTCTCTCTCTCTCTCTCTCTCTCTCTCTCTCTCTCTCTCTCTCTCTCTCTCTCTCTCTCTCTCTCTCTCTCTCTCATTGTAGTCTGAAGGTCAGAGCTAAAATCCTTACTCTGTTCCTTATTACCTGTATGATTTTTGGGAAATTTTATTTCTCTTGAATTTAGTTTCTTCTTTAAAATGAGGAAGTTGGTTTAGGTGCCCTACAATTTCCCTTCTAGCTCTAAGCTCTATGAACCCTGGTCTTCCAGTTTCTGGACATACCACACCATGATATTTGGAGCCTTCAGAAGTCATCTTTCTACCACCTGCAACCTCTCACAATTCTTGGCTTTAATCGCCGATCTCTTTCTTCTTCTTTTAAAAGAAAGGCACCTCTTTCCTGTCCCTTATGCCCTCAGGAATAGCCTTTGCATCCTGGAAAATGCTTTCTCCCAATGGCCTTTTATCCCTAGAAGATCCCTCCACTCCTCCTAACTTTTCCTCTGATTGGTGAAATCTTGGAACCTCCAATTTGAGGAAGGGCTCAGGTCAGACATGCTCACTCCTTCACTCCTCTTCAGGCTTCATTTCCAACTCTCTAGACTTATCTTCCCTGTCCCAGCAGCATTTTCATTCCGTAATAGCACTTTATTAATTCTGGTTTCACATTTCCTATTTGAAGTAGTGCCTGTGATAGCTATGCTGCCTCTTAGTTGACCTCATTTAGTATTTTCTTGACAAAAATACTGGAGCCATTTGCCATTTCCTTCACCAGCCCATTTTACAAATGAGCAAATTGAGATAAACAGGGATAAGTGACTCAACTAGCATCACATAATTACTAAGTGTCTGAGGCCAGATCTGAATTCAGAAAGATGTATCTTCTTGACTCTAGGCCCTGTACTCTATCCACCACCATGATGCCACTCAGCCACCCCTAGAGGAGTTTGCAAATGGAAAAATTTCCTAACAATTGGAGCTTTCTCAAAGCAGAATGGACTCTTTTGGGAGTTCCTCTTTGTTTATCAAATATCTTGCTAAAGAAATTGTATTTCAGGCTTGGGTTGGGTTCAGACTTCTGTTCCTTCCAACTCCGAGGTTCTGTGTGTATGTGATTCATACACAATATCAAAAGAAAATGGAAAAGAAGCAGAAGTCCTGGATTCTAGCTGTGGTTATGACATATATATTAAATACTTAAGTTAGGTCAGTCCCTTCACCTTTGTAAGACTCAGTTTCTTGATTTGTAAAATGGGGATAATATTTGCTCTATCTTGTGTGTTGTTTTAAAGAAAGCTCTTTATAATAATAATAATAATAATAGTAACAATGGTGATGAGGATGAGGATGACTACCTAGTTGTGTGACATTTACCACTCTGAAAATCAGATTCCTCCTCTGTAAATTAAGTTGCTGTACTCTTCTGTGAAAGAGGCAGAGATTGAGAATTAGTAAAAATTAATTAAAAAAAACACCTGGGTTTGAATTTAAACCTCAGCTTCCTTGATAGCTGTGTTAACATGGCCAAGTCATTTAACCTCTTAGAAACTCAGTTTCCACTTCTGAAAAGTGGAGATAATTTTGTGTGACCTGTCCCACAGGGTTGTTATGAGGAAAGTACTTTATAAACCCTAAAGAACTTACATTAAAGTGAATTGTTTTGATTATGAATGTTGTCATGAGCAGGGACCTTTCCCCAGTCACAATGCCCATTCAGTCATTAGATTAGGAAGGATAGAGATGAGGCCAAGAGGCCAAGAAGGACAACTTCCAAAAAAAGAAGAGGAAGTTAGGTGGATAGAGCACTGGGTGAAGAGTCAGGAAGATCTGAGTTCAAATCCAGCCTAAGACACTTAAGGATGTGACGCTGGGCAAGTCACTTAAACCTTATTTGCCTCAATTTCTCATCTGTAAAATTGAGACACACTTGAGAAGGAAATGGCAAACCACTCTAGTATCTTTGTCAAGAAAACCCATAGCTACATAAAGAGTCAGACTGTGTGGCTGAATATCAATAAAAACAGTCACAAAATCAGAGAACTGGGAACTCAGTAGTCATGTCATTCTTTCTCTTGCCTGAAGAGGGAGTGGTTTTCATTGCTGAAGAACAGTAGAAGAGTCACACATCTGAAATCAAAACATGCTAATGAGGAATCGATTTCTTTTTGTTGTAGAGTCAACCTCTGGCGATGGAAGATTCTTGGGAGCACCTCTAGGGTTAGGTTCCAGGTGATCAGCTTAGGTTCCCTGTGATCAGCTATGGATTTTTTCAATCCAATAAAAGAAACATTAAGCACCCACTAGGTGACAGATATTATACTAAGCTGTTGTTTGTTCTTGAAAAGGAACATTATATCAGGAAGCCAATGCCAAGCCTTGAAAATGATTTGGATTTAAGTGAGAGAGGACTATGCAAAGTCACCAGTCCCACTTTCTCCTCCAGAACCATGTCAGGGCCACTGACCCTGGATGCAATGGGAGATGTTGGCTTTTTAAAACTAGGTCTTTACCAGTTCACAGTGCCCATACAGTCATTTAGATTAGGTAAGAGAGAGGTGAGGGAAAGAGAGCAAAAATGACTACCTCCAAAAAAGAAAAAGAAGGAAAAAAATTGTTGGGAGGATAAGATCCTCAAGGCATCTCCATGATTCAGGCAGGTCCAGTGGCAATATTTAGATCAGAATGACTGGAGATAGTCCCTGCCCTCAAGGAGTGTATTGTCTAAAGGGGGAGATAACATACAAACAAATACAATATATATATAAAGCAAGCTATAACAGGATAAATGGGAAGTAATTAACAGTAACAATATGGTATAAACAAAATCATACTGCCTTTGAAATTAAGACGATCCAGGTCTAGTTGGACTTTGCCACGTATTAGTAGTGGACAGTTGGACAGACAAGTCACTGAATTTCTTTGGGGCTCAGTTTCCTCATTTGTTTGGACCATTGTATCTGATTGTTTTTTCCAACCTCTATTTTTCTGTCTCCTTCAACTCATCCTACACACCTTTTCCAGATTAATCTTTCTGATACCATTTCAGTCACTGAAAAGCTTTTATGTTTCCTCATTACTTACTGAACAATGTCCAAATGTCTTAGGTTGGTCATCAAGGTCCCCTAACGTTGGGCTGTCTTCTACTTTTTGGGCCTCTTCACAAATACCCAACTACAACTGAAGCTCCAGCCAAGCTGGAAAATGTGCTGTCCCATAAACATGTTCCTCTCCTCTCTTTTCTCCCCACTTTTGTTTACACTGTCCCTTGTACCTGGATATCTTCATCCTGCCCTCCCCATCTCCATCTGGTACTGTGTGATTTATCTTTCAAGATTCAGTGTAAAGGCCACTGCTTCTGTAACCCCCCCCCCCCCCAGAATATCCAACTAGAAGAAATCCCTCCTTCATCTAATATTTTTGGAGTTTTGGGGAAAGAAGATTTCCAGAACTATGGTTTCATTGGAGAGGGAGCTTCAAGTAAGAAAATTTCTCCTACATACAGATCTGAAATTGTTCTGGAATGTATAGTGTCAAAGACTTGCCTGGGGGCTATTGAGAGGATAAATAACCTGTCCAGGGTGACATAACTAGTCAGTGTTAGAGGTAGTATATAATCTCATATCTTCCTTGCTCCAAGTCTGGATCTTTATCCATTAACCCATGCTATGTCTCTTCTTAACTAGTACAAACAGAATCTAGTATAGATTGTCTGTGACCACATCTAGTTATTCTATTTTAAGGACATTGCCGGTGACCCTTGCATCTAGAGTAATGCCTTGTACATAGTAGTCATTTTACAAATGTTTGTTGATTTTAAAAGAACATCCACTTAAACGGCTCTTCTATTTAAAAGTCCTGTGATTCTAAGATAGACAATGGTTCCAGTGGAGATAAACTGATCATAATGTGAACAAGTACAAAAAAGCTAAACCAGGAATCAAGGGAATGAAGTTGAAATCATTCTGATGTGGTGAAAAAGAATACTAGAAATGGGGTCAGAGGAGCCAGGTTCGAATCCTAACTCTAAAATACTACTACTCATGAGACCTTGGGGTGGCTAGGTGCTGGGCCTGGAATCAGTAGGACTTGAGTTTAAATTTGACCTCAGACACATCACAATAAGGAATAACTCTGGCCAAGTCCTTTAATCTTTGTCTCAGTTTCCTCAACTATAAAATGGAGATATTGATAGTCTTACATTGGTTTGTTGTGAGAGTCAAATGAGATAATTTTGTAAAGTGCTTAGCACATAGTAGGAAGTTAAGCAGTACTTGTTCCCCATCCCCTGACAACTTAATTAACTTGATTAATGTTTCATTTTCCTCCTCTACAAAATGTAGGTGTTAGACTAGGTTACTTCTAAGGTCCCTTACAATTTTAAATCAATGGTGTCATATTTACTTACTGATTTACGGAGTTTAATTAAGTCACTTTACTTCTCTGACTCTGTTTCCTTATCTTAGAGAAAAAGGGTGTAAAATGGAGATAACACATTTGTCCAACCTCCTTAATAGGGAGGGGCAAGGAATTTGTAAACCTAATCACTATGTAAGTGTGAATTATTAGTATCAGCATTTTAAACAGAAACATTCTTTCCTGGATTTGGATCATAGTCCATTTCTAGTAGTTTCCACATTATTAAAAAAAAAATTTCATTGATGTCTTTTATTTTCAAATCACAATCACTACTGGACATCTGATCTTCTTTCCCACCAAAAAATATATCCTTTCCTTGTAATAACAAAAAAACAGATGAGCAAAAAATACAATGCAAATAGCTTTTTTTACTTTCTATAACATTTTTAAAAATATTATATTTTAAATGTTTTAAAATGTAAGAAACATTGCACGTTGGAATGAATTGACAGGTACTCACTACCCATGATAGAGAAAGAAAGATCTTTTTACTGAATAAACAGAAACTGTGAAATATCTGCATTTTCTGATCCCTCACCTGTTCAAAGCACAGCCATGGAATAGCCCCAGTCACCAAATGCCAGTTGCAGTGACTGACTCCCTGGCATGTAAACATTATAGCTTGAAAAGCTGAGCTGCCTACAAACCCAAGCCAATGTCACTCAACCATGTTTTTGTTTTGCTTTGGCTTTCCCAAAGGGCACACATAGAATTTTGTTTACTTGAGCTGACCCTCAGGTCATAGGGAATCACAGAATTATAGAAACACAGAATCATAAAAATTTAGGTCAGAGTTCTCATTCAACCTCTCCTTGGATCATATTATTTAGGAAGTACCAAAAACCTTCAGATCTTCTGCCTGACAATGGCAGGACATAAAAAGACAGAAGTTTAGGCTAGATATCTAACTCTAGATGTGAGTAGAGCCCCAAGACTGACACAAAGTCCAAAATCAAGAAACAGGTTATAAGAATGAACCAACAAACAAAAAGAACCTAATTATAAAAAGCTCTATGACGAAAGGGAAGTTCACGACACAAACAGAAGACAATGACTTGAAAAATCCACAAGCAAAAACTCAAAAAAAAAAAAAAGTGAATTGAACACAAGCTCAAAAAGAATTCTTTTTTTATTTTTTAATTTTTTTTCAAAAAACTCTTAAAAGTGCCAAAGAAAAAGATTTTTAAAAGAGCAAAAACTATTTCAAAATCCAAATAAGAACAATAGAGGGGAAACGGGAAAAGAAAGTACAAAAATAAATTGAGCTTTCTTTAAAATGATAAATAGTATCTATATCTAAAACCAATCAAGGATTATCTATAATAAAGATAACCTAGAAATATAAAACTGAAAACTTAAATGAAATGGATGAATGTTTATAAAAATTATAGTGCTCAGGTTAACAGGAAAAAGAAACAGATTTAAAGAGCCTAATCTCAGAAAAAAGAAATTAAACAAGCCATAAAAGATCTCCCAAAAGTGAGAAGGCAAGATCAGAACAAGAATTTTTGAGCAAATTCTATCAAACATTCAGAGAATAATTAATTATAATATTATATAAACTATTTGCAAAAAATAGGAAGGGAAATGTCATGGATACAACAGCTAGATTTTATCAGTGCATTTGTTGCAGTCTTTATTCTGTCCTTTTGGAATAATTAAAGCCAAAAAATAATCATTGTGGTACTGTGCTTGACCATATGACACTTTAAAAAAATTACTGGCATGTATAGAAAATTTGTAGATGACACATGCCCATCAATGACAGAGAGGACCGAAAGGTATTTTGACATGCTAGAATGATGAACTGAAATTAATAAAATGGAAAGTATTATAGACAAATGCAACATCTTATATTTGGGTTAAAAAAATCAGCTGTACAGAATGAAGCAGAATGGAAACTAGTCAACGATTCACACAAGAAAGATCTAAAGTTTTTAGTAGCTTGCAAGTTCAGTGAGGGTCAATAGTGTCATATTACAGAAAAAGTTAATGTAGCCTTAGGTGGTATTAGAAGAATCCTGTTCCTTAGTAAGAGTGATAATCATTCTGCTCTCTTTCCCCTCAATCAGATCACCTCTGGATTATTGTTTACAGATACAACACCATACTTTTAGGAAGGACTTTGACAAACTGGAGATTCTCCACAGAAGGACCACCAGGATGGTTCCAAATGAGAATCCTTTGATGATTAGCATAGAAAAGAGAAGCCTGGAGCTGAGTGAATGGGATTCAGAAATAAGGAGAAATCTTTGAATACCAGACTAAGCTGTTTATGTTGTATTCTAAAGCAACAGGGAGCACTGAAAATGTTTGAGCAGGGTAGTCCCATGGTCAGACTTGTGCCTTAGGAAGATTATTTTGATAGATCATGGGATCAGATTATAATTAGAACTGCTTCAGGTAGAAGAAAGGTTTTCAAAATCCCTGGGATTAGAGGACAGAGAAAATATAAGAACATTATAAAATTGGGGAACCACATTCACAAAGACTTGATTGTGGGAGAATACAAGATATCTATGATGGATAACAAATAGTTCAATTTGATCAAAGTGAGGACTACAGAGTGGGAGTAGGATGAGATAGGATCAAATGAGATTTGGCAAAGTTGATTTTATCAAATATCTGCCTTAGTTGGCAGACAAAAGGGAAGTTCTTTTTTTTTGAAATGAAATTTAAAATTTTATTTATTTTGAGTTTTACAATTTTTCCCCTGATCTTACTTCCCTCCCCCCACCCCCTACAGAAGGCAATTTGTCATTCTTTATATTGTTTCCATGGTATCCATTGATCCAACTTGAATGTGATGAGAGAGAAATCATATCCTTAAGGAAGAAACAAAGTATAAGAGATAGCAAGATCAGACAATAAGATATCAGATTTTTTAAAATAAATTAAAGGTAATAGTCCTTGGTCTTTGTTCAAACTCCATAGTTCTTTCTCTGAATACAGATGGTATTCTCCATTGCAGATAGCTCCAAATTGTCCTTGGTTGTTGCACTGATGGAATGAGCAAGTCCATCAAAGGTTGATCATCACCCCCATGTTGCTGTTAGGGTGTACAGTGTTTTTCTGGTTCTGCTCATCTCACTCAGCATCAGTTCATGCAAATCCCTCCAGGCTTCCCTGAGTTCCCATTCCTTCTAGTTTCTAATAGAACAATAGTGTTCCATGACATACATACACAGTTTGCTAAGCCATTCCCCAATTGAAAGATAGTTACTTGCAAAAAGGAAGTTCTGAAAGATATTTAGCAGAAAACTGGTACAATCAGACCTAGGAATAAAACTCAGTCTGGCAATCTTATGAAGGATGGATGAACAAGAAAGCAGAGGACGCTCAGGAATGTCATTGATTTAGCACACCTGTATTTGATTAAAGTCAATGAAAAAGTCTTCTTGTGTTCTCCCTCTGGGCAATGCAAATTCTCAGTTGGTTTAGGAGCTGGATGAATGAACATACTCAAAGACTATATCCAATGGGTCACTAATTCTCTAATGGAATGCCCCAGGACCTGTCCTTGGATGAAGGCATAGAAGGCATGCTTGTAAAATTTGTAGGTGACATGGAGCAGGGAAAGATTCCATGTTGGTTGACAGAATCTGACAGGCTAGAATGATGGGCAGGAAACTAACAAGGTGAACTTGAACAGGAATATGGGTAGTTTTTACACAGATTCAAAAAAATCAACTTTATAAGTCAAGGATGGAGATGTTGCTAGACAACAATTTCAATAAAAATATCTAGGCATCTTTGTGGACTACAAACTTGACATCAATTGAACATGCAGGCAAAATGAGAATAATATTTTATGTTGCATGGAGAAACAAATTATCCAGAATGAGGGAAGTGACAGTTCTTCTGTATGGTGCCTTGGTCAGACCATATCTGGAGAATTGTGTTCAATTCTGGGCACCATATTTAAGAAAGTAAACAAGCTGGAACACGTCCAGAAGAAGGTAACCAGGATAGCAAAAGGACTACTGGTCAGGTAATACAAGGGTTAGTTGAATCAACTGAGGATGTTTAGATTGAAGAAGGGAGGAACTAATGGGAACATGATAAATGTCTTCAAGTATTGAATGGACTGACAGGTAATATCTCAATTTTACAAATGAGACACTTAAGGTCAAACAGCCCATAAATGGTGAAAGGATACCAAATAGAATATAAGTATTCTGCCTTTTCTTTTCTTTCATACCACATCTCTGCTTTCTACACAGACAGGGCAAAAATATAGGCAGATAGGTGGTGCAATGGATAGAGTATTGGACCTGGAGTCAGGAGTATCCAAGTTCAAAACTAATTTGAGATTCTTACTAAAAATGTGACCCTGGACAAATCACTATGCCTCAGTTTCCTCAACAGTAAAGTGGTAATGTTAATTATAGCATCTATTTCCTAAAGTTGTGTGGGTCAAATGAAATGATATTTATAAAATCTTAGTAAATTTTGAAGCTCTATATAAATGCTAATATTATTATTATTATTATTATTATTAGCACAACTTGGCTCCAGACCTATGGGTGAAAATTGCAGAGAGGCAGATTTTAGTTCTATGGATGGAAATTTATAATAATCAGAGCTGCTTCTAAATGGAATGAACTCCTTTGGAGTAAGGTTAAGGGATAAAGAAAGAAGCATTTATTAGCAATTGATATATGCCTTGCATTTTTTAACAGTTTATAAATATTATCTCATTTGATCCTCTCATCAACCCTGGAGGCAGGTTCTATGATTATTTCCATTTTAGAGATGAGGCAAACCAAGATTGTTGTATTATTATTATTATTATTATTAATTGCACAGTGTTATACATCAGGTCTTTCTGACTCTAGGGGATTTGGATTTTAACATTAAGAAGTAATTGATGATAGAATGGTAGTATTCAGTCAGGGTATTAGGGTGTTATCTTGGTCTTCCTGACTCAATTTTTGTGGTGAGTCTTATATTTTAACTGATTAATTTGCTTTCTTAACATGTCTATTCACTGAATGACCCTGGTGATGACCTGGGGGCCATGATGAAGAATCACCCAAGCACTTGGATTGTATTTCTAGCGACCTCAGTGCACCTTCTCTTGCTGTCACTCTTGGTTTAGAGCAGTCAGAACCTACTTTTCTTTTTCTATTCTGAACGAGACCAGAATGTGAATTCTTCTATTAGACTGTAAACGCCTTACAGAGCAGGAAAGTATAGGCTTCATTTTTATATGTATAACAGAACTTGCGTATAAACTTGGCGTTTCCAAAGTGATACAAGGAACTCTCAAGTCTCTTTGAAGAATTTTAGAATTGAGACATTGGCCCAGGACCTCCCAGTTTGGCAAGCTTGCATCAAAGAAAGTGTTGTGCTCTATGAGGGAAGCAGAATTGCAGCAGCTCAAAAGAAACATGAGATGGTACAAATTCAGAGACCTCTCCACCCCAAATAATTGATTAGGATTAGTTGTGCCCAATTTGGGGTAGAGCCTTTGGAACTCAGTTGGTCTGGTCAGTCGTAGCAGAATACACTGTACCTTGATTCCAACATTGATGTCACTTTGGTCCTCTTCCAGAATGAAGGATTACAAACAACCAGGGTTTGAAGACTGACTAAATGAAACAATGCCCCAACTCTTACTCCTATAAAAGGGAATGAATTATGGCACAAATGACTGCAAGATTAATCTGTCATGAATTTTGATTATATGTATGTAATACCTTTGTGTAGGAGATTTCAAGTACATGCTTAAATAAAATAGGCAAGTGTAGCTGCTAGCAAGGACTTAACTTTCATCTCTAATAGATATTGACTGTGTAAATTTGGACAAGTCACCTTTGTTTGGCATTTAAAGCTCTTTATCAATAAATATTTCCCACTTTCCCTGTTTTCTCACATGCATGTTCCAGTAATGCCGGAACCCCATGCTTTTGTATTGGCTTTTCCCCACATCTGAAAGACTTTAACTCCCCTTCCTTAGTTTCTCTGACTTCATTTAAGTCTCACTCAAATTTCATCTTCTTCAGGCTTTTCCTGGTTCCCCCAGCTGCTAATGCATTCCCATCTTGTTCCTTTCCACCTACCCTTTATATATCTTATACGTGCCTTATTATCCATGTGTTTTCTTATTAGAATATGTTTCATGAGGGCAGACACCATGTTGCTGCTCTTCCTTATATTCTTAGTCTTAGCACAATGCACATATTAAGTGCTTGATATTTAACCTCCTAGTGCCCAAGCAACTCAATAATAATACCACTAGTAATAATAATGAGAATTTATAGTATTTAAAGTTTTAATCCTATTTCGCTAAAAGATATACTTTTACATGGGTTATCTCTTTTGGTTGTAGATCAGGTACCTGCAATGGTTGAGGGAATTTCTTTCCTGGGAGTTATTTCACTTGGTTATAGGACCAGTTTAAAAATATATAAATATTGGTATATTTTGTGATTCTTTTGTTAGCCTCTTAAACCTTCAAAGGCCAGGAGCATCCAGCCTGTGGGCTGTATTAGGCCCATAAAATTGTTTAGTCTGGTGCTGCCAAGGCAACCACAGGCAGGACTGTAAATTCAATAAATCCAGAGGTTTTTTAGGGGTTAATTAATTAATTAAATTTTTTGACCAAATATAGCAGGCTGATTTTTAAGTTGATGTTATAAATATCCAAGTGACCCTTGGTAAGGTAGAAGTGAGTGGTCACTCCATCATACAGTCTAATAGAAGACTTCACATTCTGGTCTAGTTCAGGATAGAAAAGCCTTCTGCTTTATATAATACATACAAATATGAACATTTTTTCTTATCTCTTGAGTTTCTGAATTTTATGAGAAGCCTATTGAGGTATGTATGTATGTATGTATGCATAATTGACCATCTGCAAGAATACAAAAACAAAGGTTACTATATTATGTGCAAAGTATAATGTTTGCAGAGATAATCACCATCTGACCAGTCCCTCTTCTTGAACTTTGAACCAGTTTCTATGCTCAAAGATTCCATAATGGCAGTTCTTTTTGTTTTGGACAGTTATTTTTGGTATGTAGAGATTTCCAATGATGTTCAAAGCAACAGATTTTTATTTGATATGTTTTTAGCTCACACAAATCTATTGAGGAGGGAAAGGAGGTGAATTGACCAGAGGTATTACTGCTTCCCTTAATTAAGGACCATCCATCTCTGTAGCATGAATCTTTCTGTCCTGAATTAAAGTAAATAATGGACATGTAAGCATGTGTTTGCTATTTTATTTCTACGCTGAAAGGGGCACAGTCTTTTTCACTGTGGTGTAGACTTTGAAGGTAGAAGTGATTGGTCACTCCATCATCTTGGTAAATTTTCTGTTGATTGAGGTGTAATATTCATCCCTCATCCTTCCTTGATAAACATGTGATTTTTTAAATTTTTTAATTTTTTTTAGGTTTTTTTTTTAACATGTGATTTTTTTATTCCAAGAAGGAGCTCTTTAGGAACATATGTTTTCTTAGTGGGATTTATGCATATATTCCTTTTAATGTATACTCAAAATATTTTGGTCTTATAAAATGGTGACAAGGTTCTGGAAGTTTACTCAATCCCTTGGGAAAGGTCCAGTGAAATTATGATTTATCTAAGAGTGTGGGAAAGTAGTTTAAGGTGGAACACAGGGCAGGTGGTCTTAACCATTTATTATATCGGATACTTATCTACATATATGTCTGATTGCCCTTATCAAACTGGAAGCACCTGTGGGTAAGAGCTTATATATATATATATATATATATATATATTTATATATATATTTATATATATATTTATACTAAGCACTGAATAAATGTAAGTGTTGAAAGGATTTCTTGAAAAATAAATCTAGGATCAAAAAGTCCATTTTATTGTTCATTTCTGTCTGACTGTTCATGACCCCATTTAGGTTTTTTTTTTTTTTTTTTGGTAAAGGTACTGGAATAGTTTATCATTTCCTTTTCTAGCTTATTTTTTTTCCTCCAGCTCATTTTACAGTTGAAAAAACGAAGCAAACAGGGTTAAGTGATTTGCCTAGGGATACACAACTAGTAAGAACTCTGGTCCTTCTGACTCTAGGTCCAGTGCTCTTTCCACTGTACCACCTAGCTTCCCCTAGAATTAATGTTTGAGACATCCAAGGAGGGATACTTTTTAATATTTTGAAAAATGTACATACTTATAATGCCACCCTCCTTAAAATGAACCCAGACAGGAAGCACCTTCTCTGTCTTACTTTTCCAAGTACTCTGACTGTGACCATTAAGGTCAGCTGGACAACAGTGGAACAAACTTAATTCCTGCCCACTATTAATAGATATGGAAGGACAGCAGGGTGGCTGCTACCTGACTCCTGGTATGATGGGGAGAATGCTGGGCCTGGAATAAGAAAAATTCATCTCTCTGGGTTCATGGGATTTCAGATCTATATCTGGAAAGGACTTTATATTATCTCATCTTGTCTGATGGGTCAGACAATGAAGTGATTCATGCAAATTCATACAAGTAGTATCAGAGAGAGAATTTGAACTCAGATCCTTGGACTCCAGAACAAGGGCTTTTTTCCATTGTTCCAACATTATCTACAGGACCTTCTCCAGTTTCATGAGCCATATCTGGTTATTGTTCTTAGGTGGTTCTGGAGGAGAAAATGAGATGACTTTGCACAGAACTCCCTCACTCAAATACAATTACTTGCATGTCATGGCATCATATCCCGGATGTCATGGTCCTCTTTGAAAATGAAGGACAAGGGCAGCTAGGTGGCACAGTGAATAAAGCACCGGCCCTGGAGTCAGGAGTACCTGGGTTCAAATCCAGTCTCAGACACTTAATAATTACCTAGCTGTGTGGCCTTGGGCAAGCCACTTAACCCCGTTTGCCTTGCAAAAACCTAAAAAAAACCCATGAAGGACAAGCAATAATAACCTTATAACTACAATAAAATTCTATATAAATGTTGGTGTTGGAAATTACAAAGTACTCTTTTAAGAAATAATATATTCTGATACATATGAAAGATGGAATAATAGATAATATGCTGAATTTGGCATTGGGAAGTTTTGGGATCCCAGTTTACCTCAGACTCTCACTTGGGCAGCTAGGTGGGCAGTAGCTAGAGCATCAGCCCTGGAATCTTCAAATCTGTTCTCAGACACTTACTAGCTATGTGACCTTGGGCAAGTCACTTAACCCTGATTGCCTCACATCCAGGGCCATCTCCAGTCATCCTAATTCATATATGACCACTGGACCCAGATGATTCTGGAGGTCAAAGTGAGGCTGCTGACTTAGCACAGCATCCCCTTTCTTATAATCAATTCAAATGCAAGTCATGGCATCACTTCCCTGATGTCATGGTCTGTATGAACAGAGAACAAACAGTAGCAATAACAATCTGCATGAGCTGAAACTAATCAATTAATCAGTTAATCTCAGAGCCTCAGTTTCCTCATCTATAAAGTGGAGATAACAACACCTGGCATACCTACCTCACAGGGTTGTAGTAAGGCATGGTGTATATAAAACATATTTTAAAATATTATTTAACTATTGGTCATTGCCATATATATCAGTAGCAGGGTAGGAGCAAAGCAGCTGGTGTACATGATAAGAATTCTGCGTTTCAATATTGGCTCTTTTCCTTATCAGTCATGGACAAATCTTTTAATCTCTCCAAAGCTCTATTTTCTTATGTGTCAAATGGTAATTTCTGCCAGAATTATTATGAGGATCCATAGAAATGTGGGTGAAAGTGTTTTGGAAACTAAAGAGATGAAAGATCATGAAACAAAAAAATAGAATAATTTTTTTGGGGGGGTATGAGTGTGGGGAAGGGACCCAGAAGACTTTTGGCCAACTGTATGCAGCAAGATGTCAATAGGCTTATGAATTTCTGAATAATTTTTCTCTTTCCCATAAAACACCTTATAGCAACAAGAAAATGGAATCCTTATATCATTTGAATGATCCAAACAAGTTGTTGAAAATAGAGTTTATTGTTGTCACTGATATTTGGAAATCTCTTGAACAAAATACATGGGCCACTCTTTAAAGACAGTTTGGATTTTTTTTTTACAAGCAATCAAAATAACTTATATGGGATCATTTTTTCCTGATTTAAAGGATATTTTGGTAGGACAGCAAAATTCATTTTGCCTTACAGTAGACTCTGCATCCATGTATACATGACTGCCAACAGGAATGGGCCCACAGTGGCCACTCCTTAAGTATCTGTTCATTGACTAATGGGTAACAGGTGGCATTTTGAAAGTCACAGAGGAAGTAGAGAAGAGATATAGACAAATAAAAACAAACTTGAAAGGCTGTTATCAGAGAAAGGTTAAAAACCATTCCATAGAGATGCTCAGCTGGGATACCTAAAAACCACCCAAAATCCTACTGAGAGTCACAGGATGATGTCAATATTTACATATTTGCTATCCAAACTTTACTGGGCTGAAGGGGGCACCATTCAATTATAACCAAGGGATTTCATGTAAACTATGGTTGAAAGTCTTGGTTGAAAATTATACCAGAAAACTGGTATGAAAATATTTCATAAAGAAAAGAAACCAAAGAATGTAGAGGCTGTATCCTTGGTATATCTTGTGTGGCCACCCAGCACCTATTCCAAGCTTAACTCCCTTTCCATGACTGATAAATCATCTTTTGCTATTTGTTCCAGAAAGAAGCTGTTTACTGTTGAGGGAGAACTCAATCCCTAGCACATGTAAAATCCCCTAAGGATCTAAAACCATGTGTGGGATGGTGAGGTCAAAAGTGGCCATGGAGAAATGTCATTTAGAGTTTTTGGAACCCAGCAAGGGGGTCTGAGAAGTCTCATTTTGCCATCTACCTTCTTCCAGAGTTCAGTCCCTCACAGACACGAAATAAGAATGAGAAAAAGCAGTCAATATTTGGGAGTAAACACAGCAAGCCCTTGACTCCCTATACACAGTTAGTTATATAAGACAGTAAAGACAAATACCAACAAGAAACAGATAGGTTTCCACTTCAACCCCCCCACTTTGTACAAGAGAACAGAGATCCATTTGAGCATCCCTGACTTTTTAAAAAGCTACCCTGGAAGGATGGCCAATCAATTAACACCTTCTGGATTTTTGGGTAAACTTCCACAGTACTTTACGATGACTTCCATCTGATTAGAGAAAATACTGCATGGATCACATATGTCAGAGTGGCAGCATATGCAAACACCTGTAACCAAAATAAATGAACAATGATGAGTGCATGGTATTGAATGACTAATAGTTAACATTATGGATCAGAGGCCAAACTGCATGGAGGTACAAACACAAGGATCTCTCAGTACCCATAAGGACAAGCGCTCTTCATTATCTATCATAAGTCTCTCTTCCCTAGGAAAGGCAAATGGCCCATTGGCAACAACTTTGACCACTATTTATGAATCTGTGTGTGTGTGTGTGTGTGTGTGTGTGTGTGTGCGTGTGTGTGTCTGGAATAAGTAAAGATTAAAGTTAGATGATCTGAGAATTTTAGAACTGGAAGGGATCTCAGAAAGCATTTAGTCCAATCCCCTCACATTATCGAGGAAGAGATTGAGATCCAGAGAAGGAAAAGGGACTGACCTGAGGTCACTAAATGGTTGAGCAGGGATTAGAACCCAGATCTTTTGACTTCTTAGTTCAGAGCTCTCTCCTCCAAACCTTTCTACACATGAATCTATTTCAAAATGTTGGTATTATTATAAACTCAACATCACTCAGTAAATACAGTCTAAATATGGAATGGATAGAATGATGCAGTAGATAAAGTGCCAGACCTGGAGTCAGAAAGACATCTTTTTGAGTTCAAATTGTATCTTAGATACTTACTAGCTGGGCAAGTCACTTAACCCTATTTGCCATAGTTTCCTCATCTGTAAAATGGGCTGAAGAAGGAAATGGTAAACTACTCCAATATCTTCCCCAAGAAAACCCCAAATGGGGTCATGAAGTGTTGGACATGATTCAAAAATGATGAAATGACTAAAAAATATGGAATAAATAATTAAAACTTGAAAATTCAACTACATTATAATAAAAGATATAGTGCTTATAACTGCATTTGATTTTAATTGCATTTTAACTGCATAATTTTATAATTATCTCCTGAATTTGTCTGGGTATGTCTCAAGTTTTGTTGCCATTGTTGTTTTTCTTTAATGACTGAAATTAACACACACATGGGAATAATGTAGCCATTTGTTTAAATTTATTTGTATTTGAGTCTCTTCTCCCTCTTTATCCTCTCTCACACTTTATAGAGTAGCTCACAGTTTCTTATGGAAGCAAGTGATGAGTAGCACTCCTTTGAGTCTTGCTTGGGTCTGAGCTGAACCTGTGCCAAAGGTTCTGTCTGGAGAGCTTGCTTTTGTGAAGACTCCCCACCTAGTCCCCTCAGGGAAAAAAGTGACAATTATATACTCATTTGGCTATCCCTGACAATAGTAGCTGTTGTCTCCTGTAGGAGGTTTCCCTATGTCCCTGCTCAAATGGTGCTTCCCTCTGAAATTACCTTCCACTTTTATTCTATAAATCTAATCTATAAATAATGACTAGCATGATTATATATATATAATACTAATATTTTATTTGCATAGTACTATTTTTTCTTGCAAAATTACATATATAAAGTGCTTTGAGATTTGCAAAGCTTTTTGAAGGGAGTTTGTTGACCTATTTTCTCTTCAGAATATAGACTCTTTGAGAACAGGAATGTTTTTGCCTTTCTTTGTATCCCCAGGGCTTAGCAAAGTGTATAAACTGACAGAAAATAAACAAAGGACCTAGGCTCTAACCTCTCTAGCTTCTTCTCTAAGGATTTTTTCTTGTATTCAGCTTAAAATGTCCAAAGATCCAGAAACTTCAAGAGTAATAAAGGTGCTAAGAGCTTGAGAAGTTGTTTATCTTTTCTAGAACATTGGTTTTCAGGGGCTATTGCTTTTCTGAGAGAGGAGAGGCCATGATCTTTTCCCCTTGGCCACACTGTCCTTGCCAGCTATTCTGGGCAGCTGCCTCTCTAGGTTATGATATGAAGGGTAATGGAAGGCCTACCTAGAATCTCAAAGTTCTTCCTTCCCCCTACCCCTGCCACAAATACACTCCAACACACTAGCCTGCTAGGGTGCATTCTAGAAATGTTTTTATGCATTTTTAAATCATGATGCTACCTGAAGAAAATGTGCTATTAGTGAGATAGCACAATATCATGAACTTTCAGTTCTAGTCTGCCACTAATTAGCTATATGACCTGGAGAATGACTTCCTTCTCTGGATCTCAGTTTTTCTTAATTGCTTGGTCCATATAAACTCTCTCATTTCTTTTAGTTCTTTTTATGATTATATGATTTTTTAAAAAAAATTCCTAAGGAACAGAGATACCCATTTATGAGGGGCACACATTCATGGATACTAAGCTAGGTGGTACATTGGATAGAGCACTGGACCCAGATTGTGTTTAAGACTGGCTTCAAGATACTTTAGTTGTATGACCTAGGGCAAGCCATATAACCTCTGACTGCTTCAGTTTTCTCAACTGTAAAGTGAGGATGATAATAGCCTTTACCTCACAGTTAGGTGGTGGTGAGATCAAATGAGAAAATATCTGTGAAGCACTTAGCACAGTCCTTTTCACAAAGTACATACTTCTTTCCCCAGTTACTTCCTTTTCCCATTAGATTTAGCCCTTCCCTTTTTTTTTAAATCAAATAGCGAATACAATGGAAGGAATAAAACCCAGGACAGACACATTTTGGTGGGTGAAAGGAAAGTAAGGAAAAGTCTAGAGTATGGAGTACTTCCTGGCCACTTGGCAGGTCCAAGGGAAGGAATAGGAAGGAACAGAATAAAGGTAAACTCTGCCCAGTTCAGAGTTTAAGTGGGGGTCCACCTTCTCTCATTACTTTTTTGGGCTCATCAATTTTACTTTCTGGCACTAGTTTGGCAGGTGAAGCCCTGGAAACTTACTGACTTTCTAAATTGAATTTCAAAAACTGGTTTAGTGACTTAAGGACAAAGGGTCAGAAAATTCTAGCCCAGGCAAGTTATTTATTCCTTCTGTCCTTCAGAGACTCTCAGACACACTTAAAAACATAATCCGTGCCCTGCCTCTGCCCTTCCCCCTCCAGGGATGGAATCATGTCTGCAAAAATAATTTGGTTTTCATTGGAGAAAAACAATGAGGAACCCAAATTATCCAATAACAATTTAAAATAACTCATCCACAAACCTTTAAGTGTATTCTATGAAACCTGTGGGCTTGGAAACCAGATGAGGCTTCAGGGAGCTACTCTATCAAAATGCATTTATTAACTTCCTAAAGGAGGAGTAGCAATATATGGAGTAGGGTCAGAAATAGGTCCTGTGAATACAGCCCAAGAGTGCTACTGATTCTCTGGTGACATTAGAAAAGCTGGCTGAGGTTTTGCTTCATTCTAGATCTATCATCAAAAAAACTAGATTAGAATCCTGACTTGACTTGGCCGACCTTGAACAAGTCATTTTTCTCTCTCTGAATCTCAGTTTTTTCCATCTAAAAAATATGGGTGTTAATATGGATGATTGATTGATAAAAAAAATCTTTAGAGAATCATAGACTCAAGAGAAATCAATAGTGTAATATGGCAGCTGGAAAAAATGATATGGGTTTTTAACCTATATTAAATTTGAAAGTGTGTTGCCCTGGTTAGCTTCTATCTGTAATATTGTTTTCAGTTTTGATTACTGGATTTTAGCAAGGACATTGATGGGCTAAAGAGAGTTCAGGATGATGAAGGAGTCTTGAGTCCATGCCAGGTAAACTGAAGGAACTGGGAATGGTTAGCCTGGAGAAGAAAAGACTTAGGTGAACAGGAAAGCAAAGATCAAATATTTGAAGCCTGTTGTTTGGAAGGAAGATTAGACATGTTTTTCTTGTTCTCAGAGGGTGAACTAGGAGCAAAAATTATTTTTTTCTATATAAGGGAAAACATCCTAATAATGAGAGCCATCAGAATGTAGAATGGGCTGCCATGGGGGTCAGTGAGCTCATTTAAGAATTCAAACTCAGGATTCTGATGCCAAGTGAAAATTGGTACCATTAGTTACACTGTTGTTTCATTCATTTGACCTGGGGTGGAAAGTCAGGAGTTTGGGGGTTCTAGTGCTAGGTTATTTCTTATATTAGACCAAGTCACATGGAACTCAGATTTCTCAGTCAAAAGAATGGGGAAGAAATGGCCTAATGAAAAGAACATTGGATTTTGAGTAAGTGAAGCTGGATTTGAATTTTGGCCCTACTATTTTACTACAACTTGAGCAAAACATTAACCTCGGGTGGGTCTAAGTTGCTGCATTTTCATAATGATGGAGTTAGACTAAGTAATTTCTAAGGTTCATTCCAGATCGAAATCCCATGGGGTCATTTACCATGCACCTATGACAGTCTTACAAATCACTTAAGAAAATTTGATGCTTTCTTTCTGTAATAATAGCTAACATTTGTATGGAGTTTTAAAATTTACAAAGCACTTTACAAATTTTATCTCCTTTTATTCTTACAATAACCTTGGCAGATAAGAGCTATTGATATTACTGAATACTGAAGTAGACAGACACAATTAGTTAAGTATCTGAGACAGAATTTTAACCCAGGTCTTCCCCACTCCAGGTCCAATGATCTCTAGTCCTTGAACCATTCAGCTGCCTATGTATCTGACATGTCTGGGTAGAAGGTAGAGATGTGGTTGGAATAATAGAAAAGGCAGAATACCTGGATTCTACCATTCTATCCATCTATTTCACAACTTACTAGCTGTATGACCTTGGGTTTCTTGGGTGCCTTAGCTGTCTCCTTTGTAAAGATGAGCTTTACTTTACCTGTTAAAGGCAGTGACTGAATGAGATGATCTCAGATCTCTTAATCCTTTTTCAGTCCTGTTTGACTCTTCATGACCTTATTTGGCCTTTCTTGGCAAAGATATAGTTTGCCATTTCCTTCATAAACTCATTTGACAGATAAGGAAACTGAGGCAAATGGGATTAAGTGACTTGCCCAGAGACAGACTAGTAAGTATCAGAGGCTAGATTTGAATTCAGAAGTGTTGTTGGGGGAAAGAACAAGATACTTGGGTTTTTATCCTTGTACTGATGCTTACTCACTGTGTGAATGTGACTGTGGTTCATAATTTTTGGAGCAATAGTCTTTTCATCTATAAAATGGGACAATGCTTGTGTTGTCATGAAGAAAGTGATTTCTGAACAGTAAGATCAGAGAGATTGCAGCACTGCCAAGCAATGGAATAATGGAATGATTTTTACTTAATTGTTTTTATTACAAGGTAGGGTTCACTAACACAGGGTTTATATATCAAGAAATGACTGGCATAAAAACAAAGAGCCATCAATAAAAAAATGTAGTCTAAAAAAACCACCCAAAATTGTATTTGCTTAGGCAATTATAATTATTATTATTAATTATTATTATTATTCCAATTCTAAAATCTATAATCCTAGAGGATTTTGCAGACAATCTATCTCCCAGTGCCAATAGTACACAGAGGCCTATCTATTATATAATGCATGGAAATTTTTTTTCTGGAAACAGATGTCTTGAACTTAGCTTGTGGACCTGGGGACCGTAAGGGAGTCTTGTATAATGATTATGAAATGTCTTCAAATTCCAAGGATAACTAGGTAGTACAGTGGATAGAGTGCTGGGTCTAGAGTTAGAAGATCTGAGTTCAAATGCAGTCTCAGTCACTTATTAGCTTGCGTGACCCTGGACAAGTCACTTAACCTTCTTTGCCTCAGTTTCTTCATCTATCAAATGAGTTGGGGAAGAAAATGGCAAATTGTGCCAGGATCTTCACCAAGAAAATACCATGAAGTGTTGGACACAACTGAAAAATGATTGGACAATTCAAATTCCTAGGTTCCTTCAAGGATAATCCTGAGGTTACCTCATACAGGAAACCTCTTCTCATTCCCTCTGTTAGCATTTAGTTTCTAGTTCCTCTTATCTTGTGTCGACTTATCTGAATGGGATTTATCTTTACCTCCTCTAGTTCTTGGAGGACAGGACCCTGTTGAGGTTTTTGTCTTTGTGTCCTCAGATGAGGAAACTGAGACAAACAGGGTTAAATGACTTGCCCAAGGCCACAGCTTAGGTGTTTAAGACCCAATTTGAACTCAGGAAGATGAGTCTTCCTGACTCTAGTCTCAGCACTCTATTCACTGTGCCACCTAGCAGTCCTACTAAGCTTTAGGGAATATATTTGAACTTAGAACTTCCAGACTTTTAAAGTCTAGTACTCTAGATACTACACCATCTATTTGCTTTGGGTGATATAGGAAATAGGGTGATTTTATTGTGATTTTACTTGTGATTTTCTGTTGTATAAATGAAAAATCATTTATTATGTCAAGTTCTATATACATGCTTATCTATGAGTAGCTTCTCTTTACCAGTGCAGATTGATAACTTAGTGAGCTAATGGTTGTGTTTTTTTTTTGGGGGGGGGGGGGCTGGTCTTTGTATCCCCAGAGCCTGGTATCTTGAAAAAAGTAGACAGTAAAGAAATGCTTATTAAATGAATGAACTTACCACTGCAGAGATGTTTTCTTGGTAATATTTAAAGGTAATATTAGGTCCAGTAAAATCCGCAAACTCCTTTATACGAATTGTAGCATAGGCTTCTAGGACTGAAGCACTCAGGTAAAAGAGAGCTGCAATCAAGTGATAGGACACGTCCTAGAAGATCACAGAAAGGAACCAGTCAATGGAAGGAAGCAAAAGGCCCCAGGAAGAGAGGGAATTTACAAAAGGCTTGATAAAGAAAAAAGTAGCTAAGCTATTCAAAAGAAGGA